>NC_137090.1:25058599-25677233 GCF_951640355.1 Cnephaeus nilssonii | reverse complement strand
TAATGCACAGAACAGTTGTTCTCGATCGGCTTTTGTTTATGTGGATCAGATCTGATATTTACCATGTTATAAATTAAAACTGAGAACTTGTTTCAATATTCATTTTTAAAAGATTGATCATGATAACAAATACTGTTTTTGTTTTTTTAATTTTAGAGAGGAAGGGAGAGGGAGAGAGAGATAGAAACATCAACGATGAGAGAAAAATCATCGATCAGGTGCCTTGTGCATGCCCCACACTGGGGATCAAGCCCACAACCCGGGCATGTGCCCTGATGGAAATAGAACTGTGACCTCCTGGTTCATAGGTCAATGCTCAACCAGTGAGCCATTGGCCAGGCTAAATACTGCATTTTTATCAAAATAAAATAAATGAAAACCTAAAGAGAAGGGTGATGTTAGTTGTGGTATATCTCTTTGGCTTAGAAGTCAGAGTCTCCTATCTATTTCTGCATCAGTTTATTGACGTAGCACCTGTCATACAGCTTCTGGAAAACTCCACTGCACACTTTTGAGAGAATGAGGGTAAAAATAACATATTATTATTATTTAAATGATTTTAACCTCACAAACACCCTGAAGGGATCTTAGGGGCCCTAAACCATCTTTTAAAAAACACTGTTAAACTGCCAAGTATGTTCAAACTTTATTGCTCTATTTTCACTATGTAGGTACAGTTATAAATCTTTCATTTGCCAGATTTTCTGCTCAATAGTGATGGAATTACTGTTTTAGGTTTTTGACAGAAATGATTGGTCTGCAGATCAGTACGCGATGGTTTTAAGTTATTCATTATTCTCTTTGTTTCTTCCGTCCCTCAGGTGCATTTGGTGTCAGAAAACTGTCCATGACGAATGCATGAGAAGTAGCCTAAAGAACGAAAAGTGTGATTTTGGAGAATTCAGAAACCTCATCATTCCACCCAGTTACTTAGCCTCTATTAATCAGATGCGTAAAGACAAAAAAACAGATTATGCAATGGTAATCAGAGTTCATTTGTCCTTATGTAATTGATTTCCAAGAAGTGGTTTAATTCATTGTGTGACCATTACAACTATGTGTACGTGAGAAGAATCATTATGGTAAGCCATAAATCCTTACCCAGATCCTAGAGGTGTGCCACAAATTTGGGCTCTTGAGTTCTTTCATGTCTAAAAGGAAATGTTATATTAGTGGTTTCTAAATCACTGCCTGCTTCTGGATCCCTTGGGGAGCTTTTTAAATATACAGGTTCCTGAACCCACTTCCATGACCATGTCTGATTTAGTAAGTAGGTCCCAGGAATCCATCCATGTATTTTTAAGGTTCTCAGATGATTCTGATGAACAGCTAGGATTGGGATTCATGATTATTGTCAGTGAAAAGAAAATGTAGATTTCCTCACACATTGTTCTGGAAGAATTTTTCCATTGGGAACTTTACACAGGGTGTCTAGAGATGCATTTACATTGCTCATTATATGGTCCCACAAATAATGTTGAACATTGAAGCTGCTAACAGCACTGTACAGTATGTGTATGAAAACTGATGTAAATGTATCAGTCGTTATGTAGCTCTGAAGGCATAACTATAAATATTGGCATTGATTTTCTACATGAATATGCCAAAATGGTTAAACTATTTTATTTTAAAATTAAATTGTATCTTTTCCAAGTTAGGATTTTATATCTTAAATGTCATCTTTGTCAATATTACTGCAAAAGAAAGGGGAATTTGAAAATTTAAAAACATTATGTTGAATGTTGTGGTATATTTTTTAAAATATGTTTTTACTGATTTCTTTTTTAGATAGAGAGGGAGGGGAACAGAGAGAGAAGCACTGATCTGCTACCTTCTGCATGCCCCCCACTGGAGATCGAGCCTGCAACACAGGCATGTGCCCTGACCAGGAATTGAACTTCAACCTCCTAGTTCATGGGTTGATGCTCAACCACTGAGCCATACTGGCCAGGCTGTGATACATATTTTTAAATGTAAAATCCCCAGCCCTGGCCTGCATGGCTCAGTTGATTGGAGTGTCTCCCATACATTGAAGGATCTCTGGTTTGATTCCCGGTCAAGGAACATACCTAGGTTACAGCTTCAATCCCAGTCTGGGCATGTACAGGAGGCAACTAATCAATGTTTTTCTCTCATTGGTGTTTTTTCTCTCTCTTTCTCCTCTCCCTCTCTCTCTGGAATCAATAAAAAATATATATATATCCTCAGGTGAGGATTAAAAAAATTATAATTAAGTAAATAAATGTACAACCCCTATGTATTTGAATTCACTCTGAGATCACAAAGAGTGAGAATCGCTAAGAAAAACCACAAAACAACTCCATTTGTGTTTCCATCCACAAGGAGAAAGGGAGAGGAAATAAATTGTTAGGTTAGAAAAATATTATTTTCATTTGACTTTGGGCATTGTATAAATCTGGATTCTTTCATCTATTTCTGAGTACCCATTTGAAAAAATAAATAAATAAACTTGCAAACTAAAATATATTAGACTATATCCAGAAAAGAACAGTCAAGGTAAAAGAGCAGAGAAAGTCATTGTCCATTCTATGAATGGTTAAAAGAACTTGAAATGCATTGTCTAGGAGACAAGACTAATGAAAGATAATATGCTTCAGATGTTTGAGCACAGCATTATAGGGAAAAACAAATGAAATTATTTCTAGTTGCTTCAGAAAATGAAATTAGAACAATAAATAAAAATTATGGAAAGACAGATTTTTAACTCCATTTAAGTCAAGACTGTCTAATAATTTAGCAGTAGAATGGGCTGCCTTGTTAGTGAGTTCTTATATGCGTATCTAAGCATACACTGGAGGACTTAGCTAGAATAATGTAGAAGAGAATTGTACGTTAAGTGGAAGTTAAATTAGTTCATCTTTAAGGTCCTGTCCTGTTCTTTGATTTTATTTTGTATTTATTGTTCTGGGATAGTTGTTTTTCTCTAAGCAAATTACAGTACTGTTGTTATCAAGAAGTGAAAAATTGGGGAGTAGGGTAGATGGGGGAAGGTATAGAAAGGATAAATGGTAATGGAAGGAGACGACTTGAACAGTGTACAGATGAGATATTTAACCCTTTCATTCGCCTTAATTTTTTTTAGCTAGCCTCTAAGCTTGGGAAGCAATGGACTCCATTAATAATCCTGGCCAACTCTCGTAGTGGAACTAACATGGGAGATGGACTGTTGGGAGAATTCAGGATTCTTCTAAACCCAGTCCAGGTATCTAAAGAGAAAACCTTCCTTTCTGTGTTAATCTTTTCATTTTCCCTAAATTGTAATGGTTATTAATTCTTTCAACCAGTATTCACCTGATTGTAGGAAAGAATAATAATTATAAAAGTATCAAACTATTCTAATACTTTTATGAGAAAGGAACTCATGGTGAAGGTATAAAATGGTGCAGCCATATTAGATAACAATTTGGAGGTTTCTTAAAAAATTAAACATATAGCCTGGCCGGTGTGGCTCAGTGGTTGAGCGTTGACCTATGAACCAGGAAGTCATGGTTTGATTCCCAGTCAGAGCACATGCCTGGGTTCAGTCTACCCAGGGGAAATGAAAACATGTTTCACAAAGACTTTTATGCAAACATTCATAGCAGCATTATAGCCAAAACGTAGAAACAGCCCAACTGTCCGAGAAACCAGATGCAAGGGGCCCATCTTGTATGATTTGAATTGTGATCTACCCGGAAAGGGCACATCTGTGGAAACAGTACATTCCTGGTCACCCGAGATAGGAAATCAGAAGTGACTGCTCGTGGACACTGAGGGATCTTATCAGAGCGGCAAAAGTTCTAAAGTGCTGATGCACAGCTCAGTAAACTTTCTAACAATCATTGACTTGGTCACTTGAAATGGGTGAGTTTCATTAGATGTAAATTATACCTCAATTAAAAAATAAGGATAAAAGGATTGCGCCACTGAAATTGAGGTTTCCTGCTAGCAGCTGCTTCTGCTTGGAAAAACTAAACAACCCATTGTGCAACAATCAGAGATGCACTGATGTCTTTCCTTCCAATGTGTACTTTTCCCTTTCAACATTATACATTAAGTAAAAAGGATGTAAAGGAAAAAAAAAGTCTAACATGGAGCCTGGCATATTGTTACAGATCAATGCATTGCAGCCAGTCTTTTATTTAACCATGTCTATACCATCTAGAGGGAATTCATGCTGACAAGTGGAGGACAGTGTGGGATAAAAATAATTGTTTTCTTCTCTTTCATTTTTAGGTTTTTGATGTAACTAAAACTCCCCCTATCAAAGCCCTGCAACTTTGTACTCTTCTTCCTTATCACTCAGCTCGAGTACTTGTTTGTGGAGGGGATGGGACTGTGGGCTGGGTCCTGGATGCAGTTGATGAAATGAAGATTAAGGTACCGATCTCAAATAACAAATGTTATTACTGTACAAATAGAAGAGAAAAATCTAAACTCTATCTTCCCTATTCTAGGGGCAAGAAAAATACATTCCGCAAGTTGCAGTATTGCCCCTGGGAACAGGCAACGATCTGTCCAATACCTTGGGCTGGGGCACAAGTTACACGGGTGAAATCCCAGTTGCCCAGGTCTTAAGAAATGTGATGGAAGCAGATGGAATTAAACTGGACAGGTAAGTCACACTTCCCCCAAAAATAGAATTTTGAGCTTTGAGAATTTGGTTTGGTTTATAAATGAAGTCTTGTCGAAGTTATAAAGTTAAATGTCATTTAAAAGTGAAAGATTATGTTAGTTGTACTTATACATAGATGATGGTGTTTTATTTTGTTGCTGTAATATTTTCTTGTTATATAAGGACAGAAGTCACAAGTTGGGCTGAATACTTACCTCAAAATTTACATACTTACAGATGTGTTTATTTTTTCAAATGCTATTTTATTTTTTAAATATTTTTATTGATTTCAGAGAGGAAGGGAGCGGGAGAGAGAGATAGAAACATCAACAATGAGAGAGAATCATTGATCGGCTGCCTCCTACATGCCCCCTACTAGGGAGTGATCCCGAAACCCGAGCATGTTCCCTTGACCAGAATCAAACCTGGGACCTTCCAGTCCGCAGTCCAACGCTCTATACACTGAGCCAAACCAGCTAGGGCTCAAATGCTATTTTAATAGAAGGACCCCATCTCCCAGGCATCCAGAGTTGATTGCTATAATTGTAGTTAATTGGCAGTTAATTTGGAAATAATAATAATGAATTTTTTTAACTTCTCTGTTTTTCAGATGGAAAGTTCAAGTAACAAATAAAGGATACTACAACTTGAGAAAACCCAAGGTATATATGGTTTTTTTGTTGTTGTTTGTTTTGTTTTGTTTTTTTATTGATTTCAGAAAGGAAGCAAGAGAGAGAGAGAAACATCCGTGATGAGAGAGAATCATCCATCGGCTGCCTCTCGCACCCCTCCCCCAACTGGGCATGTGCTCTGACCTGGAATCGAACCGTGACCTCCTGGTTCATAGGTCGATGCTCAACCACTGAGCCACACCAGCCGGGCAACCCAAGGTATATTTTTAGGGCTTCAGTTGGGAGTACTTTCAGCGAACATGACGGAGAGCCTCCACAGAATGAGATGTGGCACTGGTGGGGCACAGGGACAGAGGGCTTCTCTGTAGGGAGCTGCTTATGGAGCACAAGAGACCCGTGTGCTTGGGAGTCGGGCACAGCTCCCAGGCTGGACAGTACCGAGTGCTGTGGGCGGAAGCCCAGACGGGGGAAGCCACATGTGAGTTGATCCTTAAAAGGTAAATTCAATTTAGATCAACAGAAAGGATCAGTACTTTCCAGGCAGAAGAATAGAGACCAGAGGGTACAAATAGCAATTCACACAGAGAGAGCAGATCTGTATTTTTAAAAAGATGCTCTGGCTCCCACCGCATCACCGGGGCATGGGCCATTCCTCGCCTCTCCTCTCCTGGCCGAAGTCCAAGGGAACAGAGCGAGAAGCCGGGACCGTGTTCCCACACAAACTAATGGCTCTCGACTACCACAACCCTGCCGGCTTCAACTGCAAAGATGAAACAGAATTTAGAAACTTTATTGTTTGGCTTGAAGACCAGAAAATCAGACACTACAAGACTGAAGACAGAGGTAACTTAAGAGACATCCAAAACAGTGACTGACTCAAGTTCTTTGAAAAGCATCTCACAGATGTTCGCTGTCCTTTAAAGATTCAAGATAGACAAGAAGCAGTTGGCTGGCTTCTTGGTTTAGCTGTTAGACTTGAATGTGGAGATAACGCTGCAAAACACAGGGACTCAGTTCCTGATAATACAAAAAATACAGCAATGAGGCTAAAAATGCAGAGTCATTGATCAGTTGGGGTGTAAACAATCCTGATTTTACGGCTGGTGGAACGACTTTGGCTGACCTTCAGGTTCAGTATCTTGATGATTACCAGGCAATGTTTAATGTAACTCTCATTCTGGCCCAGGAGCCTGACACAGGATGCTGCTGCTAAGCATCACACAAGGGGGCGGGGGGGGGGGCGGTTGCCAGTTGCTTTAGACAAGCATATTCTTGGTTTTGACACAGGAGATGCAGTTCTTAATTCGATTGCTACACAGAGAAGAGCTCAAAGAGCCACAGACACAAATTAATGGAGCCGTAGTAGCTGTTCAGGCAGTTATTGCCGATCCAAAGACAGACCACAGACGGGGGGAAGTGAAAGCTGAACATTTTAAGATTTCAGCCTCTCACCTACTTGGTATATAGTTGGCAACTATGTATGGCCTGCTCTGTCTTTCAAAATCAAATGCCACATTTTCAAGGGAAGAATCCCAGAAAATCGACTATTTTGAGGTAGAATTGATCAAGACTTTGGCATCCGACTGGTACTAGGGGAAGAGAAAAAGTATGTATTTACTACCAGATTTCTAGTTTTCATGACTGGATGCATGGAAATGACATTAAGATAGGAAAAATATCAGGTTTACATAGGAAGAAAATGAGTTAGATTTTGAGCTTCTCAACCTTGAGGTTGTGGTGCACTGAACACGAAGTTAGACATTCGGGCTTATTCTCAGGAACGAGACAGACCTGGAGATGTAGTCTGAGGAATCCAGGCTGGGCCGGGAGGTCAGATAAACTAAGGGGGTGCTTGCTAGGAGCCTGGGTTGAGACTAATAGAAGCAAGTGTAAGGAACATAGGAGTGGAAAGCCCAGGTGCAAAGTAGAGTCACTCTGATGATGAGATCTGAGATGTAGCATATTAAACAGAAATGGGAAGGGAAACTCGCATCTATAATTATTAGCCTTTGAACTGAAGCTTGCTTTCTAAACGTACTGGATGGCATAAAATAGCTCTATGTGGACAGGAAATGCAGAAAGTATTGTCATAAAGAGCATAGAAACAGATTTACATATTGAATACATGACACAGGCTTAGACTGAAGCAAATCTCTTGCTAAGTCTTACCCTTTTCCACAGGAATTCACAATGAACAACTACTTTTCTATTGGACCTGACGCTCTCATGGCTCTCAATTTTCACGCTCATCGCGAGAAGGCACCATCTCTGTTTTCTAGCAGAATTCTTAATAAGGTGTGTTGGATAAAATAACATTTCCTGCTTACACCGAAGGTACAGTAAAAATCAATAGTTCCTTATATCTAGCACCCTTTCAAGTAGATTCAGACAGAACTAACTTAGGGAAACACTGGCCTGCTCTGTTTTGTGTAAGACTGTCAAATTATATCCTTAAGTGTATTTGATTAAAGTATTTTATAACTATGGCAAAATTTTTTGATTTAAAGTTGGAATGTTTTACAGCATATTTTGCTTAGAGGCAACTAAGTGGAGTATACAATAGTTTATCTTAAATGGCAACTGATATTGAAAAGAAATTTTAGGCAGGATACATTTTAGGTGAAGTTGTTAATGGAAAAACAGATTCCACTGGCTTGGAAAAAACTGGGAAAGGCAGGTAAGGTAAGAGAAGGAGCGGTTTGTGTACCATGCTTTTAACCACGAGCATCGCTCTGGTTTCTACTACAGGTGATTCCTTTGGTGGAAGTTTGGTCTTGGAGTTTTTTAATGACTATTGGTGATTGAGCAATAGGATATGAAAAATAAATGCAAAACAATTTTGTTCCTGGTTCTGTTTTACAAATATTTCAAGTTTACAAATAGTTTCCTTTTATTAATGTAGGTACTAAGTAAGTACTGCTGTTTATATCATTGGTAATTAACATTTTCAGTGCTTCCAATCAACTTTGCACCCTTTTTATATTCAAAAGCGATTATAAAATGCTCCTAGATTTATCTGTATTAGTTTCCTTAAGTAATCTGAAATTCTAGGAAAAGGTGGAATTTTTTAATTTTAATGTAGTATTTCTTCATAAAATGTAGCTTTGTTGTTGTTGGTAATCCTTACTCACCCAAGTATATTTTTTCCATTGATTTTTTAGAGAAAATGAAAGGGAAGGAGGGAGGGGGAGAGTGAGAAAGAAATATCGATGTGAGAGAGAGACATTGATTGGTTGCCTTCCACATGCCCCAACCAGGGCCGGGGATCAAACCTGCAACCCAGGTATGTGCCCTTGACCAGGAATCAGACCCGAGACACTGCCCTAGCTGGTTTGGCCTGTGGATTGAAGGGCCACGATTTGATTCTGGTCAATAGCACATGACGTGGTTGCCGGCTTGATTCCAGGCCAGTCAGGGAGCATGCAAGAGGCAACGAGTTGATGTGTCTCTCACATCGATGTATCTCCCCCACCCCTTCCACTCTCTCTAAAAATCAATGGAAAAATATCCTCAGGTGAGGATTATCCCCCCCAAAAAAATGTTTTTTAAAAATCCCCAAGACACTTGAGTGCACGGGCCACCATTCTAACCACTAAGCAACACCAGCCAGGGTAAAAATTTAGGTATTTTTTTGTTGTTGTTTTTAAATAAGCCAGGAGAAAACACTATTTAGGCACAAACCACCTCTATCTCATATTCCCCCTGAAAAACAGGCTGAACTCAAAAGTAATGGTGCCCCTCTCCCCACAGTGTCTAATCCACTCTGAGGAAACATGACTCAGCACTTAGGGCAGGGATGTCATGGTGCCCCTCTCCCCGCAGTGTCTAATCCACTCTGAGGAAACATGACTCAGCACTCAGGGCAGGGAGCTTTGGTTCTGTGTCTTTTTCTTGCTCACAGGACTTGTTAGATTGCTTTACTATCATATTTTCTGTTTATTTCTCATAGGCTGTTTACTTATTCTATGGAACCAAAGATTGTTTAGTGCAAGAATGTAAAGATCTGAATAAAAAAGTTGAGGTAAGCTTTTAAAGTTTAGGTGCTCTCTGGATAATGAACATTGTTTTAACAGAAATGCTGAATTTTTGACATATTTTGCTAACATATATGGAGTATTTATTGTGTGCCAGACACTTTACTGCTTTATACACATTATCCCACTAAATTCAATAATTACAAAAACACATGTAAAAATCAGGATTTGACCCCGGGTTTATATAACTCCAAAGTCTGTTTAACTCTATGCTAAACAGTTTCCATTCATACATGATGACAAGTATGAAGTTATTTAACACAGTGCCTGACTCATCATGGACTCTCGGGGGAGGTTTAACCCAAATTTTAATTCATATTATGGTGGTAATGCATCTCTCTTACAAAATAAAAATATATGAGCAGTAAAAATAGGAAATTAACGATTGCATACTGCTACAATATCCCTAACATCATAATATGGCAAAGACTTGTATATATTCCTTGCTTGCTTCCCAAAAGAATTTGTAATGGCTAATAGCACTGACAAAGACATTAATACAGAGAAGCCTACAACTAGTAAAATAAGGAAAAAGGGAAGAGCCCACAGCCTTTGCAGCCACAGCACAGAGGAATGGCAAGATTGCCCATTAAAAAAGCTTCCTTCTGCTTTATCATATTTCCTTTGTCTTAGGCTGTGATAGCGTTGGTAGAGTGAAGCACAGGAGGTAGCACTTTATTTTTTTGTCTGATCCTTTATTTATACAAAAATATTAGTGAAGCCACCTATAAAATGCACTGTCCTAGGTACTGGGGATACAATGATAAACCCCTTGTTGTCACTAACTTAAAGTCTAGAGCAGCAGTCACCAACCAGTGGTCTGTGGACCACTGGTGGTCTCTAAGGTCCGAAAGGTTGGCAACCACTAGTCTAGAGAGAAGAAAGACATTCAAACCACATTGCAATACAGTAAAAGAATGGGATTTCACAAAAAGGATGTGATTGATGACCTTGTGGGGAAAATCCATTTGTTATCATTCACTTATTATAATAAACATTGAAGAGATGTGAGAGGCCAGATTACCATGAGTGAGGAAGTAGTCTTCTCTTACACATGCATCTCTCACATCTCATGTATATGAAAGTGGACGTGAATTCTAAGTGGATATGTCTGCAAATCATGTGCCCTGTAGTAACTAACTGCTTGGATTTCTTTAAAGCTAGAACTGGATGGTGAGCGAGTAGAACTGCCTAATTTGGAAGGTATTATTGTTCTGAACATTGGATACTGGGGCGGTGGCTGCAGACTATGGGAAGGAATGGGAGATGAGACTTACCCCCTAGCCAGGTATGTACATTTGTGATTTGCTGTTTTATGACCCTGTTTTCTGCTTTTAAGCAGTCTGTTCTTCATAGACTTTTTTTCCTCAGATTTTCTTTCTTGTATATCTCATTAATACAAATATTTAATAAGTTGATGGTCCACCTATGTTAAAAAAATAACTGTCCTAACATGGCTGATTTTATTTTATTGCATCATATAATCCATATTTCCTTTTCCTAATTTTAGGCATGACGATGGTTTACTGGAAGTCGTTGGAGTATATGGGTCTTTCCACTGTGCTCAGATTCAAGTGAAATTGGCAAACCCTTTTCGAATAGGACAGGCACACACAGTGCGGGTAGGTGAAAGTGCGCTAACGGGCTAATCGGTCTGTCCATTTCTAAGCCCTGGATCTGTAGCTTTCCTTAAGCAGTGCTTTAGTCCTATGCTGTTGATCAGCCTCCATGAGGGGCTTGAGTGGGATGGGGAAGAAACAGGAAATAGGGCCTTCAGTCCAGTTGAAGAAATAAAGTGTTCATTGGAAAAGAATCCTTTAAACAAGCAAGGAATAAAAGTATATCCAGATTCATTTTCTCAGAATGAAATGCTAAGGAGGTTTAAGGACTATGGATGATGTTTTAAGGAAGACCTTTCTGAGCTTTTTGGGGACTAACTTTTCTAATTCTTTGTTCCCTAATACCAGCTGATTTTGAAGTGCTCGATGATGCCAATGCAGGTGGATGGGGAGCCGTGGGCCCAAGGGCCCTGCACTGTTACCATCACTCACAAGACACATGCACTGATGCTGTATTTCTCCGGAGAACAAACGGATGATGACATCACTAGTAACTCAGATCAAGAGGATATCAAGGATACTGAGTAGCTGGATGAGGAAATGAAAACTTACCATAGAATGCTCACAAACAAGTAAATACATACTCATCCAAAAGTAGAAATTCTCTATCAACTATTTAGTCTTCATTTCACCAGTAGTATGAGTATACATTTCTGTAAATATCATTCCAAAAACAGCCAAACTTCCAGTTGTTTACTAATGCCTGTTTTTTGTTTTTGTTTTTAGCAAACACTTTGATCGTATGGTCCTCATTTAAAAAGTCACAGAACTGTACATGAAGGTGACGTGTCTTTTTCGTGTCTTTATGCTTGAGAGTGAGGCTCACTGAAGGGTATCCCTCCTCCTTTATTCTTGAACCACACGTTTGATGGACATAGTATACATCCAACAAGATGTGGGTGGGAAAATCACTTCCATCTTAATTTTTAATGTGGTGACACCATAACATTTTCAAAATTAACTTGCTTTTTTGAAAGGGATGGTTGGTTTCCAGCCAGTGTGGTTAAGCTGGGCTCTCCGGCAGCATGTGCCTCCTACGATTTCCTACAGCCCAGCATCTAGTGGGTCCATAGTGTTTATTTCCAGGAAACCCTAAAAAGAAAAATGTAAAGGAAAGACTACTTGAAATTTTTGTTGTAATTTGTATTTCAGGAGCACTTTCAGACCCCCAAATGTTTGGTTAGCCCCGTAATGACCATGTTGAGCTGCTGAAATTCAGCATCTTGTTAGAACCCAAGGCAGCCAAGAGGACGACACAGGCGAATTGGTGAAAATTAACATCAGAATACGTACTTTGGATTGAAAGTTATGGGTTCCAAGCTGGACAGTTCACCCACTCACTTCTCTTTTGATTGAAAGACAATGTAATCCAAGAAAAATGTAGAAAATGTACTAGTCATGTTAATTTCTCAAAAACAGTTTAATAATGAGTAATAAGTGGTCTTCTTACAGTAGTCTTTTGTAGCCAAAGTACTTAACAGAATTTCCCCTTGGGGCAGTGACAGAATCCTCTGCTAAAAATGTTTCTATTGTATTTATTTTTAAGAGAGAGATGTATTTTTTTTTACTTATTTATTTTCTTTATTGTGGTAACCTGTGTTTAGTGTTTATAGTATATAGCTTTATTTAATAAGTTTATTGATCACATAAATTCTAGTCACAATCAGAAATGTAGCCTATTGACTAAGTAACTAAAACCCATAATTTAATTCTCCTGACAGATATTCTCATTCTTCAGAAATACTCTACAGTTTAAAAGGGGGGGGTGAAAGCGCTGACAAACTACTCTTCGATAACTGAATGTTTTGTTTCCTGTTTTATTTGATCCTCAATTGCCAAAACCTTACTGAAGGGCTAGTCCCATGGTTACCCATTAGGGGGTGCTCTTCTGTTGCTAACCAACCTGCTCCCTCCTTCCGGGGTTCAGCAGTCCCACTGGGCCTCCAGCCTGGTGTTCTCTAACAAATGGCCTATCTTACTGGTCTTTCAGAACATTAATCTCTGAAAGATTAAAATGTGTCCCCCAAAACAACATTAGCTCTCCTTAAGGATCTATTATGAATCAGTCACCCATGAATTACTGTAAACTTAAATTTCAGTCACCTAAGGTGAGGCCCAGGAACAACCTAGTGCTGAAACAATAGTTAGTACATTATGTAAAATACTTCATTCTGCTTACATTAACTCCCAAATCTCATCAGGAAATGTTAAAAGTCTAGGACTGAGAGATTTCTGTGAGCAGATCTGGTCTCACCTTGTTCATACATCATGTTTGAGTATAATGAGTTTTATTCTTTAATTCATGGTCAGAATTGTTACACATATCACCTTTTGCAAATATGGGTGAGCAGAAGTAAAGTAAGCTTATAGTTGTGAGTTGGTAAAACTTTGTTCTTGTATTATTATTTATTAATTATTGTATTATTTTCCATATAAACTAATGTAAATGTACTTTTGTCCACCCCTGTATGCTATTAAATTCACTTTAAAATACACAAATAGGCATGTGTCTTGTTTTAAATAATCTACTATTTACAAGACTCATGTTTGCAAGTTATATATTAGGGTAGCGATTGTTTGCATTACCGGGGATTCTACACATTGCAAAAGATAATCTGCCCCAAGATTTTCCTGTTCCATTTGAAATTGTCTTGATTTTTTTTTTAATAGCTTCTATATTCTCAGGAAGAAATTTATGAAGTAAAGCATATCTCCATGTCTGTCTTGACTTCTCTCATCTTTTATTATCCTCACACATTCCTAACTCCTGGTAAACTTAGTGGCTTAAATACTGAATACCTGGCAGCTCTCGTGGATCCCTTATATAAGTAAATGGTGATCATTTCCATGCTTGGTTACGTTTAATAGAAACCGGACTGACTTGTGTTTTAAAATACAGGTTGTTGAATGGGAAGAGTACATGACCTTAAGTGCGTTTTAGGTTTTCTGCAACTATTAGCTGTGAACCTTAATGTCACTAATGTTTATAAAAAGTTTATAGTCAAAAGTATTTATTTTTATTTTTTAAGATGTGTCAAAAACATGTATAGTATTTGCTTTTGAAATGTGTTTGCCTACTTAGAGTTGTAAAATATACTGTGACTCAGAAATTGTAAAGTCTTTTTTGCACTGTAAAAATTAATACTACCAGCATGTTAAAGCAAAGATAGTTTGCATTTGTAATATAAAGTAAAATTGTATTTAACGTACATTATGGAATTTTAAATTGGCACCAACTAAACTTTGAAGGTTATATTAATTTACAGATTCCTGTGGATCCGAACACATAATCTGCATTGTTCAGCTGAAAAGCTCAATAGAATGGGTGAGAGTTTGGGGTGGTTTTCCCTTGAAATTATAATATTGAAGCAAGAACCAGCACTTTATATTCAGGTTTTGTTTGTTTTTAATTCTGCCTAATGTGGACAGTGAGATGTAGGTAGATTTCTTTTAAAAATTTAGAAATTTGAAAAGAAAGCATAGTAGTTAGGTTGCTTTTCTTGTTCCTCTAGCATTGTCCAGGCAAGCTGGCATCCAGGTCAGATGAGGAGATTGGGAGAAAATTCCTGGAGTAAGAAAAGGCCTTTGTGCCATGGGTGACAATGACTCATAGGACATTTGCTCTCATTTCTCCAGCTCTGGGCTCTTTCTCTTTACTTTGATCTCCTGCAGGCAAATGGGCACTCATCTGTAATTCTGCTTCATGCACAGTTAGAGCAGCCTGGGCCCCTGGCCTGATCACTCCTGCAGGAGAACTGACTGAATCAGATCTCTGAGCATCAGGACTGAGGACGCTTGTGCGGCTCCAAGTCAGCAGCCAGCTGGCCTCCTGCACTTTCTCCCCTCTGGCCACATGCTGTGTACCTACCACTTAATTCCCTGTGCTAATTGCTTTTGTTGTGTTTGGGTCTGTATTGTGGTCATTGCCTACAGACAGAAATGTGAATTAAAGCATTTGAAATGTTGAAGATGTTTGTTTTTTAATAAAATTAAAAGTGCAACACTTAAAAAGTATGATCCTGCCCTGGCCTGTGTGGTTCAGCTGGGTGAGCGTTGTCCCATGCACCAAGAAGTTGCCAGTTCGATGCCCGTGTTGCCAGTAGGGGGCATGCAGAAGGCAACCCATCAATGTTTCTCTCCCTCTCCCCTCCTCTCTCAAATAAATAAAAACATTTTTTAAAAATATGATCCTATGTTTTTTGACACAACAATGAGAAAATAAGTGGCTTTGAATTTCACAGAAGAGGGTCCTTGGACAAACATGATATGTGGCAAATTCTGGTTCACTTTTGGACGAAAAAATAGTTTATTTTGTAGCCTAGGGGCACAGAGTATATACACACATGAATGACACAGGAGAAACATAAATGAGGTGTATTCATCTCATTTCAGTCGGTACAGTGGAAAGAGGATAGAATTTATTGAAATATCCAGGTTAAAAACCCCGCCTCTGCCACTCTTTAACATTGGACAAGTTCCTTGTTCTGCCTGAGCCTCAATTTTCTTTATAAACTTGGAGTTCATGCTCACCTCGGGGTTGCAAACTCAAATGCTTAGAGAACAAGGCAGCTGACCAGGGCAGGAGTGTGGGGGACGGCAGTAAGCCAGAGAGCAGCTGCTGGCAGGAAAGCAGCGGCATGAGGACAACACTCATCTTCCTAGAAGAGAGACACGGCCTTTGTCATCTAATTTTTAAACAGTGGTTGGCAACACCTGATTACAGGGTCATGTGATGAGTATAGTGTGTGGGGGGCGGGGGATGGAGACATCTTACTATTCCTAGCAAAAATATGCATTTCCTTCCATTTGAATTTTTATAAATCGTTATGGTTTTATCAGCTTCAATCTGGATGTCACCTAACATTTCACTGCATATAATGTTTTTTAATTCATTCATTAGGCATTAGAGAAAGGGGATTCTGTGGTCCAGCTTCAGTCGGTCATCTTTACCCAGAAGTCCATTTTTACAAATTTTTTGAAATAACTTGAAAATCCATTGCTCACTTTCCTGCTTAATTTTTTAAATGATGCCAGGCGTCATGCACCTTTTCTTAGTAATTTTAAACATGAATTACTAGTATGCTTGGCTGTGCTACCCACCAGAGTTCCCAAGGAAGGCTCTCATTATCTAAGCAACCCCTGACAATTCCATGTTCTGACTTTTTAAGCAGCTTCACACACACAGTGAGCATCTGGGTGTTGTGCCCGATGCTTTTACCTACTTTTGCCTCTTAGTGCAGTTCTGTGAGGTAGGCGTTACTAACTCCATTTTACAGATTGGCAACTAACTAGGAACTGCTGATCCCAAGTCCTCCTCCCTGCTGCTTTTTCATCATCAACACAACCACCGCCCACAGTATTAAAAATGTTGAATATAGTCAGACACGCTATTGAGCTGGGCACTGGGAATGCCAGGGTTTACAAACCAGCCTTCAAAGCAAGTCCCCACACAAGGAAACTGGTCATATACATGCAAAGATAAATTACTTGTGGGAGGAATTCAGAGATCTTTGATGGGCTGACCATGTAATGCATTGCCTATAAAGAATTAAATTTTTCGGCAGGGTTTGGGACTAGGAAATAGAAACAGCATTTTTCTCATGGGAGTAGATAGAAAAGTAAATTAGTCTATGAAAAAGCTCTAAACACTGTGAACTCTTGAGGGCAGAGAGCTTACCTTGTTCATCTTTGCATTCAATTGATGAGTATTTCGTATTTTCTGTGACGATCCTGTTCTGTGTTATGGAACCCTTACTCCATAGTAAGCATGTCAAACTCGCGGGCCGCATGCCTCATTTACTTGGCCCGTGTTAGCCTTTGAGTTTGACATGCTTGCTCTACAGGACATTGCTCTCAGCCTCCAATTTCCAGCAAATGAGCAGGTGGGGCACTCCACCATCTGAGGTGCTGCGTTCATAGGGCAGCCAGGCAAACAGCAAAGCTTTGTGCTCCTATATCTCATGCCCCATTCTCTGGAAAGTGCCCCCAACCAAAGTATCTGCCGAAGGGGCGTGTTCAGACCATGTGATCATTCCTCCCTTGTGGCTGATCGGTCCCAGGGAGCCCATCCATGGACCAGCAACCATTCAGTCTCCGCTAGGCTTTGTTTCATGTGTGGCCCAGGAACTGGCCCACCAGGAAAGAAGGACAGAATTGAGAATAAGAGTCTAGAAATGTTTCTAGCTATCTTGACAACTACTGAATCTAACTAACCATAGTAAAATGTGGTTTGTATTTTGTATGTCTTTGTCATGTCATTTTCTTCTATTGTATTTTATAAAAATATCAATACATGATGTATTGGGAAATTTTTTTTTTAATGCAACAAAACACCTGATTCTTCACCACAGATGGTTTGAAAAGATGTGAAGGAGAGATTGTTCCATAGTGTGACCGCTGCTGGACCCACAAGCTGGACCCGGCCAGAACAGAGATTGCTTGATCGCAAAGCTGCCCTTAGGGACTATCTGATCATAATCAATGTTCATTCTGACAGAAATCAGCATCCCTCCCCGGCTCCTGGAAGAGGCTGATGCCTTGATCTGGCCAAGCATGTGATTTCCTGTGTCTGGCAGCATTCACATGCTAGTACCTGCAACCGTTCCCTCTTTTCGCCCTGTATCTAATTCCTGGGCACCTACCAAGCAGCACAGGGATCCACTTCATCTTCTAACCATCCAAGGAGCCTTGTATGGAAGTTTCCCTTAATAAACCCTATTAATTACCAGACTGGAGTGGCCAGCCTCTTTCATTCGTCTTTCCCTCCCCTCCACATACAGAGTCTATTTTCAGTCCTGGGATCCTCCCCTGGGTCTGCATGTACTAACACTAGGGCGAGGGGAGACGGGACAAGATATGCAGAGGAGCAGTCGTCCTGAACAGAGCAACAGAAGATGACCCATGACCTAGGGAGGCAAGACCTGGGGCTACATCAGACTAAGCAAGTCAGTGGGGTTTTTCAGTAAATACTGTTACTTTGTTAAGGAACACTGGGGCATAACTGGCAGCACAGAGGGAAGGAACGGCCGCATAAAAAGGGAAAGACCAAAAATACAAACGAAAAGAGACAACTGTGGAATAGAATTCCAGCATCTACTCCGCACCTTCCTTTTTGTTGTTTTGTTAATCCTCACCCGAGAGTATTTTTTCCATTGATTTTGAGAGAGAGGGAAAGACAGAAACATTGATGTGAGGAAGACACATCGATTGGTTGCCTCCTGCATGAGCCCCAACCGGGGCCCGGGCCGGGGAGGAGCCTGCAACCAAGGTACGTGCCCTTGACCAGAATCGAACCTGGAACCCTTTGGTCTGCAGGCCGACGCTCTATCCACTGAGCCAAACCGGCTAGGGCTCTGCACCTTCTTTTAGTGACCACATGGCCCTAAGTCGGGCCTGATCACTTCTAGGGTTCTCTCCTTTTGCCCATGGTAATGACTGCTGTTTCCTACACGTGTGCAAGCTGGTCCTGCTGTACTTCATTTCTGGTTATCGACTACCTTCTGAGAGGTGACCGATGAAAGGCCACTGGGTGCCACTGCTGGAATGGGCGGAAGATCTCTCTGACTTGAGCTATATTAAGCAGACACAACGAGTAGAATCTCATGATGACTCATTAAGGAATGGAAACGCAAAACAGAAACACCCCACCTACCAGGTGTGGCTTCTGTAACAGAGCAAAGGGCTTCTCCTGGAATAGAACAGAAATGTGCAGGAACCCACAGCGGGGAAATACATGCAGAAGCTTGTTGACATTTCATAGAAGTTTTTACGATTTCTTTGCTGGCATCTATTTCTAACTAAAGAGAGTTGACACTTCCTATATCAGCAGTCAATTTAGATTTAGATTTTAAAACTTTTCAAAAGGAAACAGCACAAATTGCATTCAGCCTTTTCTTTTTCTTTTTCTAGCCTTTTCTTTAGGTATAAAGAGGCATCACTTCTTACAAATAAGCAATGAAAGCTTTATAAGGTGGAAGTAAGTTTCTGAGATTTTTTTTTTTTTTAAGAAGCAACGTATGCCTTGGCTGGTTTTGCTCAGTGGTTTGAGCGTCGACCCTCAGACCGCAGGTCTTGGATTCAATTCCTGGTCAAGGGCACACACCTCGATTGTGAGCTCAATTCAGGGCATGTGTGGGAGGCAACCAGTCGATGTGTCTTGCATTGATGTTTCTCTCTCTCCCCCTCGTCTCTCCCCTCCACTCTCTAAAAATCAATGGAAAAAATATCATCGGATGAGGATTAACAAACAAACGAAAAAGAAGCCATTTATGCTAAAGAAACACTAATGTGGTTGGGTATTTTAAGAACTGAGTTTCTGTTCTCTAAACAAGTGACACTTCTCTTTGTGCCTTTTCAAGGGTTATTGCATCTGGTAGTCCCAGCAGCATCAGGTGGTAAGTAATCCAGTGTTATTCATAGATATGGGTACTGCAGTTCAAATGCTATTACCTACGTCATGAATCTTTTTACATAGAGAGAGATGAGTATAAAATTGCAAACTGAGTAGCTTTTTTTCATATGAACATTCCCTTATCCTCAAGAGTAGAACACCAGTAACTTCACAGAACAACAGTAAATGAACTGAGACAACTATGGTGTTTCTTTTTTTTCAAATGTTAGCGTAGTATTATTTGCTATTCTACATGCTAAGCCAGTGGTCAGCAAACTCATTAGTCAACAGAGCCAAATACCAACAGTACAACGATTGAAATTTCTTTTGAGAGCCAAATTTTTTAAACTTAAACTTCTTCTAACGCCACTTCTTCAAAATAGACTCGCCCAGGCTGTGGTATTTTGTGGAAGAGCCACACTCAAGAGGCTAAAGAGCCAGCCGCATGTGGCTCACGCGCCGCGGTTTGCCCACCACTGTACTAAACTATGCACAAGAGGAAAACAATTTCCTTTTTTTCAGCTGATCGAATAATCAAATTGATGTGGGACAGATTAACAAGAGAAAATAACCAGCCCTAACCGGTTTGGCTCAGTGGATAGAGCGTCGGCCTGCGGACTCAAGGGTCCCAGGTTCGATTCTGGTCAAGGGCATGTACCTTGGTTGCAGGCACATACCCAGTAGGGAGTGTGCAGGGGGCAGCTGATCAATGTTTCTCTCTCATCAATGTTTCTAACTCTCTATCCCTCTCCCTTCCTCCCTGTAAAAAATCAAAATATATTTTAAAATTTAAAAAAAGAGAAAATAACCAAATTTAATTTCATATGTACATATGGGAACATACATGAGAGTCAGAGACCTACATGCATGACAGGTTCAGAGACAGAAACTTAAAATGAGGTATATACGTCAATCTGAGGTAAGGATGAGGTAAGATGCCTTGGGATTCAGAGAGGAAGGTCATTCACAGGAAGATAAGACAGGCAAGTGTTCAGTAATTAGATGTTGGCCCTGCCCCATAGCTAGGTCATAACAAGTTACTAGGGGCAAGGCCTCCAACTTAAATTCTTTAAGGAGAGGTAAAAGTTTCTTATGAACCTGCAGGGTCTCGGTTGCCTTCAGTTCAAGATAATGCACAGGCCAAAGCAGCACATCCTGTGAAGACGTGTTCTAACCCTTCCGGATACATTAAATGTAAACGGTCTAAACACACTAATTAAAAATAGGTTGTTAGATTGCATAAGAAAAGAAGACTCAACTATATGCTGTCTATAAAAAATACATTTTAAATATATAATGACACACGTTAAAAGCCAAAGGATGAAAAAAGAGATATGTCATGGTAATATTAATCAAAAGAAAGCTACTATGTCTATAGTAATATCAGACAAAGTAGTTTTCAGAGCAAAGAATATTACCAGAGATAAAAAGGGTCACTTCATAATGATAAAGAGGTCAATTTGCCAAAAGGACATAAATGTCCTAAATATTTATGCACTTAATATTAAGAAAGCTTCCAATTACCTAAAACAAAGACTGATATAAGTTCAAGTTTTGGTCAGAGATTTAAACACTGTTCTCACAAGAACTGATCCAAGTAGACATAAATCAGTAAAGATATAAAGGCCTTGAACAACACTATCAACCAACTTGACCAATTGACATAGAACATTTCACCCAATAACAGCAGCATATACATTTTTTTTTCAAGTGCACGTATAACATTTTCCAAGCTAGATCACATTCTGAGTCACAAAACAAAACTTGATACACTCAAAACAACTCAAACCATGCAAAATATATTCTCAGACCACAATGAAATCAAATTTAAAACCAATAACAACAGAAAGATATCTGGATACCCCCCCCCCCCCAAATATGTGAAAAACAACAATACTTCTAAATAACCAGTGAGTGGGGATGTAAAGTACAGCGTAGGGAATATAGTCAATAATCTATATACACAGAGTGGCCAGATTATTATGATCTCTGAATGCATAATAATCTGGCCACTCAGTATATATCTTATATAATAAAAGGCTAATATGCAAATTGTCCCCTTGACCAGGAGTTCGACCAGCAGGCAGGCCGGCCAACTGCTCATGTCCCCTCCCCCTGGCCAGGCTAGCCGGACCATACACACACACACACACACACACACACACACACACACACACTGAGTGGCCAGATTATTATGCGTTCAGAGATCATAATAATCTGGTCACTCAATGTATATATAAGCCTAAGTGACCCAATGACTGAACAATCGGTCGACCAGTCGCTATGACATGCACTGACCACCAGGGGGCAGACGCTCCACGCAGGAGCTACCCCCTGGTGGTCAGTGTGAGCCAACCTCCTGTGACTGGCCAGCCCCAGGCCTTGATCAGGGCGGGAGACATCCCCAATCGCAGGCCAGGCAGAGGGACCCCACCTGAGCACAAATTCGTGCACCAGGCCTCTAGTAGTGTAATAACTATGTTGGTGCCAGGTGGGTACTAGAATTATCAGGGGGAATCGCTTCATAAGTTATATAATTGTCTAAGCATGCTGCACACCTGAAACTAAAATAAAACAATATTGACTCTAAACTGTCATTGAAAAATTAAATAAATAAATGAACAGCCAATGGGTCAAAACAGGAGTGAAGGAAACGGAAAGTCTTTTGAACTGAAGGAACATGAAATCATGGAGATCCGGTTTCCAGCTGAGCATAGAAGCTCGGCCGATGCCACTTCCTCCTACCAATCAGCAAAAAGCGGAACGGACTGAAAAAATCCACAGCTCTCCTTGGATTTGTGAGAGAGGAGGACGCGGGGCAAGCTGCGGCTCCCGAGATTGGAGGGACAGACAGACAAATGCAGGGGATTCGGCTTCCCAGAGCGGAGACTCACCGGAGACGAGAGCCGAAACCTGGAGTAGGAACACTGGACACGTTGCTGAAGCTTCAGGCGAACCACTCAGCGTTAGAAACTCCAAGGGGAACCAGAGATGGGGGCCCCACCCTATTGTGAGATTTACCTCCCAGAGCTCAACCAGGTTCCCACAGTCCATATCCGGGGGAAATCCTCTCCAGCTTCCGGTGGGAGGAGGGAGAGAAACGCTTCGGAAATGCCCAGAGCCTTTGTTCTTAAGGAGGCCTGCTTGCAGGAGGAGCTAGTGAGCCAGCGCCTCGCTTGCTGGGGTTTTATCAGAGCCCGAGCGACCCGGGTAAAGGAATGCCTGATGCCAGCCCGCCCCAGCCTTCCTGTCCCACTTGGGGGAGGAGAGGGGAAAACTGAGAAACACTGTGAGAGTCACACTCCAGAAGCATGGGGTCACTTAAAGCCTGAGGCCTAATCCCAGGGCTACAGAGCACTCCCTGACCTCCCCCCGGCCCCAACCTCCCAGCCACACTACCAAGGCCTACTGTCAGCAGTTGCTTTGGCCCAGCATGTCACGTCTGACTAGCAAGAGAAAGTACAAGGCTTACCAACAGGCAGGAAACACCAGATGAAGGACAGACCAAGCCTCAGAACCAAACATTTAAAGACTACTTCCAACCACAGCAATCGCACGTGAAACATTCACCATAGACCACATTCCAGCCATAGAACACACCTTAACAAATTTTTGTTATTGTTAATCCTCACCAGAGGATATTTTTTCCATTATTATTTTCAGAGAGAGAGGAAGGGAGAGAGAGAGAGAGAGAGAGAGAGAGAGAGAGAGAGAGAGAGAGAGAGAAACATCAATGTGAGAGACACATCAACTGGTTGCCTCCCACACTCATCCCTACCGGGGGTGGGGATCAAACCCACAACCCAGGTATGTGCCCTTGACTGGGAATCGAACTGCGACCCTTCGGTCCAAGGGCCAACGCTCTAACCACTGAGCAAGCCGGCCAGGGTCACCTTAACAAATTTAACAGAAGAGAAATCATACAATATCTGCTCTTAGACCACAGTAGAATTAAACTAGAAATCAGTAACAGAAAGATAACTGAAACCGCCCCCCCCCCCCAAAAAATGTGGAGATTAAACAGCACCCTTCTAAAGAACACATGGGTCACGAGAAATCTCCAGAGACATTTTAAAATATTTTCAACTACATATAAAATGAAAATACAACCTATCAAATGTGTGGCCCTGGCCAGCGTGGCTCAGTTGGCTGATTGTCATCCCATGTACCAAGAGGTAGAGTTGCCCTTTCGATTCCTGATCAGGGTACATGCCCAGCTTGCCGGTTTGATCCCTGGTTGGGGTAGGCGTGGGAGGCAAAATGTTTGTCTCTCTCCTTCTCTCACTCTCTCTCCTTCTGCCTTCCTCTCTCTGGTAAAAAAAAAAAAAAAAATCAGTTAAATACATTTTTTTAAAAATTGTGGGATACAGTGAAAACAGTGCTTAGAGGAAAATGTATAGCATTGAATGCATATATTAAAAGAGAAGTAAGATCTAAAATCAAGACTCTAGGGGCCACTTTAGGGAACTAGTAAAAGGAGGCCAATTAAATCCAGAGGGAGCAAAAGAAAAGCAGCACTAAGGAGCAGAGCAGAAATCAGTGAATTTGAAATCAGGAAATTAATGGAGAAAATCAATGAAATCAAAAGGCAATTCTTCAAAATAAATAAATAAATAAATAAATAAATAAATAAATAAATAAATAAAATCGATTAGCCCCTAGCCAAGCTAAGGGAAATAAAAGAGAGAAGACACAAATTACTAACATCAGAAATGAAAGCAGAGACATCACCACTGATCCCATGGACTTTAAAATGTAAATAATGGCCCTATCCGGTTTGCTCAGTGGATAGAGTGTCAGCCTGCGGACTGAAGGGTCGGAGATTCGATTCCAATCAAGGGCGTATGCCCGGGTTGCAGGGTGCAGGAGGCAGCCAATCAATGATTCTCTCTCATCATTGATGTTTTTATCTCTCTCTCCCTCTTCCTTCCTCTCTGAAATCAATAAAAATATATTAAAAATAAATAAATGTAAACAATGGAAGACGATGAACAACTCCATGCCCACACATTTGATAACCACTCAGCAGCCCAGTCTGAAGTGTTTGCACTTGGATTATTTCATCGGTGATCCGAGTTCACCCAGGCTCTCTGGCCCCAGACAAGGAAAGTATCTGCCCAGAGAAAAAGTGCAGGAGTCCACTCTTCGCTGCCGGACCTGTTTTCCAGGTGATTTTAGAATAGACCTTCTGACCCTGCTTCCAGCCACCGAGGCTTCTGAAACACTGAGGTCCAGTCCCAGAGTGGGCCAATCCAGCCAGCAAGGGGTGGATCCTGGTGGTGAGCAAACACTGACAGAGCATTCCGACTCCTGGTCATCTGTCCACTGGGCTCCCAGTCCCAGGACTGGCTGGGCAAGGTCTACCTGGAAGAACTGGTGTCAAGGCTGGACCAGCCTGAGTGTGGGCACAGGGGTACGCTGCCAGGGCCCAGTGAGGAGAAGCCATGGGCCCGGGTAAAAGAGTGAGAAATCTCTCTTTCATGGAGACACCTCTGAGAAAGCTGAGTTGGAATGGGACCCTTCAAGGCCATGGGACGCTCATGGAAGACAGGGGAGATGAGTACAAAAGGGGGCCTTCACGGATGCTTTACTAAGCTGAACTGATGAACCGGTGGTCCAATGGAAACCTGAACGCATCGTTGGAAACTAATGGAAACATTTGGAAATGGTGTGTGAGAGCCAGTTAGCAGTGAAGCACCTTCTCACATCCTAGACTCACATTCCATCCATAGATGAGGTGCTAGGACATAAACCTCCTGGGAAATCCCTATAGAGCCAATCACCTGAAAGGGACCTAGAATCCTATCATATTTGTGTCTACCCGTCCCTCTTAGACCTGCCTTTTTAAAAAAATATATTTTTATTGATATCAGAGAGGGAGAAGGAGAGATAGGAACATCAATGATCAGAGAGAATCATTCATCGGCTGCCTCCTGCACGTCCCCACTGGGGATCGAGCCCACAACCCGGGCATGTGTCCTTGACGGGAATCGAACCTGGCACCCTGTGGGAGCCCCTTTCACATCCCGCGTGGTTCAGGGTTCGGGTTCTGGAGAAGGCCGCACACAAATGAAAGAGCCTAGAAAAGTATTAATTTGGGAAATGGAGAGCCAGGCGGGAGTCCACCTCTAGGGGGAGGACTATACCCCGCTCTGGCTTTGAAATCCCTTTTATTAAGGTTATGGGATACACCCATATCCTTTAGGCAGGAAATTCCAATAATAGCCAATCAGCAAGAATTTACATAAGACTAACAGGTGGAGGCTGCTTTAACTACCAATGTCTCAACTAAACAATGAGTGATTAGCTCCAAACTTTCAGAGCAATTAAGGTTGACCAATCTTCCGGATTCCCTGTTCACATTTCTCCATTAGTGACAATGATCAGTTTCCGGCAGGGCCCCAAGTCCACAGGATGACATTCTATCCACTGAGCCAAACCAGCCAGGGCTAGACCTGCCTTTTTAAGAGTCTGCTTATAGTAATTAAGATTGCTCCACATAAGAAAAATAAAAAATAAAAAATAAAGTAAAAAAAAAAAAAAAAAAGCTCCACAATATGCCCAGCCAGTGTGGCTCAGTGGTTGAGCATCAACCTATGAATCAGATCATGGTTCAATTCCAGGTCAGGGCACATACCCAGGTTGTGGGCTCAATCCCCAGTAGGGGGCGTGCAGGAGGCATCCAATCAATGAGTCTCCCTTTCCTTTCCTCTCTGAAATCATTAAAAAAAAAAAAAAAAAGCCCCTCATAGCCCTGGCCAGTGTTGTTCCATGCTTAGAGTGTTGACTCAAGCACCGAAGAGTCATGGGTTCGATTCCCAGGCAAGGGCACGTTCCTGGGTTGCAGGTTTGATTCCTGGCCTGCGTCAGGGAAGGTATGGGGGCAACCAATCAATGTGTCTCTCACATTAGTTTCTCTTTCTCTCTCTCCCCCTCCCTCCCTTCCACGCTCTCTGAAAAGCAATGGACAAAAGGGTTGACAACAGCAGAAACGATTAGCCCCTCATACGCACATGCACTTGCAGCTTTGCTGTACTTCTACTGAGGAGTCACAGGTTACTGTCCTGAGCTTTTTATTGGAACGGAAGAATATCCCATGACAATTTAAGTGGAATCTCCGAGTGGGAGGACAAGCCTATAACTGACACATCGAGTGTTTTTGTGGGTACGGTGACAGTGAGGGAGAAAGAACTGCCAGTGGTGGGGGTGGGAGGGAACAAAACCCTGGAGACTTGACACCGGAGAGAAAACACGGGACGCTCCTTTGAAGAACAGTCTTTTATTCTGACAGGTGGGCCACGCAGGGCCTATTCAAGGTGGCAAGTCCCCCTCTCCCCCCCCCCCCCCCCCCCCCCCCGCCCATTCTGAACCACCTGGCCCCGGAGTCAGGCTCCACAGGCTGAAGGTCATAGTCCCAACAAGACTGTCTTCACTTCAGACACCAGCCACACTTCACTGGTCCCCAGGCCGCCCGCACTTCTGACCGACGGGCCACAAATCCAGAAGGTCCCCATGACGTCTTGGTCTGGGCTGCTATAACAAAAGCACCATAAACTGGGTGGCTTAAACAACAAACATTTATCTCTCACGGTTCTGGAGGCTGGAAATCCAAGATGCAAGTGCTGGCAGATTTTGTATCTGGTGTCTTCCTGTGCCCTCACATGGCAGAAGGGACAAGGGGGCTCTGTGGGCTTCTATTAACCCTTTGCACTCGCTTGCTTTTTTCTTGATTCCTTTATTCTACTCGGGATTTAATTTTTTAAATACCCCAGATTTTACAAAGCGCGGCAGTAGAATAAAAAACTGGAGTTTCTTTTCATACAAACTTATTTATTTAATGTAAGAAAAGCCCAAATAAAGGAGGAGGGATGGAGGGAGGGAAGGGATGGGCTACCGATGCTAACCGTGTCGAGTCACACTCGACATCCGAGTGCAAAAGGTTAAGGGCACCAATCCCAGCCAAGAGGGCTCCACCCTCAGGACCTAATCACCTCCATTTCCATCACTTTGGGGGTTAGGTTTCAACATTTGGATCTTGGGGCTACATAAGCATCCAGTGTATATAGCACACAACCCCTTTCAGGTTCGATGATTCACTGGAACTCACAGAGCTCAGAAAAGGGCTACACTTATGATTACAGTTTGCTTATCAAGGATACAAATCAAGACCAGCCAAAGGAAGAGACACAGAGTGACGTCTCGGAGGGACCCAAGTGCACGGCTGTGGAATCGGGGTGCATCGCTGTGTTCAGCAGTTTCAGTGTCCAGAGATTTTTTCGGAGTTTCATTACAAAGGCATAACTGAATCCATCTCCAGGCCCTCTCGCGTCGTGGTCAAGCTGGCTCGAAGTCCCAACCTTCTAACCTCATGGTTGGCCTTTCTGATGACCAGGCCCCATCCTGGGTCATCTCAACTAGCATAAACTCAAGTGTGACCCAAGGGGCTCGTGAATGACAAAGACACTCCTCTTCCTGAGGAAATGCCAACGATTCAGAATCTCCCCTCTGGAAACCAGGGACAAAGGCCAGTCAAAATCTTTAGTATAATAAAGGCCAGTCAAATTCTTTATTATAATAGTCTCCCCTTATCCATGGTTTCACTTTCCACAGCTTCAGTTACCCGTGGTCAATGGTGGTCTGAAAATATTAAACTAAAAATTCCAGAAATAACCAATTCATAAGCTTTACATTGTGCACAGTTCTGAGTAGCATGATGAAGTCCCACCCCATCCCAGCCGGGTAGGTAAGCCCTCCCTTCGTCACTTAGTAGCCTTCTCAGTTACCAGATTGGTTATCAGATACTTTCAGAGAGAGAGAGAGAGAGAGAGAGAGAGAGAGCGCACATTCACATAACTTTCATTACAGTATATTGTTATAACTGGTCTCTTTCATTATGTTATTATTGCTAACCTCTTACTGTGCCTAATTTTATAAATGAAACTTTATCATAAGTATGTACATACCCCACAGATAAGAGGGGATGACTTGATATAACAACCTCAAACCCACACCTCCTACCCCTGCGAACAAGGATAAAATCACCCGACAGGGCCTATCACTGGCCTGAGCTATGCTTTATTTCAATTCTTAAAACTTTTTATCGTGAAAATTTTTCAAAATATGCAACAGTAGAAAGAATATTTTAATGAACTATCCCATCCCGTAACTGTTTCATTGATTACCAGCTTGTGGCTCACCCTTTCATTCATACCCCACCCCTTCTCCCTACACCCATCCTTGGATTATCCTGAAGCAAAGCCCAGAGGGACATCCTATCAGGAATTCTCACCCATGGCCAGTCTCAAACGGGCTATAGGTCTGCTGACATCTCAACATCTGGGAGCAGCTGGGTGGGGCCTGGGTGACAGAGGCCCCTGGGCACCTCATTCGCTCACCCCAGTGTGATGGGTAACACTGTCTTACACACACTGAGCTGCAAGAAAGAACACCAAACACCGGTTTCCTACATTCCAAGCTTCTAAGGCAAGTCAGCCAGCTTTGGTCCTCGTATTTCTTGCAAGTTTCAAAAGATCCATGCCTATAGCCCTGATGATCTCATAAAGAATCAAAGCTATAATAAATAAGCTCAAGAAATAACAGCTCAGATACTTGTGATTAACAAAAATCAATGGGGGTCAGCATAAGGTAAGCGGTAACCTATCAATTATCGATTTCAGAGTCATTAAGACAGGAGGAACTAGCCAACCAGTCTTGAATAGTACAGAAACTTGACCCTGACCTTTGCTTTATCATGCCAGAGTGACCGAGACAGTCCCTGACACCCACGTCTGGGATGTATTTTTATGTTTGTGTCTCTGGAAATTTCTGACACTTCCCTGGGGTGCCAGGACGCATGCAGGAGGCATCTAGGAAGCATCTCCTCCAGGATGGGTTGGCGAGAGCAGTAAGCATCACCCATACCTCCCCATTTGACTTACTCTGCAAAGCGAGAAGTCAGATGAATGCAAAGGTCCCTCCAACCCTAGGACTCCAGGGTGAGGCAGTAGCCCTACAGGGCAAGGGGATATGAGGTTCGAGACAGCGAGGTGTGCGCCTCACTTACACCTCCAAAGCACCTTGCACAGAGCTTGGGTTACCTACTTGCCTCTCTAATAAACAGAGGGACGTGTGCTTCCCTATCCTATCCTTCCCGGGTCAATGGCCGGGGAAGCGCCCTCTCTGTTGCCTTCATTTCTGCGGGAGAGAGCCACAGTAGGACCCTGGGTTCATCTTGGGCATTCTCCTCTAAGCCCCGCTGATTCCCAAGTATGACTTGGCTCCAGACAAGGCTACTGTTTCAGAAGGTCAATGAAGATGCTTTTGGCCATCTCCAAAAGCAGAGAAGAATCATCAGAGAGCCTTTCTTCCCGGTAGCCAGGGAAGAAAACGTTTGATAACCACATGTCCACTACTGCAGGGAAGCCTCCCCTACAAAGATGGTCTCTCCCCCAAGGAAGTGACAGTCCTTGTTGGGAGATGACACAGATCCACACTTCTGTCAGGAACACCACGTGCTCTGGGCCTGACTAGTGCCCTGGAATGCCAGCACAAGGCCAGAGAGGCTTTACCTTCTCAAATAGCCACACGAAAAGGCCTGGGGTCCCCAGACCCTGCTGGTGACCGCTTTTTTCCTACCACAAAGAGCCTGGCCTAAGCTCCTCTCTCAGGCAAACCCAGAGCAGGACTCATTCCACCACAAGAGGTGAAATTCTTCCCACTCACATCCTGACAGGAGGATATAGAAAGCTCGGGAAATTCCAGCCATCCATTCACTCCCGCCCCTTAATGGACTGGGGTTATTTTCACTGCACGAAAACAGCCCCTTGTGCTAGAATCCTGCAGCTGGTTCCCTCGCTGATCCTTACAGTCTTCCTGAGCCCTAGCCTGGTCCATGCCCACATCTAGAATTGGCTTAAAGGAAGAAGACAGCGAAAGGGGCGAGGGCCAGTGACAGGCCTCCGACTCGTGCAAGGGCCAGCGGTGGGTCAGCAGCCTGTGGCCGGGATGAACAGGAAGTTGCTGTTCCCCATGGGATCTGCTAGAAGATCATCCCAGCTGTAGGTAGTCACCCCAGATGAGCTAGTATGGTGGTCCCTGAGGCAGCTACATACAACCTCTCCTATGATAACAGGTTTCAGAGATGGGGCTTAGCTAGCTGCTCAACTATGCCAGCTCTGTATCCCACAATCCTGCTGAGAGGCAGCTATCCTGAGGAGAAGTACCAATAAGAAGGCAAGATACTCTAACAAGACCAAAGCCACACACTTCTGGCAACCAGGTCAGGATTCCCTGCCCCAAAGCCTAGGCTGTGGGGAGAAGGCCTCCAGAAAGGTTCTGTGGCTACAGCCATGAGATGCCTTTCATAATATTGGGGACTTGGAGGGGTTTCCATTCACACAGGACCTGGGTCACCTTGACCTTGAATTAGAAATTCTATAACATAGGCCCAGCCGGAGTGGCTCAGTTGGTTGAGTGTGGTCCTGTGCACCAACAGGTTACCAGTTCGATTCCCAGTCAGGGCACATAACCTGGGTTGTGGGTTCGGTCCCAGGTTGGGGCACATATGGAAGGCAACCAATAGATGTTTCTCTCTAACATCGATGTGTCTGTTGGTACTTCTCTCTCTAAGCATGTCTTCTGGTGAGGATTAAAAAAAAAAAGAAGAAATTCAACATGGGCTGATTCAGATCATGGCCCGAGACAGAAAAGGTTCCTGTTGGAGTAAACATTTAAAAATTCTCAGCGGGGTGATACGGACAGAAGGGGGGTGAGGCTATTGTCCAGTGGAAGAAGAGGACCCACTTTTTGGGGAAACTCTGGTCTGGGTGGAGACCTGCCCTCAAGCACAAAATAGAACCAGGAATCTGAGCATTCACCCACAGTCCTCACATGTGGGTACTGGCAGGAAGGGAGGGTGAATAATATTGCAATTCAAAGACTTGGAATTTTTTTTTTTTTTTCAATCTACTGCAGCGATTTTCAACAGGTGTGCTGCAGCCACGAGAATTTTTAAAACATTGCAATACCTGACTATTTAGTCAGGAGCACGGACCTCTTTCCCTGAGATTGTCAAATTAAAAAAATGACAACAACCAACACAACAGTAACTGTTCCGTGTGAACCAATCAAAATTATACCTTTTTTTTGTCAGATTGACAAAAAATGTATGTTTTGGTGTGCCTCACGAGTTTTAGCAATTAGCTTATGTGCCATGAGATGAAAAAGGTTGAAAGTCGCTGCTCTATAGAGTTGAGTAGCCCTAAAGAGAGTAATCGAAACACCAAGATCACAAGACAGCATAGGGGCACCCACCAAGGGGTCCGAGAAAGGACTGCAGTGGCCTGAGATGTTCTCCAAAAGAAAAGGGGCTCTAATGACTTTCCCCCCAAAGCCCTGTCCAGCACCCAGCACCCTGGGGATCTACCAGAACCAGGGAAGGGGGGGAGCCTGCCTTGAGGGGCAACAGGACGTAGGAACGCTTCCTTGCCCACAAGACAATCACCCCCACGCCTTTCCTGGGCCCAATTCCTCCCTTATCCCATCTCCCCACCCTCCTACCTCCCATCAACCCCCCTCCCATCAGGGCAACCCCTGGGGACTGTCAGGGAAGACCTCCGAGAGTCAACCCTGCAGCCTTTTCGCTCGAGTCCTGGGCACGCCCCGGGCAGTCGGCCAGAGTGTCCAGGGCCTGCCTACTTGGCGGAGCAGATGGAGAGCGTGGCGCCTGCAGAGAACACCCAGAAGGCCGGGTACAGAGCTTCAGTAAAGTCCTCCTTGTACTTGTACATCACGTGGATCCTGTCGGGAGCAACAGCGAAGAAAATGACGAAGCCGTGGTCGCAGTTGAGAAGCACGCCAACCCGCGTGGCCTTGGTGGTGGGCAGGATTTTCTCCACATTGTTGTGCCAGGCAGAGATCTTGGTGTTGAACCACTCCACGCACCAGGAGGCGCTGTTGCGGCCGAGCCGGCTCTCCGGGCCCTCCCGCGCCATGCTGCCATAGCAGATGCCCATCCCGCAGAAGTTGTTCTTCTGCAGCTCCACCTCCCAGTAGTGGATCCCTTTCTTGTAGCAGTGCAGGCCCAGCACCTGAGAACAGTACGTGAACCTCTGGGGATGTGGCCGGTAGCTCTGGTGTGTTTCGGCCACAGAGGCCACAGTGTAGTTCTCCGACAGAGCCACCTTGCTGTAGGCAGTGTTGTAGTCCAGGATGACCTTAACAGCATCTACAAGAGCATCACCCCAAGCAATCAATTACAAGGAGCCCAGGTGCTCTCACTTTTAAACCTTTTCTCAACTGGTAGTATTATTCATTTGTTTTATCCATTCCCCCATCCACCCATCTACCCATCTATCCATCTATTTACTATTGTATCCATCCATGCACCCACCCATCCATCTATTCATCTGTCTGTCCCTCCTCCTTCCATGCATCCATCTATCCACCTATTCATCCATCCATCCATCCACTCATCCATATAGCCACACATCCATCCATTTATCCATCTGTCCATCAGTCCATCCATCCTTCCATCCATCCACTCATCCATCCATTACTAAGGCCTAACTGAGAGCATAAAGTTCCAGAGAGAGCAAGAGGGGTAAGATCCAGAGTCCTGGCCGAGGAACTGGCCTTGAGGAAGTGAACAGAGAAAGGAGAGAGAGGGTATGGAGTCAAGTGAGATGGCAATGAGAGGATGAGGGAGGCCCCTTCTGAGCGCCTCTCTTCTCTGTGACGCAGAAGCTGGGCGGGAGAGGGAGAAGTTACGGCACGTGGCAAGGCTTTGGAATGGCAGGGAGTCAAAAGGAAAACCAGAGGAGAGAGAGCTGGCAGCGGGACCGGTGGGGTTTCGGCAACAGCCACTGCCGGCAGGTACTACTCACACGCCAGGAGCTCAGGTCTGGGCTTGGCTAAGAAGTTTTCCAGCACCTTGGCCTTGATAGACACTGAGTTTGGCTGCACTGTGGTGGGTTTGGCTGCAGCTGGGTGAGGAAACAGAAAGCCATTTTCAGAACAAATTCAGAGTAGACCTCCCACTGCCCCTTGTCCACAATAACTCACCCTCCAAGCCAGCTTGTTTTAAATCCACTAACTGCTCCGAGGACCCAAAGGTGGGAAGCTTGCTGGGTGAGACAGCAGCAGCGGCTGGGGATGAGGAAGGAGAAACATATGTTGGGGACATGACACAGAGTGACCTGATGGCCTCTACTCCCTTCTAAGCTGATTTTCAAGAGTCACTTCTGCCCAGCCAGTGTGCCCCAAGGGCTGAGTGTCCACCTATGAACTGCAGTTCGATTCCCAGTCAGGGCACATGCCCGGGTTGCAGGCTCAATCCCGAGTGGGGGCGTGCAAGAGGTAACTGATTGATGATTCTCTTTCATCATTGATGTTTCTCTCTCTCTCTCCCTTCTTCTCTGAAGTCAATAAAAATATATATATTTTTAAAAACTTAAAAAAGCTGAAACCGGTTTGGCTCAGTGGATAGAGCGTCGGTCTGCGGACTGAAGGGTCCCAGGTTCGATTCCGGTCAAGAGCATGTACATTGGTTGCGGGCACATCCCCGGTGGGGGGTGTGCAGGAGGCAGCTGGTCGATGTTTCTCTCTCATCGATGTTTCTGGCTCTCTATCCCTCTCCCTTCCTCTCTGTAAAAAATCAATAAAATATATTAAAAAAAACAAAACTTAAAAAATGGTGAAGGCTTGGGTGAGGGGGAGAGGGCGATGGGGGAAGAAAAGGGACATATGTAATACTTTCAACAATAAAGGTTTATTTTTCTTTTTATAAAAAAGTCACTTGTACAGATGCATACCTGGACAGCCAGGGCAACACAGTGAGTCCAGACAGGGCTACACTCACTTGTCCTCACCTCCAACCTGAGAACAGTATGTGAACCTCTTCATTTACACTTGTCCTCACCTCCAACCTGCTATTCCAGACATAATCCTACAACTGAGGCCCCATCACAGAATCCTGATGAGACAGGACAGCATTTAGCACTGCGCTCAGCCAGTCTCAAGAAACAAACAGAGCCCTAACTGGTTTGGCTCAGTGGATAGAGCATCGGCCTGCGGACTGAAGGGTCCCAGGTTCGATTCCGGTCAAGGGCATGTGCCTTGGTTGTGGGCACATCCCCAGTAGGGGGTGTGCAGGAGGCAGCTGATTGATGTTTCTCTCTCATCGATGTTTCTAACTCTCTATCCCTATCCCTTCCTCTCTGTAAAAAAAAAAAAATCAATAAAGTATATTTTTTTTTAAAAAAAAGACTGAACCCCTTGTGTTTTGGTTTATAAAGTTTATTTTTTTTAAAAAAGAAAGAAACAGAGCAGAAACGCATAACTTACGAACTTTCTTGGGTTTCTTTTCTTCTTCTAGAAAAAAAAAATTCCAGAATTAAGACATTGTAAAGCACAACACAATGACACTTTCAAAAGACCATATTAACATTCATTTGCATGAATGTGACCCATCCCGATAAAGCTAGGATGTTTTAACTTGACAAAGATAACAGGCAAATAACTCCATGGTGATTGGTGTGGGGGAAGGACTGACGCTTAAAGAGCATGATGGAATTTTCTGGGGTAATGGCAATACTTTATCTTGATGTGGGTGATAGTACCACACACGAATTCAATGGTCAACAGTTATCTAACTGTATTTAAGATCTGTGCATTTTACTGGACGTAAATTGTATCTCCATAAAAGGAAAAATGCAAAAAGCAAAAATAGAGTCAGCAAAAACAATACGCTGGCCAAGTATCACAACAGTCCTTAAGAACTACCGGGAGCGTGTGCCTACGGAAACCGACTTAGCGAAAACAGCGGTTCTCCAAGTGTTGGCCCAGCCAGCAGCGTCGGCATCACGGGGAGCCCGTAGGAAATGCACATTCTCGGGCCCCACGCCAGAGCTCCTGTTCCAGGCCGCTCGAATATCCACTGCTCACGGGTCAGATGGCACACACAGCCCCTTCCAGCACCCAGGCTCTGCAGTGATTGATGAGAGGCTGTGCCCATTGGCAAGGAGCCCCGCCAGCCACAGCCATGCAGCTGCCACAGGGACGTGGGGTTACTTACTCGGGACCTTCTTCACAGGGCGTGTGGGTTTTGGCGTGGGCGCCGTGGCATGCTCTGCAGGCTCCCCTGTGCCAACAAAGAAGGTGCTCATTTATGGGGCTCCTCCCAAACACCCCAGGAGCCAGCTTTGCCACAGGCGGGCGGTAGCGGGTTTACAAAGACAGCCACCCCCACATCCCATCCACTCTCGCCTCCCATCCTTTACAAGAGCTAGAAGACAGGTCATAGGAGGACCAGTCTGGGGCGTTCCCTCTTTTCTCTGGCTTAAAATGTAGCTGGGGTCGAGTCTTTTTCCACCAGCACCCAGCTCTGTGACCTCTGCCCCCTCTCTGAGCTTCAGCGTCTTCCAGCGCACAGCGGGAGGAGGCCCTTGCTCATAGTGATGACACAGAGGTGCCTGGAGCTCCTTCCCTCTGGGTTTCCGCCCCTCCCTCTCCCCAGACCAGGCACCACTGAGGTAGCAGGGGGGCTAATTCATCCACGGATTATGCTCCTCCATGGGACCAAGCCCTCCATGAGGAGGTACTGGGCGTCTTCGTGGCAGGCCCCCTGAAACTAAGTCCCAGTGCTCGGGATCAAGGCCCTCTCTTGTACCCCAAAATGCTGAGGGGACCCATCCAGATTCAGGGGTCTCAGTGGGGCTCCGTGAGGGGGTGCTGATGGTTACCTGAGGTGATGGGCTCCTCGGGCTTCCTGAGGCACCGCTTCAGCTCGGTTTTGAGGTCCATGGTGCTCTGGCACACGCCCTTTATCAGCTCGTGATTCAGCTCCACCTTGGGGACGTAGACTGGCTTCGTTGAGATAGCCTGCAGTTTTGCCGCTTTCTGGAACAAGCCAGGGGGTCAGCGCAGGTAGCTCCAGGAAGCCAGGCCCTGGGCTCAGCCTCCAGAACCCCGGGGGGAGCTGCCCTGCGCCCACCCCCACCCACCCTGCAGGTGGGAAGTCCCATCAGCCTTCCCGGTCACAGGCCTGAGGTCGCTGGGCGTTCAAGTGCCACTTTTAAGACAGTGATCTGGAACTGGAAGGACCCTCAGAGGTTGCTCCCCTGAGAGATGGGGAAACTGAAGTCTAGAAATGACAAGTGACCTGCCAGGAATTCTGACAATTAGTGGCAGGGACAAAGCTGGGACCCAGGTCCCCTGACCGCCATGGAAAATGCTCCCTCCACTCCTCCAGCTGTGGCTGAGGCAGCACGGGAGACTCAGGCCCAGCTGTGAACACAGGTTCTGGGATGGACAGGGAGGTCTCAAGGTGCAGGACTCAGCTAGGGCACATCCGATGACAAGGAAGGGTCTTCCAGGATGTCCCAAACTTTGAGACAAGAGTCAGGTCACAGGGTATCAAGAGGCCCAAATGTGGATTCAGCACCCTTCTCAGAGCTCGAGGCAGCTACTCCAACACACCGGAATGAGAAGAAACTAACAGCCTCCAGCCTAGGGTGGACCAGTCACTCCTCTACCCTCCCCTGGACCTGAACAAGGAATCTGGGCCTTCCAGGGATCAGAGCACGTCACCCAATCAATGGGCTCACCAGACCACCCACTGCATACCAGGCATTCTGCAAGGGCTGGACATGCCAGGAAGAAGAAAGGTGGCCATAAAGGACGGGCCACACTGAACGGAGCTGACAGCCTAAACAGACAGGAAAACAAGCACATCTAGCACAACGGCAAGAGCTTCCGCAGAGGTGGGGGGCATGCTCTGGATTGTCAGTAACGGAAAACAATGGGATCCAGGGAGGACGGAGGAAGCTGGTGACCCTGGGACACGATCCAGTGCCAGGAGGAATGGTGAGTGCTCTGCTGTGGCCACAGCACGAAGCATGGGCTGGGGGTGGGCAGCAAGACATGAGGCTGCGGGCAAAGGCAGGGCCCGGTCATCAAAGGCCTGGGGGCTGTACTACGGAACATGAAGTCAGAAAGGGCAGAGGGCTCTGTGCTTTATAAGGTCACTTCTAGCCTGGCCGGCATGGCTCAGAGGTTGAGTGTCGACCTATAAACCAGGAAGTCACAGTTGGATTCCCAGTCAGGACACACGCCCGGCAGCAGATTCAATCCCCAGTGTGGAGTGTGCAGGAGGCAGCCGATCAGTAATTCTCTCTCACTGATGTTTCTATCCCTCTCTTCCTCTCTGAAATCAATAAAAATATATTAAAAAAAAAAAAAAAAAGACACTTCCAGGGACCATGTGGAGGAGGGATTAGGGAAGAGAGCAAGATGCATACAGTAGGCAATATTCTAAGATAGCCCCTAAGAGTCCCACCCCTTCCCAAGGTTACACATCCTATATAATCCCCTCCCTTGAGAACAAGCAGGACAAGTGAATGTGAAGAAATTTTTCAGAGGTAATGAAGCTCCCAAATCTGTTGATTTTTTAAAGTATGATTTTTATTGATTTTAGAGAGTGGAAAGGAGAGGGAGAGAGAGAAACATCGATCAGCTGCCTCCTGCATGCCCCACACCACCACCACCACTTACTGGGGATCAAGCTGGCAACCCGGGCATGTACCCTGACTAGGAATTGAACTGGCAACCTTTTGGTGCATGGGACAATGTTCAACCAAGTAAGCCACACCAGCCAGGGCCCAAATCTGTTGGAGTTCATCAGAAAGATGAGTCTCCTGGATGGGCCAGACTCAATCAGGTAAAAGGCCTGAAAAGGGGGGCTGGGCCTTCCTAGCGGGAGAATTTCCCATGAGCTTTGAAGTAAGCTGCCAAGTTGGGAGAGGGCCATGTGGCAAGGAATTGCGGCAGCCTCTAGGAGCTGAGAGCGCACAGCCGGCAAGAAAGCGGGGACCTTGGTCCTGCACCGTAAGGAACTGGATTTACCAACCACCGAGGAAGCTCCAAAAGGAATGCAGCCCGCCAACACTCAGCACGCAGCCTGTGAGAGACCACCCCCTAAGAAGACAACCCCCTAAGCCATGCCCAGCCTCCTGAGCCACGGGAAGTGTGACACAGTCAATGTGTGATCTAAGCCACTGTGCTTGCGGTGAGTTCTCACACAGCATCTAAAACAAATACAGCCTGTGTGTCAGGGATGCTTTCAATGACCTCTCACAGACCCCACTCCCTGAGGCCCCGTTGCCCCTATAATCAATATCGTCATGCTGGGCAGGAAGAGTGTTCAACAATGTCCTCATCAAGACCCACCTCCAGGAACTCAAACTCGCCCCCCTTGGTCAGGGCAGCTTCAATCTCCTCCTTTACGGTCTGGATCTCCGTCTTCTTCTTGAGGAGGATCTGGTAAATATTGTCGAACTTGCTGCTGACCCTCTTCTCCTCTTCCTTTATTTTCCGCATGGAGCTGGCCTCAGAGGCATCAATGAGCGCCTTCATTTCCAAGTATTCTTGTCTAAGCTGTTCTGTCTTCTTTTGTGCAGCCTCCTAAGATGCCAAGACAAGAAGACATCCATCAGGCTGACAAAGCTAAGCCCGTGGGACCAAGCATTGGTGAGACGCGGAGCACACAGGGGCATGACCACTTTGGAGAGCAATCTGGCAATTTCTAGTGCAGTGGTTCTCAACCTTTCTTGAGAACCGCTAGGCGACCCACAGGTTGAGAACTGCTGCTGTAGAGCCTAAGACCATCGGAAAACACAGATATTTACATTGCGATTCATAACAGTGGCAAAATTACAGTTATGAAGTAGCCACGAAAATAATTTTATGGTTGGGGGTCACCACAACATGAGGAACTGTATTAAAGGGTCGCGGCATTAGAAAGGTTGAGAACCACTGTTCTAGTGCATTTGAAGGCGCTCGGACCCTGTGTCCCAACAACTGACTGAAGGAATATACTCCAGAAAAATCCCCACAGACGCACGCGAGAACACTCACAAGCAGCACTGTTTGAACTAGCAGAACCCTGGCAAGAGGAGACTGAATATACAGGCTGCATGTACCTTGGATGGACGATTGAACAGCAATGAGAATTAATGAACTGGGGCGATGCATTTAATAAATTCGACACATTTCATGAGGGAAAAACAACTTGTAGAAAAAGACACACAGTACTGATGCTCTTTATAGAAAGCTTAGATACAAACGGGACGGTAGCGTTTATTGCCTAAGGGAGGCACACAACATAAAGCAGTACAAAGAAATCCATGGAAATAAATTCAGGATAGTGGTTACTTCCGGAAGAGGAAGGGGGATATAAAAGGGGCGGGGCATAGAGCGAGGGCTTCAGCTGCATCGGTGACGTTTTTCTTTCGTAAGCTGGGAAGCAGCTCGTGGGTAATTTTTCTTTTTTAAAGAGAGGGTGTGAAGCTGCTCTAGAAAATTTCTAGAGAATACCACCCTCAGGAACTGACTGCCCAATTCCATAGCCACTTGCTGGGTGTGGCTACAAAGCACTTGAAACGTGCCTCGTCCCAATTAAGATGTGCTGTGAGTGTGAAATGCACATTGGCTTTCAAAGACGGAGTACAAAAAAAGGACTGCAAAATATCTCAGTACACTTCACTGACTCTGTGTTGAAATAATCATTTTTTTGGATATTCTAAGTTAAATCAAATGTATTATCAAAGTGAATTTCTCTCGATGTTAAAATTAATCCGACATTACAGATAAGGCTCACGCTGTATTTCTATGGCACAGCAGTGCTCTAGCTCAGACTCAACATGAAAACAGAAATGCACACGAGATGGGCAATATACAGGGAGATTGAAATTCAGTTATTTCTTTACCCAACCCCTTACCCTGCCATCTCCAATGTGACTGCGAATGGCCCCCCGTGCTCAGTCTCAGTAAGAGAGCATCCCTGAAGTCTCAGGAGGGCACATGGTTGCGAAGCCACGGACTACATTTCCCAGCCTCCCTGCGGTGAGGCTTGGTCATGTGACTAAGCTGCTCCTAATTCGGTATGAGCAGAAGTGATATACGCAACACTCTTCCTGTTGCCCTTCTGACAGGCTAGAACAGAGATGGAATGGTGACTCAGCTTCCACCAAACAGATGCAGAAAACACCCTAAGGAGTTGTGACGCAATATGAAGGAAAGACCATGAGTCCCTGAATGACCCCGTGGAGCAGACACCCACTAGTCTGGGTGGCTGTGTCCGGCCTTGAACTATCCCAGTGAGCAAAATAAACTTCTATCTTATTTAAGCCTCTGAATTTTGGGGGTATCTTTGTTACAGCAGTTTAGCCTGCCCCCCACCCCCAACCCATACAGGTTCTTTCATTTGCTTCCTTTCACCTAAGCCTCACACCCACCTTCAGAAAGCCATGGGTCCATTATGCAGACGGGAAAACAAAGGCTCACGGATCTGCCATCTGGACCAACGTATCACAGGCTAATATGTAACAGAGCTGATAGTCTTACCCAGGCCTTGTCTCCCTAAACCACAGCTGCCACAATAACACTGGATGCTGCAGCTCCAGGTCAGGGTATTTAAAAATCAAATCCTCGCTCTGGCTGGTTTGGCTCAGTGGATAGAGCGTCGGTCTGTGGACCGCAGGGTCCCAGGTTTCGGGCTCAGTCCCCAGTATGGGGCGTGCAGGAGGCAGCCAATCGGTGGTTATCTCACATCATTGATGTTTTTTTCTCTCTCTCTCCCTCTCCCTTCCTCTCTGAAATCCATAAAAATATATTTTTTAAAAATAAGAATAAAATAAATAAATACATAAAAATCAGATCTTCTTTTGACATAAACACAATGCAGCCTTATAAAAATTGCAACACTTGCACTACTATCCTTTTCCTATACTTCTTACTTTAAAAAAACCCTTTACAGATGTAATTAAGGTAGGACTCTTGAGATGAGATCATCCTGGATTAGCCAGGAGGGTCCTAAATCCAATGACGAATGTGCTTTTAGAGCATGAAGAGACGTCCCCAAGGGAGGAAGAGGCCATGTGAAGACCGAGGCAGAGATTGGAGTGATGCAGCCGCCAGCCTAGGAGTGCCTGAGCCACCAAAAGCTGAAGAGGCAAGAAAGGGCTCCTCCCAGAGCCTCGGGAGGGAGTGAGGCCCTGCTGACTCATTGACTTGGGACTCCCAGCCTCCAGAACTGCGAGGACCCATTTCTGTAGCTGTAAGCCAAGTCGGCAGCAATTGGTGACACTAGTCCTGGAAGACAAATGCACTCCCTTCTTACAAAGAGGTCAACGCCGGTGGGCATACACTTTTTGCTCCCTGTTTTTCTCCCACTTAAATCATAATCCCGCCTTGGCCAGAATTTCTCAGTGGTTAGAGCACCGGCCCACGCCCCAAAGGGTCACGGGTTCGATTTCCAGTCAAGGGCACATCCCTGGCTTGCAGGTTCCATCCCTGGCCCCGGCTGGGGTGCGTTCAGGAGGCAACCAATCGATGTTTCTCTCTCTCTCTCCTCTGTCCTTCTCCCTTGCCCTCCCTCCTTTCTACTCTCTCTGAAAAGCAATGGAAAAAATAACCTCTGTTGAGGATTAACAAAACAAAAAAAATCATAACCACTGTCTATATTACTAATTTTCAACACTAATTATTATTATTGTTGTTGTTAATCCTCACCCTAGTATCAGTGTGAAACACATCAATTGGTTGCCTCCTGCACATGCCCCAACCGGACCAGGGATCGAAGCAGCAACCCATGTATGTGCCTTTGACCAGGAATCAAACCAACAACCCTTCGGTGTGTGGGCTGATGCTCTAACCACTGAGCTCACTGGTCAGGGCTCAACACGAATTTTTAACGATTCCCCCAACGTTGGGCTTGTAGCTGGTCTCCTGTTTGGGTCTATGAAGGCTCTCTCCTGGACACATAGCTCCTGGCATGTTTTACGAGGCTGACGTTTAATTCTGACACTGTGAATGAGCCCACCATGAGCCTCGAGGAGATGACAGCTGAGCCTGTCCTGCCTGGAGGCGGAGGGAGGCCCAGGGCCAGGGCTGGTGGTGGAGAGCCCTGTCACTCACCCGCACATCCTTCTGCCTGGCTCTCACATCCTCCAGCGCTCGCACTGCTCCGTTGATCTGACCGTACATGACTGTCAGTTTATACTTCAGCTTGGCCTGTGGAGAAAACAAAACAGGGTGAGAGAGCACCTGGGCCCAGCCCCCACCAGCACCCAACACCGAACCATCCCCTGAGCCTATCCCACAGGTGGTGTTTCCGCCACCCCAAGTCTTGCCTGCTTGTAGCTTTTTTAAGCATTCTCATATTTACTACCTCCCTTCATCCTTTTGGGGAGACAGTGCTGTGAATATAGGATTTGGAGCCACACAGACCAGGGTTCCAGTCCCAGTGCCCAGCTGTCCAATTGCCTCTCACCCCAGTCTCCTTGGCCACTAACGAGATACAACTGTTCCCGCCTCGCAGGGCTAGTGGGAGTAACGTGAACCACCCAGAAACCACAGAAGTCCTCAGCCCACTTAGTGAGGTGTGTAAACTACATGTCAGCTTGGATGATGATGAGCTTTTTCCCCAGCACCCATTTTACAGGTGATGAAACTGCGGCAAGGAAGACCGCAAGGCGGTCAAGCTCACAAAGAGGCGACAGAACGAGCTGGGACAGCTGCTTCAGTAACGGCAGATGAGGTCATTCAACGCAACCCTCCCCGCTGCAAGCAACCAGAAAAGCAGACAGGGTAGGGTTACAGAGCCAAGATCCAGGAGGAAAAAAACCCCGAGATAAGCCTGGCACCTGCCAATTCCAGAAGACAGCTGGGAGGGCCTGTCAGCTCAGGGAGGCAGGGGAACAAAATCAGAGGCCAGAGCTCACCTGGTAAACCCCACAGGTGGGGACCTCCCAGGGCCACACCCTAAGAATAAAGAATAAACCAGCAATAGACCGGCCCATTGCCAGCTCAGTCCCTGAAATGGAATTAAGGGGATTCAGAATTGCTAGGCCCCTAGCCACCTGCAGAAACAAAGATAAACTGCACACAAAGGAAGATCATATCATCCAAGGCCTCTTACTATTTCTCTAAATTTTCATAATATCTCAGTCCCTACCTCCCTGCTCAGGTGAAATGTTGGGGCATAGAAATGGGGAGGAAAATAGCCACCACCACGGTCATGATCACAGGTAGTGTTTATTATGTGCCTGCTGCAAGCCAGGCATTGTCTAGGCAGTGGTCGGCAAACTCATTAGTCAACAGAGCCAAATATCAACAGTACAACGATTGAAATTTTCTCTTGAGAGCCAAATTTTTTAAACTTAAACTTCTTCTAACGCCACTTCTTCAAAATAGACTCGCCCAGGCCGTGGTATTTTGTGGAAGAGCCACACTCAAGGGGCCAAAGAGCCGCAGTTTGCCGACCATGGCTCTAGTGCTTTGCCTGTATTGAAGCTAAGGGCAAAACCGTGAAGGTGCAGTTACCTGCCCTCTACAGAGGAGGCCACTGAAGCACAGAGTAATTAGGTGGTTTGACTGACATTACGTCGCTATTAACTGGTGTTACAAGATCCTAGTGTTACAATTACAGACATGCGTCCAAACTGAGCACACAGAATTTCTAGCGGGAGGGGGGGCGGGGGGGGGAGGGAGGGGACATTTTACTTCCCCTAATTAGCTGGTTCAACATACTCTGACCCTCCCTTCCTCTTTCCTGCCTCTCCCACTCCACTAGAGATATTCAGGGCTGAACCTGACCTTGAATGAAAGAGCAGAAGCAGAGTCCAAGGCCACACTAACTCGACCCGAAAGCCCAAGTCACTAATATTGTTTCAGACTCGACCTCTGTGACAATGCCCTTTGAGCTGGCCTCTCAGTGGCCAAGACAAACTGGGCCAAAGGCTGAAGGCCAGGCCCCCGCAGGCCACGCCTAGCAGGTCTCAGAGCTGGAAGAAACCTCTAGATGCGGGGGAGAGGGGCCGCCAATCGTTTTGCCTCTGAGAGCCAGAGCCACTCTTAGTAGTGAACTCCCAAACTCTCTATTTTGAAAGGTTTTATCCACCATTAATCAAACAGACTTAACAGTCCCCTGATGGTGGAAAGGGGCCCACGCCGCTCCAGACAAAAGGAAGCGGTCCAAGGACTTTAAGAGCCACAACAATTCCCCAATTCACGGAAATTCTAAGGGTCCCTTCACAGCCTGGGGACTTGGTCCTCCACGTGGGAGGTACCAGAGTCCTGAGTCCGCCCGCTTGAGTGATGGAGACCAGCCAGCTGCCCCAGGCTGCGGCACTCCCTTCTAGGGCTGGCTCTGCCACCAGCAGTGAGCGGAGCAGCGGGACTGGAAAAGGAGAGTGGGTAAAGGACGCAGCCAGGACAATGGGGAAAGGGGGGAGCTGGTGGGGACAGGCCTATTACAAGAATCAAAAAGCATGCCGAAACCGGTTTGGCTCAGTGGATAGAGCGTCGGCCTGCGGACTGTAGGGCCCGAGGTTCGATTCCGGTCAAGGGCATGTACCTTGGTAGCAGGCACATCCCCAGTAGGGGGTGTGCAGGAGGCAGCTGATCGATGTTTCTCTCTCATCGATGTTTCTAACTCTCTATCCCTCTCCCTTCCTCACTGTAAAAAACCAATAAAATATTAAAAAAAAAAAAAAGCAAACCAGCTAACTGGTTTGGCTCAGTGGATAGAGCCACAGCCTTCGGACTGAAGGGTCCCCGGTTCAATTCCAGTCAAGGGCATGTGCTTGGGTTGTGGGCTCAATCCCCAGTAGGGGGTGTATAGGAGGCAGCCAATCAATGATTCTCATCATTGATGTCTCTATCTCTTTCTCCCTCTCCCTTCCTCTCTGAAATCAATAAAAATATTTTTTTTAAAAAAAAGCAAAACGTGCCCAGCTGTGTGGTTCAGCAGTTGAGCATTGACCCAGGAACCAAGAGGTCGCCAGTTTGATTCTCTGTCAGGACACATGCCCCAGTGGTGGGCTTGATCCCCAGTAGGGGTGCCTGTCAGAGGCAGCCGATCCATGATGTTCCTCTCATTGATGTTTCTATCTCTCTATCCCTCTCCCTTCCTCTCTCTAAAAATCAATATAAACAAATTTTTTAAAAAAAATCAAAACGTGTATGGCATACAAGTAAACTGGGTGCAGACTCCAGCTCTGGGCCCTGGAGGCTGAGAGAGCGGTGGGTCGGGGGCAGGCTCAGAAGGGCCCTCCTGCCCCTGCTTGCCTTCTGCCTCCATGGATAAGAACTTCGAGAAGGGCCCTTGGCCAGGAGGAGCCCGGCTGCCCCAGTCTTCAGGGGCAGGCCCAGGCACCCTCCCGAGGCACAGATCTGGGCAACCTGGCACTCTGCCCAGCAAGCTCTCCTCCCCGCCTGGGAGGAGTAACAGAAATGAGCATTCACTGTAACACACTGTTGATAGGCCGCTTCATTTAATCCTCCCGATAACCTTCTGAGATGAGTACTATCATTATCCCCTTTGACCGTTTCCCAGCTAGGAAGCAGCCAGCCTTCAAACCCAGGACTCAACATCCAGCTATGCCTGGAGCCCCGTCAACAGCCACTCCCACCTGGCCCACAAAGCACTTCCCACACAGCTCCTCTCTGCAGCCTCCCAGCCACGGGAATGCTACCAATCCCACTGAACAGAGAACTGCAGGGACTTGCCCTAAACCACAGCGGATCCGGGCAGAGCAGGCTCCTATGACGAACAGAGAGAAGACCCAGGTGGCTGGGCCTCAGATGGTTGCACCTCAAAGGTCAACTCCCCCGGCAAGGCCTGAAGGTCTGCCTTCTGAGAACCCAGCTCAGATTGGGAGGGGCAGGCCCGGTGGGGGAAGGGCTGTGGCCAGAGAAAAGGGAGGCCTGCACCCAGGTCCTGGTGCCGCTACACACCTCCCCAAGGCTCAGGTCCGCTTTGACAACACGAAGACAGTCCCTGTTCTCCGTGACAGCGCTGGGAGAATGAAAGGACATCAAGGCGCGCTGGGGAGCTTAGACTGATATGAACGAAAGGTGGTTTGGTGACATCTTTTCTTCCTCTGACACAGGCGGAGGTTCTGGCCACTAAAATCATCACAAACCTGGAAAACCCCTTAGACGTCAACCTGTTCCCCCCTTCCTCACCTTACCGAGGAGGACTCAGGCCCCGGGGCCAAATCCTATCCCACGGGCACACAGCCAGAATGGAGGGTACTCTGTTGCAAGAGCGCTGGCTCTCCCGCAGGTCGGTCGCGTCCTATCCAAGCCCTCCCACTCGCAGGGATCCTCCCTAGTCACTGGGACTCTCCAGCTCTTCGGTGACTCTTGCTCATAGGATCCCAACCCTCCACGCGAGTGCCATGCCCTGGACTCTGTAGACTTGGTGAAGAGGCTGGTACCTGAGGAGAACCGGCCAACTGTTGGTTGGCCACTTGCTGTGTTCCTCGGGCTAAATTAACTTCCGTGGAACTCCATCTCCTCTACTGAAAAATGGAACTCATTATCCCCACCTCCTGGGTGTCGCCAGGATTTCATGAGGGAACAGAGGGAACCTCCCGGGTTCCTATTTGAGGGTTCAAAACCCTCTATTAACACCATCAGACAAGCACTAACTAGGCTTAAGGCAGGCAATACCACCTGTGTCTTCTGCCCCAGATCTCAGGCTCAGCAAAGGCCGTGTCCCCACTCAGGTGACCCAGCGTAGGCGGAGATGCCCACGGAGGCGCCCTCTGCACCACCCAGCAGGCCCAGGCTGCCCCTCGCGCCGCCACCCCCTACCTCCAGGTCTGCGCTGGCCTGGCTCAGGGGCACAGGCGAGCAGGTCTTGTGCTCCACCAGGCAGATGTGGCAGATGCACTCGCTGTGCTCGGGGCAGAAGAAGTCGCGGAGCCGGTTGTGCTGGGGGCACTTGCGCTGCAACAGGTCCGGGACCGGCGGCTGCAGCGGGTGGTCCCGGAAGGCGGGGCTGTCGAGGTGCGGCCGCAGGTGCTCCTGGCAGAAGGAGGCCATGCACACGAGGCACGTCTGGACGGCGGCCGCCTTCATGCAGTGGTCGCAGGCCACCTGGCCGGCGGGGCTGAGGGCCGCGGCGCGGGAGGGCGGCGTCCAGTCGTCGGGCGGCTTGGCGCGGGCCAGCTCGGCCTGCGCGAACTGCTCCACCACCGTGCACAGCACCGTGTTCTTGCGGAGCTGCGGCCGCGTCTGGTACGCGGAGCGGCATTGCGGGCACTGGAACGGCGCGCCCTGGACGGTCCACGTCTCGTCCAGGCACGACCCGCAGAAGTTGTGGCCGCACGGGGTGGTGACCGGCACCTTGAAGAGCTCCAGGCAGATGGAGCACGTCAGCTCCTCGGCCAGGGACAGGTCCGCCATGGCGCTCCTCGGGGGACCGGACGAGTCGTGCAGGGACGGGTACGGCTGCACGATTCCCCCCGAGGCAGCCCAGGAAATGAAACTGAGCGGCGAGAAGGCGGGCCCGCGGCCTTTCGAGAAGTCACGTGGGGCGCGGGGGGCGGGGGGACGGGCGCGAGGGCGGGGCCGGCGCGAGGGGACCCGGGGGGTAGGGAGGGAGCCTGGGGTCGCTGCGGACCGATGGGGAACTAGCGGGTGGGGCTGGGGGCTTCCGGTTATCCTTACGGCCGCTCCGCGGATGGAGAAACCGAGGCGTCGGGGGGCGATCCCCAGGGCGCAGGAGCCCAGCCCAGATCTAGTCCGGCTACTTCTTTCCTTCGAGAACCTGCCTGGACCCGCGACGTCCCCAGCGCTCCGCGAGCCAAGGGGGCTTATCAGGACAGGACTTTAAAAAAATAACTGTAGGATCGGTTAAACGACTGCCCCTTTTCCTTTTTTCTTTTTTTCCTTTTTTAATCCTTCCTTCCTCTTCCCTGGTCCTGCGCTTTGCATTTCGTCGTTGGATCCCTGAAGGCTGGAGCCCATAGTCACACGCTCATGCTTAAACTGGGCGATTTCTTTCCAGACCCCCGCGATATAACAGGATTTTTATTTTTTTTAAATTTCCAGTTCAACTTGACTAGGGTTTGGAGACATCCCAGTTTAACAAAGGTTTTTCTCTCACATATACTCAGATAACAATAATGTTGGAACTTAAACACTTTTTTTTTTCGAAATTGTTTGCTTAGATTTATTTCCATTCTTCTAGCTGTTTTTCCCCCTCTGGCCAGGGAGTAGGAAAAGTGGGTGTACAGGAGGCAAGAAGTGTTCCAGAGAGGAGATGAGGGGGGCGGGGAGGGCAAAGAAAGACCGTGTTTAAAGAGGAGTTAGCTGGAATTCGCATTGGAGACAGGGTGAGCAGCAAAAATAAGAAAAAGGTCAATGTCATAGACTACTGCTAAAATAATAGATACCACTTATGGGGCACATACTGTGTGGTAGAAAGGTCACATATGTTAGTTTCTAACATCCTTATAATCTCTTCTAGACTTTCTAAACCCTACAAGACAGAAGGCCTTATATCCATTTTACAGGTGAGGGTCATGAATTTTATATAAAATAGGACTGGGATTCTAGCTCAGGATTGCTGACTCAACATTCTAACTCCTAGTTCCCCTACATCTATTCCTCCTGGCCCCTTGTGCCCACTTGTTCTTTTTTCATATCACATTGTTGTTTGCATAGGGAGGAGGAAGACAGAAGATGAGGTGTGTAGGAAATTAAGATGTATGTACATGCTATCTCATTTCATTCTCACAAATCTTTGACGTAGGTATGATTATCTCAATACAGATGAGAAAACTGAGGCTTAGGGACACTAAATAACTTACCTGAGACCATGGATATTGGCATCCCGACTATCTGATTCCAGAAGGCAAGCATTTTCTACTATGAAATGCTGTCCCTCAAGGGGAGGGATGGAGCAGTTTCCAGGAAATAAACAGCATAAAATCCCTCTGACCTAGCTCTCATGGGTGAGGCAGCCTGCTGACTCATGCCAGAATGTTTGTGGAAAGAAGAAATTCCACTTGAACATCTCCTGTCCATCAGTTTTTAGCCTGTCCTTCCTGACGGCCTGCTCCACCAGCCCCCACAGCCATGTCTTGAAAGCAGCTTCCAATGCTTGAGCTTACCCTGTTCCTCTGAAAGGGCATCGTGAAGTCTTCGAAGTCTACCTCTCACTGAGCCTCCCCCTCCGCAGCTCCCTCTTCCTGATTAGCTCTGCCATTGTGGCTTCCAGACTCCAGATCTTACATAAACAACCACATCCAGAGCAGCTGGAATTTAGCACCAATATCAATTATTTGACAGTATCCAGTCTACAGCTCTCAATGGCTCTACTTAAAGTTGAGTTGTTGATTGAAACTGCATCCATCATGGCTCCAGATTTAACAAGAAGCTCAACAATATCCTTTCTTTTCTAAATTGTCACTAGAGGATATGTTCTGGTTGGGCTTTGTTTTTGTTTTGTTTGTTTTTTGATTTTTTTTTTTTTTTTTTTTTTTGAGAGAAAGAGAGAGAGACATCGATCAGTTGCCTCCCTTACTTGTCCTCACCTGGGACCTTACCTGCAACCTAGGTATGTGCCCTAACTGGAAATCGAACTCGCAACCTCTTGATGTACGGGATGACACTCCAACTAACCAGGCCACCCTGCCAGGGCACTCAACAATATCTTGTTGGCCTGCATGGCATGCAAAATGAAGCGGAGTCCACAGAAGATTATCTGTTGCATTAACTTTAGCCCTACTAGATAAGAGAGATGCACAAGCTAAAAATATGGGTTATTCCAAGCACTGGAAGCTAAAAATGCTAAGACTTCATAGAGTTTTAGCAACCTGTTCAACTATAAACCAAGGAAGCTCTGAGTAAAGTTAAGTTCTGTCATAATTTTTCTTGACAAGTGTTGTGCATTTCCTGACAGTCTTAATTTTGTGTACACATACACATTTTGTTTAATTTTTTAAAAATATATTTTATTGATTTTTTACAGAGAGGATTGGAGATAGAGCGTTAGAAACATTGATGAGAGAGAAACATCGATCAGCTGCCTCCTGCACGCCCCCTACTGGGGATGTGCCCAAAACCAAGGTATGTGCCCTTGACCGGAATCGAACCTGGGACCTTTCAGTCCACAGGCTGACACTCTATCCACTGTGCCAAACCAGTTTCGGCTCATTTTGTTTAATTTTAAAAAGCACTTAAGACCCCAGGGGTTATAATTTTGCAAAAATTAAAATCAAGGAAAATTATAAAGTTAAAAGCTGATGAAATGTGAGTTATGTTATTCCATTTGGTCTCTATTTCTGCATGTTATGACTTTTTAAATGTATCTTCTTTATTAAAATTCTAAGCATTATAATGTATTGTTTAAAAAATGGCCCTGGCCAGTTTTTCTCAATGGTTAGAGCATCGGCCTGTGGACTGAAGGATCGCAGGTTCGATTCTGGTCAAGCACATGTACCTCGATTGCAGGTTTGATTCCCAGCCCAGGTTAAGGCGTCTGGGGGAAGCAACCAAGTGATGTGTCTCTCTCACATTGATGTTTCTCTCTCTCTCTGTCTCTCCCCTTCCCTTCCACTCTCTCTAAAAATCAATGGGAAAAATATCCTTGGGTGAGGATTAACAACAACAACAAAAAGAATGTTTGTGAATTTTTGTTTCCCAGATGTTTAGAAGGGCTGATTAGACAGTAAAAATTACTGGGAGGGGCATATTTTATGTTTCTCAAATTCCATGCAGTAGATATTTACTAAGACCTAGTAGGCTAAATTCATCCCACTGTGGTTAAAGCATATGCTTTGTATTATTCAATCTTCTAAAATTTATGAAGACTTGTTTTATTACCTGAATGTGGTCTATCTTGTTATTGACTACTGCTTGCAGGGCATCTCTTTTTCCATCCTTTTATTTTCTCAAGATATTTTGTGTGGGGGGGAGAGAGAGAGAGAGAGAGAGAGAACAAAACATGGATCGGCTGCCTCCTGCATGCTCCCTACTGGATCGAGTCCTCAACCTGGGAATGTGCCCTGACCAGAATCAAACTGGCAAACTTTTGGTGTGTGGGACCAGGTCCAGCAAACTGAGCCACACCAGCCAGGGCTCCATCCTTTTATTTACAACTTATTTGTGGCTTTGCATCTAAAGTGTGGCTCTTACAGACAGCATATAAGTCAGATCATGTTTTTAATGCATTCTACTGATTTGTCTTTTAATTGGAACATTTACATTAAATTACTGATAAAGAAGGATTTACATCTGCCATTTGCTATATATTTTTGTCTTACATCTTTTCTGTTCTTCTCTCTCCATTATTGCCTTCTCACTATTTTTATTCCTTTAAAGGTTATTTCTTCAAATATTCTTTCTCTCCTCTCCTGTAGGAACTCTGTGATGTTAGTATGCTTGTTGGTGTCCCACAGGTCTTTGAGGCTCTGTTCATTTTTCTTTCTTTATTTTTAAATTTTTCTTTATTTTTTCCCCCCTGTTTTATAGACTGGGTCATCTTAATTGACCTCTAGCCAGATTCTTTCTTCTGCCTGCTCAAATCTGCTGCTGAGTTCCTCTCATGAATGTTTTGTTTTGGTTACTGTATACTTCAACTTCAGAATTTATATTTGGCTCTTTAAAAAACACAATTTTCTATCTTCATATTCTCTATTTAGAGAGACATCATTCTCATACTTTCCTAAGGTTCTTTGAACATACTTAAAATAGCTGATTCAAAGTTTTTGTCTATGTAAGTCCAATACCTGTACTTCCTCAGGGACAATTTCTGTTGTTGTTTTTTTCTCATATGGGTCATTCTTTTTTTGTTTCTGTATGTATATCATAATTTTTTGTTCAAAACCTGATATTTAAAATAATACAATGTGGCCCAGCTGGTGTGGCTCAGTGGTTGAGCATCGACTTATGAACCAGGAGGTCACAGTTTGATTCCTGGTCAGGGTACATGCCCGAGTTTCGGGCTCAATCCCCCAGTGTGGGGCTTACAGGAGGCAGCTGATCAATGATTCTCTAATCATTGATGTTTCTATCTCTCTCTCCCTCTCCCTTCCTCTCTGAAATAAAAATATATATAAAGAAAAAATAGCCCTAACCAGTTTGGCTCAGTGGATAGAGTTTCGGCCTGCGAACTGAAAGGTCCCAGGTTCGATTCTGGTCAAGGGCATGTACCTTGATTGTGGGCACATCCCCAGTAGGAGGTGTGCAGGAAGCAGCTGATCGATGTTTCTCTCTCATCGATGTTTCTAACTCTCTATCCCCCTCTCTTTCTCTCTGTAAAAAACCAATAAAATATATTTAAAAAATAAAATAATACAATGTGGCACCGTGGACACCAGATTGCCCCGTTCCCAGGGTTTCTTGTTGTGGCTGTTTGTTGTTTTTATTTTGGAGACTTTTCTGACTTAATTCCATGAAATCTGTATTCTTGGTCATACGTTGCTACTAGATTCTCTGCTCCGTTAGCCTAGTGAGCGGTTAATGACCAGATAGAGATTTCCTTAAATGCCTAGAAACCAATGTTTCCCAGTGTTTTCTAAGGTCTTGGAGTTGTTTGCAGACTATTGGTTTTCCATACTACCATAGAGCTGGGGTTGGAATAATGAAATAGAGCAAGTTGAAACACCACAGCTTGCTGTTCTTATGTTCTTACCAAAATTCAGCCACTTTTCTTGAATAAGCGTTCCCTGATTTGTTGCAAGGTCTTTGCTAATTTTCACAGTTACAAAAAGGTTGATCCTGGCAATTTTTGTTAGTTTTCTTTAATGGAGGCAAAATTTTCAGAGGTCTTTACCATTTTTGTGTTTTTTTTTTTTAACCCGGGACAACCTTTTATCATATCATATTATTAAATTTGTAAAAATAACCAAAAAAGACATTAATAAAATTCCTGATGGAAACTAAGAATTCATCAACCTGAAATCTTTTCTTCCAGTAATCATTTTTTTAATTTGCTTTTAAATTATAGTTGACATACAATATTATATTAGTTTCACGTATACAGCATAGTGATTAGACATTTATATATCTTATGAAGTAATAACCATGATAAATCTAGTAACCATCTGTCACCTCACAATTACAATATTATTGACTATCTTTCCTTCTTACATTACATCCCTATGACTCACTTTATAATTGGCAGTTTGAACCTCTTTTTTTTTTTTTTTTTTTAAATTTTTTTTATTGACTTTTTTACAGAGAGGAAGAGAGAGGGATAGAGAGTAAGAAACATCGATGAGAGAGAAACATCGATCAGCTGCCTCCTGCACACCTCCCACTGGGGATGTGCCCGCAACCAAGGTACATGCCTTTGACCGGAATCGAACCTAGGACCTTTCAGTCCGTAGGCCGACGCTCTATCCACTGAGCCAAACCGGCCAGGGCGGCAGTTTGAACCTCTTAATCTTCACTTTTTCACCCATCTCACTACCTCTGCCCATCTGTCAACCATCAGTTTGTTTGCTGTATATATGAATGTTTGTTTTGTTTGCTCGTTTTGTTTTTTAGATTTCAACATATTACTCTTTCAATATCAGTAGAATCTGTAGCAATAACACCTTTAAATTCCTGATATAGGTAATTTATTTTTCTCCTGATTAATCCACCTAATAGATTTTAATTTTATTTTTTTCTTCAAAGAACCAGCTTTTGTCTTTAATTTTCTCTGTCATTTGTCTGCTTTTTGTTGTTGATTTCTTTTATTAACTATTATTTCCTTCCATTTACTTTTGGTTTAATTTGCTCTTCTTTTTCAAGCTTATTGTTGGAATATTAGATCAATACTGTTAAACTTTGTTCTTTTCTAATATAGGCATTTAAAACTAAGTTTTTATTCCTATGTTTCTCTTTTTAATCTTCTTTTAATCAAATATACTATACATTTCATTTTTATTTCCACTTATTGGTCTTTTATCTATACTTCTTTTTTAAAATATATTTTTATTGCCCTGGCCAGTTTGGATCAGTGGATAGAGCATCAGCCTGTGGACCAAAGGGTCCCAGGTTTGATTCTGGTCAAGGGCACATACCTTGGTTGCAGATTCCTTCTCAGCCCCGGCCCTGGTCGGGGCTCGTGCAGGAGGCAACCAATCCATGTGTTTCTCTCATATCAATGTTTCTCTCTGTTTTTCCCTCTCTCTTCCACTCTCCCCAAAAATCAATGGAAAAATATCTTCAGGCCAGGATTAACAACAAAAAGGCAAGGAATGCTTCTTCTTATTATATTTCTAGTGGTTCTAGGGATTACAATATACATCCTAAGCTTATCACAGTCTATTTAGAATATTGCATTAATGATTCATATGAGAATCTTATTACATTAAAATCTTATTACCGGTACATTAAAATTTTACCATCTCATTTGCTATTGTTTTCATATATTTTACATATACATACATAATAAACCCCATACTATTATGAAAATCATTAAACAAGGAAGTTAGCAGACTGAGGTGGCTCTTACGTGAGCAAGCCAAAATCTAAGCCAGAGTCACTTCCTATAAACACCTCGAGGTTAGGAAAGCAAAACTAAAGAAGAGCACTCGGCTTTCCTAAATAGGAAAACTGCTTACACTACAGCCAATTACATAATGAAGTACTTTCTTTTAAAAAGATTTATCTTTATTGTTGCAAGTATTACCGACATCCCTTTTGTTCCCCCAGTGACCCCCTCCAACCTGCACCTGGCCCCAATAATAAAAGACTTTCCTCTTGCTAATAGAGCCCCCCTAACCACTTCTGATTCTGCACTGGCTGATTTGAATCAGTTTGCTTACATAAACTCTTCAAAAATGTATATGCCTTAGTTTACCTTTTAACAGTATTACTATATATAATTACATTTACTTTAAAGTTACCTCAAAGAAAATATAGTTGTGTATAAAAAGATATATTCTCCACATATTTACCATTCCCAGTACTTTTCATTCCTTCCTATGGATACAAGTTTACTTTAGCATATTCTGTAGTGCAGGCCTTCTGGCAATGAATTCTCTCAGCTTTTATCTCAAAATGTCTTTATTTTGTCATTTCAAAGAATCTAAAATTCTAGATTGACTTCCTTTCAACATTTTACTCATTTAAAAGAAACTGATTTGAGAAAGAGAGACAGACAGACATTGATTTGTTGTTCCATTTATTTAAGCATTCATTGGTTGGTTCTTGTAGGTGCCCTGACCAGGGATTGAACCCACGACCTTGGCTCATCAGGACAACACTCTAGCCAACTAAGCTACCTGGCCAGGGCGTATTTTGTTTTTAAATCATACATTACCTTATAGCCACATTTCATGTAGTAAAACCCTACCAAAACCCTATAAATCAGCGGTCACCAACTGGTGGTCCGCGAACCACTGGTGGTCCATGAGGTCCAAAAGGTTGGCGACCGCTGCTATAAATGGTGCCCCCAAATCCAGGCATTTAACATGTGGGGTTACATCACTGCAAAGTTAACAAAGTGTCTGTGAGAGTGTCCTGCAGAGGACAGGGCCAATCACCAATCCCATTACATCCCAAATGCTTTTCTCTGGGATTTCATTGTATTTATTTTCCTTTACTCCCTTATCAGTTCATTTCAGAATGATTTTTCTCTCCTGTTAATTGAAAAACAAAAAACCTGAGTGACTATCTTAATATAACCTCTTTCAAAGTGGGGATCATGGCCACAGTCCTGGGATAAAAACTATACTGAACCTTCAAGCCTTCTAGAATAAAAGCATGACTGATGAGAATTAGGAGCTGACTTCCTCCTACCTAAAGATACAATTAAAGAAAGTCGGGGGGGGGGGGGGGGGAGGCAGCGGGGAGAGGTCAATGAGGGAAAAAGGAGACATATGTAATACTTTAAACAATAAAGAATTTAAAAAATAAATAAAATTTTAAAAAGAAAGTCTAAACACAGCAGCTCTAATATGAAATATGACATTAGTAATTTCTAACAGATGAAAATAAATTAAGAGGATGCAAGTTCTGTCAAAAATTTGGAGCAGGATGTTGGGAAAGTCACATAATAGGAACATAAATAAATGATAACGTCTCATCAGGCACTTACTACGTGCCAGGTCCTGTGCTAAATGCTTCACATGCATTATTATTAAATATATTTTTTATTGATTTCAGAGAGGGAGGAAGAAGGAAAGAAACATCAATGATGAGAGCGAATCATCGATTGGCTGTCTCCTGCACACCCCACACTGGGGATTGAGCCTGCAACCAGGGCATTTGTTAATGTACCCTTTGGCGTTTACTAGTAATCTTGTTTCCCAAACTCTGGAAAGTATGCTACACAAGAACCCCAGGGCCAAGATCCCATCATCCTGGAGTAACACTTATCTATCACAAATCAGTAACCCCATTTTGATGCACATCAATGTCATACATATTAAAATTGGACAGCAAAAAAAATAAAAATAAAATTGGACAGCAGCTTCACTGTCCAATAGCTCCCAAATATAGCAGACTCTGTTTGACCAAACTTTGCAACATCAGACTCTTCACTCAAGGCAACCCTTCTGGTTCCGGAAAACTTTAACCTCTTGCATTGTCGTAAAAAACAAACAAACTGAGATTTGCAATACTCAACTAAATGTGATGACTCAGCGTGAACATTTAGTTCAATATAGTTTTATTTAAAAATCCGCAAAGCTGAAGGAGGGATCTGATCTTTTATTAAAAGAAAGCAATTTTCACAGTATATATTTAGTCATTTTAGCTTTGTGTGGAACAGTGATAGGAAAGGAAGTTTTGTTCAAGATCCTGAATCTAGCACACTCAGCCAGGTGCCGGGATCTTGCAGCAAGGTAACACACTCCTGGTCTGAACCTACAGTAAATCCTCTCACCCAGCTGAAACAGATCTGCCCAAGGCACAGAGAGCAGGTCTTACTTTCCTACTCTACATGGGCTCTAAGAATCCTCCACTTTAAAGTTGAGAAAAATGTGAAAGGGTTTCTTAACTCACTACATGCAACAAACCCAACTACTTGTTAATTCTTGACAATTACATGGATAAAATACTTGAAATTTGCAAGAGGTTCCACATTTAATAGAACTCAAATGTAAAAAATTAGGTCAAGTAACATGCTTTCATGTTTTAAAATGTTACTTAATAAAACTTACTGAGACAAGATGTGCAGCACTTTCTTATACTTGCCTTTATAAACTGCTTCTGACAATGGCTACTTGATGGTCAAAAAATAAAATAAAAAAGAGAAGAAACAATACATACTGGTATGTAACAATGCCTACAGGGAATGTCATTTTAAAAAATTTTGTTACTAAAATTAAACCTGAAAAAAAAAAAAAAGACTAGAAAGCAGCACATCCATGTTATTTTCAATGATGAGGTAGATATTCTGTCCTATGCAGTAAAACGAAGATAGAAAACTGCATACAACTTTCAAATCTTTTTTTTTTTTTTGAAGTTCAGGTTATAGTCACTTTCACAAACAAGGCATTTATACACTACAAGGTGGAGAGGTCATAGTCAGGCAAGCTCTGTGCTTGATGTGTTGTTACTCGAAGATTCAATAATCAGTCTTGGATCAATCAATTGTCTCCAAAAAACAGTGATCTGAAGAAAAATACAAAATATTCAGTTTAGAGATTTCATTATGAGATCATATAGGTTCTAGTCATTTAAAACATCAGTCAAGTAAATTTCCATTTGTGCAGAATGGTTGAAGTCTTGGAATAATTTGAGTCCTAATAAACTGAGTTTAATTAGTGCATAAAAACTTGTTTACCTCAAATGCAGCTAAATTTTACATTAAGCACATTTCATCCTTCTCTGATTTAGAGCAGGGGTTGTGGGGGATGGCACGAGTGAGGGGTAGCTGGTTACAAAGGGTCACGAGGATTTGCCTAACAAGCTTCCATGGACAGGTGGCCACAGACCTCTTGGGAAGCAGATGTGGCCCAAAAGGGTTATCAATAGACTGTTGATGCCGTTTTGTGCAGCTCTGTAGTTCTGCTAGGCTGCCAAAAATAGGAGGTATTTCACATTTTACTAAGAGAAAGCAAATTCAAGCACTTGGCCATGTGGATGAATGATGAGAGCCATCTAGTGTCCAAAAAAGGTAATTACAGGCTCTGCTTTAGACCTCTGAAAAGGCATGGAGAAGCAAGTCTCTAAAGGCTTACATTTCCAACACAGTTTCCAAGAATACATTTCAACCCCCAAAATGGGGCTGAGTATATTGCAAATGAAGAAGTACAGAAGACTGGGCCAAATCTGATGATCCTACCACAGACCCAAAAAATGTGTTTTTGGAATAAATCTCTAAGAGTATCATCTATCTTAGAGACAAATCAAAGCATAAAGTCTGGCTAGTGTTTCTACGTGTCAGATAAATTATGAGTTTACCATACTGAAACGTATAAGGCAATATCTGTAACATCCTATCTAATAAAGAGGGAATATACTAATTGACCATCACACCATCACAAAGACAGTGGTGCCCACAGCCAATAAGGAGGGAATATGCTAATTGACTGCCATGCCCTCAAAGATGACAATGCCCACAGCCACAAGATGGCGGCACCCAGTCCCCTCAGCCCTACCGGGGTGGCAGGCACATGGCACAGATGGGCCCGCCCCCAGGTGGGTCCGGCAGCTCCACGCGCCTGCCTCCAGAGTCCCCCAGTCCCCTCAGCCCCCCAGGGCCGGCGCAAGGCACAGGCAAGCTTCCGATAGCAGCCCAGGGCCGCCCAAGGCTCAGGTAACCAGGACTGGCCGAGGCTTGCTGCTGCTGGCAGTGGCAGCAGCAGAGGTGTGATGGGGGCGTTGCCTTCCCCTGATTGCCTGGTCACCTCCCACCTGAGGGCACTGGACTGTGAGAGGAGGCAGGCTGGGCTGAAGGACCCCCTTCCAGTGCATGAATTTTCATGCACTAGGCCTCTAGTTTCAAATATAAACACCTTATATGTAAACTAGAGGCCCGGTGCACGAAATTCATGCATGGAGAGGGGTTCCTCAGCACAGCCTGCACCCTCTCCAATCTGGGACCCCTTGGGGGATGTCTGACTGCCGGTTTAGGCCTGACCCCAGGCCCTGTGGGATCGGGCCTAAACCAGCAGTCAGACATCCCTCTCGCAATCTGGGACAACTGGCTCATAACCACTTGCCTGCCTGCTTGATCGCCCCTAACCCCTCTGCCTGCCGGCCTGGTCGCCCCTACCTTGCCCCCCTGCCAGCCTGATTGCCCATACCTTGGCCCCTGCCTGCCTGATTGCCCCTAACATCTCTGCCTAACCTGCCTGCCTGATCACCCCTAACTGTCTCTGCCTGCCTGCCTGATCGCCCCTAACTGCCCTCCCCTGCTGGCCTGATCTCGCTCCCAACTGCCCTCCTCTGCCAGCCTGATCTCACCCCCAACTGCCCTCCCCTGCAGGCCTGATCTCGCCCCCAACTGTCCTCCCCTGCTGGCCTGATCTCGCCCCCAACTGCCCTCCTCTGCCAGCATGATCGCCCCTAACTGCCTCTGCCTCAGGCCCAACCACCATGGCTTTGTCTGGAAGGAAGTTGGACGTCTAGAAGATGGCCGGTTGACATGGTCTAATTAGCATATTACCCTTTTATTAGTATAGATAGATTAGATAGGATAGGATTGCTTAAATGGGGGGAGTGGGGAGAGAGCCTTTTTCAACAGGAGGAGATGCTCTTGGCAGACAAAAACACATAATGCCTATATCTGGACTGATAGCCAGCCATATGCACTATACTACCAAACCAGTCATTAAAAAATTGAATCACTTTCTTACACCTTACACCAAACAGCTGTTGCCTTTAAAACCTCTCCTCAGCCCCCACCTTAGGTTCTGCCTTCGCAGTTCACCCAGATTTGGTTCTGATTGGTTGGTTTCTATGGCAGTCAGTATCAAAAGCCCCACCTCCTAGGCAGCCATTGGCTCCTCATGATTCACCCAGATTTGGTTTCGATTGGCTGGTTCCTATGCCAGTCAGCGTCAAAAGCTCTGCCTCCTAGGCAGCCATTGGCTCCTTGCAATTCACCCAGATTTGGTTCTGATTGGTTGGTTTCTATTCCTGTCTGCATCTCCGGGCCTATCTCCAGGCCTGATCATAGAGACGGGGATGATCAGCAGCCACCCCAGGCTGTTGGCCAGCAGGCTGAACTGCTGACCTCTGGGAGAGAGAGAGAGAGGCCTCGCCAGCAGCTGCTGCTGCTGATCAGCCCTGCCTCTCTTTCTCTCCCAGAGGTCAGCAGTTCAGCCCACTTGCCTGCTGTGGGCACAGCCTGGTGTTCAGTCGAGCTTCCGGTCATTATAGATGTTACAACCTGGCTCTATATATATAGATTCTATTTCCTTTAATGCTAGCAAGGCCTAATGAACCATCCATTGCCAGCAACTAGTCTGGCTGCCTAAAAAGTTCTAAAACATAACATATACTACCTAAAATGGCAATTTAAGGTTTAAACAAAGTCAAAAGGCAGAATTATCATTTTATGTCATTCTTCAAAACCAAACTTGCTGTTTTAAGTCAGAATTGTGGCAATGTCTGAGAGGTAGCAGTGACTACAAGGAGACATGATGGAGATTTCCAGTTCTTTTTTTTTTTTTTAATATATTTCATTGATTTTTTTACAGAGAGGAAGGGAGAGGGACAGAGAGTTAGAAACCTCGATGAGAGAGAAACAGATCAGCTGCCTCCTGCACACCCCCCGCTAGGGACGTGCCCACAACCAAGGTACATGCCCCCGACCAGAATCGAACCCAGGACCCTTCAGTCCACAGGCCGACGCTCTATCCACTGAGCCAAACCAGTTTTGGCGAGATTTCCAGTTCTTAACAAAGAACTGTTAATGTTCTTGATCTGGGTGCCAGTTATGTGAGTATGTTCATGTGTGAAAATTGTTCCAGCTATACTTAAATGCACTTTTCTGAACCTACATGTCAATAAGAGACTTTTATGATATGCTAGTCTTTTGTACTGATATCCTTATATAACCTTATATACTACTAGAGGCCTGGTGCACGAATTCGTGCTCAGGTGGGGTCCCTCGGCCTCGCTGGTGATAGAGGACTATTGGGGGAGGGGGGAGGGTGAGACCATGGGAGGCTGGCGGGCCGGGGGGTAAGGGGCCATGGGAGGTTGGCTGTGGGAGCGCCCTGACCACCAGGGGGCAGCTCCTGTGTTGAGCGTCTGCCCCTGGTGGTCAGTGCGTGTCATAGTGACTGATCAACCAGTCATTCCAGTTGTTCGGTCGCTTAGGCTTTTATATAGTATACTAGAGACCCGATGCACAAAATTCGTGCATGGGGGTGTGTGTCCCTCAGCCCAGCCTGCACTCTCTCCAATCTGGGACCCCTCGAGGGATGCCCGACTGCCCTCTCACAATCCAGGACTGCTGGCTCCCAACTGCTCACCTGCCTGCCTTCCTGATTGCCCCTAACCTCTTCTGCCTGCCAGCCTGATCACCCCTAACCACTCCCGATTGATGCCTAACTGCTCCCCTGGCAGCCTGATTGTCCCTAACTGCCCTCTCCTGCAGGCCTGGTCACCCCTAACTGCCCTCCCCTGCAGGCCTGGTCCCCCCCAACTTCCCTTCCCTGCAGGCCCGGTCGCCCCCAACTCACCTCCTCTACCGGCCTGGTCACCCCTAACTGCCCTCCCCTGCAGGCTTGATATCCCCCAACTGCCCTCCCTTGCAGGCCTGGTCCCTCCCAACAGCCCTCCCCTGCTGGCCTGATCGCCCACAACTGCCCTCCCCTGCAGGCCATCTTGTTTCCACATGGGGGCAGCCATCTTGTGTGTTGGAGTGACGGTCAATTTGCATATTACTCTTTTATTATATAGGATAGAGTCCTGGTGCACAGGTGGGGGCCAGCTGGTTTGCCCTGAAGGGTGTCCTGGATCAGGGTGGGGGTCCCCTTGGGGCGTGGGGCGGCCTGGGCAAGGGGCCTGTGGTGGTTTGCAGGCTGGCCATGCCCCCCCAGCGACACAAGCAGAGGCCCTGGGATCTGGGATTTATCTATCTTCTATAATTGAAACTTTGTAGCTTTGAGCAAAGGCCAGGGCTGGCCAGGAAGTTTGGCTTCCTCCATTGCCAGGGAAACCCAAGCCTCCTGCTCGCTCCATGGCCACAGCCATTTTTGTTGGGATTTATTTATCTTCTATAATTGAAACTTTGTAGCCTTGAGCGGAGGCCTGGGCCGGCCAGGGACCCAAGCCTCCTGCTCGCTCCATGGCCGCAGCCATCTTGGTTGGGTTAATTTGCATACTCGGTCCTGATAGGCTTGTGGGTGTAGCAGAGGTACAGTCAATTTGCATATTACTTTTATTAGATAGGGTAGACGACTATGCAAATGTAGACTCTGTGCATCTTGTCATAGAGGCTCTTTAAGGTCCAAGATGATGCCCTAACTGGACACTTGGCATTAATATGCCACATTATAGGCAGGACAGACATCATCAAGACCCAGATCCTTTATGATTTTATTTTTTTAATTTAAAAAAATGTTTTTATTGATTTCAGAGAGAGGAAATTTTTGAGAGGGAGAGGAAGATAGAAACATCAATTTTGAGAATCATCGATTGGCTGCCTTCTGTACACCCTACACTGGGGATCAAGCCTGCAATCCAGGCATGTGCCCTGACTGGGAATCGAATTCTGACCTCCTGGTCCATGCTTAACTGCTGAGCAACACTAGCTGGGCTCCTTCATGATTTTAATATAGGCAGTTCAGCAAGCTGCAAAGTATTCCAGACAGACCACCAGTAATCAGTTGAGAGAGAATGGATGACTCAGCAATCCCAAGAAGAGAAGCACGCCTACCTTTCTCTCCTGTGTCACAGCGTACTCCACGACCTCAGATCCATTTTCATTGTGATAAACTAAATCGAATTTCCCAGGTTCTTTCATGGATGAAACTAGATGTTAGGGAGGAGAGACAATAAGTCATTCCCCAGTAGTGAAAATATTCTTCTACAGGCAATTTACATCATTAGAAAAACCATCACAAACAAACTGCATTGGTGTGGAGACTGGGTACGCACATGCGAGCATGGAGTGCTCCATGACAGGAGACCCTGAGAAAACCCCCCACCAGCAGACGGGAGCTTCTTGGCCTTTCAGGGACGATATTTCCTTCATCAAAAAGAGACGAGCTTGCTACACTATCACTAGTACTCCCAGAAAAGAATGTACAACCACAAGATAAGAAAAAAGTAACTTATGTGTCAGCAAAGGAAGGTAATCTGAATTCTGCAAAATACTTTTATCTTGCTATGTCCTCAGAAATTACACATGCTCACTACTTAGTAATACAGCAGTCCTCACTTTGCATGGTAGTGTGGGACCCTAAAAATGACTGTGTAGGCTGAAATCACGCAAAACAATAAAGTAATCCATGGGGAAAATTACCGTATAATTGTTCCACGATCTTTAAAAAATTCTGTCAAAACATTAAAATCTTTTTTTAAAAAAATATATTTTATTGATTTTTTACAGAGAGTAAGGAAGAGGGATAGAGAGCTAGAAACATTGATCAGCTGCCTCCTGCACACACCCTACTGGGGATGTGCCTGCAACCAAGGTACATGCCCTTGACCGGAATCGAACCTGGGACCCTTCAGTCCGCAGGCCGACGCTCTATCCACTGAGCCAAACCAGTTTCGGCAAAACATTAAAATCTTTACTACATAAGGAAATTAAAAGAAGTAATACTAGTATTTATGTAGCACATTGTAATTTAAAACATTAGAAACACTGAGAATTAAAGTGCACGGCTTCTTTGTAAGACTCTTATCAAGGGTAGTTTGAACAGTACTTACTTTCTTGTCGGCAACAAGGATAGAGAGAATCTTTTCTATTACCTGAAGAACTGTCATACTCACTTCTAAGTTTGGATCAGCTTTCAATACTTTATTCCTTGAGCTTTTAATGTCATGAAATAGCTCTGAGAGTTTGGGAAATTTTTGGTCGATATCACTTCTGGGACACCTTCATCTCTTTCATCACCAATACCCTCCTCATTTAAGTCAAGAAGTTCATATAAACCACAGTATCACTATTCCTATGGTTAGCTATTTCTTCTATAATCTCACTTAAACTTGATTTGGATGTCACTGTTTGCTTCTTTGTTGTGCTTTCATCTTTGTTGACCAACTCCTTATTTCAACTACCCATTTCGTAAGTGTCATGTGGGCTTATCACTGAGGGACAAGGGAGCAACAAAGGTACACACCTTGCTGTGTGTACGGGAAATGAGTAACCGAAGCACAGTGACCAATCAAGACTGAAAGAAGTGGCTGGTCACCGATCATGATGGGCATCTGTTATTATGTAGTGACTTGTGGACTAAAGAGCTGGCAGCACCTTATGCAATTACTCTCATTAATATACTCAATGTCAGGGGGTGGATGAGGGCATGCGACAGGGGGTAAGGGAGGCTGGGGAAGGTCAATGGGGGGAAAAAAGGAGATATATGTACTACTATTTGTAATACTTTAAACAATAAAATAAAATTTAAAAAGTATATATATATATATATATATATATATATATATATATATATACTCAATGTCACTGAGGGACTGGTGTTAGTAACTAAACCAGGGTAACTGCAGTGCATGGATATCAGAACTATGCAAAGCAAGGACTACCAGTATTTCTACTGGAAAACAGATAAAGCCATTCCTTGTTGCCCAGAAGAAAAGTTCTACTTAGATGTCATCACTGTCAATCACCTGATAAGCAGTGATCCAGCCATGCCCATGGAATTTGACCACCATTCCTAAGAAGGGGGATTTCTTCAAATGAAACCTTATCAGAATGAAGCTGGGAAACCAGTGTAGGTTACATCTAATCATTTACTTAATAGCCTAAAGAGACTTTGTTGAAAACCCTTTTGGCTTTGGCTGGTGTTGCTCAGTGGTTAGACAGCCTGCACACCTAAGGGTCACAGGTTCGATTCCTGGTCCAGGACACATACCTAAGTTACAGGGTGTTTTTTTTTTTTCTTCTTTATTTTAATTACTGATTTCAGTGAGGAAGGGGGAGAGGGAGGGAGGGAGGGAGGGAGGGAGGGAGGGAGGGAGGGAGAGAGAGAGAGAGAGAGACAGCAGATAGACAGAAACATCAATGATGAGAATCATTGACTCCCTGCCTCCTTGCATGCGCCCTACTGGGGATCGAGTCCACAACCAGGAATCGAACTGTGACCTCCTGGTTCATAAGTCGAGGCTCAACCACTGAGAAACACCAGCAGGGCTGGGTTGCAGGTTTGAGCGTGCAGGAGGCAACCAATCAATGTGTCTCTCTCACATAGACATTAGTCTCTTTCTCTCTCCTCTCTTTCTCCCCCTCCCTCCATCTTGTCCTCCCACTCTCTCTGAAAAGCAATGGAAAAAATGTCCTCGGGTGAGGATTAACAAAACCCTTTTGACTAACTTCTGTGTACTGGAGTTTTCATTACATTACTACCTTATTTAAACACAGATAGAAACTAATTGCCTTAGGGTCTGCTAAAGAAAAGGGATCTCCCCTGGTCTCTGGCCAGGGACCTACAACACAACACAAGTTAAGCCATATACAGTAAAAGCCCTCTCATTCCAGGATTTCAGAACCAATAATGAACAGGGTGAATCAGGGGTAAGGCAGAATAATGTGTGGACTGTGTATATGCAAATATTTTAGATAGTTTATTTTGATTTAACAACACAAATGTGTTCATTTGCCAATCTTTTGAAACAGAGCTGAACAGATCTTATGAGCCCACCAACCAGAGCTGTCTTTCTTTTACAAATCATATCCTTAATGTATGCCTGCAATTTGCATAATTTCCAGTTTTGAGTTTTTTTAAAGTGATGCAAAAATGCAAAAACTAGCAAGGCAATTTAAGTGCAAAAGCTTCCCAGATTTTTACCAAATTCCTCCCAATCTCTTATATAGACCCAACCACACAAAACTTAATGGCAAGTTTTTTAGCAACACTTCTGCATCAGCATTCAACTTAGGTTTTAAAAAAAGAATTCTTTCTGAAATTAATTTTCATCGGTTTATGTAATTTTTATGAAATTATATAATTACAGTAATAAGAACAACTTGCCTAAAAGCTTTGGGAAAAAAATCCAATAACTCTTAGTGGACACTCTACTCCACCAGTGGGGCTCAGGCCTGGCTCTTCTGTGCTGACAGAGGTGGGGAGAGCGCCAGTTGGTCATGGGGCCAATGAAGACAGCAGCTCCCGATGGCATAGCTACTTAGAAACCAATGAGATGTGAAAAGCCTACATTTTCAAATTCTTTTCTAGAAGACTCACCAGGTCTGGATGAAAGGATTTCTATATCTACTTGCTGGGTCTCTGGATTGTGGCTCAATATTTTTCCTTCCTTTCAAAAATAAAAGTTGAAGTAAAAGATAAACACACAAAACATTACGAATATATTAGAACCACTGAATTGTACACTTTAAAATGGTTTAAACCAGCGGTCGCCAACCTTTTGGACCTCACGAACCACCAGTGGCTGCTGGTTGGTGACCGCTGGTTTAAACTGTGGATTTTTATGTTATGTGAATTTTATCTCAATGAAAAAAATTTTGTTAAATCAGCATGTAGGGGAAATGATACTCCCACACACCAAACCACCATTTTCCCTAATCTTAATCACCCCAGGGTCAGGTACCACATGAGGAATAGTCCTACAGACCAAACCTGCTCATTACTGAAATGAGCCAATCCTAGATTGTTTCCTGCACCCTGCCTGTCTATCCCCAGGAGACCCCACTAAGGCTCTGGCCTAGGCTTTCTCCTCACTCCTGCTTCTGCCTCCTGACCACAGCCAGGTGCTTTCCTCTGTGTCACTGCAGGGTGTGGCATTGCCCCTCCTCTTGGGAAATGTAAGTAATAAATTCCTTTCATTAGCATTGGCTTCTCTGGGTCTCCCTTAGCCACCTTCATAAATTCAAATCCCCTGGGTACAAATGGGGCTGGGAGATTTGAGTTTTGAAGCCAAGCTTAATAAATAAGCTGGCGATCTGCCCTGGTGGGTTTGGCTCAGTGGCTGGAACATCAGCCGGCGAACTGAAGGGTCTCGGGCTCAATTCCCAGTCAAGGGCATTACCTTGGTTACAGGTTCCATCCTCAGCTGGTCAGGGAACGTGCAGGAAGCAACCAGTTGATGTGTCTCTCTCATACTGAAGTTTCTCTCTCTCCTTCCCCGCTCCCTTTCATTCTCTCTCTCAAAAATATCCTCCAGTGAGGATTAAAAAATATATATAAAAAAATAAAGCCAGTGATCAAGCAGGTAACAGAACTTGTGGTCAAAGCAAAAAAGTGGGACTAATTTTCTCTCTCAAAATGGTTTTGAAAGCAATTTCAAAAAAGTTCTAAAACTACTAGGAAATAAAGTAAGTAAATAGCTTTCTACAGTAATAACTATGATGACTAACATTCACTTAATGTGAATTTTAATACCATCTAGAATCACAGTTTGTAGAGTTATGAAATATATTGATTCTATATTTATTCCCATTTCCTCTAGATCACAGAATTAAACTAGTTACTTATGTAGGGTGACAAAACATTTTGATTTGCCCAAGATAGGTCTGTTTACATTTCCTTCCAGTAATTCACAAATATGTAAAATATATTCCTATGATGAAAACAATCCAATTTTCTGGCTGAGAGCTATTTATTATTTTCTTTCAACGTTTAGAATATGGGAGAAGAGTACTCAAAGAAGTCTGTGTGTTTAAGCTAATTTTTAAAAAATGAATAAAAACATTAAATTCATTATTCTCATTCTATATTCTTCCCAGGTGTAAGGAAAACAACACTAGGAGACTTCACAGTGATGTTACTAAAAAGTTTACAGTTCGATAATATTTTTACTTTTTATTGTACTCAAAAAAAATCTGCATTATTCATACTGGCAATCTATAATAATAAAAGCACAATATGCTAATTAGACCGGACAGCTGACCGACCTTCCGGATGTCATTCCAGACATCCTTTCAGACAAAGCCGCTGCAGCGGGGGCTGAGGCACAGGCAGTTAGGGGCAATCAGGCAGGCAGGTGAGCAGTTAGGGGTGAACAGGCAGGCAGGCAGAGGCGGTTAGGAGCGATCAGGTAGGCAGGCGAGCAGTTAGGGGCGATCAGGTAGGCAGGCGAGTGGTTAGGGTTATCAGGCAGGCAGGCAGAGAGGTTAGCGGAGATCAGGCAGGCAGGCAGAGTAGTTGGGGTAATCAGGCAGGTGAGTGGTCCCGGATTGCAGGGATCGGGCCTAAACTGGCAGTCGGACATCCCCCAAGGGATCCCGGATTGCGAGAGGGTGCAGGCCTGGCTGAGGGACCTCCGCCTCTGTGTACAAATTTCATGCATGGGGCCTCTAGTATTAAATATGACTTTGGCTTCTTTAACATACTGACAATTATCCTATATAATAAAAGCCTAATATGCTAAGTGTCCAGTCATCCATTCAACCAATCAAAGTGTAATATGCTAATGATATGCTATGGCTGCTCAAACGCTCGCTATGATGTGCTCTGACCACCAGGGGGCAGACAGTTAACCAGCCAACCAGTCGCTACGATGTGCACTGACTACCAGGGGGCAGACGCTCCGACTGGTAGGTTAGCTTGCTGCTGGGGTCTGGCCAATCAGGACTGAGCGAGATGGGCCAGACATGCCCTGGAGCCATCTCGCAGTCCCCTCCTCCTCCACCCCCTCGCCGCTGGCCAACCTCCTGTGTCCCTCCCCAGCCCCGATCGTGCACTGGTGGGGTCCCTTGGCCTGGCCTGTGCCCTCTCGCAATCTGGGACTCTTCGGGGGATGTCGGAGAGCCAGTTTTGGCCCAATCCCACAGGCCAGGCTGAGGGACCCCACTGGTGCACAAATTCATGCACTGGGCCTCTAGTTTTTAAATACAAAGTCTTACCTTGTAGTCAGAGACATCAGGAGAATAATCGGGTGTTAATTCCAAAAGCTTAAAAAAAATAAAAAGAAAGAAAAAGTTCATCAATACATAAGTCCCATGGTCCCGATCTCTGAGAAAACACGCAGAGCCTGACCACGAATCTGTAGCAAGACAGGGGTTCCAGGGGAAAGGGGTGATTGGTATGGCTTTCTTTTACTGAGCACTTACTATATTCTAGACACTGGCCTAAGCCATTTTTATTCATTTAGAAAACAATTACTGGCACCTATTACACACTAGGCATGAGAACATGAGATATGATCTGGGCAGGGTGTGTGTGTGTGTGTGTGTTTATACATATGTATATATACACATATACACACATATATACATATGTATACACACACATATATACACATATATGCATATACATATGTATATATATACACATACGTATGTACATATGTATATATACATATGTGTATGTATATATATGTGTGTTTATTTATATATATACTCTAATGAATAATTTTTCTTGGAGAGAAAATAATCTTTTTGTTGTAATTGTTGTTTTAAAACATACCTTAAATGCAATCTTTTCTCCAACTTGGGGGGCAGCTGCTAACAGTGGTAACAGACTGTAGTCCTTGTGTGTCCGTACTGGATTCTGAAAAATAGTACTTATTAGTTATGTGACTTTGTTACTGGTGAGAAAATGTGAACTCATGATATCAACTCCAGACACGCTCTGTGGGGAAAGGGGAAGTGGTAAACTCACAATGAAGACTACTTGCCTGGATAATAGTAGAAGAGTTTGTTACTGTTTCATTTAAATGCTGCTGCTTCTCATATTCAGCGTCTTTATTTAAAACAAGGGGAACAGCAAGTCCTCGTCCTCGACCTCTCCCCCGCATGCCCCGACCCCTAATTCCCTTCCAAGAAAGAAGGTCCTCTCCTCTACCCCAACCTCTTCCCAAACTGGGAGGAAAAGTCACGCTGGGAGGACCAGGAGGAGTCTGTCTGCCACCATTTGAGTCAGAGTTCTTCCATCCAGGAGCACTTAGGGTCTGTGCTGAAGGCCCCGGACCTGGACGACCTCTGCCTGCAAACAGGCCCACCGGCTTTAAGGGCCCCGCAGTCTTCTCCAGGGAACTCTTTGACGCGTCGCTTTGGTCATCTGAATCTGAACTCGAGTCTGAGCTGGAGTCTGAGGTTCTGGTTGTCTTGTCCTCGATGGGGGCAGAGTTAAAGGCAATTGTCGTAGCTACTTTGTTTGCCGTTGTGTTTTTTATAGAGGGCCCTTCCTTTGATAATGCCGTTGATACTTTCTCTGAGGACTTTCTGACCTCCAAGATGACATTGCTCAAAAGTTCGCTGGCTGAATCATGACAAGACTCAGACTCTGAGGAGGAACTGGGACTATCTTTTGTAGGGACGTTGACGCCACCTTTCCTCTTGGCTTTAACAAGGCTGTTTCGAGCAGAACCTTTTGGAGGACTACACTTCTGGACAGTCCACTCTTTCACGGTCTGTGCTTTAGAAGACTTGGGATTCCTCGTCTGTTTTCTATATGCACGTTTCTCCTTCTTCTTTGGTGATTTTCTCTTGGTCTCTTTGTCATCCTCATCTACTACATCACGTGTGGCTTTGTGTTTCCTTTTGTTTTTTCCCCTCCCATTCTGATCTGGGACAGCTTTTGGTTCTGGATCCAAAGTGTTCTCATTGTTGTTCTCTCGCCTCTTCCAATGCTTCTTTGAATTTCTGTAATCAGTTTCTTCATCCTCCTCCAACTTAAATGACCGCTTCTTTGCTTTTCTAGGTAAGAAATGAGTACTATCACCATTACTGACTATTACAGGATTCTCAGCGACTTCTCTCTCTTCTAATTTAACTCTATCAAAAGAACAAGAGAGAAAACTAGTGAGTAACTATGTCTCCAGGACGTTGTTATACATACTGAGAGGAATGCAAACTGTCACTGCCGTCAGTCAATGAAAAATCATCAAATCGCTGAAGGACAAAGACTCTTTTTGACAAAATGGTTTATATGGCATCACTTATGGTCAACTTTCAACAGACTACTTTTATTTATTGACTATTTACTGTGTCCCAAACATTTGCTATACATTTTTTCTAAACACCACCATGAAGTAGGTTTCTTTGATTTTCAAACAAATCACAAAACTACAGTTCAGACAAATAACTTGCCCAAGAACCAAAGCTAATAAGCAACAGAAATAGGATTCAAATCTTGGTTTGTCTAACTTCACAATTTTTCCACTCTACTATGTTGCCAACGCCAAACAGTGATAATCCCAAGTGTCCAATTTTGTTTTTAAATGTGGCTGCTTTTAAAAAAAAAGAAAAATCAGATATTATTTTTATTTTGTTTAAATTTAGGAAAATACTGAACAATTTGTTCTCTGGGCTAGTGATAGTCATAAAATTCCGTGACATTTTGTGATTATTAATTGTATGTGTCAACGTGACTGGGCCATGGGGTGCCCAGCTATGTGGTTCAACAATGTTCTGGGTGTATCTGTGAGGGTGTTTCTGGATGAGATTAACATTTGAATCAGGAGACTGAGTAAAGCAGATTGCCTTTCCCAAAATGAGTGGGCCTCACCCAATCCATTGAAAGTCTGAATAGAGTAAGAGGCTGAGCAAGGGAGAATTCGCTCTCTCTGCCTAAGCATTTTTGAGCTGGAACATGGGTCTTCTCCTGCCTTAGGACTCGAATTAGGACTAGAACTTACACTATCCACTAACTCTCCTGGCTCTCAAGCCTTTGAACTTGAACTGGAACTATTATCATTAGTTTTCCTAGGTCTCCAGCTTGCCGACTTCAGATCTTGGGACCACTAAGCCTCCATAATCTCACGAGCCAATTCCTTATACTAAATCTCATATCTATATCTATGTATCCATGTCTGTATCATCTCCTATGGTTTCTGTTTCTCTGGAGAACCTTAATACACACGTCATCTAAAATTATTTCACTATAGCCAAAACCGGTTTGGCTCAGTGGATAGAGCGTCGGCCTGCGGACTGAAAGGTCCCAGGTTCGATTCCGGTCAAGGGCATGTACCTTGGTTGTAGGTACATCCCCAGTGGGGGGTGTGCAAGAGGCAGCTGATCGATGTTTCTCTATCATCAATGTTTCTAACTCTCTATCCCTCTCTCTTCCTCTCTGTGAAAAATCAATAAAATATATTTTAAAAAAATAATAATAAAATAAAATTATTTCACTATAGGAAAGGAATTCTGTTCCTCCATTAACTGGAAACAGCTAATTCTAATATGTGCACTAATGAAAAGCTGAGTGTCCCCAATGTCAAGCACATAGTGGGTATTCAAAAATACCTGCTAAAAACATACATACTTTCAATACATTTACATCTAGCTATATATTTCATCAAGTATCTTTTTTTTTTAGTAACCAGGGAAAGATGGTAACAATCATATTTGAACATAAAGTACATTTGGTGAATAAGAAGACATATTATAAACGCTCTTTAATTTTTTTAAGATATAGTAATCCTGTGGATTTATCATTCAATGTGGTAGTTGAAAAAAAATCCTTAATTTCCTCAGGATAACCAAATACACAGACACATACAAGTCAAGGTAAAATAAAAGCTACTGATAATCAGGAAAAGAATAGAGAGAGAAATAAAACTCTGAAAGGACAGGGACTTAAATTACAGAAACACTTTACCCTGTTCCCAGCTATGGACATCGGGATGAAGCAGCTAGGAAGTCTTCCTCCATCCGGGAAAAGCTAGCTTGGCATCCTGTGACTTTAAGAACTACTGGGGAACTTCTGGCATGTCAGATTGTTCCTTGTTATTCTGGATCAATTTGTTTTGATTCAGGTTTCAATTCTGGGACAACCAACTAGAACCAAACTTTCCACCAACTTTGAAAATGGCTGCAAGACTTTCTGTGCTGGTGGTTTATTAAAATCACTGGAACACAGCAGGGGCTGCATCTAGTATATGCAGGACCCCTGCCTTTCAGAGGAACCTACAACTTCCTGGTGCTTTCAAAAGCAGCCCTTGGCATCATCTCGCCCGCTCTAAAGACAATGGATCTGCGCACATGTGGCATGAAGGTATGACCTGTGATTGCTGCAGCCTCACTACCTGCTATTCCTGACGTGAATAATTTCACTATGGGACAAAATAAAACTGAGAGACGTAATGCTATCCAGAGAATAAGAAATGGTTCACCTGGGTCTGTTACCCTTCCTTTCAGGGTGTAGACTTTCCCTGGCAATGTCCTTCGTTTCTCCACCTGGATCAGACAACAAATGTAGCTGTCCTTTTACAAAGAGAAGTGAATTACCTGTGTAGTTAGCAATGGAAGAGATTTGAGTCCAAGAAATTTTTAAAAGACCCTCCACTGTTCATTCAAGCTCTTTGCAGGGCAAACTGGGTAGTATTATCAAAATGCAAGGTATTCCCTTTAAATCTGCAATTTCATTTCTAGGATTCCATCATTAAAAAATATAGCCCAGCCTTTGTGGCTCAGTTGGTTAAATGTTGTCCCATGCACAAGGAGGTGGCTGGTTCGATTCCCGATCAGAGCACATGCCCAGGTTGCAGGTTCAGTCCCCAATAGGAGACTTGCAGGAGGCAGCCGATCCATGTTTCTCTCATCATCGATGTTTCTATCTCTCTCTCCCTCTCATTTCTCTCCCTGAAATAAAAACATTTAAAATATATTATATATATCTAGAGCAGTGCTGGGCTCAGTGTTTGCTCTTTTATTAATATAATGAATGTTTCAGCCCTCTGAGAACAGGAGTTGGTGAGTTTTTAAAAGTCATGTCCTATCAAATGGAGGTGAAATTCAACAAGGAGGGTGAAAGGATAGACCTGCACCCTCTTTGGGTCCCATCTGTTCCCCGAAGCCTCCTTCCTATCTGGCTGCTGCTTGTAGTGGCCTGCATTATCACCGCCAGAGAGCTAACGCTATTTGACCAAGGGCACACAGTGAAGGAGCTGGAGAGCTAAGATTCGAATGCAGGGTTCTGAATCCAGACCCTGAGCTCTTTATCACTCTGCTCTCTTACCGTTCACACAATATTGAACAAAAGCAACTCATGTATTATTGGCGTAAATATAGACCTGTACAACTTTCCTAGAGGCCAATTTGACCAAAGAGGACCTCTTCCAGGAATGTATCCTACTGAATTATTGCCCAAGTACACAAAGACACACAAGAATATTCACAGCAGTATAGAACAGTGAAAAACAGAAAACTACTATGGTCTGAATGCTTGTGTCCCCCAAATTCATATATTGAAATCCTAACCCCCGATAAGATGACATTAGGAGGTGGGGCTTTAGGGAGATGCTTGGGGTATGAGGGTGGAGCCCTCATGAATAAGATTAGTGCCCTTAAAAAAAGAGCCCACAGAGCCCCCTTGTCCACTTCCACCAAATGAGGACACTGGGAGAAGGTGTCATCTATGAACCAGAAAGCAAGCCTTCACCAGACATCAAACCGGTTGGCACCTTGATCTTGGACTTCTGGCCTCTAGAATTGTAAGAAATAGATTTCTGTTTATAAGCTACCCAGACTATGGTATTTTTGTTATAGCAGTCCAAACTAATACAACAACCTAAAATGTCCATGACTAAGGGCTGGTTTGGTAAATTGATATGGTCACACAAAGGAACACGAGGTGGCGTTTAAAAAGAATGTGTAGACCTGGCCAGGTGGCTCAGTTGGTTAGAGCGTCATCCCAATATGCCTGAGTGGCAGTTTGATCCCCGGTCTGGGCACATACAAGACTCAGCCAATGAATGCATAAGTAAGTGGAACAACAAATCGATCTATCTTCCTCTTCCTCACTCTTCTCTCTCCCTCAAAATAATTTTTTTTTTTTTAAAGAAAAGAGACGTGTCTGTACACAGAGAAGGTATGTGAAAACACAAGGGCGACATCTACAAGCCAAGGAGCAGGGCTGCAGAAAAAAAACTTAACAGGAGAGGATGCAGTCCTCACAATTCTAATACCATTTAAATAGTCCCTGAAGATGTAAAGAAAATGGAAATCTATTCCACAGTGAATAAAAAGGAAAAGGACTCTTAAAATTTGGACTATTTCAAATTGTCATTAGAAAGCGAGAGCCAAACAGCCGGGGGGGGTGTGACTCAGTGGTTGAGCAGCGACCCATGAACCTGGAGGTCACGTTTGATTCCCGGTCAGGACACACGCCCAGGTTGCAGGCTTCCTCCCCAGTAGGGGACATGCAGGAGGCAGCCCATAGATGCTGTTTCTCTCTCATCGGTGTTTCTATTTCTCTCTCCTCCTCCCTTCCTCTCTCTCTCTCTCTCTCTCTCTCAAAATCAATAAAAACATTTTTTTAAAGAAAGAAGCCCTGAACAAATTAGTCCAAGGTAGGAATCCGAATTGAAAGGACGATGTCTTACCATTTTATTGAGACACATCAACCACACGTGGGCAGCTCACATCCCAATTGCTCCTCCATACTCGGTATCATTTTTTTTTTTTTAATTTCCAAAGGCATACTTAAAACGTTTGTTTTCCAATTCACAACCCAGAAGGACCACACACCTCGGTAAGTGAGCCACAACACGCCCAGTGAGACCCCGAATGACACCCATCAGGAGTCTCGGGGGCTATCGCAGGTGCACCGCGTCTGGACAGGCTGCCCGTTAGGAAGAGAACGTGGCTGTCCCGCCCTCGGCTGGGCTCTCTCTCGCACCGGAGCCGCCAGGGGATGGCCGGCCTCGGGCAGGTCTGCGCCAAGGGCACGTAACGCAGCGCCCGGCTGAATGAAAGAGCGCTAGCGAGACCACGGCGGAAAGGAGCTCGGGCCCGGCCCAGACGCGACCCCGGGGCTTCCCCCAGCCTGCTCCACTAGCCACCCGCAGCCGACGCACCGGGAAGGATGCCCGTTGCCATGCGCATTCCGGAACCTCCCCCCCGACTAATCAGAATCTCTGCGGGTCAGGAGCGCGCAGTTTCAGGGTCTCACCCCATCCCCAAGCCCACCCGCCACCCCCATCCACGCGCGGTCTCCAGCAGCCTGCGGCACCTCTGCACCAGCGCAGGCGCGTCCCTGGCCCCCCGCGCACCCCACGCCCGCTGCGCGCGCACCTGAGGCAATCGTTGTCTCGGACCAGGCGCGCGCTCTCGCCGTGGGGCAAGAGCCCCCCCTCCAAGTAGAGGCTGAGGAGGGCCCCGGGACTGAAGCCGAAGCGCTGGCGGATGAGACTAATGAGATCCGTGACTACCCGGCATCTGTTCAAGTCGACCAGAAGCCAGAAGTCCAGGCAGTGCGGGGTGGCTGGCGGCGGGTAATCAAATCGAAGCCGTAGCCTAACAGTCTCGGAGGCTGCCATCTTGCTCGATGCTCTACGGAAGCCGAGACACGCCACAGCGCTCCGGGGAGGCGTGCCCGGCCGGCCCGCCCCCTGGAGCCGCTCGCTGGGCGCCACCTATGGGTGGCAAGTGGCTACTACAGCCTTCGTGAAGGGCAACGCCGAGCGGTGTGGATTCAATTCAGTTCAGTCGAGGCTAAGAAGACCAATAAATAAAATCCCCTTATCCTTTCCTACCGAGTACTATGTAGGGTGCGAATTTGGGCAACTCTCCGTGTAAACTCCCTGATAAAGCAATTCTCGGCAGTTGTCTTCTAAGATATTAGCTAGTCTACGCAAAGAATTTTTTTAAACTCCCAAACACATTTGGTTGACACACTTTTCATCATCGATGTCAGAAAGATGTCGTTCCTAATGTATTGTAAATATTAACATTAAAAAATTAATCACTCTCTTAAAAGTGGAACTTAAATACCTTAGCAGTTTAATTCCTACCACCATCCACATTAAAATATAAAAATAAGCCCTCTTATTAACCTGTAATCAGAAATTTTACATCATTCGATTCCACTCCATTCTCCTACATATTAACTCCTTTAGTTTTCATGACAAAGATATGAATTATTATTATTATTATTATTATTCCCATTTTGAAGATTAAAAGTTCAGAAAAGTTAAGTACCTTCCCCAAGGTCGCTGGACTAGTCAAGGACCACCCATGTTAAGTTGGTTATTTATTTCTTTTCTCTGGCTCAAATCTCAGTGCCCTCTCCCTTCACCGGCTGGACTCTGCCATTTCACAGAGCTTCAGATAAAAACATCTGTCCATTTATGAGGGGCAGAGGGGAAGGATAGGGAGGGGAATAGGATAGGGAGAGGCCTTGTCACATGTACTTTTTTTTTTCTGTTTTGTGTTTTTCATGGTGCACTTTTGAACCAGTAATTAGAAGTATAACCTGACCATCCTACAGCCCTGCATATTCTTGTTTCCTAGCTCAGTGGATGAGTTATTCAGTACACCCTAAGATAAACATGACCTTTAGACACACACACACAAAAACATCTCCAACACTCTTTTTCTCTTTTCCCCTTCCCAACCCCCCAATACCCTCTTTAAAATGACTGCTGTGAAGGAGAGCAGAGCACAGGGGAACAGCAGCCGTGGAGGCCAGCTGGGCTCCTGCAGCAGATCCTCAGCCTGAAGCTCCCGCTCTAGGGGCAAAGGAACACTGTGCCCCAACTCTCCTTTCGGCTCCTTCCCCGGAGATGTGCTATGGTGTGGTACCATGGCACTGGTATCCCCCCTCTTCTTTCATGTCCCCGCTGGATTACTGGCCCTCTTCACCTCTGGGCATCGCAAATATGGTAGGTTCATGTCTGTAAGCATCCTGTTGATGAGCATCGTGGGAGCAATTGCTGCTGGGCTCTCGACAAGTGCAGTAATTGCTGGAGCGAACCAAGCTACGGGGAAGGAAATGATACCCTTTGAGCCCCTCGCCTTGGGCACTTGGACACACGTTTTGTGTAGTGGTGGTCTCCCTTTTACGGGTTTTAGCTACTCTGTAGCATATACCCTTATGCTATGATGTCAAACCTACGTTTTATAGAATTCTCAAAAAGGATACAATATGGAATGCAGTGTTTTCTGAGTTCTTCAAATGGAAGCAACTTGGATGATGAAGTATGTGAAGAACAGCATCCAGCCCTTCCTTCAATTTGAAGCTCCAGGAATCAAAGATCTTTTTGGATTCCTATTGTTCTCAACCAAAACAGATAAAGTTTTGTTTTGTTTTGAAATTTGATGTAAGCAGTTTTACATGTGCATCTTTACCCAAAGCCACGTCAACAGTGCTTCTGGGTTAGCAGAATATACTGCACTAAATCTTATTTGTTCTAAAATAAATAAATAAACAAACAAACTGTTGTGAAGATGATGTTAACAACACAGAATAATGCTGATGACAAATTATCAAGAGAAAATAAACAAATAACTTTTTATTATTGTATTTTAAAAGGTGACATAAAAACCTAGAGAAAAAAATATCCCAGATGTCAACAATGGTTATGTAGGATCTAACATTTCTTTTCTCAACTTTCCAAAATGTCCATAATATATGTAACTTCATAAGAAAAATAAATTTTAAAAATCTCTGAAAATGGAATCCCACAGTTTTCAAGGACCAGCTGGTCGAAGCTTCATCTGATTTGGGGCAGACGCAGCAGTTTTTGAAATGCCAGGACTTTTGTTGGGGAAATAAGAGATGGGCAGGGCGGGAAGGACGGTCTTCTTGGGTATTTTTCTGTAGCGTCTCAGTTCTGCCGCACCACTGAAGTCAAATGCATGAAACGTCTCTTCCTCTCCGCTCTGTCCCCCAAAACGGCAACCAACCATGTGGAGGGGCAGGCAGGACATGCCACCCAGAACCGTGCCCGGGGTTATCCCGTCCGACAGAGGGCGCTCCGGACACTGCCAGCCGCCTCACCGCTCAGGCCCCGCCCCGCCCCCAGACCGCCAAGGCTCCGCCTCCACCCAGTCCCCGCCCCGCCCCGCCCCGCCCCGCCCCGGTCCAGTCCAGGCTCCGCCCGCCGCCGTCACGTGGTGGGGCACCAGGTCCAGCCTATTGCTGATGCTGCAGCGCGGTATTCGTCATGGAGCTGGCACCGCGGGTCTGTCTCCTGTCGCTGCCACTGCTGCTGCTTCTGGGCCTGAGTACTGGTAGGTTCGGGCAAAAGATGTGTCAGTGACCGGTGCCTTCTTCTCTCTCCAGGGATGAGAGTCTGCTAGTACGTTTGTGCCTTTTAAAGCAAGTCTCTTCCCCTGTGCTTTTGAACCTCTCGGCTTTCTGTTGGTTTGTTTTCTAATTGAAAGTGCTTTTCTACACTCCCCCCCCCCTTTTTTTTTTTGCTCTGGGTGGTCTGATACTCCCTTCTTCCCTAGGTAGAAACAGTTGTAGAAAATGTATGATTTGGAGAAACTGCTGGTCAATGAGGTTTCCACGATCTTAACGCCACTCCCCTCCCCCTGCCGTCACTGGCTGTTCAAAAGACTGAAAAATCCTACCCCGAATGGGCCGTTTCATTGAGAGAAGGCCTTTCCCCCCTTTACTTGATCGGAACGGACAGAATATTGTCTCCCCTCATCAAGGTCCTTTTTGGCAAAAAAGAAATTCGTGTTTAAAGGGTGACTTGCAAATAGATTTTCAGTCTCTCTCTCCCCCGCCCAGCAAAATGTTTCCTGGTCTGAATCAACAGAATTCTACTGGCCACAAACTTGCCTTGTGATCTTAGGCAAGTTGCTTAACAACTGTTTTTCCTTTTTTGTAAAATGGGGATCATATGCCCTTCAGTTTGTGTCTGGGAAATGTTGTCAAGTATGTTGATCCCCAAATGTTAACAGTGGTCACTCCCAGGTTAGAATATCAGGGCATAGGTCAAAAGGGACCCCAGCCTTATCTGTCATTTTCAAAGAGACCGCATTCTTATGTTATTTGTACATAGACTCTTATAGCCATATCTGTGATATCCTAGCAATTCTGTTTTTCTCCTCAAGACACTTTTTGGTTTTCTTAAACTCTAGCCTTATAAGTTACAAACAGCATTGTCTCCTCATCTACTTCCTTCTCTTCTCAAGACCAGATTTTTGTTCTTTTACTTGCTGCAGAGGCTTGAAATTTAAGCAAGGAAGAAGTAAAAGGTAGAAAATTCCAGTCACCGAGGGTAATCCCTAAGTCAGCCTTTTCCTCCTTATTGATGCATTCATTGGTTGATTCTTGTATGTGCCCCAACCGGGGATCGAACCTGCAACATTGACATATTGGGATGACACCAACTGAATTATCTAACCAACGGAATCACCTGGCCAGGAATTGGTTTGTTTTTTTCATAACTGAAGTTTTTACCCCCCTTATTTTCATAATATATTGGAGTGAGTACATTGCCTAAAATACCTTTACTGGACTTGGAATTTACCCAGACGTTGGACATCCTTCAGGAAAAACCAAATTGTGCTTCTGTTTCAGGAGCCATCGTCGACCTGCCCCCAGACGAAGGCAAAGAAGTCTGGGATTATGTGACTGTCCGGAAGGATGCCCACATGTTCTGGTGGCTCTATTATGCCACCAGCCCCTGCAAGAACTTCACAGAACTGCCCCTGGTTATGTGGCTTCAGGTAAAAGTGGCTTCGCTGCTTGGCCAGGGTTGAGGCCAAGTTTCCCCCACTTACCATGTTGTTTGCTCTTAAGGGCTCACAGCTCAGCCAGTGATCAAGGACTGATCCAGCAGCCAGCCAGGGGTCTCCTAGGCTCGGGGGTTCGGCACCCTTCTGAAGTAGGCAAAGGCAGTGAGTGGTATTCCAAGGAGGGCAAATCAGAGAGTGAGGGGTTCTCTTACCATGTTTGTTTGAGCCCAGGCAGTGGCAGAAACCTTTACCAGAAGCTTCTGAAGACAGACTTGACTATATACCGCTAGAAAGTGTTTTGAACAGTTCCAGAGCAAAGGCTGAGGTACCCTGACCGGCGCCTCCCATCCCTGTTTCCCCACCCTTTCCCAGACCCTAACTTCTTGCCCCCAGAAAAACGGGTCTTTTGAAAGCACTCAGCCTCTTGTATCTTAGCATTAAACGTTGGGCCTCTTCCTTCTCCCTAGATGTGTCTGCGTTCTGATCCTGAGCTTTGCTTGCAGGGTGGAAGGCATGGAGCTGGTTAAGAGGCCTTTGGGGGCAGGCAGAGGATTCTTCCTTGCATTCCTAAAACACCTGTCCAGAGATGGTCCACACCCACCTGGAAGACCAGTCTCCAGGGAGGCGTTGAGGGACATGGTCTTGCTCAGGCTCTGGAAATTGTAGGCCTGGCCCAGCTGGGGCTCCGGGTTGCTCACCACGAAATAGGGCACCCTGGTCCTCACTTGCGTAGGATGCAAATGTCACTTCTTGCAAAAACGCCAGTAATCACAAGCAGCCTCCCAGAGCCCCGGGTCCATGCTGACCTTCTGGTGAGATAGAGCACAGATGAGCAGTTTGCCAGGAGGGGCCTTCTCTCAGGATTACCAAAGCAGCTCCTTTGATGAGCTGGAGGTGAGGCTCAGCCAAGGGTGCAGGTATGAAAATGCCGCAGAAGCACCCATTTGTGTAGCCCCGGAACTTCTGGCCACCCCGGCGGCAGGTTGTTGGGGAGAGCCCTGCAGTGGACAAGCCCCGGCCTGCCATTCATGGACCTGGGTACCTGATGCCTTCCTGCCACTTAGAACTATGGCAACACTTCCCTTTCCTGGGCTTTGCTGTCTCAGCCAGGGTATTTTGTTACAACTTTTCATTAATTAGCAGAACTTCCCCATCCCGGAGTGAAAGCTGACCTGGGAGCAAAAGCGGAAGTGCGGAGGCTGGGGTGGAACCAGGGCTGAGTCCCACCCACTGGACCTCCCCTGGGTCACGCGCTGCCCTCAGGCGCTTTTTGGGGTTTCCTGAATGCAATTTGCAAACCACGGAGCTTAGAAGGTGCAAACCTTCCTTGTGGTTGATTGTAGAGCAGGGTCCTTGTTTTATCTCAGTGGTCGGCAAACTCATTAGTCGACAGAGCCAAATATCAACAGTACAACGATTGAAATTTCTTTTGAGAGCCGAATTTCTTAAACTTCTTCTAACGCCACTTCTTCAAAACAGACTCGCCCAGGCCGTGGTATTTTGTGGAAGAGCCACACTCAAGGGGCCAAAGAGCCGCATGTGGCTCGCGAGCCGCGGTTTGCCGACCACGGTTTTGACTGATTCACTTGCCAACTTGTAGAAATCGGAGTTGTAGCAGCTTGGGGCCTGAGCTCTCTGTCCCAGAGCGGCGTGGCAGGGGCTCCCTTTCAGAGAGGGCAGGAGCCCCTGGCGGAGGGAGCCCTCGCTGGCCCCTGATTTCTCTTCATGGTCCATGGTCCAGTTTGTGACTGATAACCGGAACGGGGCGCCGAGGTGTTTTCCCGGGGTCCTGTCTTGCGACGCCGAAGAATGAGCTACATGGACCGGAAGATTTAAGTAAAAGTAATTTATTACAAGCAGATTCAGACTCCCCAAGGGGGAGGGGGCACAAAGAATGAGTTGCCAATAAAGCAAGTTGTTCTAGGAGTATATATGTGCTACAAGCCTGCTTCAGATCTATTCATATCACTACCTGATTGAGGTCCTCATTGTCTGTGCCCAGCAACCAACCTGGACTTTCTCTGTTTCTGTGTGTACGTACACCTTGTTTATTGCAGGCCCTCGCTTGGTTTCCCACGCCTTCCGCTCGGTATTCAAAAACATTTCATTTTATTTTTCAGCATGGTTGGTTTCTGTTACTAGGCTTGCTTGAACTGCCGAGTCTGCCCCTGTCTATATGTTCTACCTGCCTTTGTTTTGCCCTGGACCCCTGCCCTATTTGCCTCCTCTCATGACCTTTGGTTAGAATGACCCCGGGAACTGAGATGCTTATTGGAGGGATATCGGCTCGCTAAGAAACTAATCTTCTTTTCATTTCCTCAGAGGCCCAAGGGAGAGGGAAAAGATTATGATTAAAGAACAAATAATTACTAATTCAGATTAAAAGATCTATTTTCGACACCTACTGAGGCAACATGCGCTGACTGCTCTGGGCAGGTCTTTGAGAATCCAGGTCACGTCGTCTGAGTGGAATAGTGAGCTGTTCCATTCAGCATGTCACTTGGCTCACTGACACATTTACCGTATTTCAGAGCCGCTGGAGTGTCCCTGGCCACGGCAGCACCCCACCCCAAAGTTCCAGACAAAGGTTTGGTAGTCACGTGTTCTCAAAGAGAGCCCAAGTGTCCTCCAGCCAGCTTCCCGGTGCCCTTGGCTGGGGTGGTCACCTCCCGCAGCCACAATAGAGCATCCAAAGCAGAGTGGGGGGATGAGCAGTACTCCTTTATTCGAGGGACACAAGTCCCGGAGCCCAGTCCTGGTAGAGCCCCTATAATTGCCATGTCCCCTTCCTGGGCCTTTATTGCTCGTCTTTGAGGGACGAGCTAGGCAAAGTGCCTGAAAGTCAGTGAGTCCATGGCTGGCCAAGATTCAAGTTTGGGGAATCAGAGGTAGGAACGTTCCCTGTGGGCTCTTGGCCCGGGTCTGTACCTTTTGAAACATATATTTATTGATTTCAGAGAGGAAGGGAGAGGGAGATAGAAATACCAGTGTTGAGAGAGAATCATTGATCGGCTGCCTCCTGCACGCCCAGGGTGTGTCCCTTTCTGAAAGAGGTCAGCCCTTCCCCGGGGCTCAGTTCGTGCAGAAGTCCCTGGTTCGCCAGGTAAATTGTGCCTTCGTGCAGGGTTGGGGCAGCCATCGCTAAATCATACATCGTTTATAGTGAGTGTGGTCACCATTGTAATGATTACGATTTTACTAACATTTTCTCAGGATTCATGTTTGTTTCTTTTCTCTTCCACAGGGTGGTCCGGGCGGATCCAGCACTGGATTTGGAAACTTTGAGGAAATCGGGCCCCTTGACTGTGATCTCAAACCACGAAAAACTACCTGGGTACTGTGAGCATGGCCTGGCCTCACCCCGGGCTCACCCCATGCTGGGCGGAGTCACAAGTTTAGCAGCACTGTCCCTCAGCACTCCCACATCCCTCCCACCCCCCCATCTCTCTTGCCTTCGTGACCTTTCTCTCCACTTGCCCACAGAAGCCACTCTAGCAGACACCTGGACCCTGTCGCTACCCACATTTTGGCTGTCTCTGCAGTCTGACTTGGGGTCCCACCCTCTGGCCACAAGCTCCCATCCTTTCCCCTGTCTCCTCTCCTCCACCCCTGCCTCTTGACTTCTTCAAGACTTCAAGCCCCCTGTCCTCTGCCCTTTTGATGTCTTTCTGGTCTCTGTCTCCCCCACTTATCTTCATTCCCAGCTGCACTTCATCCCCTAACTCCTCTCAGGTCAGCACCCCGCCCCCACCCCCTGGCTCCCTTATCCTTCTTCCTCTGCAACCTCTCCACACCCAACCTTGGGTCGGTCCCACTGTCTCCCTGCTCAGCTCCTACCCTCGGCCCCTACCCCCAGGCTGCCAAAAACTGGAGGGCAAAACCACACTGTTGTCAAGGTGGAGCTGCTGCCCAGTTGTGGGCTTAGCTCAGGGCCTGGCCACGCCCTGCTCTGGGCTTCTGCTCTGCTCCTTTCCCGATACCACTGGCTGCCCATGTTCCCCACCTTCCTCGGGGCTCCTGCTCCAGCCATTCTCCCTCATCGGGAGCCAGCCTGCCTCTCTGCCTCCCCGAGAAAACAGCCATCACACACAACCAGCTACTTCCTGTCCTCGCCAATGAATGTACTTACCTTTCTGCCCCTCTGACTCTCCTCTCCTCCTGCCCATCTCAGAACAACGATGTGGCTCGTCCCTGCTGAGCTCACTTAGCATCTTTCTGTTTCTTCATTTTCCCGCTAGTCTGTCTTCCAAACTGGAGGTCTTTCCCAGCTGAAATACAAAGTCTCCTGAGCCCACAAGTCCACCAGCTACCCCCCTTTCCTACAAGAATTGTTTGTATTTGCTGTTCTTTACCCAGAGCTTACCACCCAGATGCTGCAGTGTTGACTAGGGGCTGAGGCGGGAAGAGTGGGTCCTAGGGAACCCAGCATATTAACGCTCGGATGTGGTGCATGTATTATCTCCCCTGTGGCCACGACAGGGTTGGGAAGCACTGCCCTGACCCACTGCAGTCTGTCCCCATCCCTCTGCTATAGCCGTTGTCCCCAGGGGTATGCTGGCTTCCCAGTTCCAAGGCCACTAGGTCCTTCTTGCCATTCATCTTCACTGGACTCCTTTGCAGCACTGTTGGCAGGTGCCGTTCTTAGGTGTTGCGATCTCCCAGCACACTGTCCTTGGTTACTCTCGCTTCTGTGTGTTCTTCAGCAGCCCCATCCTCTAATGTCACATAGAAGGTGATGACCCCCAAGTCAGTGTCTATAGCTCAGAACTTTTGCCCCAAAACTATTTTGCCTCTTGCCTCTTAGATGTCTCCATGTGGATGCCCCTCATACATATTCAACGTATCCCAAACTGGGGTCATTATTCTGTGTCCTACACCAGACCCTCTGTCTGCTCACAAAACCAGCCAACTTCCTGTTTTCAGTAAATGATACCTCCAGCCCTGACAGGTTTGGCTTAGTGGATAGAGCGTCAGCCTGTGGACTCAAGGGTCCCAGGTTCGATTCTGGTCAAGGGCATGTACCTTGGTTGCGGGCACATCCCCAGTAGGGGGTGTGCAGGAGGCAGCTGATTGATGTTTCTCTCTAATCGATGTTTCTGACTCTCTCCCTCTCCCTTCTTCTCTGTAAAAAAAAAAAGAAAGAAAGAAAGAAAAAAAAATGATACCTCCATCCACTCAGGTGCCTGAGCCACAAATGGGAGAGCCATCCTTGTCTTCCCCCACCCCCTCCTTGTCCAATCACTTTTGCCTAAAAATGAATTCTTCTTTAAATATATATATTTTTTTTATTACTGATTTTTTACAGAGAGGAAGGGAGAGGGATAGAGAGTTAGAAACATCGATGAGAGAGAAACATTGATCAGCTGCCTCCTGCACACCCCCTACTGGGGATGTGCCCACAACCAAGGTACATGCCCTTGACTGGAATCGAACCTGGGACCCTTGAGTCCGCAGGCTGACACTCTATCCACTGAGCCAAACCAGTTAGGGCTAAAAATGAATTCTTAAAAACAGCTTTATTTAAATACTAGAGGCCCAGTGCACGAATTCGTGCACGGGTGGGGTCCGGCTGGGGGGAGGGGCCACAAGCCGATGGGGTTGGAGGGGCCCATCAGGGGCGGAGCCAGCCAGGTGGAGGGGCCATAGGCGGTTGGCCAGCTGGCCCCGCCCCCTATTGAGGTAGGGGGGGGCGATTGGGGGCAGGGCCAGCTGGGGAGAGGGGCTGCGGGGAGGTTGGCTGGCTGCCCCACCCTTGATCCGGGTGGGAGAGGCCAACTGGGAGCAGGACCGGCCAGGGGGAGGGGCCACGGGAGGTTGGCCAGCTGGCCCCACCCCTCATTGGGCCGTTAGCTGGCCGAAGTGGGCATCATAGCGACTGGTCGTTCTGGTCATTACAGTGGTCTGGTCACTGGCTTTTTATATATATAGATAATTTATAGACCATACAATTCACCCATTTAAAGTATACAATTCAATGGCTCTTAGTGTAGTCAGAATTTTACAACCATTATCACAATTCATTTCAGAACATTTTCATTCTCTTCCTCCCCCAAAAAACCTCATACTATACCTTAGCTGTTACTCACCAATCCCTCCTCAGGCAACCACTAATCTACCTTCTGTGTCTAGAGATTTGCCTATTTTAGACTTTTTTTAAGAATGGAATCATATGTGGCCTTTGGTGTCTGGCTTCTTTCACTTAGCATAATGTTTACAAGGTTCAGCCACATAGCCTATTTCGGCACACCAGTCCTTTTTAAGGTTGAATAATATTCTACTGTATGGCTATGCCCCATTTGTGTATCCATTGGTCTGTTGATGGACACTTGGATTGTTTCTACCTTTTGACTATTGTGAATAGAGCAGGGAACACTGGTGTACAAATATTTCTTTGAGCTCCTATGTTCAATTTTTTGGGCATCTACCTAAGAGTGGAATTGCCGGGTCATATAGTAGCACTATGTTTAATACCCAAATGTTGCTAATATTCTTACAAGAATTGTTTGTATTTGCTGTTCTTTACCCAGAGCTTACCACCCAGATACAGCAATGTTGTCTCCCTGCTACGTGGCTGCTTTCAAAGTGTCCCTCCTCTCCCCGCCCAGTCTACTTTCCACATGCTGCTTGAGTGAAACTCTCCAATGCATATTGTTTCTTAGTTTACCATCTTTCGGTTACCCCGGAGATCAGATCCAGATTGCTGGGCATAAGCTGGCTTCTGCTTATCTCCAGCCACATCTCCCAGCATCTGTCCACATGTACTCTACCTCTGTATGGCTTGGACTTCAGTCCTGTGGCCATCCATTCACAACCTAGCTCACCATATCCACATCTACAATCCTTTAGACTCAATGCAGGCCCTAACTGGTTTGGCTCAGAGGATAGAGCGTCGGCCTGCGGACTGAAGGGTCCCGGGTTCGATTCTGGTCAAGGGCATGTACCCTGGCTGCGGGCACATCCCCAGTAGGGGGTGTGCAGGAGGCAGCTGATTGATGTTTCTCTCTCATCGATGTTTCTGGCTCTCTATCCCTTTCCCTTCCTCTCTGTAAAAATTAAATTAAAAAAAAAAAAGACTCAATACAGGATCCCCTCTTCCTTGATATTCCCTCTGAGTCCTCTGATTCTCTTGTTTGTCTCCACACTGGCCTTCCTTTTACTTACTCTTGCTTTAGTGTCTTTGCACATGCTGTTCCCTCAGCCTGGAATATCCTATACTCGCTTCCAACTAAAATTCCACTTCTACTTGCAGCAGAGTGCCTCACTGGCTTGTCCTCCCCAAGCCTCCCAGAACTAAGAGGGTAGCATGATTGGGGCAGAGAGCCTGAATGAGGAATGAGGAGACCTGGATCTCAGTCCTGATGCCGTCCAAGTGGGTGACCTTGGGCAAGTCCTGGGCCCTTTCTATGCTTTCATTTCCTGATCAGTAAAGGACATGGCTGGTCTGTGTCATCACTAAGGATCCTTGCGGATGTAAAATTCTATATCTCTAAGCCTCTGTAGAGAGGATATTAGAATACGTTTTCTTCGTGGTATACAGGGACTCCAGGCCAGTGTGGAAGTTGGCGGCTCTGTCTTGAAGAAAACGGATGTGTGGTATTCAGACTTTAGATGTATTGTCAGCTATTGCTCAGACTCGCTGCTCGATTCCACCTGCACTAATGTATTACATTTAGGACACATGTAGCGTGTGAAAAGTTACAGCTTAGATGCTCTGATCCCAGGTATATGCTAATCTTTCCTTCTTGCCTTTCCTTTTCTTTGCCACAGTAGTCTGTGTTCCTGTCCCTTATTTTTTAAAATCCCTTTTAGCAAGAGGATCAGAAGCACACTGATATCCTCGCTCATGTTTTTGATGAGCTCATACAAGATGATCAAAAGATAACTGGTGCCCTGGCCAATTTGGCTCAGTGGATAGAGCATCAGCCCTCAGACTGAAGGGTCCCGGGTTCAATTCTGGTCAAGGGCACGCACCTCAGTTGCAGGCTCCATCCCCAGCCCTGGTTGGGGCGCGTGCAGGAGGCAACCAATCGATGTGTCTCTCTCACATCTATGTTTCTGTTTCTCCTTCCCCCTTCCAATGGAAAAATATCCTCGGGTGAGGATTAACAACAACAACAAAAAAGATCATTGGTGACTGCCTGCCTGACTGAAACATTTGCTTTACCTCTGTGGCATGCAGCTCCAGTCTGCCAATCTCCTGTTTGTGGACAACCCCGTGGGCACCGGGTTCAGTTATGTGAACAAGGACGGCATGTATGCCAAAGACCTTGCCATGGTGGCATCGGACATGATGGTTCTCCTGGAGTCCTTCTTCAGTTGCCGCCCCGAGTTCCAGGTGAGCAAAGCCTCGCGAACAGCTGAGCAAGGGGCCAGCAGTAGTGACACTGCGCCCACCAGAATCAACTTCCCCGAGCGCAGCGCCCGGCTCATTCCAGGGAAACCTTTCTACGCCCCAGATCGGGTTGTGGGCTTTGGTTTCTCTCCTCGCTCAAGGTGGTTTCTAGCTTGAAGGAGTGACCCTGGAGCCAGTATTCTAAGCAGTCATAGTAATCAGATATGGGGAGGGAGAGAGACGACGCAAAGCGGATTTGTCAGGCCATGACGTGCAGTGGGAATTTGAAATTAATTCGTGTGCATAAGAAGATATTCAGGATGTTCAGTTCTTTGTCAATTCCTTTTCTTGCTAGACGATCCCATTCTACATTTTCTCAGAGTCCTACGGAGGAAAAATGGCTGCTGGCATTGCTCTGGAACTTCATAAGGTAACAAGGACGATGACATTGTCGTCTTGGTTTCACACAGAAACGGATTGTTTGACACCCATTTTTAATTCTCACGGAGGTCAGTAATTTCCTTAGGAGTTTTCAGATGATGCTTTTCTCCTGTTGTTCTGTCACTTCTATTAGCTGCTGTTCCTCCAGGAGGTGGAACTTGTCCTCATCATCAGGGACTAGTTAGGTAACTTAAAATAAGTTCCTTCTGGAAAAGCCAGAAAAATGTCTAATTCTTTCACTTTCATGACCAATGTTCAAAGTCAGGATATTCATTGTTTTCTTATTTTAGATATCTGAATAGCTTGTGCAGTCACATAATTCAAAATTCCAAAACTAGCCCTAACCGGTTTGGCTCAGTGGATAGAGCGTCGGCCTGTGGACTGAAGGGTCCCAGGTTCGATTCCAGTCAAGGGCATGTACCTTGGTTGTGGGCACATCCCCAGTGGGGGGTGTGCAGGAGGCAGCTGATCGATGTTTCTCTCTCATCCGATGTTTCTAATTCTCTATCCCTCTCCCTTCCTCTCTGTAAAAAAAAAAAAAATCAATAAAAATATATTTAAAAAACAACAACAAAATTCCAAAACTATACAAGGGGTAATGTAACAACTCTCTCCCTTGCTTCTGTCCCCCTCCCCTAAGGCAACCTCTGTTATTAGTTTCTTCTGTACCTTTCCAGAGGTATGTCATGCCTATGAAAGCTAATTCACATATATTCTTTTTTCCTGTTTCTATACAAATGACAGTACACACTATACACTATACTATGTCTCTTTTTAATTCAACAATATAGCTTAGAGATGTTTTCATATAAGTTTATAAAGAACTCCTCTTTTTTTTGTTTGTTTGTTTATTTGTTTTTATCCTCACCCAAGGATATTTTTCCCATTGATTTCTAGAGAGAGTGGAAGTGAGGGAGGAGAGGGAGAGAGAGACACAGAGAGACACACAGAGAGAGAAACATTGACGTGAGAGAGACACATTGATTAGTTGCCTCCACGCGCCCCAACCACGGCTGGCGAACCTGCAACCTAAGTACATGCCCTTGACTGGGAATTGAACCCAAGACCCTCTGGTCCTTGGGCCAGTGCTGTAACCACTGAGCAACCAGGGCTTTGTTGTTGTTTTTTAAATTACATCATGTACCATGGAAATAGTCATAATTCATTTAGCCTATCCTATGATATGCAGATTGTTTCCAATTTCCTGCTACTGTATTACTGTTAAATGAAAAAGGAGGGGAGGAGCAAAGGAGTATGAGCTCCTAGTCTTAAGGCCTCCTCCCACCCTTGGGGACCCCCTAAGGAGGCCTCCCAACGCTTCAGTGACTGTAGCGTGGGCAGTGAGGATTGTACCCAAGGAGCCCTCTGAGAAATCAGACCTTGGGGCAGTGTCCCTCCTAAAAAGATAGGGGATGCGCCAGACCCCCCCCCCCCACACACACACACACCCTGCCAACACCCTTGTGAAACGAGTAGAGAGAAACTCAACAGTTCCCACTCCTTTTGCAAAGGTTGTCAGGAAGGAGTTACTCTGGTTCTCTCGAGGGTGTCTGAGGTCCTCAGGGACTGGGGACGCTTGGGAAGGGTGGGCAGAGTGTTCTGGGCCCGGGAAGGCAACATGGGAAGACCGGGCTCCCTCCTGTTGAGTCCCTTTGGCAAGGATGTTTCTTGGTCCTCCCCTTTCAGGCCATTCAGCAAGGGACCATCAAGTGCAACTTTTCTGGGGTTGCTTTGGGTGACTCCTGGATCTCCCCTGTAGGTAAGTGTGGAATTCGTAGACATTTCTTTACTTCCTTTCCCCACCCTTCCCTGGAACTTTGGGCTGTGTTATCCCGATAAAAGAACAAGGCAATGGAATTTTTTCTGAGTCCTTGGAGAAGTGAACACAGAATGTGTGTGCCCCAGGGCCATCCAAGAAATTTGGGGAGGTGAACCCATTTACACAGCATCCACCATGGGCTGCTACGGACTGAACTTAATCCTCTTATTTGATTCTTATAACAAAAGAATCGAATTTTACAGTTGCCGACATTCTAAAGCAAGCATGTCAAACTCACAGTCCACAGGCCACATGCGGCCCATAACGAATATTTTTGCAACCCAGCCAGTGTAACGGTGTGAGCAGTTATTTACAGTTATGAAAGGAAATAAGTCTCCTGTCAGATCTAGAATTACTGACACTCACCTTGGGTTAGTTTTGAAAGTAATCACTGAGAACAAGATTTCCCCTGAAGTAGGAAAGATAGTAGCAGAGAAGAGATGCCAAGTGCCAGGAAGAAAACTTTAATTTTATCATGGCTCTTGTCCTTTTTTTTTTTTATTCTATACTTTTCAAAATAAACCTTCGTTTCTATGAAAATTGAAGCTTTTGGTTTTTTGTGGCCTGTATAAATTTAAACCTTGTTTATTTGGCCCACGTTAGCCTTTGAGTTTGACATGCTTGTCCTAAAGGCCCGAGGGGTGATGGAATTTGCTCTCTGACACACAGAATGAGTGGCGTGGTCAGGAGTCAAACCCAGGTCTGTTTGTCTTCTTGTCCCCCTGATGGGAGCATGAGCATTGGGGTGAGCATCTCATCTGTTGCTCATGTTGATGAGATAAGATTAGCATCAGGTGCTGCAACTCAGGTGCACAGTTTCATAACTTGAGCATCAGCATCCTTGTTGGGAGTACAAATAAAAGTTGTTTATGTTGCAGACATCCGGGGTGTGACTTCAGACATCTAAAATAGTCACCTTGCCTGGCCGGTGTGGCTCTGTGGTTGAGTGTCGACCAATGAACCAGGTCATGGTTTGATTCCCGGTCAGGGCACATGCCCAGGCTGTGGGCTCGCTCCCCTAGTAGGAGGCATTCAGGAGGCAGCCGCTCAATGATTCTCTCTCATCATTGATGTTTCTGTCTCTCTCTCCTTCTCCCTCCCTCTCTCTGAAATCAATAAAAACATGTATAAACCTGAGTGGGTTCACTCTAACATAGGATTCAGAATATCAGTCCTGTTGACATTTGGGTCATATAATTCTTTGTGGGGAGAGTTCCTGTGCAGTGTAGGACCATCTCTGCCCTTTGGATGCCAGTGTTTCCACTCAGTATGACAACCAAAAGTATTTCCAGACATTATCAAATGTCCCCTGGGGGCAGAATTACCCCTGGTGGAGAACTACTGCTCTAACCTAACAAAAGCTGACTTTTCACAGGCAAAACCAAATTATAAAGTTAGGAATCAGGAGAGAGTTGCCCGTGGAGGAGGGAGGGGAATAAGCTAGAAAGGGACATGAGGGACCTTTCCAGGCTGTTTGTGCTCCATCTCTTGACTGAGGTGGTCGTTACATGGGAGTAAATGCGTTTACAGAGCCATGTCCCTAATGGACTCAGGACATCCTGATGCTACTTGGAATGGTTATTTCTTGCCCTCATTCTGGCATCTCCAGGGAATAATGGCATAACCGAGATCTGAGTCATCATTGAGAGGAGGGCTGCTGCTTGTTTGTCCTTCCTGGATGGACCTCCTAGGACATCAGGAAGCAGCGGGTGCCTTGATCAGAAGCACAAGAGTCTAGCAGGATTCTTGCCAGATGCCTCACTCAAAATTACAGCACTGGCTCCCACACTTCCTCCTGGGGTCTCATCAGTTTCACAACAACACCAAGCACTTTGCATGTGTTAACTTCATGTAATCCTTACAATAGCTCCATGGGATCGATGCTGTTATTATCCCGATTTTAGAGATGATGAAACTCAGAGAGGTTAAACAATTTTTCTAGAGTCACACAGCTAAAGCCAGGACTCAAATCCAGGCAGCAGGCACTGGAATCCATGCACTTAACCTTTATACTACATTTCCTCCAGTAGACCAGTAAGTTGAACCTCATGGCCTTACAAGTGCTGTTCATCTTGTCCAAAATCTTTTCACCTTGCCATGACCCACCTCCCCTTATGACTCTTCCTGTCCAGATCTTAGTCCCTCCTTCCAGACCACTTTAAGTATCACCCCTTCATCCCAGAAGTACTCCCCTTTTGAGGGAGAAGTACTGTTAATTTCATGAACAATCATTACTGGCTTGCTGGGTAGGGGTAGTAGGCATTGTGTCAGGTGCTGGGAAAGACATACAGGTGTAGTCCATGTTCTCGGTTCAGTGTTGGAGCCATAGAATTATTTGTGACTATTTAAATTTAAATTAATTAAAATACAATGAAATTCTTTTTTCTTTTTTCTTTTTTTTTTTTTTATTGATTTCAGAGAGGAAGGGAGTGGGAGAGAGAAAGAGAAAAACATCAACTATGAGAGAGAATCATCGGTCAGCTGCCTCCTGCACGCACCACACTGGGGATTGAGCCTGCAACCTGGGCATGTGCCCTGACCAAGAATCAAACCGTGACCTCCTGGTTCATAGGTCAGTGCTCAACCACTGCGCCATACCCGCCGGGCTACAATAAAAGTCTTAATTGTTCAGTTGCACTATATACATTTCCAGTGCCCAGTAGTCACGTGTGGCTGGTGGCTATTGTATTGCACCACCCAGACACAGAGCATTCCCATCATTGCAGAAAATCCTCTTGGACATCTCAGGTCTGCACCGGAGGTCAGCGGACTATGACCTGCAAGTCCAGTCTGCCTTGCCACCCTGCTTTGGTGGATAAGTTTTTTATTGGGACAGTCACGCCCATTTATTTACATACTGTTTGGAGGCTGCATCAGCAAAGTTGAGTAATTGCAACAGCGACCTGCAAAGCCACGAATATTGACTATCTGTCCCTTTAGAGAAAAAGTTTCTCAATTCTTGGCCTAGATCAAGCAGGGAGTGGGATGCATTGGAAAACTGCAGCCAATTTTGCATTTCAGGAAACGAAGGCACTAGCTTAAAGGTTGACTGGAGAGGTCAATGGTAGGTTCAGGAGGGCCTGGTATGCCTGCATTTCTCAGGGTGTACTCAAGAATACCAGTCCGATGAGGTGCTATCCAAAGGACTCTGTGGTCAAATAAGTTCTGGCTCCGCCTCCTTCAGTTTCACAAGCACATCAAAGGCTCTGAGAAGTCATGCATTAAAGAAATGTGTTATATTTTGCATAACCCCAAAGCTATTTCACCGAAGAATGTTTTCTTTTAATACCTAGATTAAAATTCTGTAGAACTGAGGTTATTTGAAACATACTTTGAGATGAGATGCTTAGCCTTAAGGTACCACAGAAGGCTTTCAAGCAAAGGAGTGACATATTTAAATGGACTTTAAAATGTGTTATCCTTGATACTTGGTTGGCTGGCACATGTCTCAATGGCACTGGCCTAACCTAAGCATCATGGTAATAGTGAACTTGTCTAAACCAAGCCCCCTGTTCTCTTTGAAGTCTTACTCATATTTATATCTTACAAAGCTCCTTACTGGCTTCAGGCCCTTTGTCGGTTCTCCATATATGTGTGGGACAGAGATGAATTGATTGGCAGTATAGCCACAGACACTGGAATTACGAAATCATTAGTCTTCTTCCTTAATTAGCAACTTGGCAGAAGCGAGTGTCCCCAAATTGGAGGAGCAAGCAGGAAGCAGAGCAGGAATGTGAGGGCGGGGAAATATTTTAAGCTGTCAAATGGCTTTGAAGTCTGCAGATGAGAGCCTCCGCTGCATAAACAGCCTGCCCGTGGGGGTGCCATCTCTGGCTGACTCACTCTCTGGCCCAGTATCAGGCCAAATGAATGAGCCAACACAGGCCCCCACACCCTCGCCCCTCCTCCCAGCCATGGAGACATCGGCTCCTCTCCTGCATGGGCCCTGGTGCGTGAAGTGGCTTGGGATGTACAGCCATGGTTTCTTTCTCCTGGCTCCTTCAGCTTTGGAAAGGAGGCTAGTTAGGTTTTTCTTTGGAAGGATGGAGCCATGACCGACTCATTTTGTTACGTGTGCTTTTCTTTAGATTCGGTGCTCTCCTGGGGACCTTACCTGTACAGCATGGTGAGTAGGCGGGGCCTCACCTCTGCACCCTCGGTCGTCAGCAGCCCAGCAGACCGCTTCTGGCTCTGTCCCCAGGAAGGACAAAGCTAGCTGAGTGCGCCTGTGTGGTCGACACTGCTCCTTAGGGACTTCGGGTCCATATCAAATTGGACACCTTAAGCTATCGCTGGCCTTGGTGACACATTTAAAGAAATATCAGCACAGTTATCCCATTTCTTCAGGTACAAGAAAACACAGCTTTTTAAATCCCCTCAACTCTTTATTATCAAAATGTTCAGCCCTAGCTGGTTTGGCTCAGTGGATAGAGCCCCGACGGTCCATGGTTCCATTCCAGTCAAGGGCTCAGGTTTTGGGCTCGGTCCCCAGTAGGGGGCATGCAGGAGGCAGCTGATCAATGATTCTCTCTCATCATTGATGTTTCTATCTCTCCCTCTCTTTTCCTCTCTGAAAGCAATAAAAGTATATATATATTTTTTAAATGTTCAAATAGGCAGGAAAGGGAAAAGATCACTGTGATCACCCATATACCCACCATCTAGACTCCGTTAACATTTTGTTGTGTTTCTTCCATAATAGATAGGGGACTTGGACACGTTCGGATGTACAAACTCCCCTTTCTCCTTCCCACTCTTTCTGTTACCCAGCCCCGACTGTAGCAAAGTCAGATGTGTGTTTCTAAGCAAAGTGGGCCCTTGTGCTGTTCATTTGCGTTGCAGTCTCTTCTCGATGACCAAGGCCTGGCAGAGGTGTCTCAGGTGGCAGAGCAAGTCCTGGATGCCGTGAATAAGGGGCTCTACAAGGAGGCCACCCAGCTGTGGGGAAAAGCAGAAATGGTCATTGAACAGGTAACAGGGCACACGCTCGGGGGTTTCTTTCCCGTGAATAAAGGGCCTTTGGTTGGTGTGGGGAGGATTGGGAGGTGTATCCTGAGGCGCTCCAAAAATCAGCTTGTGCTGCCTTACATTAAGACATGGCTCATGGTTTTTCTCCTGCAGCATCTTTGCTTGGCTCCTATGAGCTGCTCCCCCCCCCCCCCCCCCCCGCCCCCCAGAGGCTGGGCTGCATTTCTTTCTGGTCCAGGCAGATTTATAAAGAGAAAGCTGGCCTTGGATACAATGGAGGGCCAGGTGCCTTTGTCTAGAAGTCACACCTGTAACCAACTGTGTGACTAAGGAGCAGTGTTCTGCAACGTTGATAATGGAGAAATAAAGACAGCAAACAGCCAAATACACTTCTGTATTTCAGAACACAGACGGGGTGAACTTCTATAACATCCTAACTAAAAATGCTCCCATGTCCACCACGAAGTCAAGCCTAGAATTCACCCAGAGCCACCTAGGTGAGTGAACCTGGAAGCGGCTGGCCCCTGCCTCATCCTCTGTGTGAGATGAAACCAATTTCTTTTCAAAGCTTTATTTTACTCTTTTATTTTTATTTTTTTAAATTAAATTTTTATTGTTGAAGGTATCATTTCTGTCCCCCTTCTTCCCCCATTGACCCCTTCTAATCCGCCCTCACCCCCGCTCCCCGCCCCAGGCCTTCACCATCCTATGGTCTGTGTCCATGGGTTACGCATATATGCATACAAGTTCTTTGGTTGATCTCTTCCCACCTATTTAGTTATTAATTTTAAACTACAGTTGGCTTACACTGTTATATTAGTTTCAGGTGTACAACACAGTGATTCAACACCTGTACACCTTAGAAAGTGATCACCACAGTAAGTCTAGTAACCATCTATCACTGGACTGTAAAGCTTCATTAATATATAATTCACATGCCATAAAATTCACCCGTTTTAAGTGTATATTCTGTGGTTTTTAGTGCATTCACAGAGTTGTGCAGTCATCGCCACAATCCAGTTCCAGACCGTTTCCCCGAAGGATCCCACATGTCTGCGTGCAGCTGATTCAGCACCAGGCAGCCACCCCTCCGCTCTCTGTTTGTCTAGACTTGCCTTTTCATGGCATCTCGTAGAAATGGCGTCATGCAATGGGTAGTCTATGAAACATCCGGTTTCTCTCACGTAGTCTGTTTGAAGTTTGGACACCAGCTTCTGCACCCTGGATGCCGATGCCAGTCCTCCCGCAGGCTGGGTTGCGCTGTCTTTCAGCTGCCCCAGCGTCACGGTGGGTGCCGTATGTGGCCTCCTCCTCTGTAAGAGGCGGATCAAGGCTGCAGGAGTCCTCGAGATGCCACTGCTGGCTGCTTTCTTTGGTCCATGCTGGCTACTCTCCGTGGCCCCAAAGTACTTGAAATGCAGCAACCCACGCTAACAAATCCTCTCCAGTTTCCATGTGTTTCTGCTTTCTTCCTCCATCTGGGGTGAATCAAGGTGACGCTTTTCATGTTACAGCCGAAAGCCTCCCTCTTCGCACAGCAGCTTGGGAAAGTCCTCTTGGTCCCGTTTCCACTCCTTTGACTCACTGTGTACGTCTGTTTCAGTTCGGCTTTACCAACGCCACGTGAGACACCTAAATCGGGACGACTTAAACCAGCTCATGAACGGGCCCATCAGAACGAAGCTCAAAATTATTCCCAAGGATTGCTCCTGGGGAGGTAACTTATGCGACCTAATTAGGTGCCACAGGTGGAGTTGGGGAGGAGGTGAAGAAAGGTGCACATTCAAAGGCCTTAATTGGTAGAATGGGTTTCGTGGGTGGTGGTGATCATATGTTGCAGGTAGGACGGTGTTACTGTCCACATTTTGTAGAGGAGCAAAAAAAAGAGAGCAAGTGACATGCTAGATGTGGTTCAAAGTCAGGGGTGGGTTGGGAGAGAAATGCCATGGTTGGTTATGAGGTGATGATGGTTGAAGCCAGGTGTGAGTACGCTCTTCCCTTCACTTTCCTCTCAGTTTGAAGTTTTCCATAATAGCACCGTTGAGACTTAGAAAAGCCATGCCTGAGGCCACCGTTGGTTACAGGTGTGACTTCTAGACCAAGGTCCTTTTGGACAGATTTGACCAGTTCTCTGGCCAGCCTCCTCCAGGTGTTTACTGCCTTCTGGCCTGAAGGCCATAGTGAGGAGATACTGGGGTCCTCAGAGACCAGGCCAGGTGGAAATCTTGGATAAGGACCTGTTTAGTCCTGTGGAAAGGCTGGGAGCCAGTGGAACGCCCAAGCTCCTGGAGAGGAAACACTCCATGCTGGGGAGAGTTTCGTTGATCCCCCAAAGTGATGGTCTGGAGGTTTTCTAGGGTGGCCCTGTGACAGCTGCTGAGACTCGGCGCTGGCCTGACGTCCGCAGGGGACACGGGCCATCCTCCCCACCTGCAGAGAGCTGAAGGCTCATCCTAGCCCTGCTGTCCTCATCTCCTCCTCAGAGTTTTCTAGAAATGAAGAAAGAAGTTAATGTGATCAAAGAAGAAGAATGTGGTGTCAGTGCCACAAGGGATGAGGACAGCTGTGGGGAGCTGTCGTGGCACTGGGAAGAAAACGTGAGCAGCCACAGGGGCCAGGCCCAGCTCAGGCTCCTGGGAGCACATGTTTGCAGCCCAAGCCCTTCATTTTATCTTCATTTACGGTGGTGTTTTCCAGCCCCTGCTTCTCTGTGGGAGGGTGGGTCGGGTGGACGGGCCTAGCGACTTTTTTCCAGCCAAACTCTCTTTGGCTCCGGTGTGTCTATGTATGGTTTGGAAAGGACAGAGTGACCTTGGCCAATACCTCCAGTGTCTTGAGTTCCGGTTTGTGGTTAAGCCTACATACTCTGGAGTCAGCCAGGCCTACTTTCCTATCCCAGTTTGCCACTGACTGGCTGTTTCAACCTGGACATGTGTTGTAGCCTCTCTGAGCCTCATTTTCTTTAACCTTGGTACAAGTTAAGAGACCTTACCTCCCAGGATAGTGATGAAGAGGAAATGAGATGTTGCTTATAAAGTACAGTGACTAGCAAATAAAAATAACCCTATACGCTATCGTTATTGTTCAGTATGCTGATGATGGTGGAGTTGGTGGTGGTCAGGAGTCCACTGGGAATCTGTACTGACCAGCTCCTCTTGCTGGGAGCTAGCCCTCCACGTGGTCACCTTCTCTTGCCGGGGACTCTTCCTCCACAGGGCTTACTGAGGGCGAGCTCTAAATTGGTCTGGGTCTGATTTGGTTTATCACTAGGGTAGCCTCACTTGTTCAGAACTTAGAACTTAGCCCTGATCGGTTTGCTCAATGGTTAGAGCGTCAGCCCAGGGACTGAAGGGTCCCGGGATCGATTCCTGTCAAGGGCATGTACCTCGGTTGCAGGCTGCATCCCCGGCGCTGGTCAGGACCCATGTGGGAGGCAACCAATCAGTGTTTTCTCTCTCTCTCTTTCCCCCTCCCTCCCACTCTCTCTGAAAATCAATGGAATAAATATCCTTGAGTGGGGATTAACAAACAAACAAACAAAAATGCCATTGCTGTCATCACCACACTTGAGAGATCAGAGCATGTGTTGTTTATGCTTGCCTTCTGCACAACCAGCTCAGGGCATGGAGACCCAGGCTGGTTGGTCCCTGTGGGTGAAGCATCTGTGTGTTCAGTCTTTTGGGTGCTGCACAGGCTGACATTTGGGTGCCAGGGCCCAGAATGCTCTGGGCTGGAAGGTACCTCCTATTCTGGTGGATTCCAAGCTGCTCCCTCTTTCTCCTTCCTCATGTGCAGGCCAGGCTAACAACGTCTTCCTGAACATGGAGGGGGACTTCATGAAGCCAGTCATCAGCGTGGTGGACGAGTTGCTGGAAGCTGGGGTCAACGTGACCGTGTATAACGGACAGCTCGACCTCATCGTGGACACCATGGGTAGGAACCCACTTTGAGTGGCACGTGGAGGCGGTGTCCCGGGTTGAGCTGGAAGGAAACTGGCCTCAGGCACATCCATGTTGGGGCTGGTGACATGGAGGTGCTAGGAAGAAGGCCATTTCCTGTCTTATCCATCCACCCCCAACCTTGATTCTTGGAAGAGGGTGGAGCCACCTGTGACCCCTCTGAGAAGTGACCCCTCCATCCAACTGTTGAGGCCCTTCAGTATATTTAAAGAAAAAAACAACACCTACCCTACCACAAAAATAAAAAAGAAGACATTTTTCTGACCACTAGACAGATGGACTATTTCACTGAGGGAAAACCTTGCAGGGTGATTTAAGATTAAACCCTAAGGACTCTGTAAAACGAGGACCTGGGGGAAGTGGTCTTTGCAGAGCCACTGTCGCACTGGCTGTCCGGATGCCCACTTCTGGGGTCAGCAGGGCCAGTAGACGCACAGGGGCAGGTGCTCAGAACCAGCAGGCCAACCAGACGTGGGGTCTGCTGGATGTGGTATGTTTCTTAGCGTCAGCAGGACTGAACCTTTCTGTGACTTGTAAGCCAAGGGCGCTAAGGACAACATGAAAAGGTTCTGCATTTCTTCCCACATTTCTGTCTAACCCGAGACTTTTCAGTCCTCCTGACAGCTGCCACCTCCAGAAGTCCCCGATGGCCTCCCTCCAGAGCATACAGCAGCAGGAGAGTGAAAGGCAAAAACTGGCCGGGCTCCCCAGCTGTTAGGTTTCTCCATAGGCCTAGGTATCACTGGAGCTTGCTAAAAATGCAGACTCTCAGGCCCCACCCACACCTATTGAGTCAGAACTTGCATTTTTACAAGGGTAAGGGCTTTTTCCCTTTTTAAAAACAACTTATTAAATTTATTGGGATGACATTGGTTAATAGGATTACATAGGTTTCAAGTGTACACTTCTATAGTACATCATCTGTATATTGCATGGTATGTTCACCACCCAAAGTCAAGTCTTCTCTTACCATTTATCTTCCCCTTCACCCTTTTCTACTTCCCCCACCTCCTTTCCTTCTGATAATCACCATATTGTGGTCTGTGTCTATAAATTTTTGTTGGTTTGTTGCTTTTAGTTTTATGTCCCATATACAAGTGAAATCATATAGTTCTTGACTTTTTCCATCTGACTTATTTGGATTAGCATGATATTCTCAAGATCCATCCATGTTGCCACAAATGACAGTATTTCCTCTTTGGTTATGGCTGAGTATTCCATTATATATATGTACCACATCTTCTTTATTCAATCCTCTACTAAAGTATGCTTAGGTTGTTTCCATGTCTTGGCCATCGTCAATAATGCTGCAATGCACATGGGGGTGCATATATCTGTATGAATAAATTAGAAGCCCAATGCACGAAGATTCATGCCAGAATGGGCCTTCCTTTCCCTGGCTGCTCGCACTGCCTTTGCTCCGGCCTGGAGCCGCCTTTCCGCCTTCCCACCCCGGACGCTGGGTGCCAGTGTATGCAAATTAACCTGTCATCTTTGTTGGGTTAATTTGCATACTCACTCCTGATTGGCTGGTGGGCGTCACGAAAGTACGGTCAATTAGCATGTTACTCTTTTATTAGGTAGATGTTTTCAAACTTTTCAGCTAGATACCCAGAAGAGGGATTGCTGGGTGATATGGTAGCTCTATTCTTAATATTTTGAGAGACTTCCATATGGTTTCCCATAGTGGCTGTACCAGTTTACATTACCACCAACAATGAATGAGGATTCCTTTTTCTCCACAACCTCTCCAACACTTGTTATTACTTGTCTTTTTTGATTATATCCAGTCTAACAGCTGTGACATGGTATCTCATTGTGTGTGTTTTTTGTTGTTGTTGTTTTTTACATATGTTTTTATTGATTTCAGAGAGGAAGGGAGAGGGAGAGAGATAGAGACATCAATGACGAGACAGAATCATCAATCGACTGCCTCCTGCATGCCCCACACTGTGGATTGAGCCCACAATTCGGGCATGTGCCCTGACCAGGAATCGAACCGTGATCTCCTGGTTCATAGGTGGACACTCAACCACTGAGCCACGCCAGCCAGGCTTATTGTGGTTTTGATTTGCATTTTACAAGGGTGAGTTTTATGTACATTATTATGCTTTGGGAAAAGCCAAGTTATACGAACTAGATTTTTTTTTTAAATCATATATGAGGGTTTATTCCAATACTGCTGGCAGTATGAGAGAGCAGCAGGTCATACACAAAAATCAGCTCTGCAGACCCCCATAAGCCAACTACTTATATAGTAGGACTAGATTACATGGGGAGGTAGGGATTACAGGAATAGGGAAGTTGGCAATGCAGGCTGGGGTGGGACTAGGACTTAGATTTTTTTCTACTCCACCCCACAGTTAACGCCTGGCCCTTCTCTGTCCCTCTCATCAGGTCAGGAGGCCTGGGTAAGGAAACTTAAGTGGACGGAACTGCCCAAGTTCAATCAGCTGAAGTGGAAGCCCCTGTACGCTGACCCTACATCTTCTGAAACGTCTGCTTTTGTCAAGAGCCACAAAAACCTGGCTTTCTACTGGATTCTCAAAGCCGGACACATGGTGAGAGAGAGGCTGCTTTTGTTCCAGATTTAAATCCTTCTGAGAGGGACGCCATGGGCAGTTGATAATGCCTGGGTGCACTGCCTGCGTTGGTCTTACACGAAGCATTTTGGGCTTGGAAGTGTTTCAAGGTCTGTAACAAAATTCTGCCTTTAGCGCTTCATTCATTGAAGCCTAGAAATTTTCATTTAAAAGAGTAAATCCTCCTGAGAGAGTTAAGCTGGGCTCTCTGTCCCTTACTCTTTTTTTTTAAAAAGTATATATTTTTATTGATTTCTGAGAGGAAGGGAGAGGGAGAGAGAGAGAAACATCAATGATGAGAGAGAATCATTGATCGGTTGCCTTCTGCATGCCCCCTACTGGGGATCGAGCCTGCAACCTGGGCACGTGCCCTGACCAGGAATTGAACTGTGACCTCCTGGTTCATAGGTCGATGCTCAACCACTGAGCCACGCTGGCTGGGCCATCCCTTACTCTTTAGTTTAAATGAATATATGTTACTTTCCTCTTAACAGTTTGTCCTGAAGGAACAACTTGTCCTAGAGGAAGAGGGGAGACATTGTCTTTCCTTGACACTTTCAGGAAGTGGAAACCAAAGTTTGGTGCTCGGTAAAGCTGGGGCGCCGGTGCGTGGTGCACAGTAGGGGAGTGCCTTCCAGCAGCTTTGGCTCTGGGGGCTCCAGGATCTCAGTTGGAAGAGGCCTTGCTTGCTGAGATGGGCAGGGAGGCTATCACACCTCTTCATTTGCAAAGCGAGCCCGCTATCTTCCCTCGGGTTGTAAGTTGGTTGAGTGGCTTTCTGTGGGCTGAAGGAGATGGTGGAGGGCCGAATCCACTACACACACATGCACATGTACGCAGGCACACACACCCTGGCCAAGGAGCCAAAGGGAGGAGTCCCAGGAAGTAGAAGGGCCAGGGGCTTCCCTCACACTGTGCTTTGGTCTGGCCACGTAAACACAGAGTCTCTCTTCTTCCCAGGATGGTGGTTTCCTGTCAGGTGTTGATTGAGAGGGACATTCAGGTGCCCTCCAACCTGCCCTCGCCTCTTGGTTCCATTGTGCTCAGGACAGAATCTCCATAGAGAAGTGTCTGGAAAATGGGCTGAGGGGACTGGTCTTGTGTTGGCACTGCAAGCACATAGTATGTTTACTTGGATTGCTGAGGAGGTGTTAAGAGATTGGGGTGGGCCCTAACCAGTTTGGCTCAGTGGATAGAGCGTCGGCCTGCGGACTGAAGGGTCCCGCGTTCGATTCCGGCATGTATCTTGGTTGTGGGAACATCCCCAGTAGGGGGCGTGCAGGAGGCAGCCGATCAATGTTTCTCTCTCATGGATGTTTCTAACTCTCTATCCCTCTCCCTTCCTCTCTGTAAAAAATCAATGAAATATATATTTTAAAAAAAGAGAGAGAGAGATTGGGGCAGGAGTGGAGGCAAAGACCCCTTCCCACAAGCTACTCCTTAGGGACATTACTGGTCCTCACCTGGAGTCAGTTTTGTCCCCAGAGACTTTGGCAATGACTGGAGACATTTTTGGTTGTCACAGTTAGGGGGAGGGAGCTGCTGGTACCTGGTGGGTAGAAGTCAGGACCCTGGTCAACATCCCACCATGCATAGGACACCCCCACTCCTAAGAACTGTGCAGCCCAGTGTCAGTGGTGTCAAGGTTGAGAAAGCCTGATACAGAGGAAGGGGAGCTGGGGTATCTGGTAGACTCGATCTCACAATACTGTATTTATTGACACATTTGACCACAGACAACGTAGTCTTCTTTCTTTTTTCCTATTACAGTTTACTTTCAATATTATGTTGTATTGGTTTCAGGTGTTCAGCATAGTGGTTAGACAATCACGTACTTTACAAACTATCTCCCCCCCCCCCCCGAAATTTCCAGTACTCACCTGGCACTGTGCAGAGTTATGACGATATTATTGGCTATGTTCCCTGTGCTGTACTTTATATCCCCGTACTTTTCAGTAACTACAATTTGTACTTGTTAGTTCCTTCACCTCTTTCACCCCATCTCCTGACCCCTTCCCCTCTGGCAACTACCAATCTGCTCTCTGTCTCTGAGTCTGTTTCCGTTTTGTTTGTTTATTTTGTTCTTTATTTTCCACATATAAGTGAATTGTATGGTATTTGCACAGACAGCGTATTCTTAACCTCTCTGACCTTTAGTTTCCTCTTAAGAACTTCCCAGAAGTGAAAATGCTGAAAGTCCTAAGAGAAACTGAAGTTTCACTTTGGTTTCCTTTCTTCACTGAACAAACATTGGCGTGTCACTGTGCCAGGCACTGCGAGTGCATGGATGGCGCACCATCTCCGTCCTCAAGGAACTCACGGGCATGCGGGTCCAGCAGGCAGAGACCCTCATGACCTGGGGTGAAATGCTAAGATGGGGGTTGGCCCAGGGAAGGGGGCCCAGCCCAGGCTTGGGGGTCCTGGGAGACTGGCCCCTAAACAATGGGCAGGAGTTAGGTAGGCAAAGGAGAATGTGGGAGCAAGGAGAGCAGCGTGTGCAGGTCCAGAGGAGCCTTCAGACAGCCGAGGCCTCGGGAGGGACACTGGGCAGAGATGAGACTGGGGAGGGAGACTGCGCACCCCTCAAGGACCTCTGACCTTTCCTGAAAGCGATGGGATGCCATCGAGGGGTTTTAAGCAAAGGCATGAAATTACTAGGTTTGTCTACAAAATAACATCCCAGCAGCAGAGGGCATGGGACAAGACTGGGGAAGCTCACCAATCTAGGAGGCTTTTCTGGTCAGCCAGAAGGGAGCGATGTGGAGGGATTTAAGGGAGAATGGGCAGGACTTGGTAACTGCCTGTATACATGTGCATCTGGAGTCAAATGTTTGTCCTTGAAGACGGAGATTTGGGAATCCAATATGGAAAAGGCAGGGCTCTGGGTGCACCCGTTCTTAAGAGATAGGAGGCAAGGCCCTGGCCCGGTAGCTCAGCTCGGTTGGTAACAGCATCGTCCCGATACATCAAGGTTGTGGGTTCGATCCCCGGTCAGAGCACATGCAAGAATCAACCAATGAATGCATAAATAAGTGGAACAAGAAATCGATGTTTTTCCCTCTCTCTCTCTCTCAAAATAAAAAATAAGTTTTTATAAATTAAAAAGAAAAAGAGATAGGAGGCAAAAGAAGGATCCACAAATGAGACTTGAGAAAGAAGCAACCAGAAAAGTAGGAGGGAGCCAGGGACATGTGGCATCCTCAAAGCCGAGAGGAGCCAGTGATGTCTCCTGCTGCCGAGACAGATAAAGGACTGACATGTAAGGAACGAGTTGGGTACACTGATGGGTGTAATCCTTTTTAGTGAATGGCAGGCTCTAAAGCCAGCAGGGAGAGGTTGGAGCAAATGACTGAGCCGCGAGGGAAAGAGACAACAACTTCCTTAAGAAACCAGAAGGAAGAAACCATCTGAAGCGAGAATTAACAAGGCAGGTGGATGGGGTTAAGAGGGCGTTTTGTGAAGGGCTCTGAGTACCTGCGTACCTTCAGTGTTGAGCACACATTGTGTCTTAGAGAACAACGCTATTAAGAGAGGGGTCCCCACAGAGGCAGGTAGGAGGGGAAGAGAGGAGGAGCTAACCACAGGCTTGCTCTGAGCTGGAGTTCAGACACATTTCCTCTTGGTTTGGAACAAAAAGAACAAGAGATCAGCTGGGAGCAGCCTTAAAATAGCTCTTGGAGACTGTTATTAAATCGTCCCCCAACCACTTCCCCTTTAGTTGATGAAATGTCATTTTGGTAAACCCCACCATGCCAGCATGGCCTTGTTTGGCAGGATTGTCGGGGACAGTGATGTGGCATAGAGAATCGTGGAGCCATTTACTCTACCCCAGGCCTCTGCCCCTCCCCCTTTTGATGGTGTGTGGGAAGGAGATTAAAAAAAATTTTGATTGATTTTTAGAGAGGGAGGTTGGGGGAGTGAGAAACATCGATATGAGAGTGAAACATCTATCAGCTGCCTCCTACACGCCCCCTACCAGGGATCAAGCCCAAATCTGGGCATGTGCCCTGACCAGGAATCAAACTGGCAACCTTCCAGTGCCCGGGATGATGCCCAACCGAGTCATACTGGCCAGGGTGGGAAGGAGATTTTTTTTAAAAAATATATTTCTTTATTGATTTCAGAGAGGAAGGGAGAAGGAGAGAGAGATAGAAACATCAATGATGAGAGAGAATCATTGATCAGCTGCCTCCCACACACCCCCTAGTGGGGATCGAGCCCGCAACCCAGGCATGTGCCCTTGGCTGGAATCGAACCCGGGACCCTTCAGTCCGCAGGCCGACGCTCTATCCACTGAGCCAAGCCAGCCAGGGCAGATTTTTTTTTTTTTTACAGGAATTATTCAAAAACTCTAAGGGAAAAACAAAACAAGGTTGAATCCTATCTAATAAAAGAGTAATATGCAGATTGATCATCACTCCAACACAATATGTCTGCCCCCATGTGGTCAAAGATCCTGCCCCCATGTGGAAACAAGATGGCCACCTCAAGATGGCCAGCAGGGGAGGGCAGTTGGGAGGCACCCGGCCTGCAAGGGAGGGCAGTTGAGAGGGACCAGGCCTGCAAGGGAGGGCAGTTGGAGGTGATCAACCCTGCAGGAGTGGGCAGTTAGGGGTGACCAGGCCGGCAGAGGAGGGAAGTTGGGGGCAAACAGGCTGGCAGGGGAGCAGTTAAGCATCAACCAGGCTGGCAGCTGAGTGGTTAGGGGGTGATCAGGCTGGCAGGCAGAAGCGGTTAGGGGCAATCAGGAAGGCAGGCAGGCGAGCAGTTGGGAGCCAGCAGTCCTGGATTGTGAGAGGGATGTCCGACTGCCCGTTTAGGCCTGATCCTGGGATCGGGCCTAAACGGGCAGTCGGACATCCCTCCAGGGGTCCCAGATTGGAGAGGGTACAGGCTGGGCTGAGGGACAACCCCCCTCTGTGCACAAATTTCGTGCACCAGGCTTCTAGTATCATATAAAAACGGGTATACCACCCACACAAAGGGCCTTGTTTGCTTCTTTGTATCGGTTTTGCTGTTCGCTTCCCTCTGGGGCCATGTTTCCACTCTCTCCCCAGTCTGGGATGTCTCCTACACAGAGAATCCTGTAAAATGTTTAGAATCTTCCCTCTTCTTTGAACAGGCTGGGGCCTAGTACCATAAGCACAGCCTTTATGAACAACAGGTCAACAGCTCAGTCTCACATGGAGAAAGTTCTTTCCTAAACGCAGACTTCGGGCACCCCCACCTAACAAGTTGGGGCCTAGAAGAGCTTTCGTCAGGCACAGTGGTCCTTTCACAGAAACGGCCCTCTTGTTAAGGGGTGCACCCAGGTGCAGCCGTCCTCCCAGGTTGCTGTCAGAGAGCAACAGGGCGCTCTTCCTGGGAGCCGGGTCTCAGGATGTCGCCCCTGAAGCTGGCCCCAGGAACAGAACCGGGCGCGCTAACTCTGATCCTGCTTGGTTCTAGGTGCCTTCTGACCAAGGGGACATAGCTCTGAAGATGATGAAGCTGGTGACTGGGCAAGAGTAGGATGGACTGGACTGCAGGTGAGCTGCGTGGCCTTGGGGCACGGGAGCTGAAGCGAGCACCCCAAAGCTGTGGGAGCACCATTGTCCCCTCGACTCTGACTTGGGCTGTGGTTGTGAAGGTTCCTGCCAGCTTCTGCAGAGATCAAACGCACTGCCTCTGTGGCAGCTTGGAAGTCATTTCTGCTTCGGAAAAAAACCCTTACGATTTTAAAAATGGATTTGTTTTAATCAAAATGAAGGTGTTAAAACCACATTAACTTTTGCTTAGTATAAAAGCAAGCTGTGCAATTTATATTTTTAAAAAGTAGAGTGGGGAATTCAGGCAAACATAGAACAAGATGAACACCCATATACTCCCTTCCCTGGGATACACACTCTAGTGTATATCCTTGGCAGTATTTTTTTTTGCTATATATACATATATATATTTTTGCAAAAATTGAGTCATTAGTTTACTGTCTACTTTGTTCACAAATCAGAATGTCATAAACACCTTTTCATGTCAATAAATGTCATTCTATTAACAGTTTTAATGGCTGCTGAGAATTCCATTTTACGGATGCACCGTAATTTCTCTACCAAATGCCCAGTTGTTTCCTATAAGCAGTTCTTAAGTTTGTTGCTACTATAAACAGTGCTTCTGGTGATTCACCCTGGCAGTTATATTTTTATGCACATCCTTACTATTTTCTTACAGTAAATCCCTAAAAGCATAATGGTTCAGTCAAAGGATTCCAACATTTCTTTAAAATTAAGGCAATGCCTTTGGGACTTTTAAGTTTTCATTTGTGGCTCGAGGTCTGCATAAGGAATCTAATAATGTCTACGATGCCCTGGAAGGAACACTGCCTCCTATAGATGTGGGGCTGAGATGTTGAAAACCAAGCCAAGTCGCTCCTGTAGAACGTGGGGAAAGCAACGTACACCTCCGTGAGCCGCCCCTTCAGATCTGAGACTAAAACGGGCTCCCTGGGGCAGAGGCGCAGCGCACGTGCCCTGTGGTCCGCTGTTGGAGAGAGCATCCTGTGTGCCCGTGGACAAGAAGAGCATGAGAGGCTTGGGGTGGATCCCGCGGACTCACCCGTGCTGTTGCTGCTGGGTATCTTTTGCCGGAAACCACGTTGGCTCTGAGTATAACTAGTTACTGAGTCTTGTGAGTCCTTCTGGTATTGATTTGCAACAGAAAATGAGTTCCCAACCTCAAAGGGGCTCTTTGGTTACTAGGTAGGGTATTGGTTGGGAAGGAATGCAAATTTGAGCATTAGGATGGGTCATACGGGCACATCCCAGTGGAGCGAGGGACCTCAAACTTCCTTTCCCCAAGAGGCAGCCCTTCCATCGCTTCCGGAGAAGGTTAATCTCTTGCTCTAAGATCCTGTAACCGATTCCCAGACTTGCCCAAGGCCCCTCTTCCTGCTACATTGCATCCTCTCAACTCACACCCGTGGCTTCGTAGGAATTCCCTATGATCAGCTGACTGAGGAAGAAGAGCCTTGGGCTTGGTTTACAGAGAGTGCCACCTGAGCGGCATGCAGCACCTGCAAGTGGACAGCTATAGCACTAAAGCCCCTCTCTGGGACATCCCTAAACAATGGCGGTGAAGGGAAATCCTCCCAGTGGACAGAACTTGGAGCAATGCACCTGTTTGTTCATTTGCCTGGGAGGAGAGATGGCCAGAAGAAAGAGTCTGCACCAAATCATGGTTCAGCTAGGTCAGGAGTCCTCAAACTTTTTAAACTGGGGGCCAGTTCACTGTCCCTCAGACCGTTGGAGGGCCAGACTATAGTTTAAAAAAAACTATGAACAAATTCCTATGCACACTGCACATATCTTATTTTGAAGTAAAAAAACAAAACGGCAAAAACACCCGCATCTGGCCCGCGGGCTGTAGTTTGAGGACGCCTGGGCTAGGTAGTTGAACTGGGAAAGAACGTGGCTGGAAAGTCAGAAGGTATAAGAAAGAGGTATAAGAGCAGACCATTCTGAATGGCAGAGTCTAAGATATCTGTGTTCTATTTGAATGCTCACCAAAGGGCAGAGGAAGATGACCCACTCTGGAGCCATCAGACAGTCTCCTTCCCCAGCGGCTCCTGTGGACTCATGTACAAAGCAGCCAGGGTGACAGTGATGGGGGTTATGCATGGGCTCAGCAACACGGACTCCTGCTCGCCAAGACTGACCTGGCTGAAACTACTGCCAAGTGCCCAATTTGCCAACAGGAGAGACAACTCTGAGCCCCTAATATGGCACCATTGCCCGACGGGCTCAGCCAGCTACCTGGCGCTAGGTTGATTACATTGGACCGCTTTCATTATGGGAAAGTCAGCAAGTTGTTCTTAACTGGAATTGACACTTGCTCTGGACAGGGATTTGTCTTCCCTGCCCTCAACGCTTCTGCTAAAACTACCATCTGTGGCCTTACAGAAGGGCTCATCCACCATCATGGTATTCACAGCCAATGAGATACAGCCATGGGCTCATGCTCTTGGAGTTCCCTGGTCTTACCACATTCCCCATCAACATGAAGCAACTGCCTTGACAGGTGACGGAATGATTTTCAGAAGATTCAGTTGCAGTGCCAGCTAGGCAGTGACACCTTGCAGGGCTGGGCAGTGTCCTCCAGTGTGTGGTACATGCTCTAAATCAGCATCTTGTTTCTCCTAAAGCCTGGATTCAGGAGTCCAGGAATCAAGGGATAACAAAGTCATTTCTCTCTCTATGAACCCTAGGGATCCAATAGTCAAATGTTTGCTTCCCATCCCTGCAACTTCAGCCTCTGCTGGTCTAGAGGTCTTCGTTACAAAGGGAGCAATGCTTTCACCCGGGGAGACAGCAAAGATTGCCTTGAATTGGAACTTGAAGCTGCCATCTGGCCTCTGGGCATTGAATCAACAGACAAAGTACGGGCTGGGTGACTGAGCCTGACTATCAAGGAAAAATTGGGTTGCTACTACTCAATTGGGGTAAGGAGGGAAAATGCAAGAGATCCTTTGGGGTACCACTTTAGTACTCCCACATCCTCTGATTAAGGTCAATAGAAAATGACACCCCAATTGAAACTGCTAATTTCCCAGACACTTCACCAAAGGTTTGGGTCATTCTACGTTGCAAGGAACTATGACCCACTGAGGTGCTTGCTGAGGGCAAAAGAAATACGGAAAAAGTAGTGGATGATGGTAGCTATACATGCTAGCTGTGACCTTGAGACCAGTTGTAGAAAGGAGGACTGCAATAGTTAGGAGCATTTCTTTCTTCTTTGATATGAATGTATTTTAATAAATATCAACCAGAAATGTAACCTTATCCTTTTATCATCTAATTTAAGATGTGCTTGTAATAAATAATTTTATATGTAAGCATTTAAGTGCAAGGTGTCAGAAAGGGAGTGTGAATGAGCTAGGAAAAGAATGAACATCCTACAGAGACAGGAAAGGGACTCGATGCTCTGCTGGGGTAAAGGTTAGAGTGATTTGGGTTGTAAGAGGGATAGTTGTGCCGTGTCAAACAGAAGCACCATTTTGGTCTTGTCTGTGTTTGGAGATTAAGTGTGGTTTAAGACAACATGTGTGGGTGCCACGTTGGTAAGGGATGGACTGTGGGCCCTTTAGTAAAGGGATGAGCCCTTTACTGAAATGGATTGTGGACGTGACTAACGTAGGGGCAGTGTCTTTGGTTTTGAGTGCTGCGGAGTGGAAGGGCATAGCTGGGTTGATGTAGGACCCACAACTCACTATTGGGCAATCACAGATGGCTGTTAAAGAGAAAACCACAGGCCCCAAATGGAGTCACTAGTGCTGAAGCCCAAGACACTGACCCTAAACTCAATAGTTAGTTACCTAACTGCAGATTCCACCTTCTTCAGGACAGTAATCTTAGTGGTCAGCCTGTAATTTTCCCTCAAGGAAGCTGAGGTAATCTGCCTGATAAGATCCCTGCTTTCCCCTAAGGGAAGGTAACCTTGCCTGAAATAATCCTTTCTTTTGTTTTGCTAATAACTTTCTTGTCCTCCTCAGTTTCTGTGGACAAAACCCTTCCCTAGTGTACAGTTCCTCTAGAGTGCCTCTCTACTTGCTAGACGGGATGCTGCTCGAGATTCATGGATCGTCCAATAAAGCCGATCAGATCTTCAAATTTATTCAGTTGAATTATTTCTCTAATTAGCTGTATAAGACCCAGACACATAGCACGTTATTCCTGAGGAAACAGCCAGCCTGGTGGACTGGATGAAAGCCACTGTAAGGTCTGTTTACTCTGCAAAGGGGACTGTCTGACTCGCCCTATAAATGCCTGGTAAACACCTCGCATGAAGCAGCTGATACGTTCTGTACATAAGCCGTGTGGGACTGGCTTTATGATGACTGGGATATTCACCTGCTGAATGTGCCTGTCACTCGGGTCATGGTAAATGCTGTGGTTAAGGTGACCCCTTTTTCATGGGTACCCAATGTAATCTTAATGCTGCAAAATCAGCAACAATCCCAGAAGCATATTGAAATTGCTGTCTCAGCTTCCCCTCATGGGTTTTACAGATTCTAATAAAAACATTAGATTAATTAACGAGAATGAGGAGAGGGAAGCGGGAGGGCCAAGGAACTGATCCCAGCAGGGTGGAAATCTTTAGAAATGAAGATCAATAAGAGTGGACATTGACAGGATGGAAAGGGAGGTTTTCATACAGCACTATTGAAGGTTGGTGGAGCAAAGGGACCTTTTGCTGGGCCCCAAACAAGGTTGCTCCCTTTAATTCTGTTTGGAGAAAAAAAATTTTTTTAAATATTTTTATTGATTTCAGAGAGGAAGGTAGAGGGGAGAGAGAGAGAAACATCAATGATATGAAGAGAATCACTGATTGGCTGCTTCCTGCACGCCTCCCACTGGAGACCGAGCCTGCAACCGGGCATGTGCCCTTGACTGGAATTGAACCCTGGACCCTTTAGTCCGCAGGCTGATGCTCTATCCACTGAGCCAAACCAGCTAGGTTTGAAAAAAATTTTATTGATTGATTTTGAGAGAAAGAGAGAAACTTCTATTTGTTGATACACTTATTTATGCATTCATTGGTAGATTCTTGCATGTGCCCTGACTGGGGATTGAACCCACAACGCTGGGGTATTGGGACAATGCTCTAACCAGCTGAGCTACCCAGCCAGGGCTAGAAATAAAATTTTTAACTGGGCACATAGCCATCTAGGGGAAAAGGACTACATTTCCCAGCCTCCCTTGTAGCTAAGTGTGAGCATGTGATTAAGTTCTAACCAATGGGATATAAGCAGATGTCTTCCCCTGGCAGCAACTAGATACCTCCAATGGATACCTTTCTCTTTATTCCCCCCTCCCCTATTTTATTCCATTTTACTGGCTAGAATGTGAATGCCACCATTAAGAGTAAAGAGCATAAGGATCTAAGCATAGAAGTGTTGAGGAGAGAAGCTAGAAGAAGCCATGGTCCCTGAGAACATTAAAGAGGGGAGCCACCAGTTTTCCACCATCTCAAGACCAGCTTCTATCTTCAGCCCCTGGTGGTTTGGGTTTTCGACCACGTACAGACAAACTGAATTCTAACTAAATACAGAGTGGTTTTAGAAACTAGGAATGGCATTGTTACACTCTTTCATAAACCCAGGGAGAATTACTGCCATGGGGAAAAGCATTTCAAGTGTACCTTGAGACCATGTCATTAGGCTTGGCTTCCTAAGTATTCCTGATCCCAACACCAAAGAAAACTTCAGTGTCAGCAGCAGGAAACTCCATGTAAAACTCGAGGATTCATGACACCCAGCGTCCAATTTAGTTGCCTCAAGTGTAAAGGAAAAGGAGGAGTTGGGGCAGGGTAAAGGTCTCCCAGCTTATCTTGTTTCCAGAGATTACCAGCCCTACTCCAAGAACGATTAAAAGGCCCTCTTGAGGAAATTGCAACCAAAAATGAAGTGGCATTTGGCATCTCTCTGGGAAAACACTTAACTTTGCTCCTAGAAGAATAACCAGTTGTTGTTTTTTTAATTTGCTAAAGTTCAAGTCAAGCCCTGGGTAAGAAATGACTGAGAAAATATTTTAAAATAAAAATGCTGTCCTAGCTGGTTTGGCTCAGTGGATAGCGCATCGGCCTGTGGACTGAAGGGTGCTGGGTTCGATTCTGGTCAAGGGCACATCCCTGGGTTGCAGGCTTGATCCCCAGTAAGAGGCGTGCAGGAGGCAGCCAATCAGTGATTCTCATCATTGATGTTTCTCTCTCTCTCCCTCTCCCTTACTCTCTGAAATCAATAAAAATATTTTTTAAAAATAAAGTAAAATAAAAATGCCAATCTAAAAAGGAAAAGCAAAGTGCCCAGTCAAAAGAAAGTACTGTTAGAATATCCTTTGGTTATAGTGAATCAAATCTGGCGAAAACACGGATACTTGGGGGCTCAGATCTACAATATGTGAGGACTGGGAATCAGGTTTTATTTTGTTCCTCAAACGGGCTATTTCGGAGGGCAGCAAAGGGAGTGCACTATGTTGCTGTGATGTTTGCCGGCAATCCTGGCATTAGAATTGGTCAGCAGTCATCAGGGGCAGACTCAAAAGCAAATAGCTGATTCCAGGTGACTTTCTCCAGAATTAAATATCATCATCAATGGCATAGTTTAGTTAGATGTCCTTTGGTGTATTGAACTCTCCCGGGACCAGATTTGCCTCCTCACGGTCTTCTCTGCCAAACCACGGGCCTGGCCAGTTTCTGCAAGTTCCTTCTCCCTCCTCCTCCCCCTCCCCCCCACCCCCCTGCCCCGCCCCGCCCAATCCCCCTAACTCACCGGGGACTGAAGCTGCAGGTGCGTGCACAGCCATCCTCCAGGAAGCTGGAGAGGGCCATCCACAGTTCGTGCTTACACAGGGCAAGATGTTAACCCGAGCAAGCTTCCTCCTTCCAGTCTGACCCCTCTGGACTTCTCCAGTTGTTCACCTGGGCAAAGCAAGCCAAGTGGAGTAAGTGGAGTGTTGTTTTAGGCAAAGCCAAACGGGTAGCAGACCTGTCTCAAAAGAAATCCTGTAGTGCAGTCCAAAGCCAATGCGATTAAAAAGAAACATGTAACCACCCTCAGCCATTCTTTTATTATGATACATAACTAATCTTATCAAATTAGCCATTTACATATGGATATTAGTAGGTTTCTGAGGTAAGTCTTTTTTAGAACAGTTACAAGTCTGTTTCAGAATAGTTGATTTCATCTCTAGGGTAAATGAGATGGTTGTAGAACTTGACAATGAAATCTACACTCGTGGAGGGGGGGGAGTTCTGTATATTTAACTTTCATTGGTGGTGGGTTTTGACAATGTATTCCAGTGTGTTCCACCTGGGCAGTGGTCAGCAAACGGCAGCTCGCGAGCCACATGCAGCTCTTTGGCCCCTTGACTGTGGCTCTTCCACAAAATACCACGGTCTGGGCGAGTCTATTTTGAAGAAGTGGCGTTAGAAGAAGTTTGAGTTTAAAAAATTTGGCTCTCAAAAGAAATTTCAATCGTTGTACTGTTGAAATTTGGCTCTGTTGACTAATGAGTTTGCCGACCACTGCACCAGGGTAACGGCTCATCATTGCCTTGTGCTTTTTCTTTAAAAGCCACCTATCTGCTGCCACAGCCCCCAGAAGTCTGCCCTTGTTCCTTGCTCACTTTCCCTTTAAGAGTCTGTAGCATTTCAGCTGGTAAAGTTCCAAGTGCCCTCTGGACTAATTGGCACGAAGTGAGAGTTTTCTCATTTGGAAGAGAAAGAGCCTGTTCTCCAGGGAAGGCTCTTCAAGGTAATTGCTTTCTCAGAGATTCCAGCCCCCACCTTTGGCAACCTTCACCGGAGACAAATCCCTTTTGCTGTTAAGGAGCTGGGAACCCACAGAAGGAAAAATAGGAACCCGGGACAGGCTTGCCGAGACCTTTGAAACCAGTGACCTTGAGAAGGGGGGGAAGTGGGGGAAAGGCCAGGGCAGGCAAAGGCTGCTGAACCCTCCCCACCCCCCACTCCCACGGGCACCACAGCTCTAGCAAGACTTTTCCATTGTCCTTCTTTTTCTAAGGAGCTTCCATGATGGGGTGCGTTGGTAGAGGGAGCTCATATATCAACCAGGATTCAAAGCAGGGGGAGGATGGCACTGGTTTGGAATAAAAAACTTAAGAAGACACCTGGGCTGAAGGGAGGCAGCAAAGCTAGAGCTGGATAAGAAAAGAGGGTGGCTAACCTGGGCAAGACTCCAAGAGCAATTGGCGTGTGTCCAGGGGTGAGTGGGGAGTGAGAGGAAAAGACCCAGGGAAGAGGGAAGTCCTCTTTGGGCCATCAGCTGCCACCCAGGTGAGGAATGTGGGGGAAAGGTAAAAGGGGGGGTGACAAACAAATGGGGGGCTGGCTGGAAAGAAGCAATGAAGAATAAAATGGAATTGTTTCTTGGGGGTTATGGATTGTGATCCCCTCCCTCAGCTCTGCTTTGAAATCTTCACTACTGTTGGACACAGGAGATAGTACAGCCAGGGTAGAGGTGGCACTTTATTTTTATTTTTTTTAATTTTTTTTTCCAAAGAGAGAGATGAAGGGAGAGAGAAAGAAAGAGAAAAAGGTTAATGTGAGAGCAGAACATTGATGAGCTATGTCCTGCACATCCCCCACCAGGGATGGAGCCCGCAACCCAGGCATGTGTCCTAACTGAGAATCGAACCCGCAACATTTTGGTGCACCAGACGATGCCTAACCAACTGAGCTACGCCAGCCGGGCATGTTTTATTTTTTAAATCTGTACTTTCTAATCTTTTCTACAATGACAAGGTATGGCTTTTGCAATGGGGGGGGGGGGGGGGGGGGCGGCAGGGCGGGGAGGGAATCACTGTTAAAAATAAAAGTGATATTCTGACCTAGAAAATTCACCCACCGGATACTCACCAAGCCTGTACTGTGGCCAGCAGTGGACTTGGCACTAAATGCACAAAAGAGACAAGATCCCTGCATTCAAAGAAACTGAGGGAAACCTTTACAAGACAAATATGTCCTGACAAACGGGAGATACATGCAGCAAAAGAAATGACTGGCTGCTGTGGCTGAGAGAAATTGGAGGAGGCTGTGAGGGATCGAACCTAATATAGACAGCAGTTAGCAGGTGACATTCAGGCTCAGACCTTAAGGAGGCAAAGAAGCCTGCAACGCAAAGAGTTGGCGAGGAGAGTTCTAAACACAGAAAGCGCCCGGGGGTGGTCCTAAGACAAGAACAAGGTTGAAATGGGAGGGAGTGTTTGGGAAGTGGAGGTGAGATTGAAAGGTGGGCAGGGGCCAGCTCGTGCAGAGCCTCTAAGCCTTGACAAGAAGTTTGGTCTTTATTCTCACTGCAAGAGGAAGTAGCTCAGTTGGTTAGAGCGTCATCCCAATACACCAAGGTTGCAGGTTTGATTCTCGGTCAGGGTATCAGGGCACAGGGCACATACAAGAATCAACCAATGAATGCATAAATAAGTGGAACAACAAATCAATGTTTCCCTCTCTCTCACTATCTCTCTCTCACTCAAATCAATCAATCAATAAGAAAAAAGAAAGAAAAGGAAGCCAATAGGAGGCTCTTGGGAGAGAAAAGACTGGGTGGTGCTGGTGGAGATGGAAAGTGGGTGGGTTTAGGGTAGTTTTTTGAAGGGAGAACAAATAGATAAAACGTGACATTGGATTGGAAGTGGGGGCTAAGACAGAGGGAGGTGTCCTGGATGGCTTCCCGTTTTCTGGCTTGGAATTACTTCCCAAAGTGAGGCAGACTGCGAGGAACCGGTTTGGACAGGTTACATTTCAGATGTCTGGGTTTATTAAAAGGGTGGTGCTCAGAGGCGGCTCGGCCCTCTGATGTGATAAAGTCTAATGCAATCAAGAGGAACAGTTCACCAAGTTGCTTTGGCATAACTTGACAGCTTTATAAAGTGTTAACTCCTTTTCTTTTTGTTAACTCCTTATTTATAGAGCTGTTAAGGGTCTAAAAGAGTCATGTAGAATTTCGAGTTGTACCTTTTTTTATGGGTGACAGTATGTGCTATGGCGGCACTTGGTAGTTTGGGGTTTCATAAAGATTATAGGGTATAGTCCTCATGAATGTTAAAGGTCTACTATAGATACAACAGACAATGTATTAAACTAATTTCCAATAAAACTTTATGGACAATGTAAAGCCACTAGTTGGTACGTAATCTTTTTTCTAGCACTGTATACTGTGCATTCTGTTACACACTCTATAAATATTCCATTTGAGCCCCACATTTTTTATCATCCATCTTACATGTGAGAAAAAAAGGCTCAGAGGGGTTGAGGGTCACAGGGTCACAGAGCTAGCAAGGGGCAGAGTCTATATATGTCTGGGCCAATGAGGAAGCTTGGGTTTCTATGAAGCCGGTGTGGTCCTTGGTTACAGCAGGGGTTATCTGGGAAGCACAGGTTAAGATGGGGTTGAGAATGGAAAGGTTTATTGGGGAGTAATACTCATGGACACATAAGACTCCATGCAGTCCTATCCAAGTCTCTGCCAGCCCAACACGGAGCCCTGAAGCAAAGACCACCCATTAGAGGGGGCATGTTTTGGGCAGAAATGGGTAGGTGTGGGAACCCCTTTTCACGTCCCGCATGGTTCAGGGTTCGGGTTCTGGAGAAGGCTGCACACAAAATGAAGAGAGACTAGAAAAGTATTAATTTGGGAAATGGGGAGCCAGGCGGGAGTCCACCTCTAGGGGGAGGACTACACCCCGCTCTGGCCTTGCTATCCCTTTTTTTAAGGTTATGGGATACACCCATCTCCTTTAGGCAGGAAATCCCAATAATAGCCAATCAGCAAGAATTTACATAAGACTAACAGGTGGAGGCTGCTTCAGCTACCAATGTCTCTAAACTAAACAATGAGTGATTAGCTCCGACCTTTCAGAGCATTTAAGGTTGACCAGCCCGGTTTCCCTGTCCACATCTCTCTATTAGTGGGACAATGATCGGTTTCCGGCAGGTAGGTCCTTGCCCTACTATCTCAGCTCACCTATTGGCTGGGAAGAGCACTCTGGGAAGAGCATGATTGCATCTCGAAAGCTGGGCCGAACCCCAAAGGCTGTCAGTTAATTGTGTTCCTTGCATTTGGGCAGGTGCCCATTCGTAAAGGGGATCTGAACAGTGCATCTTCTCACCTGCCACACGCTCTGCAAACTGCCAGCATGCCTTTCATCCCAGAAGAGACAGTGTGTTACTTATTCACTGCTGTGTAACAAATTGTCCCCAAATGCACCAGCTTAAAGCAACGAACGTTTGTTATCTCACAGTTTCTGTGGGTGCCTATTCAAACAAACATCACTGATAACAATAATGACGTTAGCTTCACTTGCTCTGAATCGGGTACTGTGTTAGTAGGTCCTTACATGCATCATCTCACCACAACTCCTTTATTCACCCAAGGTTCATCGGGGACCAGCCCTCCGAGCTGCGGAGAACAGAATGACAAATGAAGTACTCTCCTGCTCTTGAGGTGCTCATGTCCAGAGGTTCAATTTGTTTCAGTTTTGCAAAGGAGGAAAGGACAAGTGACATAGTTAACTGACAGCCTTTGGGGTTGAGCTAGGAGGCCAGAGCAGGTCCGTGTGACTTCAAGGCCAGTGATTTTCGTGAAGACAGCATACTCCTGAATCCACCAGCCTGGACACATTGCTAGCCTGAGAACCACTGTGAGGAAGGAACAAGTCACAAAGAACACATGCAATATAATTTCATGTATATGAAGTTTAAAAACAGAGGCTTGTTTGGCAGTGCACAGATAGCAGTAACAGTAAAGAGAAAAGCAAGGAGGTTATTTCTACAAGTCAGGATAGTGAGCATATCTGGAGGTGGAGGGAAAGGTGATGGAGGTGGGGAGGTCCACAGAGGCTTATGAGTGACTGAGTGGTCTAGACGTGGTTGCTGGTTATGGGGTATCCAATGTATAATGATGCATTAAACTGTACATATGTGGGGTGTCTTTTACTCCTCTGGATGTACGACATATCTCACAATAAATACAATTACAATGACAACAACTGTATCCAATGGGATGCTGTTTGCCAGGTGCAGGCACCTGTGTCGGCGGGTTAAAGAGCTCCTTTTTTTCAGACACAAGGAGCATCAGGTCTTTTTGCCTCCCGCAAATCTCCCAGACAGTTGGGTTTGCATCTTGGCTCATCAACATGTTCTTAAGGTGTGTTACACCCAAAATAAACTCTGAGGAGGACAGTGCTTGGTGAGATCGTGTTGACATTTGATACAACACGTCAGAGCAAGTTGGCTTTTGTTTTTCCTATTCCTGAAACGGTGGCTGAAGAATGAAACCCGATTCACATTGTCACAACAGCCATTTAGATCTCTCAACCCAAAGAACAACTTCGTATCAAAGCGGCTGGAAAAGCTCACTCCCGGGTTCCTCGGATTAATTAGGCTTTCTCCTATTCCCTTTCAGAACCTGTCAAAAAAGCAGAGGGGACTTGGACTTGTAGCTTGGGTTCTGCAAAGCCAGACCAGATGGAAATGCATGAGAGGGATTCAGAAGCCAGTCTCTGTCCACTGGGCGGAATAGGATGGAGGCGGGGAAAGTTCAAGGGGTGGGGAATGGGAGATGTCCTATCTCTTTGGGGACTTGGAGTTCATTATACCCAGTCCCACCTTGGTCAGATGGAACGTTGCTTTTGGAGTTACCAGCCCTCTAGACACCCCTAGGTCATGATAGTTCTATATCTAGACTTTGGGGGAGGGGGAGTACCTGGGCCTGAGGCAGGATCACAAGGAGCTGAGGAGTGTTCTAGGGTCCAGAAGAGCATCCTTCCACGCTCAATGGGGGAACAGGGAGGGGAGGTAGGGTTGCCAGACAAAGTAGTGGAGGCCTGTTAGATTTAAATTTTATCTGAAGTTCAAATCCAACTATTCAACTGAGCATCCTGTATTTCCCCCCCCCCCCCCCCCCCCCCCAGTGTTTAGCCTTCTATTGGAGACTCCGCCTCTCTTGGAGGAGCTCACTCCACGTGGCTGGGGGTGTTCTGGAGCAGGGCAGAGGGGAGGGCTCTGTCACCCTGTCCTCGGGAGGACCGTGCTGTGGTGCGGTTCGTGAGTTTGTGGCAGCTGGGAAAGGGCTTCATGCCGCGCATGGGGTGCACTTGAAGTGGTGCACAGGGCCCTTCCTGTGGGGAGAGCCCGGGGATGGGCAGGGAACAGCTGAGCCTGGGCTTTCCTTCGGGGCCTTCCCTTGGCACCTTTGGGCCCAGCCCTCTGGCCCAGCTCCCTAGATGATCCTTTCTTGAAGGGTCACAGTGGGCACCCCTGCCTCACAGTGGCTGTGTGATCCTTGCCTGGCACTGCTCTCTCTGGGCCTGTTTCCTCCACTGGGGGCGGGGCCCTGACTCCTCAGAGGGAGCCTCCCCTGATTGGGACCCATGGGCATGAGCAGGTGCAGACTGTGTGTGTGTGGAGCGGGTGACTGGGACAGGGGCCTGGACATGGGGGGCTTGGGAGGCCTAGTCGTCTTTGTCCTTGGCACCGTGTTTGAGGGTGCAGGTGAACTCCATGGAGCTGAAGTTGCCTTTCTTGTCAATGAGTGGCCTCACGGTACATCTCGTCCACTTCCTCGTCTGTGAAGCGGTCACCCATGGTGGTGAGCAGATCCTGAAGATGGATAGAACCTGAGGCCTCTTTGTCGAAGCAGGCAAAGCATTGTGGATCACGTCCTCGGGGTCCGTGCCATTCAGCGTCTCCCCAAACATGGCCAGGAATATGGTGAAGTTGATGGGCCCAGGGACCTCGCTCATCATGCCCTCCAAGTACTCATCCGTGGGGTTCTTCCCCAGGGAGGCCAGCATGTCATGCAAGTCCTTCTTGTCAATGAAGCCATCTTGGTTCTGGTCGATCATGTTGAAGGCCTCCTTAAACTCCTGGATCTGGGACTGGTCAAACATCGCAAAGACATTGGATGTGGCCCGCTGTGGCCGCTTCTTGGTGATCTTGGCCTTGGCTCGCTTACTGAACATCTTGGCTTCAGGTGGGTGGGCTTCCCTGGTGCGGAGAAGGTACTCTTTCAGTGCGCAGAGCTGGTGTCCTGTATTTTTATTTCCTATATTTGCAACCTTGGCGGAGGGTACTCAGCTTGTAGCAAAGGACACAACTGGGTATGGGGAGGCCGCTCCTGAGCAGCTAGCAGCTGATAAGCTTGTTTGATCTGCTCACCATCTCCACTTCTCTCCCTTTCCACAGCCCTTGGGGACGTCTGCCTAGTGTGCAGGCTACGCACCTGCTCTGCACCAGATAATTTATATTAAGGAATTACTGTTGATTACGCTGTATCATAATAGCATTATCATTCTTTTTAAAAGGAGGTTTTATCTCTTAGAGATGTATACTGAAATATTTATAGATAAAATAAGCTATCTGACGTTTGCTTCAAAATAATATCAGGAGGGAATACATACTGTCGGAAAAAAAGCAGATCATGTTTGGCCGGTGTGGCTCAGTGGTAGAGCATCAGCCCATGCACCAACAAAGGATTTCGGATTTGATTCCCAGTCAAGGGCACGTATCTGTTCGGGGTGCATTCAGGAGGCAACCAATTGATGTGTCTCTCTCATATTGATGTTTCTCTCTCTCTCTCTCTCTCTCTCTCTATCTCCCCCCCGCATCTCTCTTTCTCTTCCCACTCTTCCCTCTCTTCCACTGTCTCTAAAAAGTAAAAAAATAAAAAAAAAAATCAATGGCCTAGCTGGCATGGCTCAGTAGTTGAGAGTCCACCTATGAACCAGAGGTCACGGTTTGATTCCCGGTCAGGGCACATGCCCAGGTCGTGGGCTCGATCCCCAGTGGAGGCAGCCAATCAATGATTCTCTCTCATTATTGATGTTTCTATCTCTCTCTCCCTTCCTCTCTGAAATCAATAAGAGTATATATATTTTTAAAAATCAATAGACAAAATATCCTTGGGTGAGGATTAACAACAACAACAAAAGACAGGTCATGGTTGCCTGGGACTGGAAGCAGAGGGCACAAGACAATTTGGAGGATGATAGAAATGTTCTTTATTTTGATAATGGCGATGTTTTCAAGGTGTGTTTTTTATCTGTTGTATGTTAAACATCTCATCAAGTTGTATGTTAAAATGAATCCAGCTTATTGTACATAAATTTTGTACATAATAAAGGTATACATTTAATAAAGGCATACCTTAATAAAAGTACTAGTTAAACAACTAAAATATGGAAGGAGAAGTGGATGAGCATATGGATTAGACAGGGTTAGCCACAGGTTCCTGGTTGGTATGGCGGATGATGCTTATGCATAAAGTTCATTACACTGACCATCTGCTCTTTGAACTATCTATGTTTAAATTTCTCCATAATAAAAAGTTTTTCAGCCCTGGCCAGTTTTGCTCAGTGGATAGAGCATCAGCCTGCGAACTGAAGGGTCCCAGGTTCGATTCCAGTCAAGGGCACATGCTCAGGTTGTGGGCTGGATCCCCAGTGGGGGGCGTGCAGGAGGCAGCCAATCAATGATTCTCTCTCATCATTGATGTTTCTCTCCCTCTCCCTCTCCCTTCTTCTCTGAAATCAATACAAAAAAAAAGTTTTCCAAAAGATAAGGCATATATGCCGAAACCGGTTTGGCTCAGTGGATAGAGCGTCGGCCTTTGGACTGAAGGGTCCCAGGTTCGATTCCGGTCAAGGGCATGTACCTTGGATGCGGGCACATCCCCAGTAGGGAGTGTACAGAAGGCAGCTGATCGATGTTTCTCTCTCATCGATGTTTCTAACTCTCTATCCCTCTCCCTTCCTCTCTGTAAAAAATCAATAAAATATATTTAAAAAAAAAAGATAAGGCATATAAGACAATAAAAGAAAAAAGAAAAAAATTCCAAATTAGATGTTTTGGAATTTCTCAATAGGAGCAAGTTGCTTAAAAAAAATTCATTGCTGTGAGATTTGGGTGCGATAACTATGAATGACTGGAAGAAAATGGTTACCATCTAGAAGGATTTTACATTTGTATTTCCTCTGACTCCAAGTTCTCACTGCACATTAATGAGCAAAATTGAAGTCCTAAAAAAGTAAAAACATCAGACAAAAGCACAGGATCATATTACTGTGTAAATGTCCTTTCAATCTTTCTTGGTTGAGTGCAGCTGCATTTTTTAATGTAATGGGCCTGTATTTGCCACCTGTTTTCTGGTTCCCAGGGAGGCTGACTCATAGTTGCAAAGGGTGGGGTGTGCAAGAAGCCCTCTGGAAATTTGGTGAAGCAGAACTTTGAAATACTGATCCAGCCACAGTTACAACCACCACTGATCTGGCCAGGCATTGCGTGGTGGCGGTTGGGATGCTATGCTGTTAGAAAGTGCCCCGCCTCTCCCCACAGGGGTGGCCTCCGTTTTAATTGCTTCTTAACGGTTGGGAACCGGCTTTCCCGCCAAGCGTCTGAGGGACACACCCGGTTCCCTGGCTCGGGCTGGATGTGAAAGTGAAAGGTTCTGACTGAACTCGCTGGCCGGGAACTGTCAGGAGGAAGAACAGGTGGCGCTTAACTCGAGGGTGCTCCCAAGTGGCTGTGGACCAGCAATGGTCCCCTACAGAGAGAGGCAAGATGTGTGAGCCAAACTGTAAGTATGGAAGTATCAGTACTGGACACAGAGGCCTTGGTTGTAACTTCCACGAGTGGCTGGATATGCCAGCATCACAGGGGACACCAGGAGCTTAGAACAAATGCATCATTATGCTTGATCATGCCCTAGCTGGTCTGGCTCAGTGGATAGAGCATCGGCCTGCAGACTGAAGGGGTCTGGATTCAATTTTGGCCACGGGCACATGCCCGGGTTGCAGGCTCGATCCCCAGTGCGGGGCGTGCAGGAGGCAGCCAATCGATGATGTTTCAAATATCTCTCTCTCCCTTTCCCTTTCTCTCTGAAATCAATCAATATATATATATTTTAAATTGCACACTAATATTATTTTATAAGGACACTATACATCATATGAGAACACTGTTTGCCTTTTTTGAATACTATTGTTTTGCTGCTTATTCAATCTTTTAAAAATGAATTCTAGTAATAGCATGTGAATTTTTGTGTGTGCATGCGATGTTTCACTTTATTTTATTTTTTAAATATATTTTTATTGACTTCATAGAGGAAGGAAGAGAGATAGAAATATTAATGATGAGAGAGAAACATTGATCGGCTGCCTCCTGCACGCCCCCACACTGGGGATCAAGCCTGTAACCCAGGCATGTGCCCTGACAGGAATCAAACCATGACTTCTTGGTTCATAGGTCGATGCTCAACCACTGAGCCACAGATATTTCACTTTAGTCAAGAACAGAAGGGTTTTCAGACACAAATACCTTAATTGACCAAAACTGATCTTAAGGATTCATTGTAAAGCTGTCACAGCAGTAACAAAATATATGTCTTTGGACTTAGGATATAAAAAACAGATAAAAGCTATTTCTACAATTTCTTTCTCCATCTAAAATCATTTTGCTGTAAAATTAAATATTAAATTTTCTGCCATGCTCGTGCCATGGAAAAACTGTAATCATTAATCTGAGTTGGATTGCATTCTCTAGGGACCTGTTTACACTGTCAGGAGGATGTGACAGCCACTTTTCAGGATCACAATCCAACAAGCACCGTGCAGCTCAGAGGTTTTTAGTTTTCACATTCAGTGGCAGCTGTTCTAAATGCAATTTTCTTCAGATGTTAACGGACAGGCCAGAATTGCATTTGGCTTTCTGAGTCATAACTTTGTTATAAATAATTCTTTTTTTTTAATGGTCCTCATTGTTTTAATCAATAATTAGGTCTTTGTTTCTTGAAGAATATGAAGTGTCAGGGGTTTTATCTGAGGTTCTCAAATTGTGGGTTGGAAGACTTTTTTTGGTTCATTTTCATTTGATTAGTGATGAAATCTTTATTAAATAATTTGAAGTCCTGTCTGCAAATTTTATGTGGGTCATGCTCAGCAGAAGTCTGCTCACTTTCATTGTTTCCATTTTTCTGAAATGTAAGCAGACTGCTTTCTATTTCTTCTCTGAGCTCCACTTTTGAATTTTCTATCTCTGTGATGATCTTGACTTGTACTCATTTTCAAAATTATTTAAATAAAGCTGATATTTATATCTACATTTTTGGGAAACTCACATCTTATTACATTTTTAAATCAAAATTCATAATTCTAGCCTTCGATGTGCATCTAGTTGCCACTGTATTTGTCCATCCAGTTGCCAATTCATATAATGTTTCATGATTATTGCATCTAGACCTGCAGACACACAAATTTAAGAGTAATATGAATTATTTAATGTCATGAAATATTTTTGGCTGTCACTTGCAACGGTTGCAAACAGCAGAACCATGTACAGCTGGGTAATACCTTGTTATACAAGAGTCTATTCATGCCATCTGAGAGGAAGGATTTGACATGTTAATTGGTTTGTCTTTTATTCTTAAGTGCTTCCTCCTCCTCGCACTCTGAAGCCGTGTCTAGCTCCATATTAGCAGCAGCACAACCTACAAATCTTCATGGCATTTGGTCTCAGTCCCTTTCTGTTTCAAGGACATAGGACTAAAAATGTAACAAAGCAAATTCTTGGGTTTATACTAGTAGACTGTGCTGTGCCAGCACTGGGGGCCAAATCCCAACTGATGGGCATCCTTACATTCCTTGATACACTTATCTGTTGTGTTCATGTGTGCGGTCCTCCAACGCTCAAGGCCTGGGCCCCTTCTGCTTGGGTCAAGGGCAGTGGTGGCCAATTTGGATGCTGTTTGAGGAACCAGTGAGAGATCCAGGGAGAGTGGGATTCTTGGCATACTAAAGACTGGGAGAAAGGAGCCACCCCAGGAGAGATTTGGGAGAGAGGGCAGAGGCAGATTTCCCATTAGGCCAATGAAGCTCAGCTTTAAGGTCCCTCATTTGCACAGGTTGCTCCAAGACCTATGCCTAAATTTGTCCTTCCTTCCTTCCTTCCTTCCTTCCTTCCTTCCTTCCTTCCTTCCTTCCTTCCTTCCTTCCTTTCTTTCTTTCGTATAATATTGCTATTTTCATTTAATATTTTATTTTTTAATCCTCACCCAAGGACATGCTTAGAGAGAAAGGAGGGAGGGAGGGAGGGAGGAAGAAAGAGAGAGAGAGAGAGAGAGAGAGAGAGAGAGAGAGAGAGAGAAAGAGAGAGAAACATTGATCAGCTGTTCTCCGTACTCTCCCTGATTGGGGATCGAACCCACAACCCAGGTATGTGTCCTGACCAGGAATCGAACCAGCAACTTATTGGTGCACAGGATGATGATGCTCAATGAACTGAGCCACTCCAGCTGGGCTGTGTTCTTTTTCTTAAAGATGGCTTTCAGACGACAAAATTTAAGTTTGAAAAACCTAAGGTCCGATACCAGGGCCCCAGCCAGGCAGGTTTGGGTCCCCTTCCCGCAGCGTCGTGGAGTCCTCAACAGGAACCAGAGGCACAGGAGCTGGAAGGTGAAGGCCATGACAACCCTGTTGGATTTCACAGTAACATCAGAAACTGAAGAGCGGATTCATCCAATTTCTGGAGCAGTGCTGATCAATAGAAATATAATGCAAGTCACATGGTAATTTACAAGTTTATAGTGGCTACAGTTGAGCCCAGTAAAAATAATCAGGTGAAAGTATAATCATAATGTATTTTCTTTAACTCAAGGTATCCAAAATATTAACGAAGGCCCTACATCTGGTGTGCATTTTACACTTGCTGCACATCTCAATTCAAACTAGCCACATTTCAATTGCTCAACAGCTACGTGTGGCTAGTGGCTACCATATTGGGCAGCCCAGCTTTAGCTAACCCTCTGTCTCTATCTTCCAGTCAATGCCTGCCATGAGTACTGTGTCAGTTTCCATTTGCTGCTGTAACAAGCCACCCTAAATTTAGTGGTGTAAGACCACACAGATTTATTCTCTTACAGTTCTCAAGGTGAGAAGTCCAAAATGGATTTTACTGGGCTAAGATATTGGTCAGGCTGCCTTCTTTCTGGAGAAACTGTTACCTTGCCTTTTCTAGCTTCTAGAGGCTGTCCACATTCCTCGGCTCACGTCTCCTTCCCTGACTGTACCCCTGCAGCATCCCTCTCCTAAGGACCCTTGTGATTATGTTGGTCCCATACAGATACTCCAGGATTTCATTAATCCCTTCATCTCAAGATCCTTCACTTAATGACCATGTAAGGTAGCACAGTCAAGGTTCTGAGAATTAAGATGTAGACATTTTGGCGGGGGGGGGGGGGGGGAGGGGGCGCATTATTTGGCCTACCACGGGTACTTAGGAGAGCCTGAGCCTTCAAGGGAAAGGTGCTGAGGCCTCTAGTCAAAGTAGGGTTAGGAAAAGAAGGAATGGCTCCATTTTGTCCAGAGTAAGAACAAGAATGAACTGATGAAATATAAGGAGGATTACTTTGTAAAATATTTGACTGTCTAAACCCTATGCTGTATACCTGAAACTAATACAAAATACTATTGAAGGTACACTGTAATTGGAGGGGGGGAAAAGAATGAGCTGAAATTCCATAGGAGGAAAACTAGGGGAAGCTGAAGGTGTTGAGTCTTTGGGGGAAATCCTGGCTCAAAGTCATCCCAACCAGCAGGATCCTTCCCTTTTATTGTCACTTAGGGAACTTGTCACAGTTATAAGTCCTAGAACGGATCTTCTCTTCCAAGGATCATATCTGTTCCACACACCTCGTTCCTCACTATCTGCAACACACACACACACACACACACACACACACACACACACACCCCTCAGTGCACAAATCAGGGCAGAATTCTCATGACGTCCTCAGTGGTAGAGTGGATCATTTAAAAGTTAAGACATTTATTGAATGAAAAATACATATATACTTCATTTTTTGCAAAGGAATATATTACAATGGAACAGTGGGCTCCCAACCAAGAACTCAGCACACAATAAGTCAGAGATATGGTCAAAATAGATCCTCAGAGGAAAGATGATAAAACCCGTAATCACCTAGAACTGTGGTCGGCAAACGGCAGCTCGCGAGCCACATGCGGTTCTTTGGCCCCTTGAGTGTGGCTCTTCCACAAAATACCACAGCCTGGGCGAGTCTATTTTGAAGAAGTGGCGTTAGAAGAAATTTAAGTTTAAAAAATTTGGCTCTCAAAAGAAATTTCAATCGATGTACTGTTGATATTTGGCTCTGTTGACTAATGAGTTTGCCGACCACTAACCTAGAACAATAAAAGTGTGCTGCTCCTGCTTCTATAAAACGGACTAAAATGCACTCTACCCAATGATTAGGCAAGGGGTCCAATGAGTTGAAACGAGCATGAAAGTGCCATTGAATCAAACATTTGAACCACAGCTTAATCTGATGGCCATGATGTGGTCAATGCTAATCTTGCTCAACTTGTTAGAGTTTAGGATGGCTCATCTGAGATAATTTAATGGTGCAAGCTATCTCACAGATGCCTTTATTTTCTCCTGGTGTAGTTCCCTGGAGCAAGCAGAGGTATTTAAAACTGCTTCCATGAGTCAGGACATCCAATGCTCAAGGCATTATTGGTAATGCGGTCATCCTAGCTGACCTGGTGCAGAGTATTGAAGACACAAGGAGCCCTGGAAGGGGTGGGGACCTGGAACTTGACACACCCACTCAGAGTATGCCCTGGAAAGGCAGCCCACAAGTGTGGGTGCTGGGAGGCTGTCCAGTTTGGCAGGCAGCACACGGAAGCCGTGGAGCAAGGCAATGACGATAAGCAGTTGTTTGGTAAAATAGAAGGCATGAGGAACAAGCGGTGGCTAAAGGATAGCAACAGAACAGGTAATAAATTATCAACCTTGGCATTGTCAGTGCCCCAACCACCACTTAAAATACTTCTGAGTGACTCTGAAAATCCGTGACATGCAGTCACTTGTCATTTTGCCAGGAGAAACACCTTAAACACCTGAGTGTGTGGATAATAGTTGAATGAATGACCAATATTCCATCTCACCATGACTGTGGTTCTTCGCTCGTGGTTGGGCATACAGAACCTTTTCTTGGGTGATTTAAAAAATAACAATAACCATAGTATTTTTTTTTTCCTTTGGAAAAGAAAGTCAGCTGCTGATGCCGTTATTAAGCGGAAGAGAAATTCAGTTCAGAAAATGAAATATAATTGAATGTTGAACTCAGATGTGCTGGACTCTAACAAAAAGAAAAGAAATGTAAGCAGCTGAGTATGACACAAAAACTGGTCATCAAGGGAGAATTCCATTTTATTTATTTAAAAAACACATATTTTTATTGATTTCAGAGAGGAAGGGAGAGGGAGAGGGAGATAGAAACATCAATGATGAGAGAGAATCATTGATCGGCTGCCTCCTGCATGCCCCCTAGTTGGGATGAAGCCCACAACCCAGGCATGTGCCTTTGACCGGAATGGAACCCGGAACCCTTCAGTCCGCAGGCCGATGCTCTATCCACTGAACCAAACTGGCTAGGGCAGTGATATTTTTTAAAAATATGTTTTTATTGATTTTTAGAAAGAGAGGAAGGGAGAGGGATAGAGAGATAGAAACACCGATGAGAGAGAAACGTCATAGTTGGCTGCCTCCTGCATGTTCCCTACTGGGGATTGAGCCTGCAACCCAGGTATGTGCCCTGACCAGGAATCAAACCAGTGACCTCTTGGTTCATGGGTTGACTCTCACTCACTGAGCCACACTGGCTGGGCTACATTAGTGAAGTTAATTTCAGGTGTACAATATAGTGATTTGACATCATGGAACTCTTTTTCAAGCAATACCTTCCAGCCTTCTGAGCAACTGCTTTTTACAAAGAGCACACTTTGGGAAATGATGGTCTCAGGAAACATACTCCTCATGAAAACTGGTTAATTCCAGGATTTTCTCAAAGAATCTACTGTCTCACTATGTTCTATGGAAGCTAAGCTTGGTAGAACAAGCTGTATTTGGCTTTTTCTGTTTCTAGTCTTCATTCTTTAACAATAACTCTCTACAGTTAATGCCAGCATTCAAAAAGAACGAAAAATATGCATATTAAATCTCATGAGACTACCCAGTACTCTGTCCTCAGGAAAGGACCACAGCTGGTCCCAGTGGGAGATCGCCCTTGAAATTCCGTCAATACTTTTTGACTGATAGGGAGATGAGATTTTTTTTCCTGCTCCTATTATTCATCCTGTTAAATCCCAGGCCACCAGCTCTTATGCCATGTTTTTCCCTTACACTGTACAGAACCACACATGTTTACCGAAAGCTGTCTATTCTGTGTTCTGGATTATGTACACTGGCCAGAAATTTATCAGAGTACAACTAAATACATGGAAATGGAAGAGGCCTACCAGCAGGAACATATTTTATTGGAGGGAAAACATTCTAATTATGTACATTTTCCTTGTATTGCTATTTCTGATCAGACAGAGTGTTTACTAGATCATTTGAAAGGATAAAGAGTGTCTATCTCAGTGGGTCTCACATGAAACTAACTTGTGGAGCTCTGAAAAACTATAAATAATTGGGCCCTATCTGGGACTCTGAATTAGAACCTCCAGGGAGAAGCTTAAGTGCATGTATTCTTTTTTAAAAAATATATTTTTATTGATTTCAGAGAAAGGAAGGGAGAGGGAGAAAGAGATAGAAACATCAATGATGAGAGAGTATTATCGATCGGCTGTCTTTTACATGCCCCCGACTGGGGATTGAGCCCACAACCCTGGCATGTGCCCTGACCAGGAATCAAACCGTGACCTCCCGGTTCATAGGTCGACACTCAACCATTGAGCCACGCCGCCTGGGCCAAGCACATGTACTCTTAAAAGCTTTGCAATTTATTCTCTGGCATTTACGTTGTGGCCTTTCTTTTTTATTTTTATTATTTTTAATTGGGTTTATTGAGGTGACATTAGTTAATAAAATTCTATAGGTTTCAGGCGTATGTGGCCTTTCTTTTTAAATAAACAATTTTCCCATATGGCCTCGCCTAAATATTTCTCCTGATTTTGATTTAAAGTAACAAAGAATATTTTTAAAAATATATTTTATTGATTTTTTTTACAGAGAGGAAGGGAGAGGGATAGAGAGTTAGAAACATCGATAATAGAGAAACATCGATCAGCTGCCTCTTGCACACCCCCTACTGGGGATGTGCCCGCAACCAAGGTACATGCCCTTAACCGGAATCGAACCTGGGACCCTTCAGTCCACAGGCCGACACTCTATCACTGAGCCAAACCGGTTAGGGCACAAAGAATATTTTTAAAGAAAACAAATTAATTCCAAAACCACTTCCCAAACACTAACAAATGTTGTTTTTCCATCTCTGGCTCTGGTCCTTGTCCATGTAAAGAAATCTTTGAATTCTGAATTTGTCACTTAGCATTTTATTTTAAAAAATTTCCATGCTAACCTATAGTGATAATAATTGTCATTTTAGGAATTATATAATATTCCAGCAAGTATTTATTTGTATCGTAATTTAGCTAACCAATTCCATACAATTGGACATTTAAGCTGTTTCACTATTTTTAGTTGTTCTAGAGAAAATGGCAATGAAGGACTTGATGTGTATGGATTTTGCTTTTCTTTTGAGTCAATTCCATTGGGATAATTTTCTGAAAATCTGGTTTTTATTTCTGGAAATCTGGGTCAAAGGATATGAACGTTTTTTATGACTCTTGTTAATAATTACTAAATTGCTTTCCAAACGCTTGAACAAATTCACAAAGCCAAGCCCCAAGTCCATGGTATAACTGCTGAGGTTTTCAGGGAAGGGCTGGCAATACTAGAGGTCTTTTGGATGCTCCCATGACAGGTGGAAGCAACATGTCCAAATATACCAGTCTCAAGAAGAAAGGGGAGAAACCTGATATCAACAGCAGTGTTACAGCACTGCTCAAATATCTCACCTACCATGAGCCAGCACGGTCCTTGCATTCTAATTCTCAAAATAACCCTGGCAAGTTAGATCTTACTGCCCCTCATTTTACAGATGAGGAAAGGGTGGGGAGAGAGGTTGAATTACTTGCCCAAGGGTTATACAGCAAGTTAGTACTGAAATAAGGGTTTGAACCCTATGTTTGACCACTGCTATATATACACCACACTGCATTTTCACATCATTGATTTCTGAAGCAGCCACAGAATCCCACCAATTGGATGCCTTCTAAGTCATAAACTGGCTGTAAATGGAATATGATAGAACAGATGAGGTAGGTTAACCATGTCCACAACCCCCTGCTTCTTCTGCCATCTGGAAGTGCATGGAGCCTGCTTCCTTGAATCTGGGCTGATCCGGTGACTTCTTTTAACCAATAGAATGCAACCTGAGTCATGCAGCCTAGGTCTGGGCTTATGTAGAGAGGTCCAGCTTCCTTGCTGGAGAGGCCACAAAAAGAGAGGAATAAATGCCTGACCAGCTCAGCTGTTCCTATCACTGAAGCTAAGGCACTAGACATGTGACACCATCTTGGATCCTCCAATCTCAGTTAAATCACCCAGCCAACAATATATGGAGCTGAAACAAAACATCCTGATGAGCTAATAACCAGTGAGTGTGTTAAACCACTTTCAGTTTGGGGGTGTTTTGCTGTGCAACAATATATCACTGGAGCAAGACATTTTATTTTGGTGAATGTCAAATGCAGAAAGAGTACCAGTGAGTTATACACGCAAGCTTCCCTAACACAAGCAGAGTGAAACTCACTGACATTTATCACTTCTCATCCCTTCTCTGTACTCACCTTTGTCACAGCACTGACCCCGCTGCACATGGCCTTTACCTGTGTTCACATCTGCCTTTCCTACGAGGTTGGGAGTATTCACCTTGGTAACCACAGTAACAAGGCCTGGCACAAATTAGCTGCTAATACATATTGGTTGAATGAATCTTGACTTGCTCTTGATGGATTGATAAAAGCCCTTGAAATAGAATATAGCTTTTATTTCTTGAGCTCAGCACAGTGTAAAATACTTTATATGGATTATTCCATTTAATCTCCACACCCCATGAGTAGGTCCTATTACTATCTTCATTTTACAGACAGGGAAACTGAGAGGCTAGGTAAAGTTACTTGAGGTTACAAGTGTTTTTTTTTTTTAAAGTATCTGTCTGAGCATGGCAAGACTCTAGGCTTTGGCAGCAATTAAATGAATGAAGCCAATGCAGCGTGGTGCACCAAATCCCCAGAGGCCTGGTTGGGTGATTGTGCCATGGTAGCACCAGCTCTGTTAGGACAAACTCTGAATTGCAGGAATGTCATGGAGGGTTGTGCAGGTCATGTCTTGTTCAAGGACATCCAGCCCAAGGGCAAGGAGGCACTGAAATCTAGACTGTGCTATTGCACTCTGCTCACCACGAAGCCGGACACAGACCTCTATCTGCCTATTGCCCAATTTGCACAATGCTACTATGAGCAGTGGCAGACATGAGTGGAACAGTCAGTCTGTGGGAAACTGGAGAGCCTCATCATAAAAAGAAAGAGATTACTAAGAAATGTGCCATGTTTTAGAATGGATAGAGCAAGAAAATGGTTCCAGAGAGACGCAGGGATGTGTGGAGGTTGAGGAAAATGGCAAATTTGGGTGCAGTATCTGAGCCCCATCCCCAGGGAAGTTACTGTCTCCTTGCAGTTATCTGAGACTTCTAGATCTTGCTGTTTCAGGCCACCTCACCTGCAATGACGCACTGAAACATATGCAAACCAACAAAATAAACAGTGCACAGCAAATTATAAACCCTGCCAGAGAGGGCTCACTGCAGTTTTCTTATAGGGTCCAGGCAATTCAAACATCCATAGCCAAGCATCCAGCATGGTCCAGTGGCCTCCTGGGAGGATCCCAACAGTTGGACCAGGAGATATCTCCCACGGAGCAAAATGAGGAAGGTAACAATCTCTGATTATTTCATTGTTTTCTCTACAGGCATGAGCTTGGCTATAGTTGAAGGATCTACACTGGTTTTGGGTAGAACTTCATTCACCCGGCCCGAAGTAGTTTACAGACTTTCTTAGGCTCCACTTCCAAACTGACTGCCATTGGAGGAAGCGGGGAAGCGTGGAGGGGGCTCTGGGAAATGGCAGCCATACCCCCACCAGCACCCACTGAGCAGAACTGGAACTAAGATCTTAAGTATACTATATAGCTGGAAAATTCCCCAGAAATATGTGGTGGTGATGGTGCCAGAGCCTGGGGGAGTGCCTATGTGAGGCCCTTCACCAAAGCCATAGGGCCTCTGCCTGGTGGAGCCATGTCATCTTGGGTCCAGAGGGCAGGAAGGGGACAGCCCCTTCAACACCTGCTGAATGACTTTACATTTCTGTTTACTACCTGGCATCTATGGGTTCCAGAGAGAAGGGTGCTGTATCAGTTTCTTAGGGCTGCTATAACAAATTAGCACAAGGTGTCAGCAGGGCCCTGCTCCCTCTGAGACCCGAGGGGAACCCTTCCTTGCCTCTTCCTGACTTCTGGTGGTTTGCCAGCAATCTTTGGTGTTTCTTGGCGTATCTATATATATAAAACCCTAACATGCAAATAGACCGAATGGCAGAACCGAATAACCAAACAACCAAACAACTGGTGGCTATGATGTGCGCTGACCACCAGGGGGCACGCACAGGGAACATGGCAGTCATCAGCAGCAGGCGGCAGAGCGCGGAACATGGTGGGTGTTGTCCACGGCAAGATGGTGGAGCAGGTGAGCGGGGGTGCCAGACGAAGGTGGGGTGCCAGTTGCTGTCATCAGGGTGAGCCTCTGGTGGTTACTGAAATTCTTTGCTCCCACACACCGCAATCCCACCCAGCACTCGCACCTGCTGTCGGTGGCTGGCTCACATCCGCTGCCAGTGCCTGGTGCCAGCCCCGATTTTTCGGCACAGTCAGTGGGTGCAAGCGGCAGCTGCTGGCCCCGATCGCTCCTGAGGGCTTCTCCACCTCCCCCTGCTCCTGAGGGGTGATTGGGGCAGCAGCTGCAGCTCGCACCGCTGCTGGTGCCAGCCCTCAGCGGGTGCAATTGTGAAGCTGGTGCAATCAGCATGTGGGAGCTGCGGCGGGAGGGGGGCTGACAGCAGACAGGGGACCAGGAGCTGTGGTGGGAGGGGCTAGGCAGGGGCGCGGAGGATGGGCTGAGACCTGCCCCTGTGCCCATCGCAGCCTCGTGGCCCACAGTTCCTTTCAAGGTGCACAAATTTGTGCACTGGGCCCCTAGTAGATACATAATGCCAATCCTTGGCCATCATGTGGTGTTTTCTGTGTTTCCCTGTATTCAAATGGCCATCTTCTTATGAGGACATCAGTCATATTGTATAGGGGGCCAGTCTACTCCAGTATAACCTCAACTGCACTAATGACATCTGCAGCAACCCTGTGTTTCAATAAGGTCACATTCTCAGGTACTGGGGGTTAGGACTTCAACACATCTTCTTTTATAGAGACACAGTTCAGTCTATAGCATACATGTTCCTATATAACACTGCTTCCTGGATCTCTAGGTCTGCCTCCAGCAGCAGCAGGGTAAGTTGGCTAATCCATGATTTCTTGGGTTAAACTCTTGCCTCTACTGCTGTGTAACTAAGCATTATAAATTAGGAATACAGCATAATAAGAGTATCTAGTTTTTGAGGTTGGTGAAGGATTAGGATGAAGTACTTTGCACAGTGCTGGGCATTAACAGCTTATTAAGTATTAGTCATTAGTGTTGTTATTCCCCAACTCTTTCCATTGACTTTTCTAGGAGTAGATCATTTATTCTTCCCTGTAGACACCCATGTTCTTGGGCCGGAACCAAATGCCTCTTCAGTTTAGGGAACAGGGAGTGGGGTAGAGAGAAGGGTTTAGTTTCATTTGTTTACTCAGTTAAGCAGGAGTAAAGGCACTTCATGTTTGTTAGCACTAAAAATAAGTTCTTTCTGTAGATGCTTCCGGTAGGAATGGTAGGACATTTCTCAAGTATGTACCCCCTGAAGTTGAAGGGGCTTCCAAGAGAAGACAACTTTTTAAATGAGCCTCCCAAGATGATGTTTCCGTGAAATTCCTTCAGGGTCCTATATCAAGCCCTCCCTCAGCTTCATGACAGGTTCAGAGATTTCCTCATGTTTGAGTCTTAGAACTGAAAGTTCACTCAAACGAAAAACATTCACAAGATGTTCAAGATGTAGAAAACAGAAAGGCCAGTTACATAAAAATCGACCTGTCAGGTGGACCAGTGCCTCCCATACACCAATCACAGCCTCTCTCCTTGGAGAGAATTATCAGAAAGTTGCTTGGCGGGTAAAGAGTCAGAATGACGCTGTGAGTTATGGGATTTAGAGGAATAATAGTGTTGGGTTCTGATCTCACCATTTCCACTCATCAGAGAGGGCAGCTTCTTGATTAGATAGAATTGGGTACCTTCTCCCTTAGATGGGCATGCTGTTTTATGCATCCTAGCTTAAAATCCCTGCCTCAAGAAGACCTTTACCCACTTTCAGCTGATATTAAAGTTTAAGTCTAATAATGTGATTTTACTTTCTTCAAGGCCAGTTCTTTTTTTTCTTTTCTTTCTTTTTTTTCCTCTTTTTTTTTCTTTTTCTTTTTCAAGGCCAGTTCTTAGGCTTACCTTCCATTCTCACCTTCCTTCTCACTCCTCCACCTTCTAATCTTATACTAGGGCAGTGATGGCGAACCTATGACATGCGTGTCAGCACTGACACGCGTAGCCATTTCTGATGACACGTGGCCGCTGAGGCGGCCGCATGCCGAGGATGAAACATTTGCTGCTCCTGAGGATGAAACATTTGCGAAATAATGTTTTTTTCCTCAAAGTGACACACTACCCGAGTTATGCTCAGTTTTTTGGCGAAGTTTGACACACCAAGCTCAAAAGGTTGCCCATCACTGTACTAGGGTCACCCTGTGACCTCTGAACTGCCCTGACTTTATGGCCACCTCCTCAGCTACACCTTTGAATAATTGTGAATACAGTTAACTCTATGTTCTCACCTTTTCCCCTTTGAGTTGTATCTTTTTTTTTTTTTTTAAGGATTAGTTGTTTAAACTTTAAAAAACATTGTTATTGATTTCAGAGAGAGGAAGGGAGAGGGAAAGATAGAAACATCAATGATGAGAGAGAATCATCAATTGGCTGATTCCTGCATGCCCCTACTGGGGATAGAGCCCGAAAACTGGGCATGTGCCCTGACCAGGAATTGAACTGTGACCTCCTGGTTCATGGGTGGATGTTCAACCACTGAGCCACACTGGCTGGGCTGATTTGTGTCTTGTACTTTACCTAGTATTCCACATCTCCGTTGTCCCCTCATTCCTTTTATCCTGGCAGGGTTTGCCCATGTTCTCACACATAAAATATGACTGACATATTGATCTCATTTGTCCCCTGTTTTCTGTCACTCTTTCTCATACCCATATTCTTGCCTCAACTCCCCCTTTCTTCTACCTCTCTCTCCCCATTTTTTCCTACCAAGGCTTCTAGGACTTTACCTGTCTCTTCCCTTGCCCCCTCACAAATATACATCTTTTTCTCAGTTTCTTCTTTAGACATTCCTTACCTCCACCACCATCAGGACATTGTCTTTTTAAAAATATCTACTTTTTACATGATTTTCAATACATATTTATATTTCCCACCCAGACCACTTCTCTGAGCTCGCCTTGCATATACAACTTAATTACTACTTGCACTCGGATGTCACAAAACGGTACCAATTTTAATGGGTCCAAAATGAAACTAATAATCCCCTGCCACTGTCTCCCCCATCTCAATAAACTTAAAAGCTTCCCATTTCACACAGAAACTCAAGCCAGAGGAAGCATTGTTCATGTTACCTCCAACAGCATGAGCGAGTCTTGTTGCTACTATTTCCAAAATATATTTTGAGTCCAAAGCAGTCTGTTCATGCCCACTGCCATGACTCTGAGCTCAGGTCTGCATCATTTCTTACCCGGACCACTGCAGCAGCCTCCCAACTGTTCTCTCTGCTTCTACGCCAGTCTTCCTCTAGTTCTTTCTTTCCACAGTAGCTACAGATCCCTTTTAAAAACAGAAATTATATTGTGCCAGTCTTTAGTAAACCTTCTTGAATGTCGTCCCATTTATTCACTAACCATATTTTCTACTGAGTGCCCTGTGTGTGCCATGCCCTCAATACTGCCTACTGTCATGAAATAAATGAAGTATATAGTATGTAGATAGAGCTAAGGGCACAATTTGCAAGGCCAGCATCTTCTCATCCAGTAGGTTTAAATTTCACCAAAGGCCATCTCAAACCACAGGACCTAAAAAAGGACTCCTCTTGTTATTTTTCTATTTCAGTTTCCTATTTGTTTCCCTCATGGCACTAATTACACCCTGCAATTGCGATATATATATATATATATATATATATATATATATATATATATATATATATATATGAATTTATACTTAAAACGCAATAAATGATATCTCATTGTCACTTAAATTTGCATGTAATCACTAGTGAAGATTAAGCATTTCTCCCAAGTAATGGTTCGTTTTTAGCATGATCTCTTTTTTTATATTTTATTCAATAAATGTTCACTTAAAGTCCCTAATCTTAGGACTAAGAGCAGGCCTGGCCAGCAGAAGCCCACCCTGTGGATTTGTCAGGGGCAATTATTTCTTCAAGTTTCCTGGAGAATTCGGTGACTCCCGGTGACTATTTCTTTGCAGAAGTATTCCAAAACCCAAACCCATTTAGAGGAAAGTGTTTGTTTCACTTCGACATTATCAAGTTGTGAAAATGGGCAAGAAAGTTGCATTAGAGTGGTCCCAGGTACTCCCATTATGCAATTGAGCAATTATTAATGGTCACCTGATTATGTATTACAAGGTAATGATGGCTAAGGGGAAGCACGGGGAGCTCAGCCCCTCACCGGTTCCTCCGCCTTTTCCAGGGGGCTCTCGGTGCCGAGGCAGGCAAATAAATGGTCTAACTGACCCCTCCAGACTGCTGAGAGGCGATAGAGTGTTCATTTCAGGAGAATCCGCGCTCGGATTGCGAAGCTGAGCTTCGAAGGCTCTCGGGGTTCGCAAGGTTACAGCCGGGCCGCATCCCGAGCTCAGCCCCTATTACAGAAAATCTCGCGAGAGCTCGAGCAAGTCCCGGCTCCGGGTAGCGGCCGCGGGATGTTGGCGGAGCACTCCAGACCGCGCCCCCTCTGGCGCAGCTGGGAGAGGAGGCGCAGGCCGGAGTGGCCCGCGGCGCGCACGCGCAGGTGAGCGGGGCCGGAGCTGGGGCTTGAGGGCGGGGGGCGGGGCCTTGCGTTGCGCCGCGGGCACGTCGCTGCGCGTCCTCAGTATTTAATGTCTCTGTGTTCCAACGGCCTGGGCGAGCACGTGGGGGAGCGGCCGGAGCGCAGCTCTGTGGGGCTGGGCCTCAGGGCTGAGGCGGGGGTCGGGGGGCGGCGGCGGGCGAGGACTCTGTATCCCGACGGTGGCCGAGGAGCTGGTAAGTTGGAGCCGATGAGGGCGGCTGTTCCGGGGACCACCAACCGGGGCGGCGGGACGACGCCGTCGGGGTTGATGGGGAGCCTGGGGTGCAGGTGCGGAGTGCAATGCGCTTTCAGGTGCCCTGCCTGCCGGAGGCCCCGGACCCTGAGTGCGGACGGAGAGGCTCCGGCCCGCAACCCGCTGTCAAGCAGGCCCTTCTTTCCCTTCTGTCGCCTGCGCGCCCCCTCATCTCCCCGGTCTGGGTTGTCTGCCCGTCGGCTCCTGCTGACAGATCGCGTGTGCGTGGTTGGGGCGGCGCTCTGTAGCCGCGCGGTGCCCCCCACGCGCGTCACCATCCTCGGGGGCGGGGGTGAGGACGCGATGCCCGGGCCACCGCTCTGCGGCTTAACTTTCCCCGAACGCGCACACCTTCCTGGGAGACTGAGCGTGTCCCACCCAAGGTCGCCTAACTCACACGCGTTTACTTTTCAAAGGTCGTGTGTACCCAGTCTGAGCCGGGAGAGGCGGTGGCAGAGCGGGCTGTGGGCAGGGCCAGGTGCTCACAAGGGCGAAGAGGTGCCCCAAGGCCCGCGGGCAACCCCTTTCTCCCTCCTGAGGGGTTGGAGTTGAATTGGTCACTTCAGGAACCTCATCCAACTTCTGGGCCCTTTTGCTTGGTTCTGGGTTGCTCTCCTCCTAGGCCTGGCGTTGGCAAACCTGAGCAGGTACTCCAGCCCCTGGGAGAGTTCAGCCCAGGGCAGGGGTTCTGTTTGCTGAACCGGGAAGATGGGTTCTAGGCGACCGGTTGTGATTGGATCCCTGTTTTGGGCGGAGGGACCGTTAGAACAGAGTTAGGGTCCTGAAGTCTAAAGCTTGGTGGTGTCTCTCCAGAGGATTAGCATTTGCAACACCTTAAAGGGTGTCCGGAGGGGCGGAGGCCGTCGGGTCCTGCCTGGTGCGCCCGCCGATTTCTTGCCCCGCGGCGCATAGGTCACGTGTCGCGCTCCCCTGGCACCCCGCAACCTTCCCGCCCGCGGTCTGGAGGGACCGAGCGAGTTTCGCGGATCCCGGTCTCAAAATGCTTGGAGAGGCCCTTGTCTTAACCCACTCGGTGCGCCCTTTCTCCTGTTCAACTCTTCTTGTGCTCTAGGGTACGCTTCCTTTCATTTCCCCTCCAAGGGAGGCCCGGGGAAGAAGGGAGCTGTTGGTGGTGGGCGGTGCGGAATCGACCCCGGACTGCGAGTAAGCCCTGGGCCTTTGGCGATTTTCCTGTCCAGCGGTGATGCCTGGTTGGCCGCTGCTAACACAAACCCGGTGCACTTCATTCCAGGTGTGAGTGGAGGCTTCTCAAGCCAGGTAGAGTGCATGGACAAAGCAATTAGATTAAACTGGCTTTCCCCTACTTGAAGTTCATGCTGCTTGATGTTTAAATTTATCTACTGCAGGGAAATCTGGACTGCTGGATACGGTGCAGTTCTCTCTGTTCATTGGTTTGCTGTTACCCCCTCCCCCCAATTTTTGTTGCAATTACTGATGAAGTAACATTGTTCACAGTAAGCCATTAATTCTGGCGAACAGTAACCTTAGCGTGCTCCGGTAACTAAATCCTTCCCAAATTAAAAACTATTTAGAAAGCAAAACTTGGACTTTAATAAGCACCATCCCATCTTCTTTGCTTTTAAAGGTACAGAGCATCTTTGAAACGAAGAGAAGAGCAGCATGCATGTAGGGCCATATATCAGATTCCTCTGTTTTTGGCATTCAAGGGGTTTACCTGCTTATTTCAGACTTTCTGAGCACTGGAAGCACGTGAAGTTATGCTTTGGGAGCTTTCTGACTTGTGTTGAATCTTTCCTCTTTCACCTCTTAACTAGTTTTGTGGGTTCTGGGTAGTGGTTCCTGTGTCTATTCGCAGAGAAGTTGTCACTTGTCCCGATGAGGTCCTCAGGATCCTACAGGTATGCAAATCACTGAAGCTTCAGTGCCAACCTGAATTAAATGGGCTCTATTGTCATGAGTATTGTTAGATGATGGCCTAGAATTTTCAGGTAACTGATCCCATTCAAGCATGTGAGTGAGACAGGTCTAATGGATTTGTGTCTTGCTGGAGTCTTGTGACTATCAGTTCCTCCTCCCAGCTGTATCTAGGAAATACATTGACACGTGGACACTGCAGGGTGCCAGTGAGAGTGTCTGCTGTAAGTGGCCTGCTCAGGTGCCAAGTGGATGTGTCCCCAGTGTAAGGTTGCTGAGCATCAATATTTTAAAGCAATTTGTTTTGTTCTACCTGGTAACCCAAATTATTGGTGGGCTTTGGTCTCGTGTCCTAGCTTGGGTGAAAGCTAGTTTTGGCCTTTACAGCGTTTTCTCTCCTCACCCTAAAGACAAGTTGAAATATTTGTGAAACTCAGCACTGTGCATGATGGGTTCTCAAGCCTTGTTTTTATTCCCTCTTGAAGAATCTCTGAGAGTGACATTTTCTCTTGAATCACTTGAGTGATTTGAATTTTATTAAAAGTACCCTCCCCCGGTTTCTGGCCTGGAAACTTGGTTGGCAGGAAAAGGAAAACAAATTGGTTTCCCCACATTGTCAGCCAGCCTCCTGGCTCTAGCCTGCAACAAATATGACTTGATTGAATGCTCATTTCAGGGCTTTGAGGAGTGGGCACCCCTTGTGCCTGGTGAGCTGGTGCCTTCCAGCCCATTCTCCCCAGGCGACTCCTTCCTAATCTTCCCGGTGAGTCTAGAATGGAAGGGTTTCTCTGCAGCTTGGTCTGCTGTGCTACTGTGGGGAAGTCGACAGTTTTGTGTACAAGTTAATACCTTCAGCTTGCCATTCTGAGGAGTATTCCTCTGCTCTGGGAGGTGCTGAATCCTATGGGCCTCTTGTCCCATTGAAGGTGTGGTGTGAGTGGAGGCCTCTCAAGCAGGGTAGAGTGCATGGGCAAAGCAATTAGATTAAACTACCTGTCTTTCCCCTACTTGAAGTTCAGGCTGCTTGGCCATTTAAATCAAGTCATGCTGTTTGAGTTGCTTATCTATAATGGGATGCATTTTAAACCTAATCTTTACTTCCTAGGGCAAGTTCTGCTTCCTCCACATCCCTTTCTGGTCGTGCCTCACTCAGGTTTCACGTTTATGATCATTTAACATTAAGTATCCGTCATATGAGGCACTCCACTGAGCAAACCTGCTGGCCCTGGTACCTAATTTAAAACCTAGACCAGTGATGGCGAACCTATGACACGCGTGTCAGCACTGACACGCGTAGCCATTTTTGATGACACGCGGCCGCTGAGGCGGCCGCATGCCGAGGATGAAACATTTGCAAAATAATGTTTTTTCCTCAAAGTGACACACTACCCGAGTTATGCTCAGTTTTTTTTTTTTAAATATATTTTATTGATTTTTTACAGAGAGGAAGAGAGAGGGATAGAGAGTTAGAAACATCGATCAGCTGCCTCTTGCACACCCCCTACTGGGGATGTGACCGCAATCTAGGTACATGCCCTTGACCGGAATCGAACCTGGGACCCTTGAGTCCGCAGGCCGACGCTCTACCCACTGAGCCAAACCGGTTTCGGCTATGCTCAGTTTTTTGGCGAAGTTTGACACACCAAGCTCAAAAGGTTGCCCATCACTGACCTAGACAGTGGAAAACATGGTCAATGACAGTGTTTTGAGTTGGACAGAGTCTGGCTGGAGAAGTAATTGGTGGGGATGTGGGAACTAAAATTTAGAGGATGCCTTTTCCTTGATAGCTACTGTGTTGGGGGAGTTGTGAGCAAACACCTCCCTATTCCTTTCATCCTCATACCTCTGAGTACAAGCGAGGTGGGTGAAGCTGGAGGTATTGTTTCAGTGGTCAATTGAAATACAAATTGAGGTGTAGAGAAACTGGTAAATGTGGGTTTGGACTTAATAGAGGGCCCTTAGAGGGCTTCTGTGAGAAGAACCAAGGCGTAGTCAAAACCATGGGCGTTACTCCTAATCTTTGTGTTGCTTTCTAAGCAGATTGTTAGAGTGAAGGAGTGTGTCTGTCATTCAGCCTTCTGAGGACTGGCTTTTAGCAATAAGCAACCTTCAAGATGTCCTATTCCTTAGCTTTCCTTTCCTCCTACTAAACGGTCTTTGTTCTGTCCAGGTCCCCACCATTTGGATGTTTCTACAACTCGGTTTGATAGTTTGCAACAGTCGATAGTAAACATTCTGTCCCCATCTGGTAATACTGGTTGGCTGACTTCACTTAACCAGGTGCCACTGAGGCCCATGCACTTAGGAACAAAGTGGGGCCCCAGGTGAGTTCTGGAAGTAAATGTATACAGTGTTGCAGGCTGATTAGGCTTGTTTCAACACTAGGCTTAGCTGGCAAGAGCCCTGGATTGGAGGGGTGAGGGCTTGGTACAGCTTTCAGGGGGAAACCTGGATGTGGTTCTAGACAGGATTGGTCAACATCAAAGGCATTCAGATAATGTTCTTTGGGACCTTGTTAGACTAAAGTGCCTGGGGGCTCCTGGAAGAATAGAGTGGCCTGCAGGGTTGTTTTATGGGGAGGAGTGGTTTTGGGCTAGGATGCTTGCTTTAGTGGATAGTACAAGTCAAAGACTTAAAACAACCCAATCCAGTTTTAGGTGCATTTTAAGTTCTCTTAACTCTAAGGTACTACTGTGCTAAATGTTTTTATATTTATATTTTACACTCTTCCTAGTCTCATCTAAATTGATCCTTAGAGGAGAGGGTCTAGAACTACCTTGTCTTTAGGGTATTATTAACAAGTCATGTGTAGCTAGTTAAATTTAAAGCTTTAAGCATAAAATAAAATTTAACAATTAGTTTCTTGGTGATATTAGTCAGATTTCAAGTGTTCAATAGCTTCATGTGGCCAGGGGCTGCAGTATTGGACAATGTAGGTCTTAGAACATTTTCATCATCCCAGAAGTTTCTATCGGACAGCACTGGTCTTAGTTCTTTGCCCAACTCTAAAAGCTAAAGCATCGAGTGCTTGGGCTTCATTTTTCATAATCCACAAACCAAACAGCTTTGGTGACAAATTATTTATCAGATCTCTCCATGGCACGTTGAGAAGTTGTGATCTGCCAGTTTGGAGGGCAGTGATCAATTATGAAACAGTTTGAGGAGCGTAGTGAGGGATCTGGAAATGTATGAAGCAAAGAGCCAAATGCTAAGCTGTTGGAAAGCCATTTTGGTTTGAGAGCCTGCTTATCATAACGGTCTTTGCTGGGTCTCTAAGGCCTGTCTTCAGATGTCAACTGACCTATTTGTCCTTCACCCACCTGAATACTTCCTGTAGGATCCCAGTGTGAGTCCTTTGCTAAACAGTTTGCAGAGACCTCACAAACTCATTTTCATTCCATTCCTCCAATCCATGTCAGTGTTAGGAGGCCTGTTTTTACAGAAGGTGGTGGGGAGAGCTGCGGTAGAGTAGGAATCCTGAAATGTTGGTGTGGGGCCAGTTCTGGGGAGTGGGCTTTAGTTCCAGATGCCCCTTCTCTCGTACTGGACATACTTAGTTTGAACCCTGATAGACTGACCTTTGGTATATAATGCAAGAGACTCTTTTCTTGGAGCCAGACAGCATAAGATGCATTACAGACACTTATGGAGCACTTACTGTATACCTGGCATCATAGGAGGTTTTTTTCTGAACTGTTCCCTTCTTATTGTTTCTCAACCCTGTGAAGTTAGGTATTTCTACTTTGTGTATGAGGAAGCTGAGGCTCCAAGGAAGGTATTCTAATCCCAGGATACAGGGCTGGGCTGGCTTTGGACCTGGATCAGGGTTCTGTATTTCTATCTCCATGCTTAGAGGCTGTTTTTTATTTACTGCCACATTAACCCTCCAGCCTCATCCAGAAAACAAAACTGGATTTTTAAAAGATTACAATTATTTGTCCCATAGTCTGAGTCAGACTGTTAGATGTTTTGAGTTATTTCAGCCACATTTCAGCCCCATGATGGAGATATTTGTATCCCATTTTACAGGACATTTTCATTTGTCAGGAAACTGATGTTCAGGATCCTACTCTTTTATGCTTTTTCTTTCCAAAGCCATGTCTTATCATCAGAATTATGTAACCATCTGGTGCCTTTGAGCTGGTGCCTTTGAGCTGCACAAATGATGACTGTGACATAGACAGTAGCTATGCCTGAAAGCCTGGAAAACACTCTGAAGACTTTGGTTTAGTTCGGTTCTCTCGTTGAGAAGACAACCTTGAAGTCACTCATCATTCTCTGGCTAATAATCATGTGGCCTCTCAGACCTCACATGGAGGTCAGGAGACCATCCCCTGGCCCTCAACAGCCTGTTACCTATCAGTAGCTTGGTCCTGTTGGAGGAGGCAGCAGGATTTGTTCAAGCCCAGCCCTCAGCCCCACTCTCCATTGCCACTCCCACCCCCCTCTCCTCCAACCTTGGCCCCAGACAGCAGATCTGAAGGCCAGTCCAGTCTTCTGTAAATCTTCTTGCCCCTCCTTCCTGCCTTCCAAGGAGAAAGGAACAGGAGGGACTTGCCCTGAGCTGCCTTGGAAGGAGGCCTGCAGTCTGATGTGCCTTGAGCTCTGTCTCTGGTGAGAAAAGGCTGTGCTGAGAAAAACCTCCTTGCTTTGTCCTTTGCCTTTGCTGAGGCCCACCTGGCCAAGCCTGTGCTGTCATGCTATTTTGGGCAGCTGGTATCCTTTAGGAGGGCCAAGTGCTTGTGGCTTCAGTGTACAGAGCAGGTCCTGAGTGCTGCTGCTTTCTAATCAGGAGGAAGGAGAATAAAGCCACCCTAGAAACTATCATGGGGTGTTGGTGCTGGTGGTGGTAGGGGAGAGGTAGGCTTAAGAGGTCCCTGGGGCTGCCTTTTCTATTTTGGATCTGTGGCTGGGGCCCAGCCCTGCCTCCTGGGCCAGGCAGGCATGTGACCAAGGCAGCCCAGGGAGCGGGGGAACTCAGGACTGCTGTCCAGGGGAATGACACCACTTGTTGCCCCAGCAGCCAATTTCTAAGGAAATCAACCTATTTTCATGGGAAGTCACCCAACCTAAGGGTAGGCCACCAAACTTACACTAAAAAAATTCTGTAAAACTATGGATGTGCTGGCAGCTTGAGTACTGGTGTAACCAAAATAAGAGCATGAGAGGAGGCAAATGTCCCTCAGGAGGAATTCTTGCAGGGAGCCAGTTAGAAGGAGACTGATGAGATATGAAAAAGGAGTTTGACAAATGAGTTCTGCTCCACACTGCAATCCTTTCTTTCCCCGCCCTGTTTTTTTGGCTCCTCCTTTCCTCTAACTTGGAGCTGCCAACTCCAGCCCATCTATCTGTTTCTGATTATGAAAGCTTCAAGCCATATAAGGCCCCTTCTGTTGCCTATGGTTTATGTTGGCTGGAGAGCGAGGTTGTTTTTGCAAAGTGTATTTCAAAGAAGTGGCAAGGGCTTATGTGGGGCTGAGTGTGTGTGTGTGTGTGTGTGTGTGTGTGTGTGTGTGTGTATCCCTGTTCCCATTCACCAGGCTAATAAGTGGTGTGACCCCAGGGCTTCATACAAACGTATTTGCTGAGAACTTGAAGTAAAAAGTGGGCCTGTTTACTCACACAGTGTGCACCTGCTGTGCTATCAGCCACAGAGGCACCCTGTTTCTGGCATAGATTTGGAATCAGCCTCTGATTATTAGTCTAGAAACTATAGCCCCTTGGCTGTTGGGGCAAGTTGGTTTCCCTCTCTGGAGGAAGTTTGGTGAACCTGTACCTCCAGGTTCTTGACCTTCAGCACTGCGTCTGCCCAGTGAGGCTGGGGAGCAGTTTCTCTGTCAGCAGCCCTCCAACCTCATCTTCACCTCCCTTTCTTGTGCCTCTTGAGTCAGCCAAGCTTGTTCCTGCTTTAGGACTTTGGCACATGTTCTCCCTGCCTGGAACTTTCTTCCCCTCTCCTTTCCCTGTCCTCCCAGACCTTGGCATGGCTGCCCCTTACTGTTCTAGCTCTTCTGCCACCTCTTTGGAGGGGCATTCCCTGACTGCTCTGTCTAAAGCTTCCCCTCTCCCACATGCTCCTTATCCAGCTCTTCTCCACCTTGGTTCCTTTTCTAAACCGCAGAACGGAAGATGGCCGAGTGACTGTTTCTCAACTCTCCCAACTAGTACAGTATTTGATGCCCAGGAGTATAGTTAATTCATCATGTACAAGGGATGCCTAGGGCTCAGTTCTCAGAAGCGGTTGAGAGGCTGCAGGTTTATTACGTTTGCGTGCTGCATCTTTATAGTATCTTGAGATCTGAAATGTGACTCCCTACCTACCTCTCCCTCCACCTTTGCTTCCTGAGGGCTTTTGCATCTTCAGCAGAACCTGGCTCACACTGGGTATTCAGATCTTTATGAAATGACTAGGCCCAGGGGGTCCTGTTACCTGATGCTGGCCAGGCCTCATTGGTGTGGGAACCAGATGCCTTGCTCCCAAGGGTCTGTTAATAAGCATATTCTCTTTGTGATTATTACTGTTGTCAGCAGGGCAGTTGGGGGAGGGAGGTGCAAAATTGGCATCAGTTATTTTGGGAAATAAAGCATTATAAATTTATACATAGATGAGATGATATACATATTTATTATGATGGTTAAAGAAACTTAAAAGCTGTATGGTAATAGAACATCCATTGCTACTTAATACTTAAGAATATATTAATTTTCTATGAAAGTATTGCTTGTAGGAAGTTTTGACTTTTGACTATTCACAGGTTTGAAAGAACAGCCATTTGCCCTGAGTGCTCTCCCTCCTGTCCTGTTCTCTTCCAGAGGCAGCTGCTTTCATCTAGTTGTCCTCCCTATCTCTGTATTTCTAAATAGTATACTTCTTCCTTCCTTTCCATCTTTTCTTCCTTTTTATTTATCTGATTTGCTTTTCTACTCTGAAAGGTAAGGGCTTAGCTCATTCCTACATTTTTTTATTCCCTTATCCTCAGTATAGAGGTAGTATGCATTGTTATGATATAAACTAGAGGCCCGGTGCACAAATTTGTGCACGGTGGGTGTGTGTGTGTGTGTGTGTCCCTGAGCTTGGCCTGCACCCTCTCCATTCTGGAACCCCTCGGGGGATGTTCGACTGCGGATTTAGGGGATGGGTCCTAAACCGGCAGTTGGACATCCCTCTCACAATCTGGGACCGCTGGCTCCTAACCACTTGCCTGCCTACCTGCTTGATCGCCGCCTAACTGCTCCTCTGCTGGCCTCATGGCCCCAAACTGCCCTCCCCGGCCAGCTTCATGGCCCCCAACTGCCCTCCCCTGCTGGCCTGATCTCCCCTAACCGCCTCTGCCTCGGCCCCCACCACCGTGGCTTTGTCTGGAAGGAAGTCGGATGGTAGGAAGATGTCCAGTCTCCTGGTCTAATTAGCATATTACCCTTTTATTAGTATAGATACTGCTTATAGCTGAAAAATTCTTAGTTTTCCATATTTACTTTGTTGCCATCCTCTTCCCTCTCCTCCTAAATTACTTTGTTTAGCTTTGTTTTCTGTGTCTCTCACATTAGTTCTCTGACTCTTCCCTGAGCCTTAGCCATTGCTGTCAAGCTCCTCTCATTTGCTTAAACATACCAGGTACTAGCATTCCATATTGCTCCTGGGATGTACCACTGTCCCTGGCTCTGCTTCCCCTTCATCCTGGAAATTCCTTCTCCCTTTCTCTTGTGTTGCTTCCTGGATCCGTGCCTACCCCTCCCTTTTCTGATTCCTTTTGAAGTTGTGTCATCTTTATTAGCTTTTCTTGATTTACTCCCTTGTTTTTGTGGAGCCTGTCTTCTAGTAGCTTGCTGAGAAAGTGTGCTGGTTCATACACAAGGACAAGCCTTTGAAGGCTTGGGTTGAGGTGTGGCCAGAGACAGGAGGGTTGCTAGAAAGTTGGCAAGGACAACTAGGCCCTCATAACCCTCTGGCATGCCAGTAGATCTGGCTTTATTTTATGGAGTAGTTTAAAGGAGAAGGGATGTGGATTTGGGCAGCAGGTAGTGGTGAAAATGGGTATTGAATGAAAGTCTGCATATTGAATGGGCCAACCAAATCTCCCTTGGCTTCCATTTGAGCTGCTACCCTCTCATCTCCCACCCCAGGGCATTATTAGAACATCTTAATCTGGAGAAACTGGCAGCCTGGTTCGTGTTTGTTCCCCACCCTGGCCAGGACACTTGCCTGACTCTTGGACCAAACTTGTCAGTTGGTCAATGGCAGTAATAAGCCTACCAGAGAAGTCATTGGGGTTTTTTGCTCCAAAAGGACTTGTAAGTGCCTCAAAAGTAGTGTGTTTGTTTGACTCATTTCTTTGTCCCACTATGCTTTGTACCCTGTAGGTACCAATACTTATTTGGTGAATAGAAATTCCTTATGCCTTTATGTGATCTCTGAGTTGGTTATAGTGCACTGTTGCCGTTTGTAAAATCAGTGTCTACCGCTTTGCTTTGTCCCTGAGATGGTGCTATGAAGGGTTTTTGCCTCACACCATCTTTTCTGATTCCTTTTGAAGTCACATGTCATCTTTATTAGCTTTTAGATAAGCTTATTGTCTGATCAGAATGTCATACCTTTTGGGTAGTCTTGTGTAGTGTGCTCTGTGGTCATGGGCAGGAACTCTGTGTACCCAGGAACACTGGTGGCACCTGCTTTATCACCATAGTAAAAAAGCTTAAACCATATCCCTAGCCCCCAAATGAAGTAATGGAAAGACCTTTGTAGGAGGTGCCGATTTTTCCCCTTTATCATTTGAAGCCTAATGAGACTGGACCTGCCATGAGTGGTCAGCAGAGGAGGGAGGCTGGGTAGTTCACACTTGTGTGGTTTCCTCTTTAACCAACTTCTCCAAACTGGGAGTTTAATTTTTAATTGAACTGGAGGAGGAAGAACTCTTAATTGGAGACTCTGTTTAGAGATGGGATTTTTCACTTTTGACTCTACTTACTTGGAATTCTTGGTACCAGGCTCTGGTTTCCATTTTGGTTGGAAAAGGCTTTATTCAGTAGGCCCGCCCATCCAGACATTGTTGTGTGAAGCCTCCAGTCTTTTGGAGAACAGGCCCGTGGAGTGTTCAGTGATCCAGACCTGGGAGGGTGGCTGACCGGGCTGCTCTGTGGGGCCATCACAATGAAGGGTGTGGGGGACAGCCCTGGCAGGAGGACCTCACAGCCCCACTGTGAGCTAATTTGGAATCTTTAGGGTGCCAACATGAATCACAGCTCACTCACGCACCCTAAGGATGAAGGTAACAACCCTGTGAACACCGAGACTGGGCTGAGACCAACACACCTGAGGCATGGCTCCAGCACTCTGATTCCTGGGCCCCCAGCCATGCTGCTGAGGGTGAGTGACCCAGCTTGCCATCGTTCCCCACCCTCAGCGGCAGGACCAAACATTGCCCAGCAAGGTAGGCACTAGCTTACTCAGCATTTACGCAGCTCTTGTGTTTCCTTCAGGTCTTCTGGGAACATCCTCTAGCACTGTGTTGTCCACTAGGTAGCACCAGTTGTATATAGCTATTTAAAGTAAATTGACACTAAATATAATTTAAAATTCAATTCCTCAGTCACACTGGTCACATTTCAAGTGCTCAGTAGCTCCCTGTGACTAAGTGGTTGCCAATATTGGACTTCAGTTGCCACTTGGGGATTAGCCAGGCCTTTGCCTCTTGTGACCTGCTCTGCTTTGGCCATGTCGCAACTGCCCATTGCGTTGACAGTAAAGGTCAGACTCCCTTTGTCTGGCCCCCCGGCCAGCTATTAAGCCTCTGCTCCCAGGACTTGTTCTGCTCTCACTCCCAAAGATACATTGGGTTTAGAACCTTAATTGATGTCATTAACCCACCATTGCAACCTAAGGGAATTCTGGCCTTCGAGACAACCTTCCTTGGGTCCTCTGCCTGTTTTGCAACCGGGCTCAGCGTGGTGCTGATGTGTGTATGTGTGAGTGAGACACTGGCTCTTCCATCTGGATTGTGAGCTTCTGGTGGTCAGAAGCTTTTTCTTGCTGACACTTAAACACATTTGAATGTATGTGCATATCCTCAACCTGATGAGAAATTGGGTTAATGCAACCCAAAAGGCACTCTTGTCTTCCTCCAGCAAACTCGAGGGTTGCAAGTGAGGGGCATGGTATTAGGGTTGTGGGGAGGGATGGAGGAGCCTTGGTCTGGTCCACAGCCTGATGTTATTCTCCCAATGCAGTGGCAGCAAGTGCTGGGCTTTAGGTTCTGGGTCACTTCCTGTCTTTAGAAGACTCCCTTCAAGGGGAAAGCGCCTACCCGCCTCGGCAAGAAGCTCTCAGGAGATGGAGTGTCTTGAGCTTCCTTCTGTTGGTGAACACATAACCCTGGAATAATGGAAGAAATGTTCAAATTTCAGTCAGATGGGGTTGGCAAAAGTAGGTTTACACTTGTGAGTATGCAAAACACAGAGCTTATTTTTGTATTATTATTTATTTATTATTGTATTATTTTCATGAAAGCTTACCTTTGCCCACCCCTGTGTAAAAGTCCATTCAGAACACAGAGTGGATGTGACTTCACTGACCAGACCAAACTCAGACTGGACTTATGAGACTCTTGGCACCTAAGCTCTTATTTTTATGATGGACTTCCCATTGATTAATTACCTGCAGCTCTTTTTCCATAATAACTGCAGACAAATAGGCTGACTCACTGGGACCAACACTCTTTGTACCATTCCCAGAGATTTGTTTTCTTGTTTAGCAGAAGGCCCTAGATTGCAATGCCCCAGCTGGTCATTGGGGTTGGGAGTGAAGCAATTACTTCTCCAGAGGTAAGCTGTTTTGAGAAGCTGCAGGTTCCTCTGGGAGAAAGAAGGAATCCTTTCAGAACCTGGAGTGAGTCGGTGGGCATTAAGGTCTTACGAGGCTGTGACACGTGCCTGTCCTCAGCTCTGTGTGACCACTGGGCAGCCAGCCAGCGTGCATCTATTTGCGGGTAAATGGACCTGCTAAAAATAAGCAGGCAGCTAATTCATTCCAACAGACTCAAACTAGCCAAGTATCCTCCCCACCAAACCGAAGCCTGGGCTCTGCATCCTTTTCCCTGACTGGGGGCAGGCCTGCCTGAGAGGCCTGGGCCTCAGGAGTGGGGGAGGGAGGCAGCCACCTTCATTCAGTTTACTTGTGAGTGTGAAGGCTTTTAGATCCTCACTGTTAAATGCCACTTACATTTTTGAGAGGTACAGGTTTAAAAGAGAGAGGGCAGAGAGAGCAACTCAAGAGTCTGTTTGGGAAGGAAGGTACCAGAGAGCCTCGTACGGCTGAAACGTGTGCGTGCACATGGGGCAGCCCTGTCTGAGAATTCAGGAAAGGTTGGTACATCCTGCGCCACAAGTCCAGGACTCTGTGTTCACATAAGTCAGGGAAAATGGCACCTTACCAATTCAGAGAAGTCTGAGTGAGGTGCGATTGGCTAGGGTAGGACTCTAGGAACTGAAGGGGGGTAAGGAAGTGAGGGACTTTATTTGACGGGCAGGAAGTGGGGCTTCAGTCACCAGGAGCTCCCTGTGAGGTGCCTTCAGTGAAACCCAACTAGGCTCTCACCTCACCTTTGGGTGGTGTGGGCTGCTTATTCCAAGGGCTCTTGGCTCTGTGTTTGGTGGAGAAGCTCATATCTAATCACAATCCCCTAGTGGCAAGGGAAAAATAAACCATTTCATCCCCTCTTGGATCTCTTACCTCTTATCTCAAGTGCCCAGAGCACTTCAATTCCAGTCCAGGGCAGTTTCTGTCCCTAGAAGCAGTCGTGGAGAGGAGGGCTTTGTCTGGAAGAATAGTGGCAACTGGCTTTTGGTTCCTCAGCAGAGGGAAGGTCTCTTAGCTCTAGTCCAGCATGTGAAAGGTGGGCACTGGGGACCCATGTAGGATCTTGTCAGAAATCTGTGGGTTGGGCAACATGGCACTAGGATAGCAGTATTAAATGCTTTCTAGGAGGCCCTCCTGGCACAACAACAGGGGTGTCTGGCTTGGAAATGGGACAGAAAGTTTCCTAAGCTGTAATTAGCAGAGTAGCTACAGCTGCCTGTTTGCAGGGGGGCTGTAGATGGTAGGTCTGGGGGCTTAGAGCCTCAGTCTCTGGGAACAAGCTGGGCAGGGAGGAGTAGGTGGGTGAGTGGTAGCGGTGTCTCTGAGCTACAGAGCAGCAGGCAGGAAATATGTATAGTGGCCCCAGGCAGCTGGTTCTGTGTTGAGCGTGAACTAGGACTGGGAGCAGAACACATGAAGTGGGGGGAGGCCAGTGACATGGCAGGCCAGGGTCTGGGATGCGGTATGGATCTCCTGGGATTCAGGACCAAAGCCAGGCTGTAATGTATGTATGCCTTACAGCCAGTTTCTTCAATCTCCAGTGGTGGGGTGGGATCAACTGCTGGACCCCTTGGTTCAACTTTTAGTTCCAATGTGTGTGTGGGGGGTATCCCAGTGTTTTGAGAGGCAGTTCTGTGTCTTGGATAACAACTACCCCCCTTACACACACCCCAATTTGAGTTTATGGCCTTGGGCCCTTCCTGTGTAAAATGGGAGACTGCCACCTATGGGTTGTTAAGACATAGGATTCTTTTTCTTCCTGTCTACCCCTTTCCATTTAATCTTTTTTCTGAGATCAGAGAATTGCTAGAACACTATGGGACTCATAACTATACAGCCTGCCGAAATAGGATTGTCTAGTTAATAAGGAATCAGATACTTAAATTTACTGACAAGAAGAAAATCCAAGTTCAGACCCCAGCCCCACTTTCTGTTGCATGTGACCTGTTGGGTGGGACTTAATCTCCCGACAATAGGCTATGTCTCCTGTATACTACTTTTTCCTGAGAGCACCCTTCCCCCATAGCCTCTTTTCCTTCTCAAATATTATTATTTTTATGTGAACGACGGACACAAAGCAAATATCCCATAATCTAACACTTTTTGGGTGTGTGCAAGTTGTTAACAAAACAGTGATTTTCCAACTTGACTGCATGTTGGAGTCACCTCGGTTAACAAACTTGGTGCCTGGATCTTTCCCTCAGAGATTCTGATTTAATTGATTTGGGTGCCATCTTGGGATTTTAAAAGCATCCCAAGTGGTGCTAATGGGCAGCCAAATTGGAGAACCACTGAGAAATTATTTAAAAAAACTCTCTTCCCAAAAAGAAGGAAGACTATCCATTTTCAATAGGATCCCAGTTTTTTTTTCATGGGATGATTATATGGACACAGACCTCATACGCACATGGTGGTCTACAGCTTTTATTTTTGGCATCACAGCAGTTTTTCCAAGTCAGTACATAAAGTCAGCTTCCTTCTCTAACAATGATTTGTCCCTAGATTCTACAATAAATTTAGCAATTTTTCCTATGAGTTTTTGTTTCAAATGATACTCCGGTGAATATTCTTAATATAGACTTCTGCCTATGCAGGTTTTTAATTTTTTTTTAAAATATATTTTATTGATTTTTTACAGAGAGGAAGAGAGAGGGATAGAGAGTTAGAAACATCGATGAGAGCAGCTGCCTCTTGCACACCCCCCACCGGGGATGTGCCCGCAACCAAAGCACATGCCCTCGACTGGAATCGAACCTGGGACCTTTCAGTCCGCAGGCTGACGCTCTATCCACTGAGCCAAAGCGGTTTCGGCAATTTTTTTTTTTTTTTAAGAAAAGATTCCAGGTGTGGGAATTGGGGGGGGTCTTAGGGTATGGTCATAAGGTTTTAAGAGGAGTACAAACTTCCCTTTCCTTGACCCATAAAATGTCTTATCCCTACAGATCCATTAATTAGTGGATTCCGGATTTAATGTGGAGAAGAACCTGAGTCCCATTCCCTTAACTGTATAACCTTGAGTTCTTTTTTTAAAAAAATTTTATTTAATAAATCTTAATTGTTTAGATTATTATAATTGTTCCTTCCTCTTTTTTCCCCCCATAGCTCCCCTCCATCCGGTTCCCACCCCACCCTCTGCCCTTACCCCCACCCCCACCCCCACTGTCCTCATCCATAGGTGTACGATTTTTGTCCAGTCTCTTCCCGCACCCCACACGAGAATTGTCAGTCCATTCCCTTTCTATGCCCCTGATTCTATTATATTCACCAGTTTATTCTGTTCATCAGATTTTTTATTCACTTGATTTTTAGATTCACTTGTAGATAGATATGTATTTGTTGTTCATAATTTTTATCTTTACCTTTTTCTTCTTTTTCCTCTTCTTAAAGAATACCTTTCAGCATTTCATATAATACTGGTTTGGTGGTGATGAACTCCTTTAGCTTTTTCTTATCTGTGAAGCTCTTTATCTGACCTTCAATTCTGAATGATAGCTTTGCTGGGTAGAGTACTCTTGGTCGTAGGTTCTTGCTATTCATCACTTTGAATATTTCTTGCCACTCCCGTCTGGCCTGCATAGTTTCTGTTGAAAAATCAGCTGACTATCGAATGGGTGCTCCCTTGTAGGTAGGTAACTGTTTTTCTCTTGCTGCTTTTAATATTCTCTTTGTCTTTTGCTCTTGGCATTTAACCCTTTGCACTCGCTTGCTTTTTTCTCGATTCCTTTATTCTAATGCTAACCATGTCGATTCACACTCGACATCCGAGTGCAAAAGGTTAATTATGATGTGTCTTGGTATGGTCCTCTTTGGATTCCTTTTGTTTGGGGTTCTCTGTGCTTCCTGGAGTTGTAAGTCTATTTCTTTCACCAGGTGGAGGAAGTTTTCTGTCATTATTTCTTCAAATAGGTTTTCAGTATCTTGCTCTCTCTCTTCTTCTGGCACCCCCATAATTCGGATGTTGATACGCTTGAAGTTGTCCCAGAGGCTCCTTACACTATCTTCGTATTTTTGGGTTCTTTTTTCTTTTCCAGTTGGGTGTTTTTTGCTTCTTTGTATTTCAAATCTTTGACTTGATTTTTGCTATCCTCTAGTCTGCTGTTGGATCTCTGTATATTATTTTTTATTTCAGTCAGTGTATGCTTAATTTCTAGTTGGTCTTTTTTCATTTCCTCGAGAGTCTCGCTAAATTTATCGGCCTTTTCTAGAAAATTCTTGAAAAACCTTATAACAGTGGTTTTGAACTCTATATCCAGTGGTTTGCTTTCCTCCATTTCTTTCATTTGTGACCTGTTTCTTTGTCTCCGCATTTTGGCTGCTTCCCTGAGTTGATAGAGTGGCTTTGTGTGCTAGGTGTCCTATAGGCCCAGTGGCTCAGCCTCCCTAGTTACCTGAGGTGGACACTCTTGGTGCACCCCTTTGTGGGCTGTGTGCACAGTCTTGTTGTAGTTAAGCCTTGATTGTTGTTGGTATCACTGGGAGGAATTGACCTCCAGGCCAATTGGCTGTGAGGATCACCTGTGTCTATGATGGGAAAACTTCTGTGCTGGAGATACCCTTATGAGACAAGACTTGCAGAAGCCTCTGTGCTCAGCTTGGATGGGGCGGAGTCTCAGGGCAGAGCAGACAGCATTGGCTTCCTGTCAGCCCTGCCCTAAGAGGCCCCTGGGTCTCAGTGTCCTGCGGTAATCGCTGCAAGCACCTCTGAGAGAAAGCCATCGAGTTTCGCCCGCTGCCAGACAGTCCAGTTTCTCCCCAAATGAGTCTTGGTCTCCACAGTCTCACCTGGAACTGGAGTTCAGAGCAGTTGGGAGCTTTTGTCTCCCTCTCGCTTGAGAAAGCCAGCCGTGTACTCAGTTGTCCTCCCTCTCTGCGCGCGCACCTCGGTACCTCTGCCTTTCGCAGCTCCTCTGAGTCTCAGTGTGCTTTTCTCTTTCCTGACAGTCCAGTTTCTCCCCGTATGAGTCTGGGTCCCCACAGTCTTGCACGGAACTCGAGTTCAGTGCAGTCGGGAGCTTTGGTCTCCCTCCAGCTTGAGAAAGCTCGCCGGCCGCGTACTCATTTGCCAGTCCTCTCCATGCGCGCGTCTCTGTACCTTTGCCTTCTGCAGCTCTTCTGAGTCTCAGTGTGCTTTTCTCTTTTCTTCTAATTGTAGAATTTCCACTCAGCCAGCCTTCCTGTGGTTCTGGATGATGTCCATTTTGTCTTTTAGTTGTAGTTTTGAAATTGTTGTGCGAGGCAGCAGTTTAGGTGTTTACCTATGCCGCCATCTTGGTTTCTCCTCTAACCTTGAGTTCTTTAAATCTTTAAGATGGTAATATATTCCAAACCAGGCTGTTGAAGATTAGGTGATGCAAGACAAGTATCTAGTGAGGTTCCTCATTTGAATCTTAAGCTATTAGACAGCATTATTGAAGCTTTCCACCCGGAGGGTATAATACAGCGCCTTCTGAGCCGGGGCTGCTGCTTAGCTCTGCTTTGTACTTTCCAGTCTCGTTGCTTCATCTTAACATATTAGCAGGAAGGTTTATCCTTAAAGATGAGGGACTTTCTGGAGATGACCTGCCCACCCCTATAATTTAGAGAAACACTTTTCCTTAGCACCTTCACAAACGTGTTTGTAAATCTTCTTGGAGGCTTGTTATGCAGCTTACGGTACAGTAGGTCTGGAAAGGGACTGAGATACTGTATTTCCAGCAGGTTCCCTGGTTATGCTCGATGCTTCTGGTCCACAGACTGTGCTCTGAGATGCAAAGTCCTGGAGCAGTGTTTCCAGCCTCTGCTGATCATCAGGCTCACTTGGGGAGCTGTATGCTCTGCTTTTGCCAGAAAACATTTAGATAAGTAGATACAACCAGTAAGAGTTGGTAAAGCATTTACAATTAAGCACAAATCCAAATTAAGGTGTAATTCACCATATCAATGAAGGATTTGAGGTTTTAAGGAGACTTAAAATTTTTGCATACAGAATAAAATTTGCTGGCATGGGAGGCACTGAATACAAGCATTCTCAATAAGTCTGTTACATACCTCTAATGAGAGCTCATCCTGCTCTGCAAAGCACTTACTATATATCTAAACTAATCCTCATACCTGTCATCTTCTGCTGCCTTCTTCTAGGCCATGATCATTTCTCCTTTCCTGGCTTTAACTGACCTAGGTCTCCAGGTCCCTTTTGCTCCATATACTGTTTCTCCTGCTCCCCAAATCACCTGCAAACACAGTTTGGTATGTCTGCCTTTTCCACCTATGCTGGTTCTCTATTGTCTACAGCAGTGGTCGGCAAACTGCGGCTCTGTTGACTAATGAGATTGCCGACCACTGGTCTACAGGATAAAGTCGAGACTCTGCAGTAGCTTGTATCAAGGGAGTGTGTGTGGATGAGGGAGCAGAAGGGGGTGTCTCTTCTTGCTCATCCACTTCCAGTGGCTCACCCAGAGTCATGGTGTGAAGGGGTGGTGATCCCTTCAGGGGCAGGGAAAGGGAGAGCCAACAGCTCTGCTGTCGCCTGTCTATTGTCTTTCCTGTGCAGTCACATCAGGAACCTCTTACCAGGCTCTCATGGCATCTCTTTCTCCTTCTGTTCCCAGGTGTAACTACTATAAGCCTCCAGGATGGCCATCCAATTCCGTTCACTTTTCCCTTTGGCATTGCCTGGAATGCTAGCACTCCTTGGCTGGTGGTGGTTTTTCTCTCGTAAAAAAGAGCACGTCAGCAGCCGTGACAAACAGGTGGAGGCTAGTGCTGTGGAGCTGAGGGCTGGCCCTGCCATCGAGGAACTGGCCCCTGTGGAAGATGCCTGTCGTGCAGTAGTGTCCACACCCCCCAGTGTCACACAACCAGCAGAAGAGGAGCTGGCCACTGTGTACAAACCTTCCACAGAGCCCCCGGCCTTGCTGCGGTCACATCCAGCCTGTCGTAGATCAGAGTCCTCAGGCAGCCTGTCTAACACCACAGACACGAGAGTTCGACCAGGAACATGCAGAGATGATAGTGCAAGGGTGGAACCAGCCCAGACAGGTGATGAAGCCAAGCCTGTTCCTCTAGAGTGTGCCCTTGCATCCCCAAAGGCTATTCAGTTCCCCCACGAAGCCACCGAGGTGTGCAGGCACGAGGCAGGGTGGGGCCAGCAAGGTCAGTCTGCAGCTCCCACAGAGAAGCATGGCCCTGCGGAGAAGGCAAGAGAGATGGGGGCTGAAGGCACTGGTGACGCAATGTTGGGAGAAAGTGGGCTAGAAGAAGGTGTGTTGTCTCTGGAGCGTGGCTCTGCATTACAGAGCATCAAGGCGCCCAGCATGACTCCCTTGGGAGGAGGGGGAGAGGAAAGGAAGAGCAGCCCACCTCAGGTGGAGGGGGACACAGCAGGGAAGTTGATGAGTAGCTTTAATGAATTGGCTCATGTGGAGCAGGCCAAGGAGGATGAAACACTGGCACCCTGTGTCCGAGGTGGCCGAGTCTGGGATGGAAAATTGAGCAAAGAGGAGTCCTTAGATAAAAATGAGGAGACCTTGGATAAAAATGAGGAGATTGAGCAAGCTGCCTACCAGATCATCTCCAAAGTGATCTTGGATGCAACTGAAGAAGTGCTCGCCACCACCATGGGCAGTATGGCAGGTTGCATGTATCAGGCCTCAGCCGGTCAGCTCCAAGGGCAGAAGGAGGAGAGGTGTGCCCCAATCTGCCAGAAAACTGCCCTTGGGCAAGATGCCTTGGAGCCCACTCAGGCCACAATGGAGGTGGCCACAGCGAAGGCAGTCTTGGACCCATTGGAGTCAGCTTTGGACCCGTTGAAGTCAGCCTTAGGCCCGTTGGATGCTGCCTTCCCCTTGCCAGGCCTGCCAGCAGAGCACCTGCCACCACCACCAAAGACCTATGTGAGCTGCCTGACCAGCCCTCTGTCCAGCCCCACCAAGGACACGAAGCCAAAGAACTCTGTGCACCACATCGCCCTGGCCCCCTGCCCACCACCAGCCGCCCCCCTCGGAGTGTCGCTGGACAACACAAGCGTCCTGGTGGAAGATGCTGGCTGTGTCACCTGCATGTCTGACAATAGCCAGGATGTCCCTTCAGAATCCTCCTCCAGGCAGTGCTCAGATTCCGTCAGCACTTCAGGGCTCGAAGACTCTTGTACAGAGACCAACTCAAGCCCTAGGGACAAGGCTACCACCTCACCACTGCCACAAAGTACTGTGCCCTTCAGCAATGGGGTGCTGAAGGAGGAGTTGTCAGACTTGGGGACTGAGGATGGATGGACCATGGATGCGGAAGCAGATCATTCGGGAGGTAGGAGGGTCTTGGGTATTCCTCACTCGGAGGACAGGGGTCTCCCTTTATGTAGTAGGAAAGGCTGCCTCTCTCTCTGCTACTTCTGCGTCCCAATCGGCGTGCAGAAAGGGCACAGTGGAGAGCTGGTGGGTAACTGAAAATTTAGGCTGCCTTAAACCCAAAGCCATGGGATTTGTAACTTGTTTTGGCAGCCAGTGACCTTGCCTAGCCCATCTGACAAAATCAGATCAAAGTTGGGTTGGGTTGACCGATTAACCTAAGTGTGCCTCTTTTTCTCTTTTAAACCCTAACCTGTTAATGTTGTTTTGTTTTTTTTAATGGAGAGAGGCCTCCTTAACTTTAATTCCCTTGAGTACCGAGAGTAGGTGTGAGCTTTTTTTTAATGGTTTATTTCCTTTTAACCATGTGCTTGTTCCCATGTCTTCACCTGCTTTCCTTCTCCAGAAGCTCTTTCCTGGTAAGTGCCCAGAGACTGGCCCCAGCTTTGCATACTTGTGGGAGGCTCGCACTCTGCTGCGTGTTGCTGTCACCCTTTGCAGAGCGCCTCAGCCATTTTCTTTCTGTGCAGCTGCAGGTCCACCCCCGGGAAAGACGGGCACTCGGGTAATGAAGTGCCCACTGGTTTTTTTCGAGTGCTGACCCCAGCGTAGACAGTTGAGACCGCTAACTTCCAGGTCAGCAGCTCCTGACCCTGTTTTTGCAGCTACCCTGGGGCATTTTCATTGATCTCTTGGGAAGAGGCATTCCCCTCCTGGTCTCTGACTGCCTTGCCCTGGAACCTTTTCCTATCATGTCACCTTGAGGCAGGTTGGGACTCTTTCTTTGGAATTCAGCACTTTGAGCAGCTCCTGGTGTGTACCACACATTACATTTTACCACCTCTAAGGTGCTATTGATTATGACACTACTGTTTTTTATGTACCTCGGAAAGAAAAAAAAATGCTGCCGATCATGAATATAGAAGGCCAGAGACTGTAAGATGCACTCTAACTTTAGGGATGTTAAAAGTTTTTTTTTTTAAGGCATTTTAAAATGGGTGGAAAACCTTAAGAATAAAGGGGTTTCCCTTTGCCTCTTGCCCCTCAGGTTAATTAACAAGCCCTCTGGCCTTGTCATGCCAATTCTAGATTGATAATAGCTATGCAGAAGGCTTCCGAGTTTAGGCCTCATGGAAGAGGAGGCTGTGACTGAGCATGGTGATGTGTGGGGACATTGGGGATGGTAGATAGAAGCCTGGTAGTGCCAATCACTGAGCACTCAGTTGTGCCAAGTACCAGGCTGTGTCTTACCGACCCACCTCCATTCTCATGGTAGCCCTGCCTTGTGCGTGAGAAAGCTGGAAGCTGGCCTTTGAGTGAAGCCTGCTAGAGTCCTGGCGTGGTCTGAGCCACCTCTGAGTGTCATCGGGGTGGAAGGTACCATCCAGTCCTGCTCTGTCGGGTAGAGGCTGGGGCTGGCATTATCAGAAGGGTATGGACTGGCTGTGACCAGTTGTTCTCCGGGGAGGCCTGCATCTAATACCTGGCTCCAGGGGCCATGTGGACCTGTTGGCCCATCACCTCCCCCACTCTGTGTTAAGGGAGGAGGAGGAGGTCACTTTGATGGTGACTTAGCTGGGAGTGAATCTCCTAAGCTTTACTCCTTTGCATCCAGACAGTACAGGGGATTATGCCCAGGGTCTGGAGAAACCAGTGCAAGATAACCTAATTAGTAGAATCTCAGGAGCCCTCTATTTCTGGCAATAGAGTTGTCCATATTTAAATGAGAGCCACTTAAGTGGGTTTGGCCCTCTGTTTTTCTCTGATGGTCCCTTTGGCACACTCTTGGTCAAGAGTGGAGCAGCCCAAGTCAATGCTAGGCTCCTGCTGCCCACCCTGTCCTCTTGGGAGTGAGCTTTAGCTCAGTCTTTGGACCAGGGCATTAGAGACCCGCCATGAGCTCAGAAGAGCATTCTGAGTTGCACAAGTCGGGCCTAAGCAGGGGAAAAGGAGGGCCTCATTCCTGTGTCCACTTTTGGCAGGGCCCTGATGGGGAATAAGAATGGGGTCTTCAGACATACCAGCGCCAGGGGACTTTTTCTAGCTCTACTTGGCTGAAGGCCACTGACTGTGAGCCTAGGCCAGGGGCCTTGGGACCTAGGGACCCTTGGTCTGAGGGGCTGGCATTGTCAGAAGGGTGTGGACTGGCTGTGACCAGTTGGTCTCGGGGGAGGCCTGCATCTAATATCTGGCTCCTGGAAACATGTGAACCTGTTGGCCCATCCCCTCCCCCACCCTCAGGACTCCCCCTTCCTAGGCCAGTGTCTTTCTTCCCAGTTCACCACTTGTCTGCTCCAGCAGCTGTGGCTGGGTGTGGCTGCCAATTAAGCAAGTTGGACTGTAAATGACAAGCTAAAATTAGGTGTATCTACACCCCCAGCCCTCCTTTCATTGGGGTTGTTCTGAGCCTTCTAGACTTCCAGTTGACAGTCACCTGCCAAGCTTGAGGAGGGGGCGGGGGCCGGGGGCCTTGGGCCTCCCAGGAATGTGAGTTTGGGAGTTGTGCGTTATTAATTGCTCTGAGCTGGTGTCTGGGTGTCTGTGCATGCTGCTTCCTCCCCTGCAGGCTCAGACGGGAACAGCATGGATTCAGTGGATGGCTGCTGTGGACTCAGGAAGACTGACGGTTTCCAGAATGCCCAGGCAGGCTCTAATCCTAAGAAGGTCGACCTCATCATCTGGGAGATTGAGGTGCCAAAGGTAAGAGTTGCAAGCTCAAAGTTCCCAGGTTCATTGGGCTTGGGTGTGGGATTCAGGGGAGGGACAGTCAACCTGGAGTGGCGGCTCCCTCGTGAGCCCAAGGCTGAGGGGAAAGGGAGTGCTCTGCTTTGCCAAGGTTCAAAGAACTTCCTGCAAAAGGAATTTCTCCAGCTGCCTTGCGAGTGTCCTATTCTTGTCCTCTTCTAACTTCAGGCCTCTAACCTCCCCTGGGTTTTTTTGTGTGTCCCGGAGCTCCGATCTGCTTGGAGATGGCTAGCAAAACCAGATAGAGGACATGGGCCAGCAAGGAGTCCTTCACTGTGCTCTGCCCAAGCTTTCCAGTGCAAGTATTTTGTAATTGAGCATAGCATAAATCCATATTTTAGAAAACTTGAGAAGTATAGAAATGTATAAAGAAAATAAAAATCAGCTCTAATCCTACCCCCGAGAATGACTGGGAAGGCTTATTTCCTTCTCGTCTTGTATGTACCCTGTGGTTTTTAAACACAACTGAGATTATGTTGCTTTAATTAATGCTTTTAAATATTTAACAATTTAATTTTCCTGTGCTACTCTTTGAAAATGTAATTTTAACTGCATTATTCATTGTGTGAATGTCAATTTACTTCACTACTCCCCAATTCCGGGGTGCTTAAGTGGTTTCTAGCTTCTTGCTATTCTGACTTACAACTTATTAGCTCGGTCTTGATGTTTATCTCTGGGGCTCAGAAATAATTGGCCCACTTCATTCTCTGGGGGCATTTAGCTTTCTGCCGTGTGGAGACTTCGCTGGCTTTGAACTCGGGGTCAGGTGGGCAGCTCAGACTCATGGTACTGGCTCTCTTAGTTGTTTGCTCCCCCAGTGATCCTGATAACCACCGTGCCCTCTTCTCCTTCATTGGCTGCTTTTAAAAGGCATACCGGAGCAGCTCTGGGTGCTGAGGGACCAGGCCCCTAGTAGCTCCATGGGGGTGGGGTTATTAGGGAGTGATTCAGAGCTTCTTATGTCATGGCTAAGTTTGGCTGCTTCTTTCTGCCTTGAACTCTGGTGTGCTGGGCATTCTGTGAGCTACAGGCTCTGAAGATGCCAGCCTGCTGTCATTTGGCAGCAGGAGCCCAAAGGCTCCTTTATTTTCAAATCGAGACTCTTTATCTTTGGTCCTGAGTAGACCTGAGGAGGTGGAAGAGTTGTAAATCCACCCTTGTGCTGAAACATCTCATAGTCTGGATCTGGGAGAAGAAAATGCTGCCTTTGCAGCTTTCTGAATTCAGACCACATTGTCGGGGATGAAATGGGAACTGCTGAGTCCTGGAGCCAGACTTGCAGTGCAGCTGCTTAGTAGCTGTGTGATGTTGGGTGAGTTACTTAGCCTCTCTGCGCTTGTTTTCCTCATCTGTAAATGGAGATTAAAAAGGTATCCATTTAATAGGTATTGTGAGTAAATGCAAGTGCTTAAAATAGTGCCAGAGAAAGGAGTGCTGACATGTTAACAGATAATATGTTTGAGTTTGACCTTGTGAAAAACAAAGGTAGGTCTTTGGGAGTGGTTTTGGAGGAATTGGTTTCCCATTAACTAACTCTTTTTCTCAGCACTTAGTTGGTCGGCTAATTGGCAAGCAGGGGCGGTATGTGAGTTTTCTGAAGCAAACATCTGGTGCCAAGATCTACATCTCCGCCCTGCCTTACACCCAGAATGTCCAGATCTGCCACATAGAAGGTCAGTGGGTTTCAAGCCCCTTTAGATGCCTCTCTTTCTGAGGCAAAATTTAACACCTTAAAGGCACACTTGAACTCTAGGAGAATTCCTGTGGAATGGGGTGTGGTTTTGCTCTGTTTGTCTTACCTGCTGTGACTCCTCCTTCCTCTTTCCTCCTTCTCTTAGGCTCTCAGCATCATGTAGACAAGGCGCTGAACTTGATTGGGAAGAAGTTCAAGGAACTGAACCTCACCAATATCTACGCTCCCCCCCTGCCTTCACTGGCACTGCCTTCTCTTCCATTGACTTCCTGGGTGAGCATGCTCCTGGGGGACCAGGACTTCTTGCATCGCTTTCCCCCAACAAGAAACTCCCAAGACCATGGCCTGCTCATTGATGCCTCTGCCCTCTCACTTCTAGCCTCCACTGGTCTGTTCTGCTTCTAGCCTGTGTCCTCTGGGGAAGTCTTAGCCAGAGGCCTCTTAGTGTCCCTGATTGGAAGGACCACTCTCCCCTGGCTCTGCCACCTGGGCACTCTTTATGTTCAAGGCATTTGCCTAGAAAGGACTGTAGTCCACCCAGGAAACTAGGCGGGTCCAGGCTGGTGTGGAACTCCTTGAAACTGGAGCAGTGTCTGGATGAGGCCCCTGCTGAGGGCTCAAGATGGGCTTTCCCTTAGTTAAGGCAAATCTAGTGGTGGCCCTGATGAAGGATTCCCTTCCCCATCCCGCTTCCCAGGAGGTACCTAGAGTATAAAGGAGAAGCAGTAACCCCCACCAGGCCCAGGAAGCCATGTGGCTCTTTGGAGGTTGCCCTGAGAGTTGGGCAAGAGAAGGAGCTGACATCTCAGGGGTCCCTGTGTCCTGGGCAATTGCAGAATCTCTGGGGCTTGTCACTCATGTCCTACAATGTACCTCCTCCCCTATTTGGGCCTCATCTTACTGAGGCTACAGTCATGTGCCACCTAGTGACAGGGATTCGTCCTAGAAGGATTGTTACTGTTGTTGGCGTGAACACAGTTATAACCACACAAACCTAGTTGGTACAGCCTACTACACCTGGGCTGTGTGAGACACCAGCATTGTCTATACCAGTGATGGCGAATCTATGACATGCGTGTCAGCACTGACACGCGTAGCCATTTCTGATGACATGCAGCCGTTGAGGCGGCCGCATGCCGAGGATGAAACATTTGCTGCTCCTGAGGATGAAACATTTGCGAAATAATGTTTTTTCCTCAAAGTGACACACTACCCGAGTTATGCTCAGTTTTTTGGCGAAGTTTGACACACCAAGCTCAAAAGGTTGCCCATCACTGGTCTATACGTCTCTTACTGACCAGCACGTCACTATGACGCACGTGGCTGGACTGCATTTCACACATGACCTGAATATGCTGCCTCAAGAAAATTGCCTGCCTGGCTTTTGTTTAGGACAGTGGACTTCTTGGTTCTGTATCTTGCCCCCTCCAGAGACCCTTGTGCCTTGGGGGAAGGGATGCTTCCCTTTTCCTTTCCCGTGGATATTTGGGAGTGGGCTGAACCTCACTCCACCCTTCACTTCTGAATCAGTGTTTTCCTCAGGAGGCTTGGCCCCAGACCCACTCTTTATTTTTAGATAATTGAGTGGTTGGTGTGGCTTCCTTCCCTTGTTCTCTGGGTGGCTTAGTGGGACTGGAGGGGTGGAGGCCAGGACTCTCAGCCAAGCCTCTTGTGCCACCTGGATGGAGGATGGACAAGATGAGCTGCTGTGTCCACAGCACCAGGATGGTTTCTGTAGCTTAGCATCGGGAAAGCTAGTATGTGAGGACAGTTCTTTCAGAGACTAGTCTTGGCCTCTTCAGGGCCTTTAAGGTGGGGCCTGGCCACAGAGCAACCCTACATTCCAAATCCCGGCGTGGGAATGAGTTGGGAGGATGTCTGTGGAGCCTAGAGAAGAGCAAATATGACTCAGACTGTTGCAGACTTTGACAGTGAACCCTTGCTGACAGAAAGGTAGAGAGATGCTGTCAGACCATAAGCTCCTGGGGTCAGTTGCAGGCCCAGAGGAGCTAGCTGAGGGGCCTGAGGGCCTATCCACCTTGGCACCTGCTCTCAGTGGCTGCCTCATTCCCTTTGGCCTTCCTGGGATCTTATAGACTCACAAGAATGCTGGAGGTGGGGGATGGGGAGACCTGGCCAGTGGACCTTGGTCAGGTCAGGGGGAGGCCCAGCACCACCTCCAGAGCCTGCTCCTGGGATCCTCCCTGTCCAGCCCTGTGTGAGGTCGCCTCTAGTGGTTACTCATGGTACAGCAAGGCAAGGGCCATAGTGGTGTCTAAGCACTTGCATGCTCAAGTAGTTTTCCTGGAACCCCTGCCAGCTGGGTGCCATGTGCTTTGGGTTGCCATGCTTTTTTCAAAGAGGTGCCAGTTCAGAGACTTGTCCTGGGACCTCATGGCTTAACCCAAACATGAGAAGAGAAGGATTACTGAAGTGCCTGCTACCCCTCCCCTCTCCACAGCTCATGCTCCCAGATGGCATCACTGTGGAAGTGATCGTGGTCAACCAGGTCAATGCGGGGCACCTGTTTGTGCAGCAGCACACGCACCCTACCTTTCATGCACTGCGCAGCCTGGACCAGCAAATGTACCTCTGCTACTCTCAGCCTGGAATCCCCACCTTGCCCACCCCGGTAGAAAGTAAGTGCTGCCCTGAAGGTCGGCAGGAGCCATGCCAGGGAAGAGTTTTAGGGGTGGCCTATTCTGCTCCTTGGGTCCTTCATGGACCAGCATTTCTGACTTCTTGCTGTTGGCATGGAGTACTCTGGGCTCAGTTGCTTGGCTAGCACAAGCTGCTGTTCGTACTGGCTATACACGGAGCCATGGTGTGGAGTGGAGTTTTTTGATTTGTTTTTCTTAAAATATATTTCTATTGATTTCAGAGAGGAAGGGAGAGGGAGAGAGAGAGATAGAAACATCAATGATGAGAGAGAACCATTGATCAGCTGCCTTCTGCACTTCCCACACTGGGGATCGAGCCCACAACTGGGGCATATGCCCTGACCGGGAATCAAACTGTGACCTCCTGGTTCATAGGTCGGTGCTCAATTACTGAGCCACACTGGCTGGGTGTATTTTACTTTTTATTCTGGTTCATCTGTGTCCATCTGAGGCTCCAGTAAGTTTCAGAGTACATGGATGTAGGTGAGTGCCTTTGTCTGGATGATTTTTGGATGGCACCCTGCTAGGCTGAATGTCCCACATCCAGGTGCTTCTGTTGGCCAGTCTTAGGCTCTGGGGAGGCTTCAGGGACTCCTTCCCATTCCGGTTCCCTGCAACTTGGAGGTGCAGGCCTCTGGGAAGGGATGTGGGCAGTGGGTAGCATTGACTGGGCAGCCCTTGTGCCCTGGCCTGGGCCAGGCTTGCCCACAGCTCTCTCCTTCCCTGCAGTAACAGTCATCTGTGCAGCCCCTGGTGCGGATGGTGCTTGGTGGCGAGCCCAAGTGGTGGCCTCCTACGAGGAGACAAATGAAGTCGAGATTCGCTATGTGGACTACGGGGGATATAAGAGAGTGAAAGTAGACGTGCTCCGGCAAATCCGGTGAGTCCAGGCTCCTCGCACAGGCGCACACCCTGCTTAGGAGGGGACGGATTTTTGTTGGTTGGCTCAGTTCTACTAAGCCTGGGACACGGGTTAATTCTTCCTGCTATCTACTCTGCTTTAGCAGTCTGATATAAACAAACTCCATCGCTCACCTCAGCCAAACTAAACCAGACAGGCCTGTCTTAGAAGAATTCCCCTGAGTATCATATGGCAAAAGCAAAGCAGGCTTTTTTTTAGGAGTTTGATGCAAGAAGACCCTCTGAGGTCAGGCTTGTGGCAGAACTGGCGGCCTGCCTTCAGGTGTATGGGGGCTGAGCCATCATGGGTATCTGTTGCCCATCATGAGTATCTGCTCTCCTTCACTCTGGGCTGCTGGGCTCATGGCACTAACAGAAGATAACTACCAGCCTGGAGTAGAGTCGGCCTTCGGGGCCATGCTCAATGTGTTCCTTTCTTGTTGCTCTAGGTCTGACTTTGTGACCCTGCCTTTCCAGGGAGCAGAAGTCCTTCTGGATAGCGTGATGCCCCTGTCAGGTAACAGGTGTGGGCTTCTGGCAGGGTGTGTGTGTGTGTGTTGGGGGCGGGGGGGCAGTTGAGAGTAGGTCTTTTTTTTTGAGAGTCTCATTTTCACCTGGAGGGCTTATGCTAACATGGATTGCTGGCACTGTCAGTTTCTGATCAATTGATAGCTTTGGGCCGAGACCTCAGAACTTGTATTTCTAAATTCTCAGGTGAGGCCAATACTGCTGGTCCATGGACCACCCTCCCAGGTCCACTGCTCTGGACTTTACCTGGGCCTCCAACTTAGAGAGGCTTCTGCTGCAGGTGCCTTCCAGACGTAGTCCAGACCCAGAGGCCTAGCACCTGTGGTTGAGGGCAGGCATTGAGGCCAATGGCACTCCTCAGCTGGGCCTCAGCTTCTGGGGGCACTGTGGGGATCACACTGCCACACACCTGTCCACTGTGGTGTCTTAGACTGATCACATTGCCTAAGGGAAGGGGACTGGCAGTGTGATCCTGGGCAAGTTACTTAGCCTCGATTCCTACCTCCCTCCTCTGGAAAATGGGGCTTTACCTGTTTTTCAGAGTGGCCAAGGAAATTACATGAACCTAGAAACTGAGATGTGGACTCTGGTCAGGTAGCAGCTACTTATGACCAGGAGTTTTATATTTACTAGTCCCTTGATTTCATGCTCCTCCCTCCCAGGTTTGCCCCATCTAATCTTGTTCTTGTACAAAGCAATGAAATGCTTTAGAAGCACTACAGCCTGGCTGTGGTCTTGTTGGCTAGAATGCTGGGCAGGGTCTTCAGTTTTATTTCTCTTTATTACTTTGCCCATGCCCAGCCTTCTTCTCCATTTCTATCCGTCTCAGGACTTATCCGGGCCCAGCTGAAAGGCTCCCTCCTCCATAAGATATTCCCAGACCTTTGTAAACCTGCCTCTCACTTCCTTACCATCTCTTGCCTTGGGTGTATTCTTACATGTAACTTCTATAATCTGACGAAGAAAGCTGCCTCAGTGCCCTGCCTGCTGTTCGATAGTTACTGCCCGCATTGGGCTGTGTGGCCACTGCCTGGGTTTGAATTCCACCTGCACCACTCTCAGAGCTGGTTGACCTTCTGCCTTTGTCTTCCATGTTCCCACCTATAAAGTAGGGTAGCACCTGCCATCTTGTAAGGTGTTAACTGATTCAGTGGAAGAACGTATCCAACATGCTCAGCCCGGTCAGCCCCCAGATAAGCGGTGGTGGTGATGTTTCCATTGAAGGCAGAGTTTCTGTCCATCTGGTCCTCTGTATGTAGGTAGCACATAGCAGGGACCCTGAGTGTTTGTAGAGACCTGGGCTTTCTTGACACCGGTGGCTCTCTCAGGTGAAGGTCTCAGGCTCCGTGGCAGTATGTGAGGCCTTTTACTTGGAACACACCTAGAAGTGTGTAGGTGACAAGAGCACCTGTCCTCAGTGAGAGTCTAAATGCTGCTTTTCCTTCTCCTAAAGACGATGAGCACTTCTCACCCGAGGCGGATGCAGCTGTGAGCGAGATGACTGGAAACACAGCGCTGCTGGCTCAGGTGTGTGGCTGGTACGGGGGGAGGGGGAGGCGGGGCAGGCTGCACAGGCTCTGTCTGAGGAACCTCCCAGCTTCTGCAGGGCCCACCGGCCTCACTCATCCAGCATCTGGGCCTCTTGGGAGCCGACCTTTCAGTTGCCTGCCTTCCTGTGGTTCCTGCCCTGGGCTGCCTAGCTGTCTTCACAGAGAGGCACACGGGGTCACTTCTAAACAGACTTGTTTTTCTGTTTGTTTTCAGGTGACAAATTACAGTCCGACTGGCATTCCTTTGATCCAGCTGTGGAGTGTGGTAGGAGATGAAGTAAGTTCTGTCCTATTTCCCTGCGTTACTAGCCAGCAGTGATGATCAACGTGGAGCTAATCAGAGGATGTAACTACAGACCAGGGTCTCCCAGGGGCATTTAGCGATGTCTGGAGATCTTTGTGGTTGACATAGTTGGGAGTGGGTCAAGGGCAGGTATGCTGGCTAAACATTTTACAGTGCACAGGAGAGCTCCCACAACAGAGAATTATTTAGCCCAAAATGTCGGTGGGGCTTGCTAGACCGTCTGTCCATCGCATTTTCCTCTCCTCACCGCATGGTATTAAAGCTTAGATTTCTCAATGCACTGGAAAGCCTGTCCTCATGCCAGTAGAATACAGAAGTAAATGCCCCTGTTGGCCCAGAAAATGAGTCACACCCCCACCGCCATTACTAGTGCACCTGTTGCCTACGGTGGCCGCCTGGACCTGTAAGAGGGAGCATTGTGCTGCCTTGAGACATGGCCCCTGGGTGCCGTGGGCAGAGATTTCAAGGGGACTTTCTCTTCTAGGTGGTGTTGATAAACCGGTCGCTGGTGGAGCGAGGACTTGCTCAGTGGGTAGACAGCTACTACACAAGCCTCTGACCCCTGCCACAGCCGCTCGAGTCTTTATTGCACTGTTGAAATTGGGCTTGACACTCAAGGCAAAGACTTTACATCAGAATAACAAATGTTGTCTTCCTCAGACAGTCCTTTTTTTTTTTCTTCAAAAAAATATTATAGTCATGTTGAGAAAGGTGTTTTGTCTCTGAGACAAGGAAGGAGCTGTGGGTTCTTTTTAAAGCCATAGGATGGTGTTCAACAAGCCAGTCGGGTTAACCTGGTTCTAAGCTGTTAAAAAAAATGTGGAAGAAAAACTGTCTCAACCAGTTGTCCCATTCTCCCCCGCTCCCCATTCCTCTCCTCTTCCTTCCCACTCCCCCTCACCCCCAAGCCAAACTGATTGGAGCAGACAGGCCAAGGGATGTGTTGCTTGTTTGAGAGGGTTTCTTTTGCTTCAAAATCTTTCTTCAGGGAGCAGGACATGAACTGACTAATTGGTATTGATTATTTGTACAGCTGACATAAATGCATTTATGATGTTAACCCAGTTTTTATAAACTTCACCTACGTGTCTAAGAAGGCAGACTTTTTAATGCATATGTAAATACAAAGCAATCAGACCTCTCTCTGGCCTTGGTCCGCGGGAGAAGGGAAGTGTTTGTTACCTGGCCAAGCCTGGTTGTGATTTGTAACCATTTTCTATTTGTGCAAACAATGTAAATATGTGTTTAAAAATGTAATATTTTATACAAGATACACTGGAGAACAAAGGGAACTCGAGGTTTTTCCACTTCCGCAGTCCAGCTTCCCATCAGCTCCTCCGCTGGGGCTCCCGTGGTGCCCCCAATACTGAACAGGGTGACTGTATGATATAGATTGTGATCCGGGGATTTTTTTTTTTTCTGTACAAATTTGTTTAAAAAAAAAAAAAAGCAGCTCATTGAATTACCTTGCAGTGGTGTGTTTGATTCTTTTTTAAACTGTTCTCCCGCGTTGTGCAATTTTAAATAAGTAACTTAAGCTTATATAAATCTTGAATTGTATACCCTAGAGCTTTGAGTTCATTTGTTCCATGGTGAAAAGGGTTGGGGAGTAAAGACGGTGGTTGTAGGGTGGTGGGGCTGGAGAGCTATGGCTCTTTGAAGACAGGTTAGCCAGAAACTTCCACCTGGCCTTCCCCTCCGTGCCCCGCAAGGTGGCAGCAGGCGTCCTCTGGCTTCCCCAGTGAGTGTCTCAAACAGCCAAGCTTGAATTTAAAGTGCCGGTTTCCATAATTCTTTGGTTATGCTTTTTTTCCCCCTTCTTTTGTTAATCCACACCAGAGGATACTTTTTCCATTGCTTTTCAAAGAGAGTGGGAGGGCAGGAGGGGGGCAGAGAGAGAGAGAGAAAGAGAGATCAATGTAAGAGAGACATATCAACTGGTTTCTTCCCACATGTGCCCCGACTGGGGGGTGGGGAGCATACCCACAACCCTAGTGTATGTCCTTGACTGGGAATCAAACTCACGATCCATCTATGTGTAGGCTGATGCTCTAACCACTGAGAAACACCGGCCAGGGCTGGTTATGCATTCTTTTTAAAAATATATATATTTTATTGATTTTTTTTACAGAGAGGAAGAGAGAAACATCGATCAGCTGCCTCTTGTACACCCCCTACTGGGGATGTGCCCGCAACCAAGGTGCATGCCCTTGACCGGAATCGAACACAGGCCGACGCTCTATCCACTGAGCCAAACCGGTTTCGGCTGGTTATGCATTCTTAAAGGTCTATTAAGTTATTACCATGTAGTGCTAAGAATGATATAAAATATACATCCATGTCGAGAGCAGATGATAAATCTTGACTTACTAGTCCCTCCTCAAAGGCAGGCTCAGGCCCCTGGGGGTCTCTAGGGAGCTGAGATAGCCCCAGGGTCCTTCACACTGAAGGAATTCTGCAGAGCTTCGGTAACCCATGGTTTAAGCCTCAGCTTCCCTCATCTGAGGAGGAGGTGGTGAATGGTGCCACTGAAGTGAAGTCACGGACCTGGGCCTGCTGTGCAGAGGGGCCACATGAGCTCTCGGGCAGTCTAGGCTGTCGGCAGCCCCAGGCCCAGCGGTGATCGGTGTGCTTCAGCCAAGTCGTGTTACAGCAGGCCTTGGCCTTTCTGTGCAGCCCTCACCACTGGAGCAGCGAGGAAATACGGGAGACATCAAGCTAGTTTGGGGAGAGCTTGTAAAGCCTGGTGTGCAGATTTGGACTTATATTCAGGAGCCATCGAGGGGTTTTAATGGAGGGAACCGCACAGTTTTGGTGCAGGGAGGAAGATGGGGAGGTGGATGAACAGAGACAAAGCCAGGGGCTTCCTCTGGAATGTCTCCTGGGTGACAAGCGATGGAGTCGGCATCCCTGGACAAAGGCCTCGGGGAGAGGGGAAAGCAGTGGGGAAAGGAGGTGGGCTGCCCATGTGTCTCAGGTTCTTTCAGCTGAGCCTTCGGGGATGGTTTATTGAACATGCTGGAGGTTGCTGAAGGCATGTACTCTTTGAAAAAACACTTCTCCGGTTGTGTGGGCCTTTGATTACTTTTTAGGGTTCTGGAAAAGTTGATTTTGACCATTTTGCCAGTAATCTTGTTTTGTGTTTTTTTTAATCTTCACCCGAGGATATTTTTTCCATTGATTTGGAGAGTAGAAGGGAGAGGGAGAGACAGAAACACCAATGTGAGAGAGGCACATCAATTGGTTGCCTCTCGCATGCCCCTGACCAGGGCTGGGAGCTGCAACTGAGGTACCTGCCTTGACTGGAATCAAACCCGGGACCTTTCAGTCCGTCGGCCGACCTCTATCCACTGAACCAAACCAGCTAGGACAGTGGTTGGCAAACTCATTAGTCAACAGAGCCAAATATCAACAGTACAACGATTGAAATTTCTTTTGAGAGCCAAATTTTTTAAACTTCTTTTAATGCCACTTCTTCAAAATTGCAGGGGCCTGATGCGGTGGGGGCCAAACATGGCGGGGATCTCCCTTTTCCACATCCCGCGCAGAAAGAGAGATGAATGAACCGGTTCTAAATGGAGGCGGCCAGGGATTGAGAAATATTAGAAATAAAGAGAGGAGAGATAGATTTGAAAGCTGGGAGCTGGGTGGATCTTTCTGTGCCTGGCTGAGGCCCACAGAACAGATCCAGACTGCAAAGCTGAGGCTTTATTTATACTCAGGGACAAACAAGGCAATTAACAATGTTCTTGTAAGTTTCACTTGTTTTGGCAGCACTTGCTGCCCCTCCCACAGCCCACTAGCTACCCAGGAAGGATCTAGGGATCAGTTACAGGATTAGGCTTAATTATGCTGGGAGGGGTCTGCCCTCCAAACGAACTTGTTTGTGACCCTGCCACAGGTCAGTCAGAGGCTTAACCCTATAACCGCTTCCTACACAAAATAGACTCGCCCAGGCCGTGGTATTTTGTGGAAGACCCACACTAAAGGGGCCAAAGAGCCGCATGTGGCTCGCGAGCCGCAGTTTGCCGACCACTGGTAGGACAATCTTGTTGCTTTTATGGAGGAACAGATTTATAGAGTTCCAGCTCCACCATTCTGGCATGTGCTTTTTAGACTTGTTCTTTGAATTAATTACCTGTGCACCACCCAGGGGACAGCTGAAGTGCGTTTGAAAACTCCTGGGAAAAGCCATTGCTGGAGAGAGGTTGATGGCCTGGGGTGCCGGAGGGAAGTGGGATTCTGGGTGGAGGAGGCTCGAGCTCCCAGCCTGTTCTTACTTCAGATACTTGTGTTAGCGACCTCCCCTCTGGTCCTCGGGGCCCTGCTAGAAATGGGTGGCTGGGTTCTAGGGTGCTGGTACACCTCATACAGCCTCAGTTATGCCACATAGCGGTATTTCTAACCATCACAGGCTTAGGATAAAACAGTTAGTAGCCAGAGTTAAGTGCTCACTGTTTCGGACACTGCTGTTTTTCGGACACTGCTGTTTTATAGGTAGAGTTGGTCCTCACGACAACCCAGTGAGGTGGAAGGTGGTAACGGTCGAAAGTGGGTTTTGGAAGGAGCTGAGCTGATTTGCAGAGCCAGGCTTTTTCCCTGCCGGGTTCTCTCAGCCATGGCTCCTCTGAAGCCACAGGAGGAGGACGGTGCCTTGTCTGTCTCCCCAGATAAATGCCACTGTGGGTAAATGATCGGCTCATGGGAAAGTTTTGAAACTTTGAATGAAAAAAACAAAACATTACAACAGGAGAGCTCGGTCATTTTGCTTATATGAACAATTAAAATTTTAGTAATGTAAACCAAATCAGGAAACACTGTAGCATGTAGGCCAACAGGGTGAGCCTTCTAGCGGATGCTGATCTCAAAGGAAAGCATAGTCTCCATTGGGAAATGTAGAGACATTTGGGCAGGAAGATGGAGGGAGAATCGGGGTATTTCTACACCAGCGCTGTCCAATGGAAATATAGGAGCCTCCAGTGTAATTTAAATGTTTCTAGGAGCCATAATACAAAGGAAAAAGAAACGGCTGTAATTAATAATAGTTTGACCCTCTATCTCATTTCAGTATGTAATGGACATTAAAAATATTAATGAGTTACTTTACTCAGTCTTTGAAATTGGTGTGTATATGTCCCACTTCCAACCTTCTGTCCAGACTAACCACAGCTCAGGTGCTCAGTAGCCACAGGTGGCTTGAGACAACCATCCCGGACAGCACAGGACAAGGATAGTCCTCTGATTGCAGGCGCACAAATGCTAACCATCTTGCAGCCTTCTTTCTGCGTGTTCTTACGTCACTGAGGAAGTGCTGGGTTCTGCACATTTTCCCAGATGAATTTCAGAATGATTTGGGGAAGGGGATCATGGTCAGTGTTGTGAAGAAGAACGCATGTTGTTGGTTTGGTATAAAGTTTTATGTAATCTGTGAAATGGGGCTTGTAAATTATTCAAATTTATTGTTTTTTGCCCTTTTCCTCCACCCCCTTTTTTTTGGGGGGGTGGGTTGGAGGGGGCTGTACTATCTGTTCATTTGTAAGAAAATTAAACGATTCTGCTATTGTCATGTTTTCCAGTTTCTCTTTACAGCTTCTTTTGTGAAAGAGCTCATGAAAGGTATTTCCTCATCAGCATTAAAATAGCTTTGGTATCCTGTTTGGTGCTTTGTTTTGAATTTTATATCCTTTTTCTCTGTCACTTTAGGTGAGGGGCTTTGTAAACATGTTGCTAGGATTACTTTTTATTTTTAAAATATGTTTTTATTGCCCTAGCTGGCTTGGCTCAGTGGCTAGGGCGTTGGCCTTTGGACTGAAGGGTCCTGGTTCAATTCCGGTCAGGGGCATGTGCCCAGGTTGCAGTCTCTATCGTGCAGGAGGCCGCCAATTGATGATTCTCATCATTGATGTTTCTATTTCTCTCTCCCTCTCCCTTCCTCTCTGAAATCAATTGAGTTACATTCCATACACCAAATCATTGTGATACACCACCCACAGTGTTGGTGTATCGGATGACGCTCTAACCAGCTGAGCTACCCGGCCAGGGCTAGGATTATTATTATTTTTTTTAATCCTCACCCGAGGATATTTTTCCATTGATTTTTAGAGAGAGTGGAAGAGAGAGGGAGAGACAGAAATATCGATGTGAGAGAAACACATTGATTGGTTGCCTCCTCCATGAGCCCTGACCTGGGCCCAGGCTCAGGAGGAGCCTGCAACCAAGGTACATGCCCTCGACTGGAATCAAACCCAGGACCCTTCAGTCTGCAGGCCGATGCTCTATCCACTGAGCCAAACCATCTAGGGCTAGGATTATTTTTTAAGTGAAATCTGCAAAGTCCATAGGTGAGTTTAACTTGTTAATTGTGATCACTGTTATAGTATTATTTGCCATTTAGTTAATTTTCCTATTATTTTCTAATTTTTTTCCTTTTCTCTTTATTTGCTTGATTAAAAATTTCCCCTCTAGTAAATTTATCATTTAACATCTTATTTCTGTGCCAGTAACTCTGATAACTCTGATTTATATTTTTCTCAGTATCATTTAAGGCATCCTTCCTCCTTAAACATTAAGGAACTCAGCAGAATGTCAGATTTCTGCCCTTCCTTTAAGTATGCGCGCGCACACATACACACACACACACACAGTCTCCTGGGTTTTGTTGGAACATAGAATACAGTTCAGAATTCCAAACTTCTCATATAAACCTTTCTCTCAAGGATCTTTTAATAGTGACATTAAACTTGAGTCATGTTATCAAAAAATGTTTTGGCCCAACCTCCTTTTTCACCAGCTTCCTTGCTCATCTGTTTGTTGTGTATCTGTTCCTGAGTTCGTAATTATGATTCGCTTCTAATTTTTTTGGAGTGTCTCTTTGAATTTTTTTGTTCTCAGAACACACATGCATCCTTGCACATCTGAACCTTCCTTTCTGCCCTGACACAGCAGCAGCTGTTAGCTGAGCATCCCTGCTGGAGTGGCTGTCTCCTTGCCAGAACTTCCGCCTTCCCGCCCCATAGGAGGATTGTACGTCTTAGTGCTGTTGAGCTTGGGCATGGTCAAGGACAGGTGGGTAGAGGTGGCGGCGTCCCAAGGCAGACACTGCAAGAGGCAGCGTGTGGCTCGTGCCCTCCCTCTGGCCCAGCGTCAGCCACATTCCAGGTGCAGACTAGACCATGCACCTGGGTCCCAGCGTGAAGACTAGAACAGAGATGCAGCCAACCAGTGATGTGGTATATGAAGCAGTGAGGTATATTTTTTAAAATTAGCTTTGTAGTATAACATATATATACATTGAAGTGCATAAAGTGCATAGATCTCGAGTGTGGAATGGGATGCATTTTTACTCATAATGGGTAATCAGCAGGTGAAGATAGAGGAATATTTTCTGGACCCCAGGACTTCTCTCATGCCCTTTTCTGGTCTATACCCTCTCCCCGATGACCAGTATTCTTTTATTTAAAAAAAATTTTTTTAACCTCAGTTGAGGATATGGTTGCCTCTCCTAAATGCCCCAACTAGGGACTGAACCCGTAACCTAGGTATATGCCCCGACTGGGAATCGAACCCTTTGGTGTACAGGACGACTCTCCAACAATTAGCCACACTGGCCAGGGCGACCAGTGTTCTTTTATCGCTCTGAGATTAGTTTTGTCTGTTCTGGAATGTTGTTTGATTGGACTCATCCACTAAGGACGCTTGCTGCTTCTGCTCACCATGGTGTCTGGCTGTGTGCATTCCGCTGTATGAATGCACTGCGACTTCTTTACCCATTCTTTGATGTTCATTTAGGCCTAGTTTGGGGCTGTAATGAATGAAGCTGTTATGATTCATTCTTGTGTTTTTGGTGCATTTGTTTTCATTTCTCTTGGGCCTACACCTGGCACTGCTGGGCCACGGGTTAGGAATATGTTCAGCTTCAGTAGTTATTTGCATATTGAGACGTTAAAAGGCTCACCAGGTGACTCGGATGTGCTTCTGGGAAGGAGAACCCTGGTCCAGAGAGACGGCTCTAAACGCTTGCTGCCCAGTTAGCTCCCCTCCCGAGGCCTGCTGAGTTCTGCCAGGTTGCCCAGTTGCCCTCCAGTAAATCCCTAAACTGTGTCTGTTGCTTGCCACCAGTGAGCCCTGTCCAACCAGACATGTAGTTCTAATCTAACTCCTACCCTCACTCCGAATCTGCTTCAGAGTTAAATTCTCATCCCCATCGTCTCGGTTGATGGGGTGCCAGCTTTCCAGCCTCCGTCTCCCCTGCCGGAGCCCTCACTACCTGCAGCAGCCCAGCTCGGACTCTTGCCCCATTTCTTCCTTCTGTGCCCTCCGGGCCACGTGGACATGTGGACGTGGTAGCGGTCGATCCACAGCATCCTCGGTCCTGAGAGCACAGCAGGGTTGACGTGAGGCTGAACTGGCATAAAGCATGTCAAGCACTTAGTAAGGGCCCTGGTGGAAAGAGCTCACAAGTGATGCTGACATGCAGATCACGGAACGCTTCCTTCGTCGCTGAGTTCCGATGGACTGCGCGCCACGTGGAGAACTGCATGTTCAGTAAACCAGGCGCTGGCCACCGGGGCTGTCGAGCTTTTGAAATGCTTCTCGTCCAAGATGAGCTGTGTTGTCAATGGAAAATACATACTTTGTGAGAAGACGAATGGTTACATGTTAGAGGAATACTGTGGCTATAGCGGGTTAAATGAAACGCAGTCACACTTGTTTTTTTCTAAAGGGTGGCAAGGCTGGGTAAGGGAATACCATTTAGAGGTCACATCCTTTCAGATAGCGTTTCTCAAATTGGGGGGCTCTGTGTAGCGTTTATGGCCTCAAAAGATCTGTCCTTCAGTCTTAGTTCTGCCCTGTGGTTGTTCAGAAGGTGAAAAGAGATCATTTAATTTCAATAAAAAACTTACCTAAAAAAAAAAACAGATACAAGCAAACACACTCCACGCTAGCCCTGAAGTTCTCTGGTCTCGAACCACTAGATGGCGCCACAGCACAAGTTTCTGGAAATATTCCCTCCTACAGTAGTTGCTTTAGAACAGGTTCTCCAAAGGGTTCTCTCATTCTCAGATCTTACATGAAATGCACATCCTCAGGCCACACGCCAGACCCCCTGAATCAGAAACTGTTGTAACACCCACCCAGGTGGTTCTGCTGCACACTGAAGTTTGAGAATCGCTGTCCTAGAATTGGCCTTGGGGTAGCTTGGGTGAGCGAGTAGGACGCACCACACACAGGGCTTGCTTGGAGGGGCAAGAGGGACAGTGGGGGAGGGGAGAGTGAAGGAACAATTCCAAATTGTCCACGTGTGGACAGAACTACAAATCAGGGAGCAGTTAAGGAACAAGAGACTTGGTGGTTTTGTACTTTTCTTTTTAAATAAGGGATGTCAAATGGTGCCACTGGCGAACCCCCACTTTAGGGCAAAGGCTCCATTCCAAGAGCCTTTGGGCAGCCTTTGTGCCCACTAATGGCTGTTTATTTCTGCCTGTTTTGAAATTTCACCAAATCACCGCTGTGTTAATGGACTAAAATCTTGCAACCCTCTCAAGACGATCCAGGAAAATGGATGCTCAGAAGTGAAAAAGAAGCTTGAGACCAGGTGGAAAAATCACTAGCGAATTAAAACCTTATTTCTATCTTTCCAATCCAATCTGTGTCCTGAGGGGAGGCCAGTGCCAGAACGAACTCACATCTTTTTATTTTTTTCCCTGACAGACAAAAATTCCTTTTGCAGGTGGCTACCGAGCCTTCATAGGGGCAATGCATCATGCAAATAATTTTTTTCTGCTATGTGTACAGTTTAGTTTGATTTATTTTTGATGTCAGAAACAAAATAGAAAGTTAAGGCTTTAAAAATGAGCGTGGCTGGCTGAATAAATAAATAATATGCTCTTGGCCAGAACCTGCCAGTGCCTCCTTAATTGCCCATTGATTCTTTAATTCTCTGCACTTTAACATCTACAGAAATTAAGAGGCCACAGAGCATGGACATGTCTTTTGTTAAACAAATTAGGGAAGCGGGGGTTTTAGAAGGAGTAGCCCTGCCTGGGCTTCGACTTAGCATTTAAAGGCAGGAGGACGGAAGTCAGGAGCCTCAGACGGTCTCCTCCAGGAGCAGGTGGGCCTCCCCTTGATTTCCCGGCCATGAATATTTATGGCGTGTCCACAGACCTGAGAACGCACAGAACACAGAGCCACTTAGCAACAGGAAGGCGCACGCTCCTGGGGGAGGCAGGGCGTCTCCATTTCTTTCAGGGAAACCACTCTGGGAGGTTTCTTTCATCTCATTTCCAGGTTTGGCGCGGGCACCAGTCGACCTCACCACTCAGGGGAGACCACGGATGCCGTCCTGAAAGGCGGTGGAGCCCCGTGTGGGCCTCCGGGCTCACCCCACCCTCGGCCTTCAATGCCAGTCCTTCCAAACCGCACAAAGTTTAAGGTCTCGCTCCACCTGTGTGGCTTAGGGGTTGAGCATCGGCCTACGAACCAGGAAGTCACGGTTCGATTCCTGGTCAGGGCACATGCCCAGGTTGCGGGCTCGATCCCCAGTGTGGGGTGTGCAGGAGGCAGCCAAACAATGATTTTCTCTCATCATTGATGTTTCTGTCTCTCCCTCTCCCTTCTTCTCTGAAATCACTAAATTATATATATATATATATATATATATATTTTTTTTTTATATATATATATATTTTTTTTTTAAGAAGAAAGTTTAAGGTCTCTGACCTCTGTGCCTCCCAGGACTCTCTCCACTGCTGCTGGCTCTTCCTCCTTTCCCTAACACACGGCGAGGTCCCCGCTCCAGGAAGTATTTCCAAAACACACCTTCAGCCTCCGCCTGTCCCCAGAGCACACCTTGTATCCTTTTGCTGTGACATCACCTCTTGGTATTGAATCCCTTGAAAGCAAGACGTAAGTTTTTTAAGTTTCTGAAACTCTGGCATATGAAACATCATAGGCCCTCAAAAATATTTGGTCAGTGAAAACTCAGTGAACAGGATGAAATGCCCAGAAAGTCACTCCATGACTATTTCCTTCTCCTCGGGGTTCCAGCCTCTCACAGCTCTGTGTCAGGAAGGCCTTCCTCAGATCCCCGTTAAGCCAGAGGGAGGTGTGTTCAGGCCGAGCGGGAGGAGGTTAAATGAGGAAACACAGGCAGAGCACTTGACCGCCCACCCACCATGGCGAGGAGGTCTGGACATGTGGGGCCCATCTCGGCTTAGACTCCGGGGGATCCATGCTGGGCTGGCAGGACATGGTGTGAGGTCATATGGAGGAAAGGCCATATCCTGCTGGGTTTTAGACCCTTGAACACCAAGGTATCTGACCACTAAGGCTGAACCCTCCCAACTTGCGAAGGCAGTCCACAGGGACGACGCGGGTCGGCATATCAGCTAAGAGCTCTGTGCTCTCAGGGAAGTTACTTAACCCTTCTGGGCCTCCGTTTGTGCATCTGTAACCTAGGATCAGCAGCCATGGTGCCACCTCAAATGTGGGAGGAATTACATGTGAAGTTTCTGGCAGGATGTGCTGGGTAAGTATTTTGTTTATGTCCTTCAGCTGCTGCTTGGGTGGGGGTGAGGACAGGAGCATGTGCTGGATGTTTCTCTGTAGAAGTCTCTTGAGACAAGGCCATCTTTGCTTTTGGGGGTTCTTCCAGGGTGGGATCTACCTCCTTCTGGACCAGGGAGCCCCATCATTTCCTCCACATTGAAGACCCACCTGCTGGTCTCCCCTCTGCTCATCCCCTGGGACCACCACGGAATGCCTCCTGGGCTGTAATTACGGCTCCAGGGTGAGACTACCATCCAAACACCTGCTGGCCAGGCCTCTGCCTCCAGGGGCCCTTTCCTTCTGAGCTGGGCTGGGGGGTGCGAGCGAGGCTGGGACCCCCTGTCCAGGCATGTCCTCAGCTGGCTGCCTTCAGGACTCCTCACGCGCCTGTCCTCTCCCAGTCCCAATTCCCCTCTCCCTCAGCATCTTCATTCCATTAGAATTCTCGCCCTTCCACTTATCAAATCCACGGAGCACCTGCCGGTCTCCGCCACTGTCAACATCCCCGCTTCTTGTGTCTCCTGCAGCCTGGCGCCCGGCGGCTCCTCTCGGGCAATTATGATTCCATCCCCAGCTCACGTCGGAAGTCTTTGTTCTTCTCTCTGAACGTTCCCGCTAATTTCTACTGACTGTTTATTCAGCCTTTGAAACCGGCTGGCTTGCTACTTACTCAGGAAGTGCAGCCCCCAGAGGGAGAGAGTGGGGACACAGAGCAACAGTTAGGACAGGAAGGAAAGACACTTCAGAGGGTGAGGGGGAGAGGCAGGAATTCGGAGGGCCCATGGGGAGGGAGGTAGGGAGGGGGTGGCGGCCAGGCGCTGCTTTTTGGGTTAGCAGTTTGGTCCAGTTCTTGACCATGTAAGTACGCGTGCATGTGCCCGTGGAGTGGCAAACCTGTACATGCGTGCAGGAGGCAGGAGAAAGCTGTCATCCTTTTGTTCTGCAAAGCAGCTGAGAGTTTGAGAGGAGGCGGGGGGCAGGCAGAAATGCCCTTCTCTGAAGAGAAGAATTGGGGGCAGAGAGGATGGTCCAACAGGGAGGGGACAAAGAGAAGGGGACGGGAGGCGGGGAGCCGGACGGGAGGCTGGGTGGCCCGAGGAGCACCGTGCCACTCTAAGCTGTCTGCTAGGAGGTGCTGCTTGCACTCCTCAGTGTTCACAGATAATGTGGTTTGTAGGCACCAGCCTTGTCTCTGAAGTTGTTAGGAGTGTGGGGAGGGGGGAGAAGAGTGTTTGGTTTGTGAACTGATGCCAGGAGACAGGGCTGAGAGCAGATTAGGAGGAGGCTGGGATCTAGAGCTTCCAATTATTGGGGGTTGGGAGGACACTTGGCCAGAGCTTTGACCGGTGGAATGGGGGCTCGAATCAGTGTTACCCCACAATTGGGAGCCAAGAGACCCCAGCCAACATCTGGTATTATCTACATAAACACACACGTATGCTTTCATATAAAATGTGTCAGGGCAAAACTATACATAACAAATATGCATAAATTTTGTACAGTGTGTTAAATATAGTTATAAAGGTATAACATCATATAAGAGAAAATAGAAAATATATAAAATCAAACACATATGTAATACAAGTACAATACATAGAGTATATAACCATGTATCTATACTAATAAATGTAATACAATGTACAATACATTGTAATACAAGTACAATACATAGAGTACATAACCATGTATCTATACTAATAAAAGGGTAATATGCTAATTAGACCGGGAGACCTTCCGGAGACCTTCTGGACAAAGCTAAAGTGGCGGGGCCGAGGCAGAGGTGGTTAGAGGCGATCAGGCCGGAAGGGAAGGGCAGTTGGGTTGAGCAGGCTGGCAGGGGGGGTCAGTTGGGGCCGAGCAGGCCAGTAGGGGGAGGCAGTAGGGGGTGATCAGTCTGGCAGGGGGAGGCTGTTAGGGGCGATCAGGCCAGCAGGGGGGGCAGTTGGGTCGAGCAGGCTGGCGGGGGGGGGGGGGGGGTGTCAGTTGGGGCTGAGCAGGCCAGCGGGGGGGCAGTAGGGGTTGATCAGGCCGGCAGGGGCGGGGGCAGTTGGGGGTGATCAGGCTGGCAAGTGGGGGCAGTTGGGAGCGAGCAGGCAGGCAGGCAGAGGCAGTTAGGGGCGATCAGGCAGGCAGGCAGGTGAACAGTTAGGAGCCAGTGGTCTCAGATTGCGAGAGGGATGTCCGACTGCTGGTTTAGGTCCAATCCCTGGGACATCCCCCAAGGGGTCCCAGATTGGAGAAGATGCAGGCTGGGCTGAGGGATTCTCCCCCCTCCCCCCCCCCGTGCACAAATTTCAAACACCGGGCCACTAGTGTGATGATAATATGCATAAAATAGAGATGTCATCATGTTTTAAATATATAGCTATAGACTAGCTACAAAATAGAATAGAAAAAAATCTTGTGCTACAAAATTTAGTCACATCTTTTATTTTTTTCTTTCTGACAACCTACCTTTATGGGGAGTATTTATTTACAGGTTTAACATTACTGATATGTAATTGGCATACAATAAAGTTGCACATATTTAAGGTGTACAACTGGTACTCTATGACCTACGTACACACCTATGACCCTATTACCACAGTCAGGATAATGAACATATCCACCTCCCCGCAAAGTTTAGTCTATCCCCTTGTGTTGCCTCCTGTCCCAGCCCTGCCTCGCTTACCGGCCCAGGCAACCAATATCCTACTTCCTATCGTTTGTGTTTTCTGGAATCCTATAGATCAGTGGTTCTCAACCTTTCTAATGCCGCGACCCTTTAATACAGTTCCTCATGTTGTGGTGACCCCCAACCATAAAATTATTTTCGTTGCTACTTCATAACTTTGCTACTGTTGATGAATCGTACTGTGTTTTACGATGGTCTTAGGCGACCCTGCTAGCAGTTCTCAACCTGTGGGTTCCACAGGTTGAGAACCACTGCTGTAGAGCCTAAGACCATCGGAAAACACAGATATTTACATTACGATTCATCAACAGTAGCAAAATTACAGTTATGAAGTAGCAACGAAAATAATTTTATGGTTGGGGGTCACCACAACATGAGGAACTGTATTAAAGGGTCACGGCATTAGAAAGGTTGAGAACCACTGGTCTAGAGCAATCGGTTTACATATGTAACATGTAACTGTGTAAATGAGAACATTGAGGCTAATGAAAATACCAGTTTGACTAAATGTAATGTGCACCAGCTCCTGGAACAGAGAAGGGAAAGACGGCGAGAGCTGCGTGAAACGTGGAGCTTATGTCACAGTAACACACGCCTTTAGTTGCTTCGTTTTGATAAACATGCCATGGTGATGTACAGCGGCAGCTTTTAGGAGAAACTGAAACCGGGTCAAGGGTATTCAGGAAATCTCGGGACTATCTTTTTTTTGTTTAATATATTTTTATTGATTTCAGAGAGGAAGAGAGAGATAGAAACTTCAAAGAGAGAGAATCATTGATCGGCTGCCTCCCGCACACCCCACCCTGGGGGATCAAGGTTGCAACCCCGGCATGTGCCCTGACTGGGAATCGAACCCTGACCTCGAGTTCACAGGTCAATGCTCAACCACTGAACCACACCCGCCGGGCATCGTGACTATCTTTATGACTTTTCTGTGAATGCAAAATTACCAACAGAAAAAGTTTATTTAAAAATTTGTACTGCATTACACAATGCCATTTGAAAAGCAAACCGAAAAACATACACCCACGCTTTTGTAATTATGGATGACAAGTAACATCTTCCAGAACATACAAATGATCACTGTTTTGCTTGGGTTACCCAATATTGGAAAAAAAAACAAAACAAAAACCTTGACGTTCTCAGCTAAACAGTTGAAAATGGCAACGGATTTTACCAGCTGCTCGCCTTGTGGTCTCAGGATGTGCTCCAATTAAACCGGGAAAGCTTGAGGCTTGTAGAAAATGAGTGAAGCAGGCGGTCCAGTTGGTGCCGTGCTGGGGTGCAATGGGTTAACATTTTCCACAGAGCGCATTGGAGGGCGCGTGCTGCCCCTGCAGTTGTCAGAGTTTAAAATACATTTGAAAGGTGACACTGGAATCAAACGCCTTTGGAGAACCCGTGAAGCTTTGCGGGGGCTTCGCCACACACAACTTGAAAACCACGGGTCTAGTCACAGTTCCCATTTTACAGATGAAGAAACTGAGGCCTAGAGAGGGGATGAGACTAAGGTCTACCACAAGAAAACCTCGTTTTTCCCATCACAAGATTCATTCCTATGGATGGATGCAACTGGGTTATTCTTTCTAACTGCTAATCGAAAGTCATTGAATGCTTCAGTCTCTCTCTTCTCTTCTTCTTTTTTTTTAAATATATTTTTTATTGATATCAGAGAGGAAGGGAGAGAGAGACAGAGATAGAAATATCAATGATGAGAGAGAATCATTGATCGGCTGCCTCCTGCACACCGCAACCTGGGCATGTGCCCTGACCGGGAATCGAACCATGACCTCCTGGTTCATAGGTTGACGCACAATCACAGAGCCACACTGGCCGGGCTCTCTTCTCTTCTTGATGGTCATTTATACTATTTCCATTCTTTAAAACTTTAAAAATTATTTCTTTACGTTCTTTCCATTTTTTAAAGCTCCAGTGAACTATCTCAAATATGTCTCCTTATTCATGTATGTTGCTTCTCTAGGGCATAATCCTAGAAGTGCAGTTGCTGGGTGATCGATGTGTACCCCCTCAACATCACTAGAAATGCCAACTTACTCTTGTAAGAAGTGTACCCCTTCTGCAGCAGTGTGGCTCCCTGCGGCTCCCCAGAATCACCAGTACCTGGTCTGGTCAGGATGGAAGGAGGCAGTGTCCCCCATCTCTGTGGTATGCGGCCTTGGGCCAGTCACTCCCCGCCCCCCAACCCCCAGCCTGAATCTCATCTGTGACATGAGGAGGTGGGCCTCGATCAGGTTCCTAATCTGAGTGTTTTTACTCAAGACTAAATTTTCACGACCCCTAAAAACAGATGTTCTTGCAGCACTGGATAATTGAGAAAATACGACATGATCCTGGGCCACTGTGAGTTCAGGGATGATTTACAATGAATTTGTATTTCATTAAGTGCCCTGACACAGAATGCATTTTGCAGTGGCCGTACATGCATTGGTGATCAGCGTAGTTACTCAGTTTATGAAGCATTCATAGTGCTTTCTACATGAATGGACGCACGCTCCATAGCCCAGAAGTGTTCATAGGGCTCCATTCTCCACCCACGGAAACGGCTGGACTAGAGAGTGTCCGTGACGGGGAGGGCAACATTGTGGCTTCAGAGAGCCGTGGCTTTGCATCCATCCTGCTTTTGCCATTTACTAGGGGTGTGACCTCGGGCGAGTTGTTTAACTTCTGGGACGCCAGTTTTCTCCTACGTGTGCACACACACCTCAGGCATGATTCTAAATGCACTTTGTACATTAACGTATACTAGTATGCTTAGCACAGTGCCTCGTACCTAAGTGCTCTCTAAATGTTAGCTCTTGCTATCTCAGTTAATCTTCCCAACGATCTTACGAGGGAGCTCTATATTCACTTATGGATTCCATCGATATCCATGGAGCACAACCATGTGTACAGCATTGACTGGGTCCTGGGGCTGTGTCAGGGAATGAAACAAGCTCAGGTCTGCCTTATGGAGCCGGGCATTAGCCCCATTTTGCCCTTAAGGATGCTGGAGCCCGGAGAGTGGAGGGCCTTTTCTGAGTTCACACAGTGACGAGGCCAAAGGCACAGGACAAGTTCCTATGCCCGGTCCCTCCATACGATGCCCGCAGCAGCTGCTCTGGTCTCCCATGACCTTGCTCATGACCCTTGGACCAAGCAGGGCACGTGGGTTCCGTTTCACGGTTTTCTGTGCTTGGGACCTAGTCCGTGAGTGGAAGCCCTAAGAGGCAAAATTGGAAGCTGTTGGCGGCCACGTTTTCTTCCATATGGAGAGTGTCACACTGGAGGGAGAGAGGAGAGGAGCCAAGGCAGAGAGAAACAGAGATGGTGGGGGGAGGAAAAAGGGGGTGGAGAGAGATGTGGGGGTAGAGAGAGAATGAGAGATGCTGGCGCTCCAGACACATTCCTCTGTTTCAGTTCCTGCAGACACCCAGGATCCTTCTAACTCCCCTTTTTTACTTAAATTTGCAACCAAAGGAATCCCACTTAATAGAATGGGATATGGCAAGCACCTCCAAACAACTGCTCTAAGATTCTGCGTTCCTGCCACACCCTCCATTGCCTGTTGGCATCCGGAGCTGAGAGTGTCCTGTTCTTAGATAACTTTGCAATAGATTCTCTACCTTCAGAGCGTGTGGCTGCAACCTCGCTCTTCATAAATCAGACCGGAGCTTTCTGCATGGAAAAGAGCCTCGGCCATACATCATTTTTGTTTTCCTCTTGGGGAGAACAACTATGCTACAGCAATAACCTGCCACGTATATGTCTCAGAGCCCTATTTATATAGCCATATGGATAAATATATATAAATAGGACTGTAGAATAATAGATTAAGGGATCTGCTCATCCATAGAAGACTTATGGGGCTTTCAGGACCTACTGGCGGCCTGATTCAGTAAGAAAAATGGGTCTTCAGCAGGATGTGGCCAAGAATTAGATGAGCCCGTAACCTGATAGAAAGCTCACTGGGGAGATGGAGAGGTGGGGTGGGCTGTGTGAGGAGCTGCAAGTTTGGCAGAACGAGCCGTGGGAGCAGGGTAGGGCTACAGAAAAGCATGAACCCTGAGCTGACTTCCCAGCTCAGCCCCTATCTTTCTGTGTGACCTTGGGCAGGTCATTGGCGTCCTCTGAGCCTCGGTTCCTCATATATTAATGAGGAATGTGGACTCACCTCTAAGGTCAGCTTTTCCCACTCTGACACAAACAGGACTCTGAGCTCTGTCGGTGCTGCCCTCAGAAGGTTGAAAAGATCTGTTAGGTTGAGGCCGTCCCTAGGCCTCGAACAATCACCGGTGTTCTACATGAGCCTTATACCTTCTGGGGGCTTCAGGAGGGACCCTTCACAAGACCAAAGGTCCTGGGCAGTCTGAGCAACAATAACAGCAGCTACTACTGTGCCGACTCCTGTGATTCTGCATGACTGGGCGCTGTAGGCTCCTGGTCCGCAGCTCACACTTACTGAGCACTTCCTACGTGCTAGGCACCATTCCGTATACCCTGCATATATGACCTCGCTTCATCCTCACAAGAATCCAGGGAGGTCGGTACCATTATTCTCCCCCCCCCCCCCCCCCCCCCCCGCCATGTGGATGAGGAAATGTGCACAGAGAGGCCCGGCGGCTGGTCCCAGGCCACACAACTGGCAAGTGATGGGGTTGAGACACACCTGGAGTCTGACTCCAGCATCTGCATCCCTGATCCCGCTGTGGACTTCCCTTACACGCGGGCAGAAACGGAGGCTGCCACCGGCGAATTAACGTGTGAACAGCGGGGTCCTTGAATTTCTCAGGCCTGTCAATTTCGTGGGAAGGAATATAGAGAAAAAGTATTCTTGCCGCTCCTCAAGTTTCTTTCCGTTTTTCCATGTCAGTCAATTTTTTTTTTTTTTAAACAAGAGTCTATTTACAGAAGCCACATAGAGGACCCAAGAGAGCCACACCTGTTGGCCGTGCTCCAGTGAAGCCCCCAATCAGAGGTGTGCCTGGTGCTGTGGGCTTTTTCAGGATTGCAGACTATTTTTTGTTCCCTCTGTGGTTGAAACCAGGCTTTTGTGACTTGATGAGAACGTGTTTCTCCTGGAGTGTAATAGTGCAGCTGCCATTTGACCTAATGCCGAAGAGGAAGCATTTGCTGTTTCGGGAGAGTTAACCCTCAAGCTTCTTTCTCCGGCTCCTGCCTTTAGAACAGGCGTTTTGGAGGCAGGGCCAGGCGAGACTTCTGCCTCAATAATCCTTCAATCACCTGAACGCTAATCACGAAATTTTATTGAGCACTTATGTTGTGCCAGGCCTGCTACTGAAGACTGATTTCATCCTCCTAACACCTTCTCAGGAGGTATTGCCATCCCCCCTAAAGACAGGGAATGGAGCTACCGAGGTAAAACAGCTTGCCCAAGGGGCCCCAGCCAGCGACGGGCCGACCTGGGACTGGAACCCTGAGTCTGCACACTGAGCTGTTAACACCAGACTCTGCTACTTCCAAGACCAGCCATCAGCTTTATGGAGGAAAATGGAAATGTGGGCCCCTTGCTCAACAATTAAGGATTTCAAGACGATGACAGCGGAGTGTTAACTGATTGTGGGGCCCTTCCTTCCGAGTGTGACTGCGTGGGACACAGGCCCAGGAAGTCAGCACTGATGACCCGGTTTGGACATTTTCCTGGCGTTCTCCAGCTCCCCGGCCTCTTTGCTGAGACAGTTCGCACAATGACAAAAACACCTGGGCCTTGGGACACCCTGAAAGCCTTGACAAGAAGCGGTGCCCCTGGGCGTTAGAAGGCCTTGGGCAGCTGCAGCTTCCTTCCAGGCAGGAGGCAGACAGGGTTCAGTGCCTGGACTGGGCACCCTGAGGCCACCTTCCTGCCCTACTTGGCCAAACCCTGCCCATCTGCAGGCCGAACGCTGGGAGTCCGGAGCGCACTCCTGCCATCTTCACTCGTCCTGTGGCTTTGTCCATGACGGGGCCTCCCAGAGGTCTGGAGAGGGCCAGACCTCTGCCCTTTCTTGAAGCTTTGCTTTATTAAACCATAAAGAAATGTCAACTGTGGTGCATTTCAAATGTGTACGTGTTTAAAATTAAGGCCATTAGCACAAAAAATAATATAATGCAATATGTGTGCTTTTCCCAAGACAGTTGCTGGATGTATTCATTCATAGCTCACACAAGACAGTAGAATCTGATAAAGGAATAGAATTATTTTTTTCATTTTTATTGAGCGAACGTGCACTATCCTACGTATATAACTTGATGGTTTTTACATATGTATACCCCTCTGTAACCACCACCCAGGTCTGGATTTCTACAGCACCTGGAAGGTTCTCTCATTTGCTTTGGACGTCAATACCCACCAAGAGGTAACCACCATTATGACTTCTATCACCATTGGTTGGCTTTGCTGTTCTTGAATTTCATATAAATGGCCTAAGTACAGTGTATATATTCTTTTGTGTCTGGCTTCTTTCCTTGAATGTAATGTCTGAATTCATCCATGTTGTTGCTTGTAGCAGTGGTTTATTTTTATTGTTATGTGGCATTCCATTATGTGAATACGCACAATTTATTTACCCGTTCTCTTGCTGACAGGCATCTGGGTTATTTTCAGTTATTTGGAGCTATTATGAATAAACTGGTGTGACTGTTTACTATAGTCTGAATGTTTATTTATGCCCCCACCGCCAAATTCTAGGTGGAAATCTAATCCCCAATGTGGTGATATTTGGAGGTGGGGTCTTTGGAAATAATTAGGTCATGAGGGTGGAGCCCTCATTAATGAAACTAGTGCCCTTATAAAAGAGACCCCACCCCAGTCAGCATGGCTCAGTGGTTGAACGTTGACCTATGAACTGGGAGGTCATTGTTGGATTCCCGGTCAGGGCACATGGCCAGGTTTTGGGCTTGATCCCCAGTAGGAGGTGTGCAGGAGGCAGCCAATCAATGATCCTCTCTCATCGTTGATGTGTCTATCTCTCTCTCCCTCTCCCTCCCTCTCTGAATCAATAAAAATATATAAGAAATAAATAAAAGAGACCCCAGAGAGATCCTCTGCCCCTCCCACCGTAGAAGGACACAGCAAGAAGACAGCTGCCTACGAAGCAGGAAGCAGGTTCTCAGCAGGCACCCAATCTGCTGGCACCTTGATCTTGGACTTCCCAGCCTCCAGAACTGTGAGGTACATTTCCGTTGCTTATAAGCCACCCAGTCTATGGCTTTTCTGTTAGAGCAGCCCAAACAGGCTGAGACATTCCTGTATGTGCTTTTGGGTGGCCATATTCCCTCACTTCCCTTGGATAGGGCAGAGGTGGGTTCCGTTTTAGAAAATACTGTCACCGTGTTCTGAAATGGTTATGCCAATGACCACTCCCAGCAACGCAGGAGGGTGGGGCATCTACATGTAGGGATGGGGGCAAATGGCATCTTCCTCCATCCTTTTAGTGTCTCTCTGTGAATGCAGTATTTTGGAAAGAGGTCAACGTTTAAGTAGGACACCTTGAGGTCTGGGCAGCCTCCTGGTGCCCCACTGTGTCTATATCTGATGACAAAACTACGCAGAGGCCCTGCTCTGTCTTAGGAACTGCCTGTATGAGTCAGGGTTCTCCAAAGAAACAGAGCCAATAGGATATATATAGACTCACACATAAAAGAGGACATTTTTTATAGGAATTGTCACATGTGAACTAGGATCTGCTCTCTGCAAGCTAGAGACCCAGTCTGAGCCTGAAGAACTGAGAAATGGGAGCACCGATGTCTGTGGGCAGGTAAAGATGGATGACCCAGCCCTAACCAGTTTGGCTCAGTGAATAGAGCATCGGCCTATGGACTGAAGGTCCCAGGTTCGATTCCAGTCAAGGGCATGTACCTTGGTTGCAGGCACATCCCCAGTAAGGGGTGTGCAGGAGGCAGCTGATGGATGTTTCTCTCTCATCGATGTTTCTCTCTATCCCTCTCCCTTCCTCTCTGTAAAAAATCAATAATATATATATTTTTTAAAAAAGATGGATGACCCAGCTCAAGCAAGGAGAGCAAATTCACTCTTCCTCAGCCTTTTTATTTGATGCAGGCCATTGGTAGGTTAGATCATGTCCACCTGAATTTGGTGAGGGCAGTCTTTACTCAGCCTACATATTCAAATGCTAATCTCTTCCTCTCCAGAAGTCTAACTGTATTGGTCTGCAGTGGTGTCTGGACTTTGGCATTTTCTTTAAAAACTTTCTGGGTGGGGGGGGAAAAAAACCCTTCTGGGTGTGCCTGGCTGGCTTCGCTCGGTGGTTGAGCATCTACCTATGAACCAGGAGGTCACGGTTCAATTCCCAGTCAGGGCATATGCCAGAGTTGCAGGCTCTATTCTCAATGTGGGGCGTGCAAAAGGCAGCTTATCAATGATTCTCTCATTATTGATGTTTCTCTCTCTCTCTCTCCCCCTTTCCCTTCCTCTCTGAAATCAATAGAAATATATTTTAAAAAGTAATAAAAACCTCTGGGTGTCTCTCATGTGCAGCCAGGGATGGGAACCACCGTTCTAAACTCTGTCAGTAGGGGATACAGGCAGAATAGCAAGTTTCCAGAGGAAAACAATGGTCCCTTTTCACAAATATACAGAAACATAATGACTTCTGCTTTGACTAAGCTCAGGCTCTCCAGCATTACGAGCCACTCTGCTCAGGCCCAGCTAGATGGCTGGGGTGCTTTACCGGTTGGTGGGAAATGACCAGGTGGAAATCCATGGAGAAGCTGATGACAGGTCTACCTTACAACTGGGCATTTTTCTTACAAATGATAATCTGCGGTGGTTTCGCTTAAGTTTGCAGCAGCATGTTTTATGACCCAAGTCCTCGTGCAATTATGCAACGGAAGTGTGTTTGAAATTGCTTAAATGGTTATATATAGGTAGGGTTTGCTCAGGCATTTGATGTGCTTTTAAGGAGCCTGTGTTCAGTTGGATTACCTTAGAAATGCACTTTTGAAATCGGAGTTTGCCGTTCCTAGTTCCATGATGAGAAAGAGGAGGGTGCTCTGTTAACCTAAAAGTGGCAGGGCTTTTTATAGAGCGGGCATAAATTATTTCTAAGGATGGCTCAATTGTATCTGGTGATTAATTGTTTCAGAAATAACCGGGTAGGCTTGTAGTTGCTGCCTTAAAATACAAGGAAAGACAAAAAAGGGGGTAGGGAAATACAAGGAGCCCTAGCCAGTTTGGCTCAGTGGATGGAACGTTGGCCTGTGGACTGAAGGGTTGTGAGCTTGATTCCGGTCAAGGGCATGTACCTCGGTTGCAGGCTCGATCCCTGGCCCCTGTCAGGGCGCTTGCAAGAGGCAACCAATCAACGTGTCCCTCTCACATCAGTGTTTCTCTCTCTGCCCCTCCCTTCCACTCTCTCTAAAAATCAATAAAGAAATATCCTCGGGTGAGGATTAATAACAACAACAAAAATACAAGGAAAGTTAAAACAAAACAAGGAGAGTTGAATGTCTCAATTCACTGTCTCTCACCAAAATGAACACAGCAATGGTGATGATGTGGACTGGATGGAGGAGAGGAAAATAAATTGAATCATGGATCGGCAGAGCCTCACCTTGGAGCTAGAGAAGGCATCTAGACCATCAGGCTCAAGTCCACGGCCTACAGAAGCCGAAATGAGTGAAGGCCCAGCACGTGCCCCACCTACAGAGAGGGGCTGATTGCTCCATCCACAACTGTGGGCCCAAGGCTGCCAAGTTGCCTGAGCTTTCAGAAGAACAGAAATCCAGATCTTAAGATAAATGTTCCTGACTTAAAAATTATTGCTTAAATACAATAAATAATGGGTGGGCCAAGTAGGTCTGTGGGCTGTATTCAAACCACATCAATGGTCTGGTCCAACCCCATCATTTTACGGAGGAGGAAACACACTCTAGGGCTTACTCATTATCGATTTAAATTAAGGCAGTTAACTCAGAGCTCTTTTCCTTCCACGACGCTCATAGTCTGGTGAGGGAAAAGGCAGGAAGTGGGTGGGTTAGGACATTGACCACAGCAGGCTATGAGCACGGACGAGGGGTGGCCTCACTCAGCCTGGGACCCGGCAGGACATCCCTCCGGAGAGGACTCCTCACCGAGCCATAGAGGAGTAGCGGTCAGCCACTGGAACGGTGATGCTGGAAGAAGGCACAGCTTCAGCCAAGGCCCCGGGGACAGGTGTGGTTGGAGAACTGCAAAGGCTGTGCGACTGAACCAGGTAACAAAACCTGAAGGCTCCCAGGCTGAGAGAGAAACAGGGAGATTTCCATGTGGCTGAAACTCTAGCCCACACCCCAGGATGTATCTTCACTGTGGTGCAGGAAAAGGTGAGTTAAGTGTCTGAGAATCTGAGAGGGGCTCTTAGCCAAGCCCGGGGGAGAAAAGGTTGACAATGTCAGGTGATGAAATACAGCTTTGGCTTTTTATTTTTTTTCAAACTTGCTCTGAAATGAGCATTCCAAGCTCTGTCATCATAACCTCTGAAAAGCTGCCTGATTCCTCCATGGAAATGGCTGACCCTGCTTTTACCAGCTCCCAGTGCTTGGAGTGGATGGTTCTTCACATTTCAATCATCAACCTGATTTCCCTTCAGTAACCTTGGCATTTATTGTATCCGACGAGGGAGGAGTTTTTTTTTCAGTCCTGATGCTTTAGTTTGGAGGAAGGGAGGAGAAAGGAGTAATTTGATTGCTTTTCTGTGCAATCATATGTTTGGGGTGACCCCCCTTCCTCCCCCACCTTCATCAACTGTTGATTGGCTGTCTCTGTGGCTTCTCTGAGTATTGAGGCCCCATCATGTTCAGCATTTTGTTGGCATTGTAGTAGACTTCTGGGATCCAGACTATCCCTGCCCTCATAAAGCTTACAGTCTTGTGAGGAGAGCTGTGTGTGATCAAGTCATGACAGGGTTAATAACAGGGCCCTTGTGATATACAATGAAGAGTTTGATTCCTTTTATTGTTGGCGAAACTGATTCCACCAGCAAACATCATGACCTGCCATTAACTTTTTATCTTACATTAAAAAAAGAAATTGAGATAAAATTCACATTACATAAAATTCACCATTTACAACACTTTCAAGTGTACAATTCAGTGATTTTTAGTATACATGTTATGCAGCCATCACCACTATCTAATTCTAGGACATAATCATTACCCTCCAAAGAAAGCCCATACTCATTAAACAGTCACCTCCCCACTTCCCTTTTCCCAATCCCTGGCAAACACTAATATACTTTCTGTCTCTGTGGATTTACTCATTGTGGACATTTCATATTAATGGAATCACACAACATGTATCCTTTTCTGTCTGGCTTCTTTCACTTAGCAATTTTCAAGTTTCATCTATATGTGTATATCAACACTTCATTGCTTTTTATGGTGGAATAATATTCCATTGTATGAATGTACTACATTTTGATTATCCATTCATCAGTTGATGCACATATGGGTTGTTTCTACCTTTTGGCTACTGTGAATAGTGCTGCTATGAACATTTGTGTAGAAATTTTTGTTTGAACATTTGTTTTCAATTCTTTTGGGTATAGACCAAGGAGTGGAATTGCTGGGACATATGGTAATTCTATGTTTAACTTTTTGAGGAACTGCCAAACTATTTTCCACAGTGGCTGAATCATTTTACATTCCCATTAGCAAATTATGAGAGTTTCAATTTCTCCACATCCTCATCAACACTGTTATTATTTGTCTTTTTTATTATATCCATTCTAGTGTGTGTGAAGTGATAAAATCATTGTGATTTTGATTTTAATTTTCTTAATGACTAATGATGTTGAATATGTTTTAATGTGCTTGTTGGCTATTTGTATGTTGTTGTGTGTTTTTTTTTTTGGTGTGTGTGTGTTTTTGAGAAATGTATATTCAGGTCTCTTGTTTATCTTTAAATTGTGTTATCTTTTTGTTGTTGAGTTATAAGGGTGACTTATACACTGAGTGGCCAGATTATTATGATCTTTGAACGCATAATAATCTGGCCACTCAGTGTGTGTATATATATATATATATATATATATATATATATATATATATATATATATATATATATATTAGAGGCCCAGTGCATGAATTCGTGCATGGGTGGGGTCCGGCCAGCCTGTCCAGGGGGAGGGGACATGGGCGGATGGCCGGCCTGCCTGCTGGTTGAACTCCTGGTCGAGGGGACAATTTCCATATTAGTCTTTTATTATATAGGATATACACTGAGTGGCCAGATTATTATGCGTTCAGAGATCATAATAATCTGGCCACTCAGTGTATATTCTGGATACCAGACTCTTATCAGATATATGACTTACAAATATTTTCTCCTATTCTGTGGTTATCTTTTCACTTTCTTTTCTTTTTAATCCTCACCTGAGGATATTTTTCCATTGATTTTTTTAGAGAGAGGGAAAGCTAGAGAGAAATAGTGATGTGAAAGAAACACATCGATTGGCTCCTGCATGAGCCCCGACCAGGGCCTGGGCCAGGCAACCGTGGTACGTGCCCTTGACGGGAATCAAACCCAGGACCCTTCAGTCCACAGGCTGACACTCTATCCACTAAGCCAAACTTTCTTGATAGTGTCTTTTGATATGCAAAGTTTAAAAATTCTGATGAAGTTTAATTTATCTATGTTTTCTTTTATTGCTTGTGCTTTTGCTGTTACATTTAAGAAGCTATAGCCTAATCCAAGGTCACAAAAATGTACACCTATGTTTTCTTCTAAGAGTTCATTAGTTTTAGCTTTTACATTTGGGTCTTCAATTCATTTTGAATTAATTTTTCCTTATGGTATGACATAGGGGTCCAACTTCTTTCTTTTGCATATGCATACCCAAATGTCCCAGAAACATTTGTTGAAAAGACCCTTCCTTATTTTATCATCAAATGATCTTGGCCCCCTTGTCAAAAATCAATTGATCATATGCAAATGGGCTTATTTCTGGATTCCTAAGTTGATTTCATTGACCTATGTATTTATCTTATGCCAGTACCACAATTTGAATTAGTGTAGCCTCGTAGTAAAATTTGAACTTGAGAACTATGAGAACTCCAACTTTGTTCTTTTTCAAGCCATTTAGGTTATTTAAAATCCCTTGCAGTTCCATATGAATTTTAGGATAAATTTGTTCATTACTACAAAGAAGCCAGTGGGAATTTTGATAGTTTGCATTGAAACTGTAGATCAATTTGGAGAGTATTGCCATCTTAACTATATTAAGTCTTCCAATCCATGAACTCAAGATGTCTTTCCACTTATTTAATTTTCTTTAATTTATTTCAATAACATTTTTGCAGTTTTCAGTGCACAAGTCTTACACTTCCTTGGTTAAATTTATTCCCAATATTTTATTCTTTTTGATGCTATTGTGAATGGAATTGTTTTTTTTTTAATCCTCACCAGATGATATGCTCTTTAAAAAATTAATTTTAGAGAGAGAGAAACATAGATGTGAGAGAGAAACATCAATCAGTTGCCTCTTGTATATGCTCTGACAAAGAATCGAACCCCAAACCTAAGTATATGCCCTGACTGGAATCAAACCCACTCCAACCAACTGAGCCATCCGTCCAGGGCTGGAATTGTTTTCTTAATTTCTTTTTGGGATGTTCATTGCTAATGTATAAAAATATAACTGATTTTTGTATATTGATCCTACAGCTCTTTTCTTCGCTCTAATACTTTTTTTTTTTTTGGTGTGTGTGAATTCTTTAGTGTTTTCTGTATGTATGACCATGTCATCTGTAAATAGAGATAGGCTTACTTCTTTCTCCAATCTGCATTCCTTTCCTCTCCACTCACCCCCTTGCTTAATCGCCCTGATTAGAACTTCTAGTACACTATTGAATAGAAGTGTCAAGAGTGGATTTCCTTGTCTACTTCCTAGTCTTAGGGGGAAAATCATTTAGTCTTTCACCATTAAGTATGATGTTAGCAGACAGTTTTTCATAGGTGCTCTTATAAAGGTAGAGGAAGGTTTTCTTCTATTCTTAGTTTGTTGAGTGTTCTTATAAAAGGGTGTTGGGCCCTGGTCAGTTTGGCTCAGTGGATGGAGCGTTGGCCTGCGGACTCAAGGGTCCCGGGTTCGATTCCGGTCAAGGGCATGTACCTTGGTTGTGGGCACATCCCCGGTAGGATGTGTGCAGGAGGCAGCTGATTGATGTTTCTCTCTCATCGATGTTTCTGGCTCTCTATCCCTCTCCCTTCCTCTCTGTAAAAAATCAATAAAATATACTTTAAAAAAATTAAAGGGTGTTGGGATATTTTTTCAAATGGTTTGTCTGTATCTGTTGAGATACATGTAAGTTTCCCCCCTTTTTCTATTACTATGGTACTGACACATGATATGGATTCAGCAAATATTTATTGAATTAATGATACAAATGCCACAACCCTAACAACAGCAAAGTGGTACTGTTATGTGTCTTAGTTGTGTGTGCCTGTGTTGTTGGTTTGTTGTTGTTGTTTCTATAGTATCTAAGGTGGATTGCCCCAGTCATCACTGCTCTTTGTCCCAGCGGTCCTTTTGACCAACAAAAACCTCTTGGAACTGGCTGTGTAAGGGTTCAGACAGTTGAAACTCTTCCAGTCAAACCAGAACTGACAACTCTACAGGAATCCTATGTCCTTGACCTTTTTAACATTTGGACTAGCCAAACCAGACAGGAGACCTTTACCTTCCAAATGTCCCGGTCTAAAACGTGAATGTGTGTCCTCTGTGCGTTCATTGTGCATTAGAAAGCTACAAAGAGTTAATCCCCAGAAGCCATTCCTATTCATCTTGGTGACTGGATAGAAACTAAATTTGGGACCTCAATTACCTGATGGAGTTGCATGTAGACTTTGCCGGCAGTAATATTGATGAAGATGGCAATCATTTTCTCCCACTTGGAGAGCCAATTGCAATCCCATCCTAAGCAATCTGTCCTTCAAGTGCATCCAGGAGTGGGTGTTATTTTTCTTTTCTGTTGTGGAAAGACTTTTTGGTTCCTGAATCTTTAACCCTCTACGCTCCACAACACAGCCCTACTTGATGGAAGAAGGTAAATAATACCACTGACATTTAAATGGTCTTCCACAGTCTAGGAAGCACTTGAATGTTATCTTGTCTCGACCAGTCCTCATCACTGCTCAGCAAGTAGTTTTGGCCATGCCCATTTGTCAGGTGGAGGAACTGAGGTTCGGAGAGTAAGTTAAGTCACCTGCCTGTACCACCCAGCCGCTAAGGGGCAGAGAGATGGGGCTCAGAAACTTGGCTTTCTGGCTCATGTTGTGCTTGTTTCTCCAGTAATGGATGGCTTCATTGGACAAAAGGCCACAGACAGAAAAGACAAAGGCTTCTCCTGGGTTCAGTGATTTGTGGGGGTGATGAAGGCAAAGTCTGATTGAAAGGCTGTGTGGGAAGAGAGAGAAGGATTTCAAAGAGGGGACTGGCATGGGCACTTTTAGCAGGTAGAGCAATACTGCCATCGGGCCAAACATCTTTGCCTCTCAAGCAGCGATGTGCATCATGGACCTCCATTTATCTGTGGTTCCCCTAGGATGACCCTTGTCAGTTATCCCCCCAGGTGAATTATTGGTGGCATGTTTTTGATCCCAAGACACCTGGTGCACATCTGGTCAGCTATCTGGACAGTGAGCATGTGTTCAGAGAGTGTGAATTCTTCTGAGTAAGAATCTAGGCAAAATAAGTCATGAAAGCAAATCCTCATCAAAAAGTAGTCAAGCAGTGGTGGCAAAGGCCATGGACCTAAGGGAGATAAAAAGAAATATGCTTGCACAGATGAGTATAATCCCTTGCACTTTTGCATTTTGTCATTAAAAACAAACAAACAAGTCTTGTGGAGTCCAAGGAAGAGGAGAGAGATTAAAAGCAGACCTGAATCCACCCTGAAGCCTGGAGCAAAGACTTTCCAAACCTGAAGAAGTACATCATCAAGCTTTTTGTTTTGCCTTTGAATTATTGTTATACAGCATTATTCTGGCCATAGTTGACCAATATAAGCAAAGTGGTGAGGACTTCTTTGAGGCATGATTGACAGACAGGATACTTATCTGGAGAAGAGAAGATTGAAAAGAAACATGACAGAAGAATTAGGTCTACTCCTCGTGACTCTAAAGTACCTGCATGAGATCAAGGGGTGAACATATAGGGAGGAAGATTCAGCTAGACCCATGAAAGAACTTTTTATCAGTTAAAGTGCTAACTAACCACTAATTTACTCTCTGTCTGGATAAATTAGCCTATTCTGGCCATTTTATATAAATATAATAATATAATACGTGGTCTTTTGCAACAGGCTTCTTTCAACTAGCATCAACGTTTTCAAGGTTCAACCATGTGGTAATGTGTCAGTACTTCATTCATTTTTTAAAGAGAATTTAGGTTCACTGAAAAAATGAGCTGAAAGTATAGAGTTTCCATATACCCTCCTAGCCCACGCCCCTTGCACCCACAACCTTCCCCACTATAAACATCTGGCATCAGAGCGGTACATTTGTTACAATACATGAACCTACACTGATACCTCATTACCACCCAAAGTCCATAGTTTACATTAGGGTTCACTCTTGGTGTTGACGTTCTGTGGATTTTGACAAATGTATAATGATATGCATCCACCTTTATAGAGTCATACTAATAGTTTCACTTCCCTAAATCCTCTGTACTCTACCTATTCATTTCTCCCCGACCCCCGGCCCCTGGCAATCACTGATTTTTGTACTGTCTCCATGGTTTTGCCTTTTCCAGGATGTCATGTAGGTGGAATCATACAGTGTGGCTTCTTTCACTTAGTAGCATGTCTTTCCATAACTTGAGAGTTATTCCTTTTATGGTTGAATAATATTTGATTGTCTGGAGGTACAGCTTATTTACCTATTCACTTATTGAAGGACATCTTGGTTGCCTCCACGTCTGGACAAGAGCTTATGAATAAGGCTTATGAATCGGAGCTTATGAATAAGGCTGCAAAGGCCGTCATTCCTGTTTATGGTTGAGGAATATTCCAAAGTATGTTTTGTGTATCCTTTCATCAGTTGATGGACATTTGGGTTGTTTCCACCTTTTGGCTTCCGTGAATAATGCTGATAAATATTCCTGTGCATGTTTTCAGTTCTATTGGGTAGATACCTAACGGAGGAATTGCTGGGTCACATGGTAACTCTATGTTGAATCGTTTTGAGGAAATGCCAGCTGTTTTCCAAAGTGACTGAACCATTTCACCTTCCCACCAGCAGTGCACGGCGGTTCTGATTTCTCTGCATCATCAACACCTGCTATAGTTTGACTTTTTTTAAAAATTTGTGATAGATTCATGCTTTGGAATACTATTCAGCACTGAAAACGAAGGGATGAGTACAACAGACACCCACATGCCCATATCTAAGAAAACCTATCCTTGAACAAAATAAGCACATCATGGTGGGTGAATGCAGCCAATATCATTCTGTTTGCAGAAAGTTCGTAAAAGGCACCCGCCGTTTGCGACAGGCCGGAAAGTAGCGAGGGCAGCCAGCACCGGGCCGGCGGGCTGAGCGGCCGCTGATGGGGGAGGTCCGCTGCCTCTCAACGCCTCGCTGGAGAAGGTCACACCAGCCTCGGCCTGTGGCGGAGGACTTCCCGGGGCCCCTGACGGTGCGGCCGCGGGGCCGGGGCCCCTGACGAGGAGAAGGGGAGCACCCAGAGGCAGGGCGCACCCGTGGCTTCGAGGTTTCGAGGGGGCGTCAGGCCCAGGCCCCACACGGGCCCCCCACCTCATCTCGGTGCTGAACGGGAGCTTTCTCTCCAGCAAGGTGAGAAGTGTTTAACCATTCAACGTGTGTGTGTGTGTGTGTGTGTGTGTGTGTGTGTGTGTGTGTGTGTTTGGGGGGGGGGGGGGGGCAGGGGTGTAGAACTTAATGTTTGCTTTTTAAAGTTTATTGGTTAATCCTTAATTGAAAAAAAGGGGCAAAAGCCTCAACACCGTGTTGTGCATGTTTACACACCTGTGATAAAAACAATGTTAATAAAACCCGGGAATGATGAGCACACAGTTTAGGTTGGGGTTGGCTTAAAAACTTTTTTTTTTTATTCTTGCCATCGTCGTGGGTGTGAAGTGGGAGCTGCGGTTTTGTTTCGCGTGTCCCTGGTGACTGATGATGCCGAGCATCTCATGTGCTTATGGGTCATTTGTAGACATGCCTTCCTGGGGGAAATGTCTCTTCAGATCCTTTGCCCATTTAACAAAATTGGGTTGTCTTTTTATTCTTGAGTTGTGAGCGTTCTTTATATATTTGGGATGCAGAGCCCGTATCAGATAAGATATATGACTTGCGAATATTTTCTCTCACCCACCTACTCCTATGTAGTGCTTGCCTGCCTGCCCCTGCCCCCTGAAAAGCTGGAAACAGAGGGTATTTAAGTAGAGTTTTGATTTGTCTTTAAAAACTCGCACAATTCTGAGTATATATATATATATATATCCAAAAGAATGGAAAACAGAGACTCGAATGGGTCTTTGTAAACCAATGCTCACAGCAGCGTTATTCACAGGAATAACTGTGTAGATTATTGGAAAGAGGTCTGGCTTTGGAGTCCGCCTGCCTGGGTTTGACTCCTGGCTCTGCCATGTGACCTTAGGCCAGTTACCTTCCTTGTCTGGTCCCTGGCCTCCTCACCTCTAAAATGAGGTGGTAATAATTCCTTCCTGCAAAGAGCTCTGGCTCAGTGAGAGCATGTTGCAAGCAGTGCCCACATCGGGGCCATGTGGTGGAAGGAGCTCTAGACTTGGAGCGAAAAGACCCAGGGGGAGGTTTCCTCCTGGCCCCATCCGCACGGTGGGTATGACCTTGGGCAAGGCACGTATCTCTCTGGACTCCCGTTTCCCCATCTGTAAAGTGGAGATAATAACACCTGCCCCTGTGATACTCTTAAGTTGTGAGGTTGATTAAAAAAAAAAAAGTGTTCTGTAAGTGGGACAGCCTTATACAGAAGTAAAATGGAGATTAAAAAATAAATAAATACTTGGCATAATGATGAACTGTTAACTCAGGGTACTGCTGTTAATTAAAAACGATCTTGCATAATATGCAGCCATTAAAATGGGTAATTATGCAGACTATGTGGAAGCAAACAACACCGCTTATGAGAGGTAGGATATTTACAAAATTACACATACATGAGAATCAGAGCTACGCACAATGACAGAATGTGGACAAAGACTAGAAAGGATTACAACAAAGTGTAATTATTGTGCACAGGCATGGGGAGGATTATGGGTGGTTGAAACACATTTCTTTAAAGTCATTCTTACGTTGTTTTTATAGTAAGAACTAGAGGCCCAGTGCACGAAATTCGTGCACGGAGGGGGGTTGTCCCTCAGCCCAGCCTGTACCCTCTCCAATCTGGGACCCCTCTCACAATCCAGGACTGCTGGCTCCAAACTGCTTGCCTGCCTGCCTTCCTGATTGCCCCTAACCGCTTCTGCCTGCCAGCCTGATCACCCCCTAACCACTCCGCTGCCAGCCTGTTTGCCCCCAACTTCCCTCCTCTGCCGGCCTGGTCACCCCTAACTGCCTTCTCCTGCAGGGTTGATCACCTCCAACTGCCCTCCCTTGCAGGCCTGGTCCCTCTCAACTGCCCTCCCTTGCAGGCCTGGTCCCTCTCAACTGCCCTCCCTTGCAGGCCGGGTGCCTCCCAACTGCCCTCTCCTGCTGGCCATCTGTGGTGGCCATCTTGTGTCCACATGGGGGCAGGATCTTTGACCACATGGGGGCAGCTATATTGTGTGTTGCAGTGATGATCAATCTGCATATTACTCTTTTATTAGATAGGATAGAGGCCTGGTACAGGGGTGGGGGCCAGCTGGTTTGCCCTGAAGGGCGTCCCGGATCAGGTGGGGTTTCCCTTGGGGTGTGGGGCGGCCTGAGCGAGGGGCCTGTGGTGGTTTGCAGGCCAGCCACGCCCCCTGGTAACCCAAGCGGAGGCCCTGGTATCTGGAATTTATTTTCCTTCTACAATTGAAACTTTGTAGCCTGGAGCGGAGCCAAGCCAAGCCTGGGGTTCCCTCCGAGGCCCGCAGCCATTTCTGCTGGGGTTATAATTGAAACTTTGTTGCCTTAAGCGGGTGAGCCCAGCCAGGGTGTGCGGAAAGCTTTGCTTCCCCTGTTGCCGCCGGCAACCCTGGCCTGCTCTCTCAAGCTCCATTCTGCCGCCATTTGTTTGAATTTGTTTACCTTCTATAATTGAAACTTTGTAGCTTGAGTGGAGGCTTAGGCCTGGCAAGGGCAGGCGGAAAGCTTGGCTTCCTCTGTTACCTAGGAAACCTTGCTCTTTGTGGCTGTAGCCATCTTGGTTTGGGTTAATTTGCATACTCGCTCTGATTGGATGGTGGGTGTGGCTTGTGGGTGTGTCGGAGGTATGGTCAATTTGCATATTTGTTTATTATTAGATAGGATATGATTTTTGAAAGTAGGTGTGGTGGGGGTCATTTGGGGACAGCCTGCGTTTGAATCTGCCTTGAGGCCCCCTGGCTTTGTTGGACACTGAGGAGTGAAGCACAGTAAGCTTCGTTCCTGCAGAAGCCTTGCTCTGTCTGTCCTGCTCCCTGGCCTGCTACTCCTACTTCACTGGGTTGTTGGGAGGATGTGATAGTGGATGTGGAAGAACCAAGCCCACTGGATCCCACCACGTAAATATAGTTCCAGGTCTCTCCATTGCATATTGCACCCCTCCCTTGTTCAGCCCTGCAGGGGACGGAGGGCTCCACAGCAGTGAGCAGCTAACTGCCCTGTCTCCTGCTTCCTTCTCCTTTTGGCTGCTGCCTATATTCTCCTTTTGACTGCTACCTCTACTCGAGAAACCGCAAACGTATGTATTGCGCACTTACATACATACCTTCAAAAACAGAACGTATGCAATACAACTGTGCTTTTATTTAAAGTACTTTTTTTTGTAGTCAAAATGATGGAGTTCCGGGTTCTTCCAGTCCAATCCCCAGAGCAACCTACCCTCTCATCTTCTTAGCTGTTTCTTCTGAATGTTATCTGCATTTTGCCAAGTAAACACTGCAGTTTATTTTACCTGTTCACTGTATACTCGCTGACTTCCTGCTACATTAGAAAGGGCTTAGCTCACTCACCTTCTTTATCTCCTTCTCCCAACACAATTCTGTCATTATTTCGGCTACGATTGCCACTAAAGAATACACTACCCCTCTTCTTGTTCACTCCTCTTATCTCCTGATGCTCCCTCCCAAAGCTTCAGAAGAGGCAGCCAGTGCCACAGTCTTCTCTCTCTCTTCCTACCCCCTCCAAGCTTCTGTCATACGACTTTGACTTTTACATAGTCTCATTGATACATCCTCATTCTGTTTCCTAACTGTAGTGAAGTCTTCCATGCTTCGCTTGAAGGTGAATTCTAAAATCAATAAACAGCCGTAGCTGGTTTGGCTCAGTGGATAGAGCATCGGCCTACGGACTGAAGGGTCCTAGGTTCGATTCCGGTCAAGGGCACATGCCTGGGTTACGGGCTCGATCCCCAGTAGGGGTTGTGCAGGAGGCAGCCAATCAATGATTTTCATCATTGATGTTTCTATCTCTCTCTCTCCTTCTCCCTTTCTCTCTGAAATCAATAAAAATATATTAAAAAATTATAATCAATAAAAAATATTTACGTTACTGAGACATATCCATACACACATGGTTCTTTTTCCGGCCAGAAGCATATCTGCTTATGTTTGCTTCCTTGGGATAATTTTCTTTGATCTGGAATTTCAAACCATTTTTCTTTTTTTCCCCCAGCATTTTTCAACTTCATCTTATTCTCAATTTTCCCCTAACTTTCCATCCCTACAGGTGTTCTATTGAGTCTTATCTCCTCCCCAAGATCTACCTTCTAGAACCTTCTGTCCTCCTGCTTCAATCTGGTTGGTAATCATCCTGGAACTTCCTTTTAATGATTTCCTGACTTCAACCCACAGTTTCTGAGATTTGGGGTTGCTGTTGATTTTCTTCCTTATTTTGCCAGAGAATACCATTAAGTAACATCCTATACAGAGGTGTGTGGTGGGTGAAATTTTCCAGTCTTTTGTGTTTGGAAACTTATTTAGCCTTTCTACTTGATTGATAATCTTAGGGCACTGAACCTTAGGCTGTAAATAAAATTCCTTTAAAACTCTGAGGGCACTGCTCTATTGTCCTCCAAATCGATTTTCCTATTGAAAACCTGGATTCACTCTCTTTCTTATTGTTTTATGAAGGCCCTGGCCTTCAGTAGAAGCCTTTAGGGTGCCCTCCTTATCCTTGGTGACCTATTATTTCAGTTTTGTTCCCAGGTGTGGGTCTTATTTCAGTCATCTCTCTGGTCTTACATCCTCCACCCCTGAGAAATTTCCCTGTGTTATTTCTTTGATCATTTCCTCTCCCCTGTTTTTTCTGTCCTCTTTTTTCAGAAACTCCTATTGGTTGGATCCTGATTTGGTCTTCTATGTCCCTTATTTATTGGCTCATTCCCCTTCCCCCACCCCCATTTCTTTGTCTTGATATTTTCAAATCATGATAGTATATTTAAATTTGAGAATAATTTGTCTTTTCAACGTAAAGTTATATGAAATGTATTCCTTGTTATATTATTTCTGTAATAAATAAAAGAGTGACAGACATTTCAAACAAGTTTTGCTTAAGAGTTTAAGGATTACCATAAAACATAAATCAAAACTGCCTTCAATGAGCTCTGGCCGGTTTGACTCAATGGATAGAGCATCAGCCTGTGGACTGAAGGGTCTTGGGTTCGATTCCGGTCAAGGGCATGTACCTCAGTTGCAGGCTCGAGTGCAGAAGGCAATCAGTCGATGTGTCTCTCTCACATCGATGTTTCTTTCTCTCTGTCTCTCCCCCTCCTTCTGCTCTCTCTAAAAATCAATGGAAAAATACCCTTGGGTGAGGATTAACAACAACAACAACAAACAACAACAACAGAAACAACTGCCTTCAATGAGTGAGGCTCTGAAAACAACTACAAAATGAAAGTAAGGGCTGTTAGAGGCATAAGATGAAGATTGCGGTAACTAGGTGAGGCCGCAGACAGGACAAAGAAAAATGTGCTCTTAGCCAGTGCTTCAGGTGCTCCCCAGGGTCACCAGGCACTGGGGGGCATGCTGCTCTCTACTCCCCACCCTCCCACGAAGCGGGTGGGTCAGCCAGTGTGAGAAAGCAGCTGAAAGAGGTAAGTCCCCAGTCTGTGATGGGATGTTCCCTGAGAAAGGCAGCGGGACTGGGAATGGCGTGCAGGTCTTGCCAAGGACAGAAGCCAGTCAAGGCACTAGGTGGAGGGAAGCAGGAGTGGGGCAAACAAAAGAGAATCCGGCTCAGGCAAGGGCCCAGTGCTAGGCTTGAGTGAATGTCAGGGTCTGCTAAGAAATTGACAGAGGCCCTGAATGCTGACAGGGTGCCCAAGGCCAACTGGGTTAAGAGAAGCAGCACTCACCTTGCTCATGGCGCTGAGCAGGCTCATCCCCGAGCTACACCTGTCACCTCCATGCTGCAGGGCCTTCCTCTAATGAAGATGAGGCAACAGAATAGGCAGTACACACACAAACACACCCACACGCCACCGGCACCACGTCAGCCGATTCTCTCCCTCGCACACAGATATGCTGGGAGCCTGCCCCACCCCGTGGAGCACTGAGCTGGGGCCGAAGCTCCAACACGGAATCAGATGCCCTCCTGTTCCCGTGTCCCATGGGGGAGCAGACGCGTGAACAGAAGAGGGCTGGCGATTCCTTCACGGTTCAGCTGCCTCCAAATGAGATGCTTGGCAGGAGAGGAGGACTGCAACCTGTTGTCCCCATGTTCATTGTTTATTTGCTAAAAGAATACTTTGGATAATTAGTCACTCATGCACATGCTCACTGACTCAACAAACACTTATTGAGTTCCAATGATGATAATAATTAGCAGTCATTGAGTGCTTACCATGTGTCAGGCCCAGTGCTGAGCCCTTTGAACTCCACTGTGTGCCAGATGTTAGGAACACAGAAATAAAGATGCAGTAACCACCAACACTGCCACCATTTCATGTAAGCGTCACAGCACCACCCCTCTGAAGTACTGCAGTTTCGAGGAAGTGTAGTATAACAATCAAGAGTAAGGCCTGGGTTTGAAATCTGTGTATAGCACTTTTTAGCTCTGTAACTTTGGGCAAGTTACTTAAATGGTTTAAGACTCAGTTTTCCCATCTACAAAATGGGTGTGCAGTTAATAACAGCTATACTTTATGGAGTTGTGAGGGTTGAATGAGATGATATGTGTAAAGTGCTGGCACATTGCCTGGCACATCATGATTTATTATTTAACCCAGGGTACTATTTAACATCACGTTCAATTAAGGCTACCCAAAGGCATGATTACTCACAGGATGAATAGGAATTAGACAAAGAAGGATGTAGAATTAATCTGAATTATTCCGTTTATTCCAGTTGGAAGCCCAGCACTGGCCTGCTGCCCCCCATCCGTGTTTCTGTGTAATAACACAAGCCTCTCCAGTGCCAGATTCTACCACCGTCACTCATATTGCATCAGGGCAATAGGCTTTGGAGAAGTTGCTTCTCCATTCTGGGCTTCAAATTCTTCATCTTTACAGAAGAGGCTGTACCAGTTCCATCTAGAAATCTATCCTTCAAGCATTGCTTATAATAGCAAAAACTTGGAAGAAATATAAATGCCTATCAATGGAGAAATAGTTTAATAAATTATGATACATTCATACGATAGATGACAGCATAGCTGCTCAAAAGGGAAATCCATATGAGCTGATACAGAAAAATGTACTCTACTGAGCCGAACTTGACATGCAATAAACATACCGATTCTGAGGACACAGCTCTGTGCATTTTGGCAAATGTATTCACCTGTCACCATGACTCTGATCAAGATAAAAAACCATTTCCATTACTCTACAAATGTCCCTCATGCCACTTTTCCATCAGTCCCTTCCCATCCACATAGAGGCGACCACTATTCTGATTCTAACACCATTGATTCATTTTGTCTCTTCTTTAAAAAAAAAAAAGGGGGGGGGGCGGTTTAATCAGCCATGTTGTTGAAAGTAACAGTTTTCTTTTTGTTGCTATTGTACACTGAATGTTTGTGCCCCCCCATTCCTATGTTGCAGCTTTAACCCCCAATATATGTGTATTTACAAATGCAATCTTTAAGGAAATAATTACGGTTAAATGGTAGGACCCTAATATAATAGGATTACTGTCCTTATTCAAGAGACACCAGCAAGCTCGCTCTCTCTGGAGCTGAGAAAAGGTCATGTGAGCACAGCAGGATGGCAGCCACCTGTTAGCCAAGAGAAGAGGCCTCAGAACAAAACCTAATTTGCCAGCATCTTGATCTTGAACTTCCCAGCCTCCAGAACTGTGAGAAGTACATTTCTATTTAAGTCACCCAAGTCTGTGGCATTTTGAGTGGACTTGCTGAGCAGTAGTTCATTGTTTGTTTGTAGACCAGGGTTGTCTTATTCTCTATAGATTGATATTTGAGCTGTTCCAGTTTTTGGCCATTATGTATAAAGTTGTGAGCCCTGGCTGGTTTGCTCAGTGGTTAGAGCATCAGTCTGCACACCAAAGGGTCTTGGGTTCAATTCCTGGTCAAGGGCATTTACCTCAGTTGCAGGTTTGCTCCTTGCCCCCAGTCTGGGCATGTATGGTAGGCAACCAGTCGATGTGTCTCTCTCACATCAATGTTTCTCTCTGTCTCTCTCTGTCTCTCTCTCTGTCTCTGTCTCTCTCTCTCTCCCAGCCTCCCTTCTAAAAAAGCAATGGAAAAAATATCATCAGGTGAGAATTAACAACAACAACAACAACAAAAATAAATAGAACAACAGCTAATGAGGGGCTGAAAGTTGAATGGAGATTGCAGAATACTGGAGAGAACTTGGAGTTCTGACCCATCCAGAGTGGAGAAACACAGGGCATTCAGTGGAGAAAGATTGTGTCTTAGGAGTAAGAACTGTGCCCCAGGGGTAAGCATTATGTTCTAGGAATAAGGGCAAACTGAAATAGACCTACCTTAACAAAGACTCAAACCAAGCCTCAACAAGGGCAAGGTCACCCTTACTGCCTTCCAAAATAATAAAATTCAACACTCTGTAGAAAAAGATGTTTAAAAATCCAGAGCCTCAATGCCACATCTATCATAATACCATGAATGTAATGAGAAATTACTAGAAAAATTACTACCTGTTTTTCTATTGCTATAAATATTCTTGACCTTCGTTCTATGATGTGATTAAAGTACTTAGACACAGTTTGATGCTTTCAGGCTCGTTTTTAAGCTTTGTCAGTTGGGGCCAGAGCAGCATGTAGTCTAGGGCTAATTTTGCCCCACTTTTCAGAGGCAAAACTTTTCAGAGGCAAAACTTTTCTGAGAACACCAGCTGAATATCTGAATTACACGAATAGTGCTGCTATGAATATGTGTACCAGCATTTGTTTGAGTATTTCTTTGCAGTTCTTTTGGGTATATACTGAGGAATGGAATTGCTGGGTCATATGGTAAGTCTAAGTTTAACTTTTTGAGAAACGACCATTTTTTCCCCCATCAGTGGCTGAACCACTTTACATTTCCATCAGCAAGGGTTCCAATTTCTCTACATTTTTGCCAGCAGGTGTTATTTTCCATTTAAAAAATGTATAGTCATTATAGTGAGTGTGAAGTGACATCTCATTGTGGTGTTGATTTGCATTTCTCTTATGACCAGTGACATGGAGCATCTTTTCATGTGCTTACTGGCCATTTTTATATCTTCTTTGGGAAAATGTCTATTCAAGTCCTTTGCTCATTTTTAAATTATGGTGTATTTTAAATGAAAATAATCATATGTATACTATGATCTGGCAGCAATAAACACTGTGTGTGTGTATGAGCAATGGCCCTTGCTGGCCCTCTGACCCTGGAGAATTCCTGCAGTCCCTGGAGAGCTCCTGTGGCTTTCCAGTCTTCTGTACACAGTCTCTCTGTACAGAGGTCCCGTGTACAAGAGTCCTCTGTGTAGGCTCTGTGTGCAGAGCAGTGCTGGGATCTTGCAGGTAGGCGTAAGCCCCTGAGCAGAGCCCCCACAGCCCTATCAAAGTGGAGGGTACCACAAACAGTGGTGGCTAACCGGATCATCCAGCACAGGGAGTTCCTGCAGATCCCAGAGGGCTCCTTCGGCTTCCCACCTCCCTCTATTTGGTTTCTTTCTCTTGTTTGTTGTCAGAAGCCATTCATTCAGCACTCAGTTATCTCACAGGACTGATTGCTATCTACATACATAATTTTTGCTCATGAGAGGGGGCAAGTTCAGCCTCCTTCTACGCTGCCACCATCTCAGACTTCTCTTGGATGCTCAGACTTTAGAATAACACTGCCTGGTTTGTGTCCTGACACTTCCCACTGTACAGCCAGGGGCAAGTTACCCAATCCCGCTGTGTGTCACTTCGTTATCTCTGAGATGAGGGTAATAGCCTCTTCGTGTTGCTACCAGGATGAAATGGCAACACATACCAGTATAAAGGGCTTAGAACCGTGCTCAGGAACATTGTAAGTTCTTGTCAAATTGCTGTTGTTTATTTAATAACAACAATGATATACAGATATATGTTGGTAATATGCATAGAAAAAAGCCTGTAAGGAAAGACAATCATGAACGGATTTCTAATGAAGAATAAGATCGGAAGAAGGTTGGGGACATGTTCCCTTTTTAATTCACGTAGTTTTTTGTATCGTTTGAACTTGTTAAAACAGCATGTATAAAAAAAAGATTTTTTTTTTTAAAAAAGCTTAATAATGTAAAAATAAGGGAACTTTCTGCTTTAAATGTTAACCTTAACCCTCAATCCAGGCTCTTTACAATTGCTGCATGGCCTTATTTTTCTTATGGGTTTCCACAAGCTGCAGTTGAGCTAGCTTTCCAAGGAAGGGTTGTGAGGTGGCCCCTGTCTACTTCTCCAGATGATTCCCTCTTCCCTTCCCATCACTGTTTTCCAACTTCCTCTAGCTCCGGGCACACCTTCCTCTCTCATGCTTAAGAGACGTTTCACTCTTTTTTCCCTCTCTCTGCCAGGACTATTGCCTTGGACTCCACCCTATTCCCTTACTGTCCTCCTTGAACTTACTTGCTCTTGAAAGCCTTCTTTTCTCCCTTTTCCAAGCTGAGTTGGGTATCCTTCCCTTCTCTGTGTTTTTCCAGTGTTCTGAGTGACCCCAAGTTCACCTTATGTGACACGGTATTGAGAATTTCCTGTGCATCTCCTGTGATAGTGAGCTAGTGGAACAAGAGCCAAGTTTATTTCCACCCTGGCTTCACGGTTCTAGCCCCAAAGGCTAGTACATGGCTGGAAACATGGGAAGTGCTTATAGCATTTGTTGAACAAAAGAATGAAGGAAGGAGAGATGTAGTTCTCATCAGAAACCCAAGCTTCAGCTCTCAACTGTGTGGCTTGGCTTATTTGGTATATATAACTCCACATCTCATAAACATGAGAGCTTTAAGGATCTAAAGAAAATGCTCTAGAGCAGTGGTCGGCAAACTCATTAGTCAACAGAGCCAATGATTGAAATTTCTTTTGAGAGCCAAATTTTTTAAACTTAAACTTCTTCTAACGCCACTTCTTCAGAATAGACTCGCCAGGCCGTGGTATTTTGTGGAAGAGCCACACTCAAGGAGCCAAAGAGCCGCATGTGGCTCATGAGCCGCAGTTTGCCGACCACGGCTCTAGAGGAAATTTCCCCAATGGAAAGCTAAGTAGACCGTAGATCCTTGCCCCTTCACAAAATAGAGCTGCCTACAGATTCCAAAAGAACTGATGACTATCACTCATCCAGTTCTTTTGGATATTGTCAAAGGATAATTTCCTTCTTTGAAATAAAACAAGATGGGTTTCTTTCAAGCATCACGAGTCTCAAAACAGCCACCCCCTCAAGTTCCAGAGGTGGTGCAGCTGTTCTTTCAAAACACAGAAATAATAAGAAAAATACTTTTACCTCCCTGAGAAATAAATAACTCAAAGTTTCACAAATTTCCAAAAGAAAATATTAAGATGTACTGAGTGTCCAGTACGTGTTCCTGGCACGTATGGGGGTAAGAAGCTAATAACATTGAGTTAGGCCTCCAAACATCCTTCAGAACAAATGAGGCACCACATGAAGACACCACCAGAACTGAGCTCCCATAATGCATTATTCAGGAAGGGACCAGACAGGAGCGTACTCCTCTGTGAGCCAATGTCCAGATCAGTGTATTATCACTAAACTTGAAAATTTCACTGTGGGTTATTGTTATCCTTTGGCCTGGCCTGTACCCTCTCACAATCTGGGACCCCTCAGGGGATGTCAGAGAGCCGGTTTTGGCCCGATCCCCACAGGCCAGGCTGAGGGACCCCACCGGTGCATGAATCCATGCACCAGGCCTCTAGTATGCATATAAGATTTTTGGTTAATCTCTTCCCACCCTCCCCTCTCCCCCCTTCCCTCTGAGAGTCATCAGTCTGTTCCATGTTTCCATGCCTGTGTGTTGAGCATCTGCCTCTTGGTGGTCATTGTGTGTCATAGCTGCCGATCAGCTGGTCCGGTCGCTTAGGCTTTTATATATATAGATTATTGGTGAGATTTATTTGAACTAGGATTGTCTTTGGCTTGTGTGCCTGAAGGTGTGGGTGTTTGGGTTGTTGCAGTGATGTAGGGTTGAGTGTGTCTTGTACTAGTACTTGCTATCTTAAAATTCTTCTCATGGGATTTATGGAAGTCTGGTGATAATATATAATGGCTATTGTTATTCTGTGTGAATAGGTAATAGAGTTATATATGCAGAGATGATTAGGACCTAAGAGAGCTTCCTGTAGGTGAGGCACCAATCATAGCCAACTTGGGGAGATGCTCAACTTGGCCTGTCCCATAGGGCCCAGCAAGGCCACTCACCCCTGGAGCTCGGCTGTCTTGAGGCTCACAAGAGATGAGCAGAACCTCTTTCAGAAGCACCTGTGAACCTTTTGGGCATGCTCATCACCTAACAGATTTCCAGAGTTAGGAGACTGGCATTGTTGCCTGACATGATGCCCCAGCTCCCAGCTGAGGTTGAAACTGATCTCTTTGAGATTTCTGGAGCAGAGGGTTTTATAACCAGGGTGGAGGTAGCTGCTGTCTGAGTTACATTTCTGCTTCTTAATATCCAAACAGACCCGAGAGTGCCAATAATATTAATATTAATCACTGCCACCATCATCATAGCTAATATTTGAGTGTTTACTATGTGCCAGGCACTCTGTGAAACACTTGAGATGGAATATTTTATTTGATCTTCCTAAGAATCCTGTGGGGTTTATTTTTACAAGTAAAGAAACTTATTTGTAAATAAGGCTGAGCAACTTGCTCAAGGTCACCTAACTCATAGTGGAGGAGGTAAGATACAAACCCAGGCAGCAGTTTGCAGGTGGTGGTAGACACACTCTAAGGTAAGCTCCAGTGAGTCATGTCCTTGAATAATCCTGTCCCTCTGAGTGCGGGCAGAACCTGTGACTTGCTTCTAATTCATAAAAAATGCTAAGGTGATGGATGTCATATCCATGATTATGCTACTTTATATAAGACTTTGTCCCAGCCAACTGAAGCAAGAGAGATTTTCCTAATGGCTTACAGAAGCCAGCACCCTGTTGCGAGCTGCCTAAGGAGAGGGCCAAGTGACAGGGGACTGTGGGTGGCCTCTAGGACCTGAGGGCCATCTCCAGCTGACAGCCAGTAAGAAGCTGGGACTCTCACTCATACGGCCACAAGGGCATGAATTATTCCAATAACCTGCATGAGTTGAGGAGCCAATTGTTTCCTAGTTGAGTTTTCAGGTAAGAACACGGCTTGATTGCAGCTTTGTGAGACCCTGAGCAGAGGTCCTAGCTAAGCCATCCATGCCTGGACTCCTGACCCATGGGCACTGTGAGATAATAGTGTGTAGTTTTACACCACTAAGTTAGTGGTGCTTTGTTACGCAGCAAAGCTAACTCATACACAGCCCATGAACTTCAGCTCCACCCCATCTGTCTTGGCAGCAGGTCCCTGGGCTCTGGTGTGTGGATCCTCCCTCAGAGTTCCTCTTTCCCTGTCCAGGGGAGTTTCAGCCTCATTTCTTGGAAAGGGGCCGGAGCCAGGGAATTCTGGTTTCCTTTCTGAGAGGAGGCAGAGAAGCAGGAGACGTAGGAACAACCAATTCTTTATCTGAAAGAAGGGTCAGCAAGAAGTATGTGGAGCCCTCCTGCCTGTGACATTTCTAGGCAAGCAGAGACTTTAGATTAGGATTAAGGCATAACATCCGAGGATGGCCCTAGCCCAGTGGTCGGCAAACTCACTAGTCAACAGAGGCAAATATCAACAGTACAACGACTGAAATTTCTTTGGAGAGCCAAATTTTTTAAACTTAAACTTCTTCTAACGCCACTTCTTCAAAATAGACTCGCCCAGGCCGTGGTATTTTGTGGAAGAGCCACACTCAAGGGGCCAAAGAGCCGCATGTGGCTCGCGAGCCACAGTTTGCCGACCACGGCCCTAGCAGAAATGTGCTCTATTGGATGATGTTATATGGTGGGAAGGGGATTCGAACCTCCGGTTATATAATGATGTTGAACTGAGTTAGTGCTGGCCTTCTAGGGTGCATTTCACCTTGACATTCAGTGCCGGAATTTAAAGTATGACCCACAGGCCACTTTAGTTGGAGTGACGCCACGTCTGGTTCGATGCTTTCAGTTTTCCTACTTCATTGAACATGTTTCTGAACAGTCAGTACCCCAGGACAGCGCTGACCGCATAATCCTGAAAATAAAACGCAGCTCTCTATGCGGAGACTAATAAAGCTGGACGGCTCCTCTTCCTTGTTGACGGTGTGTGTGTGCCAGGCAGGCCTGGGCGGAGCTGTGTGAACAAGGGCTGCTGTGTGAGGGCATTTAAAAAAGGCATTTCAGTCTCTGCCCTGGTCACCCCAGACACTGGATCCTTCACTTGCTGCCCCTGGAGTCTGAGGGCCATGCAAAGACCCACTCAGGGCAGGCCTGCCCTCCATGCTGAGCTGGCACAGTCATGAGGGCCATGGGTCATCCTTTTACTGATCAGACTTTCCAAAGAAAGGAAAGGAACACGCATGGCCTGAACGCTGGGTGGCTGGTATATCCAAGTGGGCCTGCCCAGCCTTGGGTTTCTCAGCAAGCTGCCTCAAGAAGTGAAAATAGTTACTGATTCATCTCTTTGTAGGAGCCACATGACATTTGGGCTCTGTCTCTATGTGTATATTTTCTAAAAAAAATATTTTTATTGATTTCAGAAAGGAAGGGAGAGGGAGAGAGACATAGAAACAACAATGATGAGAGAGAATCATTGATCAGCTGCCTCCTACATGCCCACAACCTGGGCATGTGCTCTGACCAGGAATCGAACTGTGACCTCCTGGTTCACAGGTAGTTAGTTGTTCAACCACTGAGCCACGCTGCCTGGGCTCTATGTGCATCTTGAAGGGACAGAACACCTGCCTGTTGAACAATGTCTCTTGTGGAGGTGACAGCTTAACTAGGTTGTCACCCTGGTACGCCCAACCCTGGCCTATTTGCATTCTCCAGCCAGGATTCCCTGGGGATGTGGAGAATGAGCCGTAGTTGGGACTCTGGGCTTTGGGAGAAATGGAAGAGGATTTTCTCCTAAGAGCTGGGGTGAGAGGGGGGAGTTTGGCATCAGGTAGCTATGAGGTCTCAGAAGCAACACCCCCAGGGGCCTTGTAGAGAGACTGGCCCTCAGAGATCAGAGGCTTCCTGGGCTGCTGTCCACACGTGACGGCCCAGAGGCCAGGGGGCAGCTAGATGGGTGGGCCGGATCCTTGGGTCCCCCTGGGAACATCAGTCAGAACTGACAGAATTTGTGCCAAGTGAAATGGAGACAGGCATCTACCTCAGTCAAAATTAATAAGCATACTTAAGAAGACAGGAGGAGCACAAAAGATAGGTGCAGATGTGCAGAGCTCCAGAATGCATCACTCACATCCCCATCTGTGAAAAATACTTGAGAAAGACGGACAAAACAACAAATGAATCCACGGGGACCGCGGGAACTAGGAAGATGAAGTGACTTTCAATCGTGCTGCTGTAACAACAAAGGTGTGATCTCGCTCACGTTACAGGTCCCTTGGAGCCTGGCAGCTCCGCTCCACATTCTCTTCACGGCGCCCTGTTTAGTGTCATAGTCCACATGTGTGCTTTCATTGCTTCCGTTTTATGTGGATTGTTGTTTTAACATTGTTTCCTCTTTTTCTATTTCCTGGCTTGGATTGGACCAAGTCCCTATTCATTCCATTCTGTTTCTCACCTGCCTAGCTAAGAAGTCCCATTGTGTTTTCCTATTTAGGAAATGCAATTAAATATGGGGACCCTCCTGTTCCTTCCATTCCTGAAAGGATGCACATTTCTCTACTATAATTTGAAAATAACATGCCAACTGAGGATGATAGAACAGAAATACAGAAGGTGTGGGTCTCTAGTGATGGGGGAGCTTCCATGTTAACCCATGAATGCCTGTTTTGGAGCTTATTTTATTTTATTTATTTAAAAAAATACCTGAGGATATTTTTCCATTGCTTTAGATAGAATGAAAAGGGGGAGGGGGAGAGAAACATTGATATGAGAGAGATACATCAATTGGTTACCTCCTGCACGTGCCCTGACCAGGGCCGGAAATTGAACCTGCAACCCAGTTATGTGCCTTGACCAGGAATTGGAACCCTCGACCCTTTGGTGTGCCGGCCGATGCTCGAACCACTGAGCAACACTGGCCAGGGCTGGAGCTTATTTTATAAGAGAGAGAGAGAGAGAGAGAGAGAGAGAGAGAGAGAGAGAGAGAGAGAGAGAGAAGCGCGCGCACGAGCGCCTCCATGTCTGCCTCTGATAACTTGGGATTTTCTGTTATGTGCAGCAATGATCAACAGTGTTGTTCAAACACTTCCTGTCTGTCCCAGTGGGAGGCTTAGGTCTTCCCACTTTATTGAGGACAGTCTTGGTCCTGTGATGGGCTTTGGCCAATGAAAACGTAGCAGCAGGGACCTGTGCCAGGCCTGAGCAGAGGCTTTGAGAGCCAGGGTGCCATTCCCCCATGTTCTCTCTTCTGTGCATGAGCCTGGCAACACCCCAGGTAAAAGACGCTCCGACAGCCCAGACCCCAAAGTGAAGGGCAAATGGTACAGAGCCACAGGCCCACCACAAGGGACCAGTCATTTGAGCAAAACCCAAATCTTGCAAGCCCCTGAGATTTTGGAGTCTTCGTCAACACACGTGACCCAGCCTGCTCAGACTGATACAATTGTCAGACACAATACCAGCAACTGGTATTTGTGCCTGAAATCAATGTTACTCAATGCATCATGCCACCTGATATTTAATCACCACCCTGGACTTATAGTTAATCCTATTTTCTGAGAAAGTGATGGGAACATGGAGAGACTAGGTCACCTTCCCAGAACCGCATGGGCAGTAAGGAGAGGCGCCAGATTTCAAACATGGGACTAGATCCCTGTTCATGTCACTGCCAGAAGCTGCCTCCCTGGACAGTGGAGCAGCTGCATGAGGCGCTGTGTCTCCTGCTGGGGGTTTTCTCATTCAATTCCCTTTTTAGCTGGAGTGGTACATGGTACTAGGTTTCTGACTGTTATCCTTGGAGTCTGACTGATTTGTCACAAAATAAGGATGTTCCAGCCTGCAAACTTCCCACGCTTTAAAAAAAAAAGAAAAGAAAATTGTCAGTGTCCAACTCCCACTACCAAACTGGGCATAAAAATTAATGTTTAGTTTAAGCGCTCCATACTGTCTGAATTAGAGGCTGGATAATTTGTTTCCTGAATTCAGGGGGAGGTGATCCTCCGCCGCACCTTTGGGTGGTAGCTCGAGACTTCTTGCTGGATACAGATCTCAGGGTTGTATGAGCGCAGAACAGGGTCCCCATTATCCGGGAGTCTGGGACTGGCTGACTGTCTCTGCTTCACACTGAGTTTGGCAGAGTGGCCACCCCCTCCAGGAAACCCGGGCAGTCCCCAGCCACCTCCCTGGGAGAGAGAAAAACATTTTCAAGGGCCCCTTTCATGAGAGGGAAGAAATCGTCCAAAAACCTCACACCGGCATAAACCTAACCATTCAGGGCCCCCGCACAGATTTTTGCCCAGGACCTCAGAGAGAGGGAAAGAGAGGAGGTGGGAAACAAATGCAGGAGAGAGAAGAAAGAAACTCCTTGATGGTTCTGGACATGAACAAGAACATTGTGCAAGTATCAGCTGATGGTGGGGGTTGCGGGGAAGCAGGGAAAAGCATCCAAAGTTCCATAGACCAGACCTAAAGTTTTTATCGTGACATTTTCCCTACCTGAGCTTTTATGTAAGTGGATTTCTGGATCTCCAGGCTATAATTTGGGGAATAGTTAGTGATGAGAAAGTGTTGGTTTGGACCAAATCACATTCAAAAGCCCTGCTTCTCAGAAGTTGATTTATTGCCTCCTGCTCCTCTTGGAAGTTCCCTTTCAAAGCGGGATTGTGTCCTTTTCTGAGCAAGGTTCTTCTTAATCTTCATGTTTATTCTGAGCTGTACAAGTTAGGGGACCACCATCCCCCAGCCTGGGCAAAGGCCTAGGTTAGGGAACAGGGAGAAAGACTTGGTGGGCTGGGAAGGGTGAAATGAGAGTATACCAAGAATGGCAGCTGAAGCCCAGAGGTGATGAGTCTCTTGACGTGTTTGGGTTGCTGTCTACCTGGTGGAGGAGGGAGTGTTAACAGCTCACCCATGGGAGAGGCGGATGCCATAGATGGGTGGGTTTGGACTCGGATCAAGATTTCTGAAATAGCTTAAAAGGTCAGATGCTAAGAGGCGTCTCGAGTCTTGACACCAAGATGGATCACAGAAGCCTAGACGAGTGAGCCTGGTTTCCCTAATAGCATCTTACCCTGAACTCAGCAGTAATCTCTTCACATTCAGCCTTTGACCCTAATCCATTAGCCATGAATAGATTGAACAGAAGGGTGTTCCCTAGCACTAAGAAGTTAATCCAGTTTGGAGGCATGGCTTTCTTTAGAGCTCCTGGGCCTCTTAAAGGCATAAGAAACCCATAATATCACCTGCAAGACTTTCAGCAGGAGTCATCACCACGTGCTGTGCTGAAACAGGAGATGATGTACCCAGTTCCCTGGTGTCTAAGGCACTTTCTCTCAAAGTGAGGATGGGTTGAGAAGAGGTTGAAGTCACCTCTATAACGGATGGGGTATTAGTTAGCTGCTGTTGTATCATAAAACACCCCTAAACTTAGTGACTTACGACAACTCTTAGTTATTTCTCATAAGTTTAAGAAAAACTGTGGTTCTTTTGGTCTAGGCTAGACTAGGTTCATAGTTGCTTGGCTTGCTCATGTCCCTCTTGTTGGCTGGTGGGTTGGTCGGAGACTGGCTGATCTAGGATGGCTTCACTCATGTGAGGGGATTGGCTGGCTTTTGGCTGTAGCAATGGGGATGACTGAGTCATGAGTCTCATCATCCAGCAGGCTAGACCAGAACAAGAAGTGTGAAAGGCCTTGAAACCTAGACTCAGAGGAGCTTGGTGTCACTTGTACCATGTTCTGTCTGCCAAAGCAAGACAGGAGGTCCACCTGGATTCAAGGACTGGAAAAATTGATTCGACCTCTTGATGGGAGGAGCTACCTTTGCATTCTCAGTGGTGCAGGTGCAGACAGATATATAGAATTGGGACCATATTTGTAATCCATCTACACCAGTGATTTTCAATCAATGCACCACAAGAATTTTTAAGACATGCGATACCTGACTATTTAGTCAGGGACACTGACCTTGTTTTGCCTTAGATTGTAAAATTAAAAAAGACAACAGCCAACACGACAATAGCTATTTGGTGTGAATGAATCAAAATTATATGTACTTTTTTTGGGGTCAAATTGGCAAAAAAAAAATACATTTTTTGATGTGCTGCAGAATTTTAGTGGTTAGTTTATGTGCCATGAGATGAAAAAGGTTGAAAATCACTGGTCTACACAAATGGATTGGTTGTATTTTTTTTTTGTATTTGTGATTTGGCTGACATAAGCCATGGGTGTGACATGTGACCTGGAACCCAACCCATCTCTGTGTGAAGTGAGTAGACCCATGGAGGAATCAGACCGAAGTCCTAACCTCAATGGGGCTGTGTCTCTAAGTAATTGTAGGGCCAAATGGCTTCCCACATTTAAAATATTGCATAGGATTTCTTTTCTCAGTACATTGCTGAGTGCCTCCTGTATTTTATAGAGAGACCAGAAAATCAGGCCATCCCCTGCCCCCCTCAAATGTTTCTTTTTTTAAAAAAATATTTTTATTGATTTCAGAGAGGAAGGGAGAGGGAGAGAGAGATAGAAACATCAGTGATGAGAGAGAATCATTGATCGACTGCCTCCTGCACACCCCTCACTGGGTTCCAGCCTGCAACACGGGCATGTGCCCTGACCAGGAATCGAACCATGACCTCCTGGTTCATAGGCTGACACTCAACCACTGAGCCACTGAGGCTGGACTCAAATGTTTCTTTTTGAAACGAGGTTTGAACTAACTAAGCCAGGCGTCCTCAAACTACGGCCCGCGGGCCACATGCGGGTGCTTTTGCCGTTTTGTTTTTTTACTTCAAAATAAGTTATGTGCAGTATGCATAGGAATTTGTTCATAGTTTTTTTAAACTATAGTCCGGCCCTCCAACGGTCTGAGGGACAGTGAACTGGCCCCCTGTTTAAAAAGTTTGAGGACCCCTGAACTAAGTCTTTTTTTTTGGAAACGCCTGATCCCAGTGTGTCAGCTCTGTAGTTTCTTGGGCTCCTGCTGACCCTCCTCAAATACTGCACACATGATAGAGATGGGAGGAGGAACCACAGCTTTGTGGCTTAAAGGCTATAAATCAAGCTTCAGAAATCTAGGACACAAATGTGACCTACTAAGGACAGTAGTGAACCATGGTGCCCCTTCCACAGTTATTGAGATCAGTTCTTTCAAGCACTCAATTCGGATGTATGAGTTGATCTTGAATAATGACCTGGAGCTCTCTAGGGCCACCTGCCTCCATCTCTGAGAGAAAAGGAGCAGCATTGGTGGGATGGCCAGAGGTTGAACAATGATAGGTCTAAGCTAACCACTCTACTCCCATTGTCCTGTGCTGTTTGGTTTAAGCATGGACATGTGACCCAGTTTCTGGCCAGTAGTACTTAGGAGAAAGTCTGATGAGGACTTCTGACATTTCCCCCTGATAAAAAGAGAGATGCACTAAGAGAAACCATCCTTTCTTCCTGCTTTTAGACCCCACTGTTAGAAGAGGAAGTGCTGTTTAGAGGCATGGCAATCAACTTCTTAGGACAAAGGGAAGACCAAGAGAGCCTCTTGAAGTAGGTGCAGGCTCTGACATCACTGAGCTATAGAGCCAATCTGGACCCAGGGAGGGAATTCAGCCAGATCTACTGATGTAGCAGTAACAGTGGTTTATAGCTGGGGTTTGTGCTGACTGGTCGGGCAGTAGTTCTGATTAGTCAGTACCTGTGCCATATGGATTGTTAGGTACTTAGAAAAGCATCCTTGCCCCTCACTTGGAACCAATGCCTCTGGATTAATTGTTATGTAATGAAAATAAACCCTATTTTTAAGCCACATCAGTTGGATAGTCAGTTACTTGCAGCCCAAAGCATCCCGAGTGATGCACTTAGAAGTAATGGAAACTGGGTCATGTTTAAACTGTGCACATGCATATTTCACTTATAGGCTTCAGGGGCTGTCAGCACCTGTCCTATGCCTTCTCCCCCACCCCAAATTGTTAGGTAACAATAATGTCTTTCTCTGTGCATTGGCTCCCTGAGATATTTTTAAAAACATCGTGCTAGTAGTAGGGCAAAGGCATGTTATCTAACATCTGTGCCTGGAAAAGGAAGCGATTGCGGCTCTATCACTGTGCGGTATCTGCTCTTCATGGAAGGGTTGAGATAGAAATTTATCCTCTTTGGCAGAAATAGGAGACTTAGCTAACTTCTACCTAATCTGTCTATTTGCTCTCTTGTATACCATTTGATTAGCCATTTTGATACTGTCCCTTTTAGGAATGAGGCTTGGCTATCTATCAGTCAAGCAGACAAGCAACCAATCTCGTTGATACACACCTTCAGTAACAAGAGGTAACTTCAGGGAGCGGGTCTATGGACATACTTGCTGCATTCTATTGTAGTTATTTTTTTCTGTGTCCATTGTCAGCATAAGAATGTCCAAACCTATAGAGAATTTTTATAAAAATGTAATTGAGCCAAACAGAGAATATGCCTGGAAGCAAGATCTCAACGGGCAGAAAAGGGCTTCTGAGAATGGCAGTTTGCAGCTTATTGGGAATTAAGGAGGACCTAAGAAAGATTATATACATGGAGATGGGGAAAAGCAAGGAGGGGTTGAATTATGGTATAGTTAACAAGATTTCGTGCTCTCTTGAGGATAGTTACTTTGAAAAGGGGCCATTTCAAAGGGGTGTTGACCTAGATGCACAGAAACAGTAAACATGGCTGGCCTAAGGCAAAAACAAACATTTACTAAAGTTATATGCCTGGCCCTGTCTGGTGTGGGGTTGGAGTGTCGTCCAGTACACCAAAAGGTGGCAGGTTCCATTCCCGGTCAGGGCACGTGCCCAGGTTGTGAATTTAATCCCTGGTCAGGGCTCATTCAAAAGGCAACCAATTGGTGCTTCTCTCTCTAATGTCTCTCTCTCTCTCTCTCTCTCTCTCTCTCTCTCTCTCTCTCTCTCTCTCTCTCTCTCTCTCCCCTCCCTCCTTCCCTCCCTCTCTCTGGAATCAATTAAAAAATAAAACTAAAACAGAAAGAAAAAAAGAAGAAAAATAAATTATATCACTGGAGTGTGACTACTCACCATGATCTGATCTGACCAATTAGGAATTTATGATCAAGTCACTCCGCGAGGTTACTTTCCGTAGCACCCCTCTTTCGTCTACACCGTCTTCCCTGCTGGACTGTGAGCAACTTAATGGCGAGAACTACATTGCTAATCTCTGTATCACTAAGTTTGGCAAAGGATCTGGCCCATACAGATGATTTGTTGAAAGAGAGAATGAGTCGTATACAAAATAACTTAAAAATGCACGCCCTGCCACAAGTAGGTGATTTTTGTGGCCACAGGATAACATACGTTCTGCCAGGAGAAATTCTAATTACGAATATTGAAATATCTCATCCCATTTTAAAATCCAACACATTCAAAAATACATTTTAAGAGGAACCCAGTCCACCTTTCCATGGGCTTTGTGTGGCATTGTTTGTGCCTAGAAACCTTTTTTTCCCCCCAATGAGAAAAATGAGGCTTCTTTCTTAAGCAATTTTCCCATTAAATGTGAAGACGAGAAGTAGAAATGTCATTCTCAGGGGTTAAAAAGATTTTTCATCAATTCACTAAGTAGTGTGTTTGAACTAACTTTAAAAGCCGACTTAAAGAAACTAAAGGAAATATACTTATATCTCTACTAACCATCTCTCGATGTGTGAGCTCCTCTGAAGCCTCCCTGGGATCCAGGCGAGACAGCGTGTAAGCTGTTCCTCAGATGGCCATCTGAAAGCTCATCAAATAGCGAGGTAGGAAAAACACAATCGCCTCCCAAACTTTTGAATTGCATTGATCTGTGGCATTAAGCCCTCGCCACAGGAAGAGAAACGATGGATTTGAGACTCACAGGAGGATTCGTTTAAAGTGCTTTGTGTTTTGTTTTGTTTTTAATTTATGTATGGAATTGCCCAGGAGTAATAAATAGACCTTATTTACTATATTTTGAAGAAGATAAAATTATCAAGACTGTGTACGGATTTCAAAGCCAGGGAAAACAAAAATAGCTTTGAAGCCTCCCCTCCCGGATTTTTTGTCCTAATCGTCTAAGAGATGGTCTTGATAACGTTTATTCGTTTCTTCTTTCTAAAACAATTGGAAGTACTACTTTTCTCAGTTAAAATAGTGATCTGATTTTTAATTAGATCAGGTGAAGTACCCTCTGAGCACTGCAGATTATTTCAGTGATTGTAAAGGGCAAGCAGGAATTTCCACCCTTCTCCCCATCTCTCTCCTCTTCCTCTCCCTAGTCCTGTGTAGATCCCACCAGGAACCCTAGTCTTCGCGAGGTAGGTTTCTCATTTGGACTTATACACACCATCTGGACAAGTTTTTCTGCTGCATTTCCCCAGTAACCAACAAGATAAGCCATTTCCATCTGTTGGGAGAGGATGTATGGAGTTTTGTTTCAATTGGTGGGGACGGGGAGGGGGCGCACAGCCTACCCTCAGTGCAACCAGCATAGACTGGGGGGTGGGACTTCATCTTAAATTTCACATAACCCAGGAACATCAGTGTCACATAAAAATCCCATCTTGTGAATCCCCCCCATAGCCTGGAGCAGAGTTGGCAAACTTTTTCTGTAAAGGGCCAACTCGTAAATATTTTAGACATTATGGGACATTTGGTCTCTGTTGCACCTGCTCAACTTTGCACTAATCAGCCATAAACAGCATGGAACTAAATAGGCATGACTGTGTTTAATAAAACTTTATTTATAAAAATGGATAGTGAGCCTTGAATCTCTGGCTTGGGGCATCCCTCAGTGTTTCACCTGATAGGGGCCCAGATCATCATTTTTTTCAGTAATGGTGTCCTGCCTGCTGTCATGAGGAGGTGAGCCCAGCAGTGGCTCTGACCTCTACAGGCAAGTCCAATGCATCACCCGACCTGTGCTCAAGCCACACCTTTCCATGATGGAGAGAGCTGGTGAGCATTATAGCAGGTAGACCCTCAAATTAATGAGCTTGCTAGTTCCCTTGTTGAGGCCCTACAAATGTCCCAGCTCCCTCATGGTGCATATCTTTTCCCTGGTCCAAAAATTCCATTCTTTTTGGCCTCTTCTCCACACTCTTCACTTGAGATAACTTTCTGAAATACAGTCTAATCTTAGAGCTCTTGCTGGAACAACGGTTGATGAAGAAAGTCCAGTCATATCTAATCATGGTTTTCAGTGCTCTGCCTAAGCTGATAACGGGCTAATTTACCCATTAGGCATAGAAGGCATGGTGCCTGGGGCCTAAGAACATGTTTTTATTTTAATTTCTTTTAAAGTAGAAGAAAAATGCATATAATATAATAATAATAACGAATATATGATAACTAGTGGCCCAGTGCATAAAATTCGTGCATGGCGGGGGGAGGGAGTGTCCCTCAGTCCGGCCTGCACCCTCTCACAATCTGGGACCACTGGCTCCTAACCACTCACCTGCCTACCTGCCTGATCACCCCTAACCACTCTGCCTGCCGGCCTGCTCGCCCCCAATTGCCTCCCCGCCGGCCTTCTCACCCCCAACTACCCCCCATTGCTGGCCTGTTCACCCTCAGCTGCCCCCCCTGCCGGCCTAATCACCCCCAACTGCCCTCCCCTCCTGGCCTGATCGCCCCTAACCGCCTCTGCCTCAGCCCCGCCACCATGGCTTTGTCCGGAAGGATGTCCAGAAGGTCTCCTGGTCTAATTAGCATATTACCCTTTTATTAGTATAGATGAATTCAGCCTGAATTTTATTTGTCTTTATACTCATCCAATCATAAATATAATTTAAAAACATTTTTCTTCAATGAAGGGGCTCGTGGAGGTAAAAGTACCCTGTGCCCTTTATAAGAATTGCTATATAAAATGCAGAATGTCAAATTTCAGATAAACAATGAGTAATTTTTTAGTATAAGTATACCCCAAATATTGCCTGGGACATACCTACTCTAAAGAACATATTTATTGTTTATTGAAATTCAAAAACATATTTGTTGTTTATCTGAAATTGGTAAACCCTTTCTTTAATGGTGTACTTAGAAAAGATATCAGAACCACATAATGAACTGGGCATCCTGTTTATTAAAATTCAACTTTTTTTTTTCTTGCTAAATCTTGCAATGCTACAGGAAAGGCATAACGTGGCCCTTGCTGGCACCAACTATTATTGCAGCCCTCTCTCCCATGCTCCTTCAACTAAATGTCTTAGGTCAGGTTCCCAGGAAGCAGATCTTAAGATGAGGATTCATGTGCAAGAAATGTATTTAAAGAAGTGCTCCCATGGGAGACTGGTAGGAGAGACTGAGAACAAGGCAGGGCAGGATAGGAGAGGAGCTGAGCAAGGGTGAAGTACAGACTTAAGGCCCTGCAGAAGTGGCATCAGTCTGACCCCAGGGGGGAGCATAAGTTTCACTTCAGAAATGCCCCAAAGGGTATCTGAGCAGAGCACTGACATTGTCATTTACACTAGGCTGGAAACGGGGGTTAGCCCAAGGGCAAAGCTTGAGAATGAAAATCACCCTGACCCTGTTAGCTTTGCTTCCATTTGGAGTTACTCTTTAACCTGTACATAAGCAGTGCAGAGGATGCTGATCCAGTCAAGCAGATGTGATGGCCTGAGTGGATGTGCTTCCTTGTGCCCACCTGGACCTCACAGAGGTGACCCGGATCTCACAGAAGCGTCATGTCAAAACTTAAGGGTCTGCCTTAATACCAGGTGGTTCTGTGCTAGCTCCCCTTTCTATATCTTAACTCTGGCTGCACCATCAAGCATGTTCATCATGGAGTTCTCAGGCCTGACCAAGGCCTGGCATTGTCGCCAGCACACCTCTCGTCCCACTCACCGAGCTTCCCTCTGTTCTCCGAACATGTCACCTACTTTCTCACCTCTCTTATTTTACTTCTGCTCTGCCATGTGCTCTGCCTGCAAACCCCTTTCCATCCCTTTCCATCTGGCAAATTCCTATCATCCCTCATGGCCCAGGAAAACACTTTCTCCTACCTATATTCCCAAGGAATGCATTCTGCCCACAGCACCTCAGACACACCTCTGCACGTCACTGATCCCTTGCCCTGTGAGTATTCACATACATACCTGCTCCCTGGCTACCTGTGGCCTCCTCTCTGGCAGGGATTTGGTTTTATTTATCTGGTTATTCCCAGTACCTAGTCCATAGTAGCCCCTCAAATGTTTGCTGAATGAATAAATACAGGAATTTAATCTGTGGCTTTGCACAGAAGAGCACTGTACTGCAACCAGCCAGCTTCACATTCCTGTGGGTAAAGTGCGCATGTGTTTACACCACCAGCAAAGCAGAGACGCCAGAACATAAGTGGGAAAATGAAAAACAGAGTCCCGCATGAGATGCCATTGAACTTCATCCTGGTGAAGCCAGATGGGTAATAGGAGCTCCTCCCCTGGCGATGTTGTCTCTGCCTCCAGCCCATGTGTCCAGGTCCCCAGATGGAGGCCTTTCCAAATCTCCTCTAGAGTGTCCTGTCCGATGACTTGATTTCTTTCCTTTCTTTGGTTTGTGTTCAGTTTTGTAAGTGCATGCACTTTTCTCCCAATGCAGATTTGCTGCTATAGCTACAGAAGAGCTTCTCCTACCTTCAGGATCTGATTCTTTGTCACCATGACTGTATGGTACACATGAAGAAGTTTAATCAAATCTGATGACTTGCTTTCTAACTCCATTTCCAGGAGTGGGAGCCTGGCCTTAGTCCATCTCCATTTATTGGTTGGGGCCTAGGTTTTGCCAACTCCCTGCCAAACCCCCTCTGCTGGGGGCTTCCTATGGTGCCCTGCCTTCCCAGCTCTCTAATACCAGGGCCTGATGGACAGTAGACTTGATGGGAAGAGCACCATCAAATCCCATGACCAGACTGGACCCTTTGGACCCAGACATGAGCCTCACTCGGATCCACATGCAATTGCTCCTTTGGACACTCTTAAGTGTCTGCTCCCTCTTCTTCCCCTCAGCCCAGTGGGCGGCCCACTACTACAACCAGAGGTGGAAAGGTGGGAAGGACCGAGAACCCAGATGCTGGAGTGGACAGATTTGGACTTGGACTTTGACCCTCACACTGACCAGGAGAGTAATCATGGAGAATTTGCTGCATCTCAGTTTCCTCACCTGTCAATAGGAATTAAGCTACCTCATGGGAAAAACAGAACTCAGTGACATCACGTAACAGTATAGATCCCTTTTCCTTCCTTTTGGGAGCCCTACCCTCCCGACCCTTGAAGTCAGGTTTCAGAGTGCCACCCAGGAGAGGCGCTCTCCTCGAGGCCTGCTCATAGCCATGCTCAACTCCTGCACATGGGGACAGGCAGAGTGACCTTGACCAAAAGGAGCGGCAGCTGACACAAGGACATGTGGAACAGGAGCTTGAACGGCACAGATCAAACAGCATATTTTGATCAAACTGAAAAGACCTACTTTATTAGGAAGAATCCCAATGGAATATTCCACCTGACATGATGTGGAGAAAGGGGATGAAGTGATAAAGGGACAATGATGTGAAGGACACCGGGAATTTCATTTTCATGGTCGGCCCTCAATTACTCAGGTTGGGTGGGGGTTGGGGGGGTCACACTGGCACTGAACGGGCACCCAGTACACGTGTTGGCTCCTCTCTTGCCTTCTCCTTCCCAGAGAGACAGGCAAGACTCAGTTTCTGATCAGCTCAGTCAAGTACACAGTAGGATCCTTCAGGTGCTCAGGGAAGGTGAGATGTCCATTATGTTGTTACAGTTTACCACCCCTTCCACTTGCTTCCATTTCTGACTTCCCTACCTCTTCCTTTCACCACAGCCATGGAAATAGAAATGACTCAGAGATATTCAGTGACAGCTGCCCTCAATCTCCCATTTAATTCAGTAGTTTCCTCCTGTGTGTGTGTGTGTGTGTGTGTGTGTGTGTGTGTGTTCCCAGGGTTGATCCTTCAAGATAAATTACTTAGTTACTTTTTTGTTTATTCCCCCAACATCGCATGCAGGGCAGGGAGATGTTCAGATGAACTACTTAGTCCCCATCCTCCAGGAGGGGCAGGGATGTGAATAAATATGTGATCCCAGGACCATGTGCTAAGTGCTGCCACAAGGACTGTCCGAGGTGCTATGAGGACACCAAGAAATGAGTGACTGATAGTCACAGAAGAAGGCATGTCTGAACTGAGTCATGAAAGATGAATCAGAGTTTGTCCAGATTTACAGATGTGTCAGAAAACATTCTACTAGTAAATGGAGATACCAATGTGTACAAAAGTTCTGAAACTATGCACGCCAAAAGTCAGTGGAGCAATATCTTTAAATTACTGATAGAAAAAAACACCTTCCAACTTAAAATTCCATTGCCAGCAGAAATGTTTTTCTGAGCAATAAAGACTTAAATAGTTGAAGAATTGAATAGACAATTTAAATACTTATCTATAATAATAAAAGCATAATATGCAAATCGACCGAATGGCCGAACAGTGGAACGACTGTCTGGACAACCTTCTGAACGACCTTCTGGACAACCTTCCGGACGAAGCCGGGGCTGTGAGGGCCTACTCTTGTATGAATTTCGTGCATTGGGCCTCTAGTTAATAAATAAAGAGAAATTAAGAATAAACAGACTTTTATCATAGATACTGAGAGAAATTATCACAAGCAAACCTGTGCTATAAGAACTATTAGAAGTTCTTCAGTCCTTGGCTGGTGTTTCTCAGTGGTTAGAGTGTCTGCCCATACACCGAAGGGTTGCAGGTTCCATTCCAGGACCTACTTGGGGCATGTACGGGAGACAGCCAATCTGTGTGTCTCTCTCACATTTATGTTTTGCTCATCCTCTCTCTATTTCTTTCTCCCTCCTTCCCTTCCACTCTATCTAAAATCAATGAAAAAATAATCCTCCAGTAAGGATTAACAAACAAAAAAAGTTCTTCAGGCAGAAGAAAAATGAAGCCTAGTGAAAGTTTGGATCTATACAAAAAAATAAAGCCTGCCAGAATGGTAAGTGTATAGAAAAATATAAATGTCTTATTCCCCTCATTTTTAATCCCTTGAAAATATAATTGCTTAAAGCAAAATAATAATAACAATAGTAATAATGTATTGTGGGGTTTACAGTATATGTAGAAGTAAATGATATGACAAAAATAGCATAGGATGGGAAGAGGATTATAGAGTACTAGAAGCCCGATGCACGAAGATTTGTGCTAGAATGGGCTTTCCTTTCCCTGGCTGCCGGCACCGCCTTTCCACTCGGGCCCAGCCCCTTTCCGCTCAGGCCCCGGAGCCACCTCTTTCCGCTCTAGCCCTGCCTTCCCACGCTGCCCAGAGGCCCTGAGAGATGGGAGGTAGGGCAGAACGCCTGCCTCCTGCCCCCGTCACTCAGCACCTGTGTATGCAAATTAACTGCCATCTTTGTTGGGTTAATTTGCATATCACTCCTGATTGGCTGGTGGCGTAATGGAGGTACGGTCAATTTACATGTTTGTCTATTAGGTAAGATACTATTGTGCAGTTCTTACTCTAAATGTGAATGAATTGGTATTATTTGAAGACAGACTGTATTAAGTTAAAGATGTATATTAAAAATTTCAGATCAATCACTAAAAAAATAATAAAGAGGTATGCCTAAAATGACAATAGTGGAAATTAAAATGGAATCATTGAAAAATACTCAAGCAATTCAAAAGAAAGCAGGAGAAGAGAATCAAAAGGACAAAGAAAAGATGGTATAACTAGAAGACAAATAATAAGTTAGTAGATTTGAACCCCACCACATTGATAATTACCTTAGATATAAATGGTGAGCATTCTAACTGAAAGGCAGAGATTTTCAGATTTTGGGGAAAAAGGAAGATCCAAAATATGCAGTCTACAATAAATCCTCTTAAATAGAAAGCATAGATAAGTTAAGAGTAAACAAATGGAAGAACAAATACTATGAAAACAGTAATATCAGAGCAAGCAAGCTTCAGAATATGAAATAATATCAGAGATTAATAAGGACATTTCATAATGATAAAGGGCATAATAAAATCAAGAGGACATACTAATCCTAAATGTGTATGCAACTGATAAAATAACTTCAAAATACTTGAGTAAAAAACTGATGAAAAACACGAATGGAAGTATAACTCAATAAACTAGAAAATAATAATAAAAAAAACATGACTGGAGTTTAATGAAGAAACAGACAAGTCTACAATCTGTTAGAGAATGCATTACATCTTAATTAGTAATGAACAACAAGTAGAGAAAATAATTAATGATATAGAAGTTCACCAGCTTAACTTCTTAAATGACATTACAAAACACTCCACTCAAAATCAGCAGAATATACATTTTTTTTTCAAGCACACATGGAACAATCACTAAAGGTAGAATGTATTGTTGGCCACAAAGCAAGTTTCAATAAATTTTAAGGAGATTGAAGTCATACATTATATGCTTATTTTACTACAATGGAATTATAGTACTAGAACTGAATAACAGAGAGAGATATCTGGGAAATCCCCATGCATTTGGTGATTAAACAATATCCTTCTAAATAATCCATGGGTCGAAGAGGAAATCAGAATGGAAATTAGAAAATATTTTGAAGTGGATGAAAGTGAAAATACAACCGATGAAATATTGTGGGAAATAGCTAAGACAGTGCTTAGAGGGAAGTATATAAGTGTTAAATGTTTATGTTAGCAAAGAAGAAAGGTCTCGAAGTCATAACCTAAGCTTCCATCTTAAGAAACAAGAAAAAAAAAAAGAGCAAATAAAATACATTGTAAGCTAAAGAAAGGAAATGATAAAGATAAGACCAGAAATTGCTGATATACAACAGGAAAGAACAATAGAGAAAAATCAATGAGACCAAAACCTGGTTCTTTGAGATCAGTAAAATTGGTGAACTAGCCAGGCTAATGAATAAAAAAGAGAAAGAAGATATAAATTATCAACATTGGGAATAAAAGAATATCAGGAGTAAAAGATATCATTGATCCTAGAGACATTAAAAGATAATAAAGGAATATTATGCCAACTTTCTGAAAAAAAAAATTAGTATTTACATGAAATGGAAAAATTCCTTACAGGACACTAACAGCCAAAGCACAATCAAGAAATAGATGACTGGAATAGCTCTAAATATATTAACGAAATGGGTACTTAAAATCTTCCCATAAAGAAAACACCCGGCCTAGATAATATCACTAATGAATTCTAACAAACACCTAAGGAAGAAATAATACTGATTATATACAATCTCTTTCAGAAAATAGAACATGAGAGTTTCCTTCCCATTTCATTTTATGAGGCTAGCATTACCATGCTACTCAAACTAGACAAAACATTACAACAAAAGAAAACTATAGACCAATATTCCTCGTGAACATAGAACCCAAAAATCCTTAACAAAGATTTAGCAAAATGAGGCCAGCAATATGTAAAAAGAATAATACATCATGATTAAGTGGGGTTTATCCTGAGAATGGAAGATTAGTTTAACCTTCAAAAATCAATCAATGTAATTCATATTAACACAGTAAAAAATAGCCATACGATCATCTAAATAGAATTTTTTTCGCAAACCAACATCTATATAATAATAATAATAATAATAATAATAATAATAACCTCTCCGCAAAATTGGGATAAAAAAGAGCTCTTTTAACTTGATAAAAGGTGTCTTCAAAAATCTACATAAGATACAACATAGGAAATACAGTCAATAATACTGTATGGTGTCAAGGGGGTTATAAACTAACTAGAGGCCCAGCGCACGATTCAATCGTGCGGGTAGGGTCCCTAGGCCTAGCCTCCTGCGATCAGGGCCATCTTCTGCCTGTTCGCCAGTCCCCAGGCCCAATGCTGCCTCCACCGCCGCCACTGAGCTGCCAGGCTGTTGGGATCACCAGCTCATCCCCAGCCGCTGCCGCTGCTGCTGCTGGGGCTTGAGGCGCTGACGAAGGGGAGCACGGCAGGGGATCCGGGTGCGGACAACCGGCTCCCCGCCTCCGATGGCAGCGGAGCTGGGTGTCCAGGGTGTCCGAGGCAGCCCCCCTCAGCGGCCGCCAATCCAGCCGTTGAGAGGCAGGGGAGGGGGCGGAGTCCCGCGCCTCTCAATGGCCGGATATGCCACCCCGAGTCCCGCCCCCCAGCCTCCCACCGCCCAATCGTGGGCGTAGCGGAGTGATGGTTATTTGCATATTGCCTTTTTATTATGAAGGATTGTGGGGATCACTTCATAAGGTATATAAGTGTCTAACCATTCTGCTATACACCTGAAATTAATATAATATTGAATGTCAACTGTAATTGAAAAATATTTTAATTTTTAAAGCTCTACATTATACTTGATGATGCGATGTTGAATGTCCACTTGTGTCTGCTTTTACCAAATCTATTTAATACTTCAATGGAGGCAAGAGAATAAATAAGAGAAAAATAAAAGACATACATATTAGAAAGTAAGAAATAAAATTTTCTTTATTCTTGATAACATGGTTATTTATGTAAAATCTTAAGGAATCTACAAAAAAGTTATTAGAACTAATATGAGTTCAAAAAGATCACAGAACACAAGTTCAATATACAAAAATCAATTATATTTCTATATCTTTAGCAACAAAAAATTGAAACTTATAAATCCTAATGGAATTTTGATTAGGAGTAAATTGATTCTATAGATTATTTTAATTTAATCCATAGATAATTGACATCTTTACTAACTTGAGTCTTCCAACTCATGAACGTGATATAATTCTCCATTTATGTAGATCTTCTTTAACGTTATTAATAACTAGAGGTCCGGTGCATGAAATTTGTGCATGGGGGAGGGGGGTTCCCTCAGCCCAGCCTGCACCCTCTCCAATCCGGGATCCCTCTCACAATCCAGGACTGCTGGCTCCTAACTGCTCCCCTGCCTACCTGCCTGATCGCCCCCAAATGTCCCCCCCCTGCCGGCCTGGTAGCCCCCAGCTGCCCCCCCTGCTGGCCTGGTCGCCCCCAACTACCCTCTTCTGCCAGCCTGGTAGCCCCTAACTGCCCCTCCCCCCACCAGCCTGGTTGCCCCCAACTGCCCCCCCTGCTGGCCTGGTTGCCCCCAACTGCCTCCCCTGCCATCCTGGTTGCCCCCAACTGCCCCCCCCCCCCCCCCGCCAGCCTGGTCACCCCACTCAGCCTGCTTGTTCAGTTGTTTGGTCGTTCCTCACTAACCCCCCTTCCAGCCTGGTCGCCCCACGCATCCTGCTTGTTCAGTTGTTTGGTCGTTCCTCACTAACCCCCCTTCCAGCCTGGTCGCCCCACGCATCCTGCTTGTTCAGTTGTTTGGTTGTCCCTCACTAACCCCCCTGCTGGCCTGGTTGCCCCACGCAGCCTGTGTTCAGTTGTCTGTCCGGTTGTTTTGGTTGTGACGGCCCCTGGCTTTTTATATATTAGGATGTTTTATGAGTAGAACTTTTGCACACCAAATGAAGATTTATTCCTAGGTTTATTATGTTTTCAGTACTATTTAAACATCTTTTAAAAACTCATTTCAACTTGCTTACAGCTAGGTTATAAAAATGCAGTTGGTTTTTGCAAGATTTACTTTGTATCTAGCAATTTAATTAAATCAACTTATTAACTCTACTAGTGTGTGCATATTCCTTTGAATTTTCTAAGTACACAACCAGTGTTGTCTGCAAATATTTTATTTGCAGATAATTTGTCTGCAGATAATTTATTTCTTTATAATCATTATACTATTCATTTTTTTTTCTTTCCTTATTGCATTGGTAGTACCTCCATTACAGTGTTTTTGGTATATAGTCTTTATCATGTTAAGGAAGTTTCCTTCCATTCCAAGTTTTCTCAGAGTTCAAAAAAAATAATAAATAAATACTGAATTTTATCAAATGCTTCTACACTTATAGCATATGGTTATGTTGTTTTGCTCATGATATGTTATCCTTTTCATATATTGCTGGTTAAGATTGCTAATATTTTGTTTGTGATTTTTGAATTTATGTTCATGAGAGATTAGCCTGAAATGTTTGTTTCTTATGTTGTCAGATTTGGGTATCAAGTTAATGCTAGATTCATAAATTAGTTGGGGGAATGGAAGCTCTTTTTTAATTTTCTGAAATAGCTTGAATAAGATGATAAATATTTATTACTAGAAGCCTGGTGCATGAAATTCATGCATGGGGGGGCGGTCCCTCAGCCCAACCTGCACCCTCTCCAATCCAGGAGCTGTCAGGGGATGTCCTAGTGACAGCTTAGGCCCACTCCCCGTGGTTCTCTGCTCTCTATGGGGCCTGGCTGCTTCGCCACCGCCATGCAAACAAAGCCGCCACGCCCTGCTGTCTGCTCTCTGTTTGCTGGGTCTGGGGGCTTCACCGCCGCCACCTCGCAAAGGAAGCCACCACGCCTGCTGTCCGCTCTCTGTCTGCCAGGCCTATGGGCTTTGCCGCTGCTGCGCGAATGAAACCCCCACGCCCTGCTGTCCGCTCTCAGCAGCGGGGCTGAAAGAACTGGGGGACTCCAGCGGGGCTGACGGGACTGGGTGCCACCATCTTTGTGATGGAATGATGGTTAATTTGCATATTACCCTTTTATTAGATTGGATTTGAATGTCTGGAATTCACTAGTGATGCATTTAGGGCCTGGAGTTTAAAATGTAGAAAGGTTTTCGTGTATACATTCAGTTTCTTTCATGGTTATAGGATTGTTCAGGGTTTCTATTTCTTGAGTTATTTAAGATTTCCCTGAGAATGTGTTTGCCTTGTATAGGATTTCAAACTTAGTAACCTAAATATTTTCAACAATGTCCTCTTACTATTTTGTTTCATTGTTTGTAGTCTCTGTATTTATGTTACTATTTTATTTCTGATATTGTTTATGATTTCCTTCTATTTCTTGGTCAGTCTTACCAGAGGTTTATCATATTTATTAATCTTTTGTCTCATTGGGCTTTGTTAATCTTCTCTATTGTGTTTGTTTCTATTTCATTAATTCCTACTCTTATGTTGATTATTTCATTTCCTACCTTTCTTGAGTTTATTTTGCTGATCTATTTCTAATTTCATAAAATGGATGCTTAGCTGATTAATGTTCAATTTTTTTTACATGATGTTTTAGGCCATATATTTCTCAGCATTATTTAGCTCTATCTCAAAATTTTTACTCTGTATTTTCATTGTAATTCAATTCTTAATATGTTCTAGTCTCCACTATATTTTCTTCTTTGATTCCCTGATTATTTGATCTCTTATTACACTTCCCATCTAAATTTCTAAATATATAGTGGGATAGAAGATTCTAGTAACTTCTTGTTATTGTCAGAGAATGCAGTCTGTATGATTTTAATACTTAAGAAATGTATTGAGCCTGGCCTGTGTGGCTCAGTGGTTGAGTATCCACCCATGAACCAAGAGGTCATGATTCGATTCCTGATCAGGGCACATGCCCAGGTTGCAGGTTGATCGCCAGGGCAGGGGACAGCCGATGAATGATTCTCTCTCTTCATTGATGTTTTTGTCTCTCCCTCTCCCTTCCTCTTTCTGAAATCAATAAAAACATTTTTTTTAAAAAGAAATCTATTGAGATTTGCTTTATGACCTAGTATATAGTCAATTTTTGTAAAGGTTATGTGTGTACTTGAATGTGTTTTTGCAGTTTGGGGGTATGTCTGGGGTACAGTGAAAATGTGACACTCAGCTCTTCTGCTAAATATGTCTGTGATGATCATAAACATGGGTAACTCAGCTCTCCTGCTGTGGGGAGCAAGGTTGACTGGAGCCCTAACTGCTACTCCTCTGGCTTCACCAACGTATTTGTGCTGAGACCACTCTTCCCCTGGTTTGTTCCCAGCCAATAACTGAGCATGTTGGTGGTATCAGGGCAGGTCCATTCCTGAGGGAGGTGAAACTCTAATGGGCAACTTTGGCTCAAAGCCACGCCATGAGTCTGGCCAAACCATTTGTAGAACTGCACTGTAATCTGAAACTCTTCCTACTCATTTCTCCTTCTTTCTCTCATTCCTTTCAGACCTGCATTGTGGTCAGAAGGCTCTCCCTATCTACTCCTGCTTCCTTATTTATATCCTTCGTAGGCACTTTCCCCCAATAAACCTCTGGCACATCTAATCACATTTTGGCATGTTTCCTGAACTGACATAATGTCTCTTAGGTCAATTGTATTAAATGTGTTGTGTTGTTCAAAAGTTTTCTATCCTTATTGATGATTTTTTTTTTTTTACTGTTTGTTTTACCAGTTACTGGAAAAGGTGGGTTAGGTGTCCCATTATGATTGCTGATTTGTTTATTTCTCTTGGTAATTGTCAATTTTTGCTTCACATGGTTGGAAAGTTATTGAGTGTGTAAATTTAATATCAACATATCCTCCTGTTTGATGGAATTGCTTAACATCTTGAAGTGACCTTTTTTGTCTCTAGCAATACTTTTTCCCTTAAATCTGTTTTGCTTAATATTAATATAGCTAAAGCCAGTACACCTTTTCTTAGCACCTTTTTCCCATTCTTTCACTTTCAAACTCTCTATATACTCTTGCTTAAGACATATTTTTTTTATGAGCAGCATATGGTTAGATTTTATTAAAATCCATTCTGACAAGTTTTATATTTTGGGTAGAACATTTCATTTGTTTATACTTGTCATAATTATTAATATTTTCAGGTTTATAGCTATGCTTTTTTGTTTTATTTCTATTTTCTCAAAAGTTCCATTCATATCTCTATCATTTCTTGCCCCTTTTTAGATTGATTTACTGTTTTTCCATTTTAGTTTTTTTATTCCACTGGTTTACAAACTCTGTTTCTTTTCTGTATGTGGATTTTCTAGAAATAGCAGCAAATAACTTACCAAAATCAAAGTTATTCAACAAATTTATTCTTCTGAAAAATATAAAAATCTCAAACCTCCATTTATACCTTCCTGACTTATGTGCTATCATTGTTGTGAATGTTAATTCTCTTAATTTTTCTTTTGAAAACCCACAAGCCTATTTATATTATTATTGCTGTATGTACCCAATATTTTTTAATTTTTATGTGCATTATTTCCTCTTGCTCCTCAAACCTTCCATCAGGACTCATTCTTCTTATGCCTTAAGTCTTAAGTGAAGGCTTGTTGGTACCAAATTCTCTGTTTTTGTATGTCTGAAAATGACTTTTCACCTTTCATTATGGATATAGAATTGAAGACAAATGTTTTCTCTCAGCCCATTGAAAATATCACCCATTGTCTTTTGATTTCTATTGCTATGAAGAAGTAAGTTGTCTGTTACACTTTTAAAAATAATCTTTCTTTCCTTCCTCACTGCATTAAGATATTCTCTTTGTCTTTGGTATTCTGCAACTGAGATAGATATGTATACCCTAATTGGGATCTCTAGGATTTCTTGATTCTGTGGGTTGATGTATTTCATCCATCCTAGAAATTTTCAGCCCTTATATCTTCCTATTGCCTCTGTACCATCCCTATTCCTTTCCTTTAGGGACTTTAAAATTGCTAAAATTCTTGATCTATCCTCCATGTTTCCCCCTTTCATTCATATTTCCTTTTTGTGTCTCTATGCTGCGTTATAAAAATGTTTTTCAGGCAAGTCTTCCAGTTCACACATTCTCTTCACATGTGATTGTTCTAGCAAATCTGTCCATTGAGTTCTTTTTCCCTAGAAGTTCTTTTTTTTTTCCCCCTCAAAATGGCTTGAACATATTTTATGGTTTCTTTTTCTTGTATATATTTTCATGCATGGATTTTATTATCGTACTAACTGTAGATGGTGCCAGATGGGTACTTGAAATAATGGGGAAACACTCTGTAAAGTATATGATTGTCTAGCCGCTGGGCTATGCATCTGAAACTAATACAAAATATTATTGAGTGTAAACTGTGATTTAAAAAAACCCCATATTAAACATGTTGTTTTATAGTCTTCATCTTACTATCCAGGGTCTGAAGTTCTTGCAGGTTTGTTTCAGCTGTCTGCTGCTCCTGGTTCTTAGTTCTTAGTACCTTACTAGAGACCCGGTGCACAAAATTTGAGTATGGGAAGGGGGGTGTCCCTCAGCCCGGCCTGCACCCTCTCCAATCTGGGACCCCCTCGGGGGATGTCCGACTGCTGGTTTAGACCCAGTCCCTGCGGGACCACTGGCTCCTTACTGCTTGCATGCCTGCCTGCCTGATCGCCCCTAACTGCCTCTGCCTGCTGGCCTGATGCCCCTAACTGCTCCCCTGCTGGCCTGATTGCCCCTAACTGCCTCTAACTGACCTCCCCTGCTGGCCTGATCGCCCCTAACTGCCCTCCCCTGCTAGCCTGATCACCCCTAACTGCTCTCCCCTGCTAGCCTGATTGCCCCCTAACTGCTTGCTCCCCCCCCCCCCCCCGCGCCCACCTGATCTTTCCCCTAATTGCTTGCTCCCCTGCTGGCCTGATCGCCCCTAACCACCTCTGCCTTGGCCCCCGCCACCGTGACTTTGTCCGGAAGGAAGTTGGACGTCCGGAATATGTCTGGTCAACCTGGGCTAATTAGCATATTATCCTTTTATTAGTATAGGTTCCATTGTGTTTAGTTTCTTTCTTCCCCTCCCCCTCCCTTCCTTCTCTGCCTCCATTGCCTCTTTCTCCTCCTCTTTCTCTCTCTCCCCAACCCCTCTCAGTAATTTAAGTTTAACCTGATCATTTTCCTGGACATTTTATGTGTGGGACTACTTTGAGGTCTGGGATAAATTTGGCTTCCTGTATAGACAATTCACTTTGTCTTCTGCCAGGTGCTGGAGGCATTACTATTTCCTGGGATGACTCCAGTTTCATTCTCTACTTGGGGTATTTAGACCACCCGAAGAGTGTGGATTTTTTCCTATAAATTGTGTCATGGACAGCTTGCAGTTTGAATGTTTTGTGGTGATTCCTGGCATATGTGTACACACACACGCGCACACACATCCCATATCCTCCCCAGTGCAAAGTCTGAGGCAGATTTTCCTTCAGGCTCTAGGAGGGTGTGGGAGGTGTTTCTAAAACCACCCTTCCATGACAGGCTCGGCCTTGGGAGAGCCCCATCTTTATGCTGGCAGATCTCTTATTACACTCCCCACCTTGGGCAGACCTGAGGCTTTAGCTCCTTCTTCACAAGACTCATGAGGCCGTGAATACCAAAGTTCAAATTCTTCAGGTTCAACAAATGCCCTGGAGCGGGGCGCTCCCCCTATGTCACTGAGCTCCTGTCACTCAGTCCCTAGGCTACGGATCCTTAACTGTTCCGCTCACTCACTGACCCTCTTAAGAAATTGTTCTAATCCAGAATTCTTAGTTGTTTTTAGTAAGTGTATCGATTCACTTGCCATGTTTCCAGAAATGGAAATAGGTTTTATAGAAAAAGAAAACACTCATCTTTTATAATTCAATAGTCTCCTTTTGTATAGTGTGGATATGCAGCATCTACTGAAAATTCACTGCAGTTTTTGTAGATTAATCATACTGTGTGTTTGGAAAGTGCTTTTAACTTTTCAAATTGTTTTCACATGTATCTGTGGTTCTCAAGGGGGGTGGTACTGCCCTTCAAGGGAGTTTTGAAAAGTTGAAGGAGTTGTTTTGATTGTCATTATAAATGGGGCCATTATCAGCATTTAGTGGGAGAGCCAGGGATGCTAGACTCCTACAATGCATAGGACAGTCCTGCCCAAAGGATAATTGTCCTGTTTCTCACATGGCTTTTGAATGTCCCCCTGGACATTGAGAGACTAAATATCTGGTGAGATTTCAAGAGAGGAGGTGTGTGTTTTTTTTTCTCTTATGTTCATATTCCATGTCATAACCTAGGGAATTATTTTAAAAACTGTACTTCCAATAAGGCCAAGCTCATTTATGAGATTATCTTTTCTATTTTCTCCACTTTGATAATCTTTATTTTGTCTTGGTATGTTATTCTTACTTTAATTAAAATTATAAGCCTGTTTCTTTTAAAAACATATATTTTCATTGATTTCAGAGAGGAAAATAGAGAGAGAGAGATAGAAACATCAATTATGAGAGAGAATCATCGATCGGCTGCCTCCTGTATGCCCCTTATTGGGGATCGAGCCCGAAACCCGGGCATGTGCCCTGACTAAGAACTGAACCGAGACTTCCTGGTTCATATGTAAACATCAGCCGGCTTAATCCTCTATTTCTTATCATAGGCAAACAAGTCCAGTCTGTTATAACTTATCCTAACATTAGTTTTATTGTGGTGAACACCTCTGTTCCTTAAATTCTAAATCCCAAACTAATATGTTCATTATAACTTGTTGCTGTCATCTTATTTTTTCCCTGTGCCTTTTAGTGGGAGCATGCCAGTGCATTTATAGATAGAACTAGATTTGAAGATTTAACTAGAAATAGCAGCAAATCACTTACCAAAATCAAAGTGACTCAGTAACTAAGTGTAGCAGGAGGACAGCCGTAGGATGGCATATAACCAAATGTGTGAGGCTGTGTTTCAATAAAACTATTTACCAAAACAGGTGGTAGGCCCAGTATGGCCTGGGGTTATAGTTTACTCATTCCTGCCTACATGCGATGCTACTTTTCAAAGCCTTCCAGACAGGCACACAGAAACAACCAGAAAAATCATGCTTAATTATAATTCTCACCTTCATACTTTCTGTATTTTCCAAATTCTCTAACATGTATTATTATTTTTATGTATTACTTTTACATGTGTGCATTTATTTTTACAACTCCTTTTATTTATTTATCTTCTTGGGGGAGGAGTGTTCCATCACACATGTACATAGCTCCCGATTGAAAAGACACAAGGGCTGAATCGTCAAACGTCTCCTTCCTACCTCTGTTCTGAGCCACCTCTGCGTCTTCGCCATGAGCCATCACTATTATTGGGTTCTCTGTGTTCTCCCAGAGATAAGTGACCATGTGCAGCCAAGTTAGCAGGGCCCCCGAGGTGCACAAGTCCAAGGGACACCATTTATATTGAGTCCCTAGGATGCCATCGACATGGACTACACTGGAATTGTTCCCCCTGGAGTTGTGCGATGCAGTGGCCTAACAAAAAAGGTTTATTGTGTGTGTGTAAATATACACTTGCAAATACATGTAGATTTATATGTGCATGTGTGTGTTTTTCTAACCCCCCCCCAACTTTTAAAGTGAAGCATAGTATATTGTATACACTGCTCTGCACCTTACCTATTTCCCACTTAATAATATATCTTGATACTTTTTCCATATCAGTTTGTAAAATGTCCTCATTCTTTTGGATGATGATGGTGATGGTGATGGTGATGGTGGTCACATATGGAGTCTTTTGTGTGTGCCAGGAATTGTCCCAAGCACTTTGCATGTATTAACTCCTCTAGTGCTCACAACAGCCCCAGAAGATAAGCACAGAGGTCAAAGGACTGACCCAAAGTCACGGCTCAATGTGCTCCCCCTCTGAGGTTCAAAAAGAATTTTCCCTGATTCCTTCCAGTACTTGTGTGGCATTGTGCTTCACGTTTCAGTCTTCCCTCCATTTGGAGCTCTTCCTGCTGTAAGTGTGAGATAAGGATCCAACTTCATTTTTCCTGGTGGCTCCAGTTATTCCCAGCTGTTTCCCTGCTGCTTCCCTGCTGCTTCCAGATGCCCACTTCCCCACGTGTACAAGTCCTGAGTGACATGGCCTGTTTCAGACTTTATTCCAGCATCTGTCTGCGTGATCACGTGCCACACTGATTGACCTTTTTAAAAAAAATACATATTTTTATTGATTTTAGAGAGTAAGGGAGAGGGAGAGAGATAGAAACATCAATGATGAGAGAGAATCATTGATTGGCTGCCTCCTGCATGCCCCCTACTGGGGATCGAGCTCCCAATCTGGGCATGTGCCCTTAACTGGAATCAAATCCAGGACCCTTCAGTCTACAGGTCGACGCTCTATCTACACTGAGACAAACCAGCCAGGGCTGAGTTTTTTTTTTTTAGTTAAGTCTTTATTGTTGAAAGTATTTGTTTGAATTCTTGAGGTTTCATAATTGGTGTTACTGTCTTGTAGGGTTTCATTTCCTCATTACTTTCTCAGAACTATCCTGGATATTCCTGACTTGTTTATTTTTCCACATTAATTGTTTTTTACTGTGGGAAAATATACATTGTGTAAAATTTTCACTTAACCATTTTTAAGTGTACAATTCAGAGATATTAAGTACATTTATATTGTGGTGCTACCATCACCACTATCCATTTCCAGAATTTATTTTTAATCCATCTCCATAATTTTTTTTATCATCTCAAGCTGAAACTTTGTACCCATTAAACAATAGCTCCTGTTCTCCTCTTTCCCTAGCCCCTGGCAACCACCATTCTACTTTCTTTCTCTATGAATTTGACTTCTGTAAGTACCTCAAATAACTGGAATCATACAGTATTTGTCCTTTTGTGTCTGGCTTATTTCACTTAGCATATTGTCCTCAAGGTTCATCCACACTGTAGCATATATCACTTCTTCATTCCTTTCCTTTAAAATTTGTTTAATGTTTCTTTTTATTTTAGAGAGAGAGGGAGAGGAAAAGAAAGAAACATCTATTAGCTGCCTCTTGCACGCCCCTAATGGGGATCGAGCCTGCAACCTGGGCATGTACCCTAACCGGGAATTGAACAAGTGACCTCTCGGTGCATGGATGATGCTCAAGCAGCCGAGCCACACCAAGCTGTTCTTTTTTATAGTGGAATAAAATTCTGATGCATGCAGATGCCACATTCTGTTTATTTGTGCATCTGTTGATGGCACTGGGTTGTTTCCACCCTTTGACTATTGTGAATAATACTGTTATACACATAGGTGCACTCCACATTAATTCCAGAATTAGTTCATTCAGGTCCAAACAAGAAAATCTTTGTGTTTATAATTATCCTCTCCCCTTCCCTCCCCCCCCCCCGCCCCCCCCCCCCCCCCCCCACAATCCACATACCTCCCAAGAGTCACTTACTATTTGGTTCCATCACAGCATGGCCCAGATACCTTACTGGACTTTTCTTCCATTGCCCGCGGTGCCGCCTGTGGTTTTGCCTGCCCAGCATTCCTTCCCCTTCTTCTAATAAAGCTGTAAAACTGCTCTCCAGTCTCCCACTTGGAAAACCACCTCTCCTTCGCTCTCCGTCCAGGACTCCAGCCTCTGGCTCCAAGAGTTGGTTCTGAGGGACTTTACTGGAACTTTTGATAATAAGTTGCTTTTCTTGCATGCACCTGCAGACCCTACCCTCCTCCAGCCTAATGGAGCTCTTGGGGGGTCCCCAGATGTGCCCTGGCTTCCTTGCCCCTGGAAGGCCCTCCTTGCAAGCCACATCCTTCAGGGGCCCCTCTGCTTCTCCCTTGTCTGTAACTTCGGGGCTGCTGGCCGCCTTCCCCTGCCGTTGAACCCCTCCATTCTGTGTAAGAGCCATCTTTGCACCCACCTGACCCACTGGTAGGCCCTCCTCAGCGTGGGCACAGGCCCCATGCCTCTCACCTCTCCATCGCCCACGGCATGCAGCACAGTGTTTTTCACATAGTAGGTGCTGATTTGAATTGGGTTAAACTAAGGTCACCTCCCTCTGCTGGCTTAGGCTCAAGTACAGCAACCAAAGCCCTCTCACGCCAGGCCCTGGACTCAGGGGATCGTTACTGCCATTGTCCTGCTGGTAACCTGCGATGTCTGGGTACAATCTATTTCCCCTTAGGGTCAGGCTTTGCATTCTGATCCTGGTCCTCTGCAGGGTCCTATGTGTCCTGGGCGTCTGCCTGAATCACCACCCTCCCTGTCCAGCTCTGTGCTGAGTTCTGAACAGCAGGAGGCAGGGTGGGGTGGGGTGGGGGGGGAGGGGGAACTGCGGATAGGATCCCCTTCATGTCTGGGTCACTGGGTGGTGGGCTCTTCACCCTCAGTCCCAGCTCTCACCCTGCCTGGGAAGTTCTCTGCAGCTGAGTTTTTGGTGAACATGTGTACTAGTATGTTTGTGTGTTTCATTGCATTTCATGTCCATCTTGATTCTTCTTATTTCTAAACATTTAAAATTCATTTAACAAATGTTTTCTGGGTACTTCCTGTGGTGAATGAGGTAGGCAAGGTTTCTAACTCATGGATTTTACATCCTCATGGATGGGGGGAGGAAGCAAGCAATTAGCAAGGAAACATAAATTAGCACAGTAATTTCAGAGAACTAGAAGTGCTAGGAAGACGATAAAATAAGATGATGTGCTAGAAAATAATTTGAGGATAGGTGGGGAATATTTTAGATTTCGGTGTTTCTACTTCCTCCTTCTTAGAATCCAGCTTCCATGCTGTTAGGAAGCCCATGCTGCCACAGGGAAAGACCCAAAGTGAGGATAATTGGGGCCCTCAGCTGAGCTCCCAGCAGGAAATAAACAAGGCAATGAACTAGAAAACAGTGGGCTAGCAGGCGACTTTAGAGCTTGGTCAAAAAAAGGCATTTTTGAGGAGGTAGTATTTGAACTAAGAATTGGAGAGTAATAAGGAGATATCCATACAGTGTGTGGAGAAAGAACATTGCAGGAGGAAGGAACAGCATATGCAAAGGGTCTAAGGAGGGAAATCTTTTTTTTTATTTTTTTTTTATGGACATGGTAGGGATGGTGGCAAATCTCTATCAATAGGCTGGAAAAGCAGGCCAAAATCATATCACGTAGGGCCCTTTAGGCTATATCAGAGAGGTTGAGAGCAGCGGGAAGCCACTGGGGGATCTGGTCTGCATCACACAGAGACCGCTCTGGCTACTCGGAGGGAAAGGGGTTCAGGGGGAGTCCCAGAGGGCACATTAGTGGAAGAGCTAGTCTATAAGGTGGATTCCCTTTGCAAAAATTTAACCTATGAAAGAAGCCAACAAATAAAATGGTACATTGGATATGATGCAGATGGGGACACTCAAGTCTAGAGAAGTCAGTTGACTTGAGCGATTGTACAGCACCTATCAGCAGTCCATGGAGGCTTATGATGCAGATCAAGGAGACGGGGCATGTGCCGCAAACACCATTTAGTTTAATTTCCCCTATTTTGCTTCAGTCACCAGTTTGGTAAGAGGAGAATTTCAACCATCTGTAAGTAATCCAAGTGCCTTACTAACCTGCCCACCCCCCACTCCCCAACACACACACACACACACACACACACACACACACACACACACACACACAAAGAAAAACAGAAGCCAATTCCTGAGCTTGTACGCCTGCATCCTCCACAATTATTCCTCTGTATTATGGCTCTTGTCATCTTACATTATACATGAATAACTAATCAACCAAACACAAACCTACTGATGAAAAAACACGCATGTTGGATCTAGAATACGAGCAGAGCAAAGAGTAATATTAATTTCACTGGTAAATAAGAAAACCGGAGCAAACATGAGCGATGCTAGGACAGGCATTGTATTTCTGAACACCTCTGGGAAAGGAAATGTCCCAAGAAACAAGGGGAAGGGGAAGCTGGCATCAGGTTGGCCATATTTGAAGGGCACTAATGCCATCCTCGTTTGGCATTCATAAGCATAAGGAATACATCCTGGGTCAACCAGCTGGCCGTTTGAACCACCATCTGTTGGCTCACCCAGTTGAACAATCCATATATTAATCTTCCACTACTTCCTAATGGACATGTAAGTGTTAGTCTGAACTCACCAACCAACGATCAAAGAGGACTTCTGTTACTTGACCGTCCATGGTGTGCAGCACCATGCTGGGTATTGTAGTAGGTGTTCAATAAATGCATCCACCCACAGACTTCCTAAATGAAGTCTGTCTCTGTCTCTAGCATTTCCCCCGAAATGCGTTTTTGGCCACTAAGGATGAGCTCCTGATCCCCACTTTTAGGGAGCGGCCTGGAGCTTTCCTCCTCCTGGGCATCTCTGTGGCATCTGACACAGTTGTCTTTTGTGACTCTGAGTTTTTCTGGTTCTAATCTTTCCTCCCTAACTGCCAGTGATTCCTTTCCCACCTTCCGCATTTGCAAGTACACATTCCACAGAGACTCTTTTTCTCTCCTGTCCCTCTGTCCCTCTAAGAAATTAATTGCATCTCATTTCAAATCAATGTGTATATCTATCACCATCTGTCATATTATATGCAAAAGTAGCTATTTACGGGTTTCTCTGTCCACCTAGATTTCAAGCTTCTCTTGGTGCCCCAGTGCCTGGCACAGAGCTAGCAGCTAGATGCTCGGTACACTCCAACCCTAAGGAGCAGACTCTATCCTTCAAACTATGCTTGCAGGTTATATAGAGAGGGGCCTCCTCAAACGCTCAGGGAGGTTTAGTAAACATTGGAAACATGATTCCTGGTACTGGCGCCTGAGATTCTGTGTCTTCAGTGCAATAAGCATTCTGATCGTGCCAATTGTCAAAGGACTGTCAACCTAATCTCAGTTCTGTCTAAATACCAGCGTCCAATCCTTTTCATGCTCTTCTGAACAGCCTTAAATTTGCCAGTGCCTCTCTTAAAATATAGCCCGCAGGACGGAGCATAAAACTGCATGTGGCCTGACCCGCCAGCACACACCAGGATTATTGCTTCCCTCCTTCCACTCTCTGCTGTTCTATTAATAGAGCCTAAGATTGCATTAGGGTTCTCAACAGCCTCTGTGCACTGTAGGTTTGCATCAGGCTTGTGATCAGCTAACCCCCCCGGGTCTTCCTCATGAACGCCTTCTGTCAAGCCAGGCCTCCCCATCAGCCACTGGGGCAATTGATTTTTTTTTTTTTGAATGCTCATGATTATCTATGACTCAGACTAGAAGATACAAACAAAGGTCTTGCCCTCCTTTCTTGCGTGGCATCTGCTGAGTGGGTGATGGGGTCTTGGGGACCTGTTCAGAAGCCAGAGGCATGGCCAGCCACTGTTGAGGAGACCTCCAGCATCATCGATCCCATCCACAAAAGCACGAGGATGGTGATGAAATTTCTTTACTGGTTGGCTTCAAATTATTCTTACGTTCATTCCTTTTCCTCTTGGATTATGATCCCTTCTTTATTTTGTTCTGATTCTTGTTCTTCCAACCCGTGGGCTCAGCCACATTTTTATTTCTTATGTTCTGTCCACTCGGTATTATTTTTAGCATGAATGTCTTACTCAGCAATTTGCTCTACAGTCTATCCTCTATTGTCCCCACATCTAATATTTTCTCTTATTCCTTTCCTCCCTCTGTCTCTGTCTGTGTGTCAGTATCATGTTTGGCTAAGCGGATTTCACTTCCACCTACCTGAATACCCCCTTTCAGCGATTATAGTGCTTCCCCTCTCTCCCTCTTTTTCTTGCAGTACTTTTTTGCAGCCACTTGGAATTAGTTTTTTGGTGGTTGTAGAAATTGCAGTGTGGGCTGTTGTGGCGGGTCTTGGATTCAACTCTAGGAAACCCCTGGATCTGTGGGGTGTGGGTCTCAGAATTTGATAGCAGGACTTTGAAGTCTGGAATCTGGGGCCCTGAAGGCTTGCTTCTCTTTCCTCTGCCAGTAGAGGGAACTGAAAGGCATGGGTACACGTAGGCGTTCCCACCATCCGCCAGAAGAGGGCGTCATACCTCCAGTCCTCCAATGCTGGAATTTCTCACAGAAATGGATCTTGTCTGGGTGGCCTCCTGCTGACTCAAAGGTAGGATGGGATGACACTACAGCCAAGCGACTATTCTGCTTTGGCCACCTCCAGTTGTGTGTAACGGGCAAAAAGGCAAAGAGTTTCCAAGAGGTGGACCCAACGTTGGTCCAAACTAATGGGTGGGTTTATGTGCCTGAGTTAGGAGCTTGCTGGGAAATTGGCAAGCTGGTGGGAATGACTGTGAGGTGTGTGGAGTCCCCAGATGGAAACTGCAGACTGTGTGAGGAGTCTGGGTGGAGGGGCCCTGCATGTTTCCAGCTGTGACATTTAGATTTCTGTTTGGCAAGGTGGGTCACGCTGGGGGTGGGGCAGGTTCCTAATTGGGTGTAGAGGTGTAAGGGAAGGTGATGGAGGCCCCGAGTCAACCGTTTCCAGGTGGAGTTAAAAGGCATAGCCATTTTCTTTTGGGGGCCCCGGCACCTTTCATCAAGACTAAGTTGGTAACTGATTAAAAAAGAAGAAATGGAAGATTAAGCCCGAGAGGCCGGAGGAGAAAATGGTTTCCAGGTGGGAAGGACTGCTCCTCTATTAACACCGCCGGGTGTCCGGCGGCCCACGGTGCTCCCACCCGCCCTAGCAGAGCTGGGCGGCTGCCAGCGCTAGGAGGCAAAGGGCTCCCAACTGCCAAGCAGTGAAGACGTTTAATAAAATATTTACCTGCGCGTATAAGAATAACGATGACAGAATGACAAACAGCAGTTAAACAGTTTTAAGGTGCACGGGAGAGCAGCTCTGGGATATTTTTAATGAGAATGTTAACTTTCTGTGTAATTCCTGAGGCTTATCTCCTGTGGCTACCATACCCAGACTCATATGAGAGAGCTATGGTTGGGGAAGGGCTTACCAGGATGGCATAGGCAAGCATGTCAAACTCAGGGCCGGAGGCCTGCTGCCCACCAGCCGTGAGTTTGACATGCTTGGCATAGAGCCTCCCCTGCAGGAAACTGCCACCCAAAGAGGCTGGAGCCAACCTCACTGCCAACTCCAAGTCCTGTCCACCTCTTGTAACTCACAGAGATGAAAGATTTCTGATCCCTGTCCCCATCACACCCAGAAGGCTCCTCAGCTGTGGTCAATGAATGATGTTGATACTAATTAGGAGTCTGCTCTGTTCTTATTCAGCTGGATTTGTATGCAGCATTGGCCCTGGTTGGGTGTGATAATGCTGAGGTGGAGACTAGGAAAGAGGAAGGCAGAGAAGACAAAAGGCAGCAAAACTCTTCCCCCCAACACCAGTCTTCTAGCTGGGTCCAGTGTGAACATACAAAAGGAAACATTTAGCTGAACATGTTTTATTTTTATTGTTCCCTCCTTTAGGGAGCTTTTTGCATTTCCTTCCCCAGTTTGAAAAAGAAATAAAAACAAAACAAATTTTTTTCTGTCATTTAAAGTACGAAGACCTTTATGCCTCTGTATATATCCAATAGTTAGGAGTAAGTAAATTACACATAAAGATAGTTGCATATTAGATCAGTAGAGTGTTTGAAAAATAGAAGTTCACTTTCGGCCTCGCACACTTTTTTCATGTCCTCCCCCCGCCCCCAGGTAATTTATGCCTCCAGTTATGACTCTGTTAGAAAGATACCATCTTGGTTTTCCCATATTATACAGTCCAGAAGAGGACTGACTTAGGAGCTAAACACACGGGCTTATTTTCTGTTTCTTGGAAGAAAACAAACTAGCTCCAAATTTAAGAGCATGCTCAGAAGTCCTAATTCTTGAGGAAATACAAAGGGCCCATTACTTTTAGACATGGAATTTATACTTGCTGGAATTTTTAGGAGTAAAAATTCATTTCACTAAATATTTTCTGGTAAAAAGATGGTTTGCTTTTTTTTTTGGTGCCAAGTCTGCCATGGCAGTTCTTGAGAGTGAGGCTTGTAACTCCAGGAGACAGATAAAGTGAACAGACTCCTTAATCAGCAAGGTGCTCAGCGTGGCAGTGAAACGCAATACCAAGAAGTAAACAAAGAGCATTGTGTGAAAAAGCGAGCTTAAATTAACCTAGCTTTTCCCATTTGAAAACATGCTCACAGTTGTTAGTAACTGAGTTGAGACATTTAAATCATACACATACTTTTATATCTTGACAGTGACCTTTTATAAGTGTGCAGTGGGGATAAGAAGATGAGCAAAGAGATGCTCCGGAAAGAGCAATGTAGGTAATTGAACATGAAATGTGTTGCAATCTGATAACATTAATAATACGCAATCACTACTTTAAATCTAATATGCAGTTCATTTGGCTAGGGTCTAACTTACTCACTCTATAAATGTTAGCATGTGAATCCTGTTGCAGACCTATAAGTAAGCAGCTCTATTTAAGTGCATTTTGTAGTATCTCTGTTAATACTAATGTCATCTATTTCGTGTAACAGATTACCCCCAAAACTCAGTTGCTTCTACCAACAAGTATTTATTATCTCACACAGTATCTGATGGTCAGAAATTGGAATGGCTTAGCTGAAAGGCCTGGCTTGGGGTCTCATGAAATAATAGTTGATACGTGGGCCGTGGTAGCTGTCATCTGAAGGCTTGGCTGGGCCTGGCAGATCCACTTTTAAGGTGTCTAACCCACAATTCTGGCAAGTTAGTTCAGGTTGTGGACAGGAAACTGCCATTCTTCTCCACGTGGGCTTCTTCATCGGGCTTCCTGAGTGTTTCAGGATATGGCACCTGGCTTCTCCCAAAGCAAGAGCCGAGAGAGAGAGAGGTGGCACCCACATGCATTCCATGATCCAGCCTCCGCAGTCACCCACCGTCATTTCCTCCATACTCTGTTCATTAGAAGCCAGTTACTAAGTACAGTCCACACTCGGGGGAGGGGACTTAGACTCCCCTTTTGGAGGCATATTAACGGATTTATGGATATATTTTAAAACTGTTGAGACCCCAGAGGGGTAGTTGAGACTGATGGTGGCTTATCAGCTCAAGGTCACCGAACTCCTAGTAAGACCCACATGCAAGGCAGCAGGCCATTTTATTTTCCTTCGGCTATGCCATCCACTCACAAAGCAAAACAGAAAACCCCACATTCCTGAAATCACCGCCTAGAAATCCAAAATCTGCCTCTTTCTAATGGCCAGGGTTGTCTGAAGGCATTAGGAGGCTTTATGTTCGGAAATGAGTGAAATGGACACTACATTGGAAGGTAAGAGTCCCCTTTCCTCTCAATCACCTCCGTGACCTTGAGAAAATACCACTTGTCTCAGGGATGGTTTCCTCCTTTGTAAAACCAGAGGTGCCAACTGAATGGTTCCCAAACATGGTTGCCCATCACAGACCTCTGGGGAATGACTTACTGCCTTACATTAAGTCTACTCACTCACAACCTCCAGGAATCTGCATAATTCAAAAGCAGTCTGATGGGCTGATTTCTCATGCTTTTAGCACTAGCGTTATCTGAACTCCTCCCTTCCAACAGGACATGCCCAGGTAGCTCGTTGGTTCTGACCCCCATTACAATAATCAGGGGAATTAAAAAAAAAAAAAAAAGGATGCCTGGGAGACCTCCCCAAGCAAAACAAGTCAGACATTCTGGGATGGAGCCCAGGGATCATTATGGTTGTTTGTTTTCATCGGTATGTTGTAAAAGAATTGTGTTCAGCCTTGGTTGCCTATTCGGAAGTTTTTAAGAAGGCCACTACCCAGACTGTCCCCGGACCAGTTAAATCTGAATCTCCTAGGTCAGTGGTCGGCAAACGGCGGCTCACGAGCCACATGTGGCTCTTTGGCCCCTTGAGTGTGGCTCTTCCACAAAATACCATGGCCTGGGCGAGTCTATTTTGAAGAAGTGGCGTTAGAAGAAGTTTAAGTTTAAAAAATTTGGCTCTCAAAAGAAATTTCAATCGTTGTACTGTTGATATTTGGCTCTGTTGACTAATGAGTTTGCCGACCACTGTCCTAGGTGGAACCAAGCATCAGTACTTTTTAAAGTTCCCAGATAAATGTAATATAACTGCATGGAACTGTGTTTGCTTCATTTGAGTTCATTTAGTGCTGCCTTACCCATAAAAGATTATTCAGAAGCAAAATTACTCAGAAATCTTAGATGCTATAGCACTCTAAGAAAAAAAGTGCATTCAAAGTGAAGGTATTAAAAATTAAATGGAAGTGAGTTCCATTTATGGCAATATTGCTGACTAAAGAACTTGAAAATTCTCCCATTATAAATCATCTATAAATACTGGTCAAAATGCAATAAACACCTATTGAAATGAGCTCATAGGACAGCAAGGAGAGGCCCCCAGTGCAAGAAGCAAGAGGAGATGACATGGTGAGCGAGCATGCAGAGGCAGAGCTGGTCTTGGGCAGGTTTGCCCGTCTTGACATTCTAAAGGTTGGGCATCAGAATGGAAAAGAGACTGCGGTTTGGGCCTGTTAAAAATGGGGAGATGGAACTGAGATCCCCACATAAAGCTGGAACCCTCCAAAGGATGAATCATTATAGAAATAATTCATTGGAAAAAAATCTCCCCAATGGCACAGGAAGACAAGAAAATTTAACTGTCTTGGCATGAGTTGAAAGTGGAGAAAAAAAGTCTTTGCTGGGGATTTAGGACTATAGCCCAGCCTTCATGTAAATTTGGGGCTGGAATTTACCCTACCTGTATGGTCTAGAAACCCCAAAGCTGAAAAATGAATATAAAAATGCAGACCCAATGCTAAACTACAAAATATACATGGATTCAATCCACCATGTCCAAGATGTGGTAGATACAAGAGTCCCAGGAATATTAGACAATAGAACTATCAGGTAGACTATAAAACAAGTGAGTTAAAAATTATTAAAGAGGTAAAAGAACATTTGAAACCATGAGAAAATAGCCTAACTGTATTAAAAAATGAAGGTAGGGGTACACCTGCATGCTGAACCCGTGGGGCGGCACCAAGAGCGATCTGTCCCCCCTCTCCCAGGCCTCGCCCCTCGCCCCTGCCTTTGAAGGGGATGGCTTCTACCTAGCTGTGGGCAGGACTGTGGCGCAGCACAACTGGTCCCACATCACCACATCGCCTCAGTGCTGCAGGACCACCAGTTCTGGTGCCAGTTCAGCCACAGCTCAGAGGACCTACCTGATCAGCATTCAGGGCCTGCCAGCAGGGCCATCCTCCAGGAGGTGCTGGATGCATACCTGAGCAACAAGGCATTCCCCTTCTCCACCCACAAGCTGGTGCGAGCCGCCAGGCACCTAGTCTCCCCGGACTTCATGAAGAGTGGGGACTAAAGCCTGGAGAGGATAGGGGTGGCCTACCTTGCCCGGGCTCACCTGAAATCTTCCTCTGACCCCAACAACAAGAGAGTGAAGGGGATCTATTGATGGGCCTATGGGCAGGGCCCCAGCTGTTCAGGCTGCCAAAGACCTGCCCTCCACCCCCTCATGGCTCCCATGGGACCTGCACCCCTTGAGCCTGGGACCTGGGGCCTGGCCAGAGCTTGGGCCCTCCTTGCTCTCAGACCAGGCCTGCTAACCCGACAGATGTGGATAGAGAGGGTGGAAAGAGAGCCCGATCTCTGGTCACTGACCAAAAGGTGGTCTCTAATTCATCCCCCCTGCTCTCCCCCCCCCCCCCCCCCCCCCGCAAACATACCTGTAGCGCCTTGGGCCAGGACTGTAACAAGCTTCCTTAGAAGGTGCTGAGTAGCGAACAAGCCCAGTGCACGGGCAGGGAGGCTCCACCTGCTGCTCTGGGCGTTGGAGGTTTTCAAGGCGCCCCTGAATCGGGGACAGAGCAGGATTGATTAGTAATGTCTGCCTTGAGCACAGTATGGAAGGCATCGCACACATGCCAGGTGGGCGCAGGCCCTCTAAGATTGCTGGGCAGCATGGCCTGTCCCCAATCCCAGGACGGGTGGAAAGGTCTTCCTGCCTTGATCTCCCAGTTTTTCACACGGAAAGCCTTCCAAGAGTTCTCAGTGTGAAGTTCAGGGACAAGGAGCAGGGCTCTCGGGTCAGTGCCTTCCCTCACCCATGCAGAAATGCCATCTCCTGCCTCAGTTTCCCCAGGAGCCCTTTGATGATCATGACAGAAAAAAAAAGAAGGTAGGTATGAAAGGGAACTAAATACAACTTCTAGAAACCACACAAATAATCATTGAAATGAAATGCTCAGTGGAGAGTTACACAGCAGATTAGACACAGCTGAAGGAAACACTGCAAATGGACCTGAGGAAATTGCCCAGGAAGCAGCAGAGAGAGACAAAGTGAAGGAAAGTCTGGGAGAAAGGTTCAGAATATGTTGCGTAGAGGGAGACGGTGCATTATGCACCTACTACCAGTAGCAGAAGGAGAAAATGGAAAGAACGCAAGGGAGACAGGATTTATAGAGACAATGACTAAAACTTTTCCAGATTGGATTTAAAAACACACCACAAATCCTGAAATTGTGGATGTACAATGAATCTTGAACCAGGTAAATGAAAAGAACTTCATACCTGAACACAGCATGGTAAGAATGCAGGGAGCCAAAGACAAAGAGAAACATCTTAAAACCAGAACGAAAAGGCAGATTACCTACAAAGGAATGACATTTAGACTGACAGCAAGTGTCTCAGCAATAAATAGAGAAACAGGAAGATAGTAAAAATGTGCTGAGGGTAACAGAACTTTCAATTTAGGATTCTGTGCCCAGAGAACTCATCATTGGAGGATAAGAGTGAAATAAGACAATTTTATATTAATGGAGAAAGCATGTCACTCACATACCCTCCCTGAAAGAATTATTGAAAGTTATGTTTCAAGGAAAAAGGCTGGTACCTAGAAAAAAAAAGAATAGTACGCTAGAGACAAAGGTGAATAATATGGTAAACATGTGTACATCTGAACAATGATTATATAAAACTAAAATGACAACTGATTAAATTTAGGGGTGTAAAAACCAGGAGGGTCTAAAATAACAAGCAACAGTAACATGAAAAAGGGAGCATGTAGTTGAAGTTGGATCATTCTTAGTTTATTATAGTTTTAGGGGGGGGTTGGATCAAATGTACATGTTAAAAATTGTAATCACACCCTAATCGGTTTGGCTCAGTGGATAGAGCGTTGGCCTGTGGACTTAAGGGTCCCAAGTTGAATTCCGGTCAAGGGCATGTGCCTTGGTTGCAGGTACATCCCCAGTAGGGAGTGTGCAGGAGGCAGCTGATCGATGTTTCTCTCTCATCGATGTTTCTAACTCTCTATCCCTCTTCCTTCCTCTCTGTAAAAAAATCAATAAAATATATTTTAAAAAATTGTAATCACTAAAAGAATGGAAATAGAACTTACAACTTCTGAATTAGTGAAAGAGGAAAGGGAAATAAAAAATTCTTGATCAATTCAATAGAAGAGAAGAAAGGAAGTAAACAAAAAACTTACAGAGAAAGAATAAATACAAGGTGCAAGATGAGAAAGAAGACAAATATGTCAGAAATCAGTATATCAATAGGCTCTTTTATACATTGCTAGTGGGAGTACAAACTGGAAGAGCACTTTGGAAAATGGTTTAGCATTATCTTGTAAAGTTTTACAGTCACATATCTTACGAACCATTCCCAAGAGAGATTATTGGCCTTGTTGTATTTTTTGATATTATGAATACCACATACTCTAGAAGAGAACGATCATGACAGCTCTGCTCATAAAAGCAAACCATTGGAGCAACCCAAAAGCCTATGACAGTTGAATGGACAAACTAAACTGTGGCATAGTCATACAATGAAATTCTATACAACTATGAAAAATAATGAACCTCAGCCAGATGCAGCAATCTAGTTGAATCTTAATACTACCAACTGAGTAAAAATAAAGCCTCAAACTTTTCATAAAATTTTAAAACAAGTGTGTGATAAAAACTTGATATAAAGCCGAAACCGGTTTGGCTCAGTGGATGGAGCGTTGGCCTGCGGACTGGAAGGTCCCAGGTTCGATTCCGGTCAAGGGCATATACCTTGGTTGCGGGCACATCCCCAGTGGGGGGTGTGCAGGAGGCAGCTGGTCGATGTTTCTCTCTCATCGACATTTCTAGCTCTCTATCCCTCTCCCTTCCTCCCTGTAAAAATCAATAAAATATATTTTAAAAAAAAAAAACTTGATATAACTTTTTTAAAAAGCCAAAGAATAGTATATACAAGACTGAGACTGGTGGTTACTTCAGAAGGGGGAACAGATGGGGAGGAGCACATAGGTAATTGTAAGTCATTGTTACGGTTTTAGTTCGCTATTTGAGTAGGTTTACAGGTATTCATAATATCAAAAAATAAAACAAGACCATGAATATACCTAATGATGACAGTATATTTATGCCAGAGATTCTGATTAATATATTCTTGTGCCCCTAAGTTCCATTAAAAATATCAGCCATCGCCCTAGCCCCGGGGTTGGCAAACTGCAGCTTGTGAGCCACATGCCGCTCTTTGGCCCCTTGAGTGTGGCTCTTCCACAAAATACCACGGCCTGGGCGAGTCTATTTTGAAGAAGTGGCGTTAGAAGAAGTTTAAGTTTAAAAAATTTGGCTCTCAAAAGAAATTTCAATCGTTGTACTGTTGATATTTGGCTCTGTTGACTAATGAGTTTGCCGACCACTGCCCTAGCCGGTTTGGCTCAGTGGATAGAGCGTCGGCCTGCGGACTAAAGGGTCCAGGTTTGTTTCAGGTCAAGGGCATATGCCTGGGTTGTGGACTCAATCCCCAGTAGGGGGTGTGCGGGAGGCAGCTAATCAATGATTTTCTCTCATTGATGTTTCTATCTCTCTCTCCCTCTCCCTTCCTCTCTAAAATCAATAAAAATATATTAAAAAATATATCAGCCATCACATTAAATGTAAATTGACTAAACTTCCAGTCAATGAAATAAATAAAAACACAAGACTCAGCTATATGTTGTTTACAAGAGACTCAATTAAAACTTTAAGACACAGATAGTAATGCTGAAAGTAAAGGGATGAAAAAAGATATGCCAGGCAAATGCTAACTAGAAGTGTGAGTAGTTATATTTATCGCAGGTATAGACTTTAAAGCAAAAAGCACTGGGTTTAAAGATTATCTGTGCATATATTAAACAGTTCACTCAGAAAACATAGTAAATTTAAGCTTGTATATACCTAATAGTATAGCCTCAAAATACATAAAGCAGAAAGAGAAATAAAATGTAAAAATGAGAAAAATGCACTGTCATAGGTTTTAATAGCCCTTTTTGATGTACCTTACCATATTTTAAAAATAATTTTTCCCTCCAGGAAAATTTGAGAGATTTAGGGGAGAAATTGGCAAATTCAGTCAGGTAAAGAGATTCTTATGTATCATTATAAAAATGAAAGATGAAACAGTCAAAATAATAGTAAGGCTATGGAAAATCTGGATAACATTATTAATAAGCTTGATTTAATAGACCCATATAGGAGGCTACACTTAATAATTAAGGGATACACATTCTTTTCAAAACTACATGGAATATTTATGAAAAACTGACCATTTATTAGAGCAAGCTTCAACAGGTAACAAAGAATTTGCTTCATACAGACCACTTTCTCTGGCCTGAATTCAATTGTTAGACATCCTGTCTAATAAAAGAGTAATATGCAAATTGACCATCACTCCAGGACACAAGATGGCCGCCCCCATGTGGTCAAAGATGGCTGCCCCCATGTGGACACAAGATGTCCACCACAAGATGGCCTTCAGGGGAGGGCAGTTGTGGGCAGTTAGGGGTGACCAGGCCAGCAGAGGAGGGCAGTTGGGGGGGACCCAGGCCTGCAGGGGCGGGCAGTTGTGGGCGATCAGGAAAGCAAGGAGGGCAGTTAGGGGTGACCGGGCTTGCAGGCGAGGGCAGTTGGGGGAGACCAGACCAGCAGGGGAGGACAGTTAGGGGCAACTAGGCCTGCAGGGGAGGGCAGTTGGGGGGGACCCAGGCCAGCAGGGGAGGGCAGTTGGGGGGGATCAGGCCTGCAGGGGAGAGCAGTTGGGGGGACCAGGCCTGCAGGGGAGAGCAGTTGGGGGGACCAGGCCTGCAGGGGAGGGCAGTTGGGGGCGACCAGGCCGGCAGGGGAGGGCAGTTAGGGGCAACCAGGCTGGCAAGGGAGGGCAGTTAGGGGTGACCAGGCCAGCAGGGGAGGGCAGTTAGGGATGACCAGACTGGCAGGGGAGGGCAGTTAGGGGTGACCAGGACAGCAGGGGAGGGCAGTTAGAGGCAATCGGGCTGGCCGGGGAGCAGTTAGGTGTCGATTAGGCTGGCAGGAGAGTGGTTAGGGGGTGATCAGGCTGGCAGGCAGAAGTGGTTAGGGGCAATCAGGCAGAGGCAGGCAAGCGGTTGGGAGCCAGCAGTCCTGGATTGTGAGAGGGATCCCAGATTGGAGAGGGTATAGGCTGGGCTGAGGGACAACCCCCCCCCCCCCCCGTGCATGAATTTAATGCACCGGGCCTCTAGTAAATAAATAAAAGTCAAAACAAAAAACCCTGTATGTTTAGAAATGTAAACACATAATGAACCAAAGAAAAAATTGTATTTGATATCTAAATATTCTTTGCCTGGGATGATAATAAAAATTCTATATATTTTGTGAAATGTAGTTTGAGTAGTACCCAGAGTGAAATCTGTAGCCTTAAATGTCAAAATTCAAAAATGAGGCCGGCTGGTGTGGCTCAATGGTTGAGCATTGACCCATGAACCAGGAGGTCATGGTTTGATCCCTGGTCAGGGCACATGCCTGGATTGGGGGCTGTATCCCCAGTTCTCATCATTGATGTTTTTATCTTTCCCTTCCTCTCTGAAATAAAAACATTAAAAAAAAAAAGAGAAGTCTGAAAAGTAATTACTTAAGCCACCAATTCAAGAAACTTTTAAAAAGGCAACAGAACAAACCCAAAGAGAACAGAAGGAAGAAAATAATATATGGTATATATTAATAATACTCTATATCTTATATGTGGTATATGTTCTTATATATAAGAATATGTGATATATTAAAGCAAAAATCAATGAACCAGAAAACAGTGTTAAACTAAAAGTTGATTCTTTGAAAACACTAGTAGAAAGTGGGAAAAAACACTAGTTAAAAAAGGGAGATCTCTGGCACAACTGACTCAGAAAAGGGAAGATACATATACAATAATATTTAGAATGAAAAAATGGACATTATGGATAGATGCAGCAGAGAAAATATATTGAGAAAACTATGAACTGCATTTTGTCAATAAATGTGAAAACCAAGATGTTATGGATAATAATTTCCTTGAAAAATTTAATGTGTAAAAATTGACTCGAAGTATAAAACCCAAAGAGATTCATAACCATTAAAGAAATGGAATCAGTAGTTAAAAATCAGCCTAGGAAATGTTTATCCCAGAGCCAGACATTTTACCGGCAAGTTCTACCAAACAGTCAAGGAACACATAATTCCAATTTTATACACACTGTTCCAGAAAATGGAAAAAGAAAGAACATTTACCAGTTCATTTTATGAGGCCAGTATAACCAGACAAAGGCAATACAAGAAGGGAAAATTACAGCCAATTTGACTCATGACATGGATAAGAAAAAAAAATCCTACAATGAAATTAGATGTTGACCTTCATTCATTCATTCATCCTTTCAGTCATTCAACAAATATTTATTGAGTGTCCACCAACAGGCACTGTGCTAATCAACGGAGAGCTTAGGGCTTGAGGGAGGAGATGAGCAATAAAGCAAATGATCACACAGAGTAAGGTACATAGAGGACATTCTGGCAGGATAATAACAGTACATACTAAGGGATATCTGACCTGGTCAGAAAGGTTAGGGAAAGCTTTCTAGACATATTATTGGAACAAGAATGGGTGTGGGAAGAACGTTTAGGAGACTATTGCAGGGGTTCCAGTGGAAGATCTGGGATGCAGTAACAGGAAAGATGAATTTGAGAGATATTTAGGAAGACCTAAATACCACATACTACAGACTTTCATGATGGATTGCACATGGGAAGGGGTCAACCTGGGGAGGGGTCAACCTTGTCTCTAGGATGATAGAAGGAACCTTAAAAGAGGTTCAGATTTAGGGGCGAAAAAGCAAGTTTTGGACATGTTGAGTTTGGGGACCTTTAGGAAGGCTAAGTGCAGATGTTGAATAGGAAATTAACCAGAACCTAGAGCTCAGTGGGGAGGTCAGGCTGAAGATTTTGAGCGGCAGCAGCACGTAAATGGTATTTAAACCCATCTCAGAGGAGCTCACCCAGAAGAGGGTGTGAAGCTGGGGGTTGAGAATGAACACTAATATTGAAAGGAAAGGCAGAGGAGGAGTCAGGGCAAAGAGACAGAGAAGGAATGGCTGGAGAGAGAGGAGGAGAGCCAGAAGAATGTGGGCATCAAGGATGCCAAGGGAAGAGTGAGTTACAAGAAGGGAGTGTCCAACAGTATCATGAGCTGTCGAGATTTTAAGGGTGGAGGACTGACATCGTGCTCCTGTAATCCTTCTGACCCAGGAGCTACATTAAGTGAGTGAACTGGGGACGAAATGCATAATAATAATAATAATAATAATAATAATAATAATATAATCCATGCAGTGAAAGGGACAGCAGGAGGGAATTTTGGGGGACAATGAAAGTCTTCTGGATCTTGATTATGGTGGTGGTTACCCAACTCTAGGCATTTGCTAAAACTCGTAGAATTATAGACTACAAAGAGCAAATGTTACTGCATATAAATTAAAAAGTAAAAACAATGTAGTAATGGAGATAAAAAAAAATCTAGCGCTCTCTCAATGACTTTGTAACTGCAGTGCTAGCCCCTCTCAGGCTTTTAATTCAGTTCACTGTCAGCTTGGCAGGTCCACAACAGGGAACAAGGACACCCTACTCTTGCCTCGTGAAGGACAGAATAAATATGCAGGCAGCAGAGCCAAAGGGCATTGCACTGGTGGCCAGAACCCCTTTTAGGAACTGACTGGTGGGGGCAGGGTACTGCCTGGTGAGCTTAACTTCTCCGGGACCCTGATGTAAAATGAGGGGGTTGGGTCAGGAAGGGCCTTTCTACCGCTGATGGTCTGCAGTTCTAGCATAAACATCCCAAACACAATCCATTTAGCTCTGTTGTCTGCATTTTGTTATTGAGAATAATAATAATAATAAAAATCACTGTAATAACAATGGGCTCTTCAACATGTGAGACCCTAGATGTTTTGGGAAGCAGCTTGAAGTTACAGAAAATGTGGTATAAAGCTTTAAAGCACCTTCTAAAAGTCATGTGAAGTAATGATTGATAATAAGCATGACCCTTCTAGGTTTACAGTGAAAAGGGGACTTTTACATTTGCTTATTTCAGTCCCTCTTCTCAACCCATCAATCCTGACAGGGAGAAATTATCTCAGTTTAGGAAACAGGGAGATTAAGAGAGCCTGGTCATACAAGCTTTGGCTGGTGTGGAGATTTTTCAAAACTTCCACTTTTCCAAGACCCACAGTGGGTTTGGTAGTTTTGGTGTTGAGTGTATTCCATTGTGTCCTGATCCTATGACAGTTTAATGGAAAAGTGTTTACTGGGCATCGATTCATGCTTAACACTAGTCTGAGTGTTCGGTGAACCACAGCTTTGTTGCCCCTCATGCTACATTAAGTCAGGGTATTGTAATAATTTAAAACAATAAGGATAATTGTTTTAAATACCCCATAAATTGATCCAGCCTGAATTTGGCCAGCCTGGAATCTGCTGGAGAAGTGTGAGATGCCTCTGGGAAGCGACAAACATCTTTTTGGAATTTTCAGTGAGGAAGGGATGAAGTCAGTATTAAGCACCTACTGTGTGCCAGATCCTGCAGCTGCACCACACACTCAGCTCCTAAGGTGGCAGGTGATGGGTGAGAGGAGTGAGAGGGGGGTGTCTGAAGCTACCCTCAGCTACCTCCCCAGATGGTGGGGGGTCTTGGGGCTATTTTAATCGCAAGCATACTATCTCGGTATAGAAACTAAAGTATAATGGAAAAGTTGGGAGAGGAATTTCCTAAAATAACTACCCTTCCCAGTCATCCCAGAAACCCTTCAAAACTAATTTTTTTACTATATACAAAATTTTGCTTTGAATCTCAATCGTTTGACCTTGACCCCTATAAACCTATTTTATTATTTTTTAAAACGCTGTATGATTAGCGTGGAAACCCTTTCTTCGGCGCTTTCTCACCACTGGAATCGCGTCAGTTTCTCAAAGTTCCAAAATAACCTTTCCCGGGCACGGATTCGTACCTCTGCCGGGGAAGGGCGGGGAGCGGCGCAAGACTTGCCGGTGTGGAGCGAGAGCCAAAGAGAACTTCAGCGCGAAAGGAAAATAAAACTTGTGGCTGGTGTTTGTGCGAGAGGGTCTCGGCAACCCTGAAGCCCCCGGATCCTGGGAGATCTCGGGGGCCGCCCAAGGAGAGCCAGGGTTTGGGTTTGATCCCGACGTCCTTGACCTAAATTTCTGCGCGGTGGCTGGAAAAAGGGCGCAGAACCGGGCGGGCGTCTGGTGCCATCCCCGGATCCCAGCTGCCGCGGCCGGCGAACTTGAATGGAGAGGCCGAACTAGCGGGGGTGGGGGTCGTCTTCTCCCCTGTCCGAATGAGGATCGGCCGCTAGCTTCCCGCGCCTCCCCCTTCCCCGATCCACCCTTTCCTCGCAGCCCATGTGATCCAGGAAAGTCGGGGTGCGCTCCTCACGCCCGGCGCCCCGGTTCGCCCGGAGGCGGGGCCCCCTCGGGCCGCGGGGTTCGTGCACCGCCCCCGTGGGTCTGGCCGCGGGGCGGAGGGGGGGGGGGGTGCCGCCTGTGCGCGCGCGGGCAGGCGGGGGCTGCACCGGGGTGCGTGACGTCACCGGCATTGGTTACACGACGTTATAGAACTCCGCCCCACGTGCGCCGGGGAGGAGGGGGGAGGAGGAGGAGGCGAGGGGGGTGGGGAGGAGGAGGGGGAGAGGTGGGGATGGGCTGGGGGGGCGGGGACGGGGGGGGGTGTGCGAGCAGCAGGGCTGAGCTAAGCCGAGCCCACGTGTGACGGCTCCGCCGCTGCCCCGGCTCCGCCGCTCGCAGAGAGATTCGGAGGAGCCCGGGCGGGGGGGAGGAGGAGGAGGGGCAGGAGGGAGCGGGAGATCTCGGGGCTCGGAGTCGGCCGCCGCTCCGCTCCGATCGCTGTGGGGCTCGGTTTTTTGGGGGTGGGGGGGGCGGGGGGGCTCAGATATGGAGGCAAATGGGAGCCAAGGCACCTCGGGCAGCGCCAACGACTCCCAGCACGACCCCGGGTAAGTTTCCAGCCGCTGCCCACCACGCCGCCTCGGGCTCGCTCTCCTTGCAGCGGCGGGGACGGCGGTGCGCGGAGCCCGGCATCTCCCGCGCCCCCCCCGCCCCTCCCGCGCGCCCCCCTCCCCCCGTGGAAGTTACACACCTTTGGATTGCATTTCGCCGTCACCTTCTCCCCCACCCCACCTCCCGGCTCTCGCTGGAACGCTCCCCCCCGCTTTCCTTTTAGCTTTTGTAAGTTACACGTCAAAATGGCCGATCTGACATCGGTGCTCACTTCTGTTATGTTTTCTCCCTCTAGTAAAATGTTTATCGGTGGACTGAGCTGGCAGACCTCACCAGGTAAGGGAGGGAGGGGGGGACGCCTGGGTCCCCCCCTTCTTGGCTTCTTTATTGCTCTTTGTTATCCCAGTGTAGGAGCACCCCCCCCCCGCCATTGGCTCCCCACTTCTCCTGTGCAAGGTTATTTTTTTAAATAGCAAATCCTTTCTGAGCCCTCTACGCGACCTCTGTTGCCGAATTTCCCCCGCGTGTGCAAAAAAGGCAAAAACAAAACAGAATAACAACAGAAAACTACTTTTGGTTTTTGTCCTTGATCAAAATTTGCATTGCTTTTTTCCCCACACCTTCTCCCCCCCACCCCCATCTCTCTCTTTCTCTCTCTACAGATAGCCTTAGAGACTATTTTAGCAAATTTGGAGAAATTAGAGAATGTATGGTCATGAGAGATCCCACTACGAAACGCTCCAGGTAAACCATTCCCTTCTGGATTTTGCCTTTATTTTAGAACAAAGTTTAAGTGTTATTTTTGGAGGTGTCTTAAGTAGCTAAGCGGATTTAGAATGGGGCTCAAGGCATGTGGCTGGTTTCGAACGTCGCTCTCTTCCACCCCCGTCCCCATAACCTCAAAGGTTATTACAAATTGGGGCTTGAACTCTGTCTGGTTACAGAGATCCCCAGCTCTCCGTCTTTAAGTCATTTTCCCGTCGCTCCTTTTTCTCCTGTTTAAAATGACATTCAGCTTCATTCACTTTCCACGTAGTTTTTTTTTTTTTTTTAAATACATGCTTGTTCCCACTCCCAGCTCCCCAAACCCTTAAACCCCTGTGAGGGAGCTGGACGAATCTCTCCCAAGTGCCGGGTTTTCATCGGAATAAAACAAAGCGTTAAGAAAGGAAAGGGGAGGAGGAGGAGGAGAGGAAACTGAGGTGGCGAAAGAGTGGAGACACCAGCTTTTTCCAAGTTACCTCCACCAGCTCTGCCCCCGTTCCACTTCCCCCATTAGCCTCGGTGTAGCTTCTTGCGGGGTGGAGGGCTGGAGACCCGGGGGAGATTGGAGGAGGACTGTGGGGGGCGCGGAGGAACTTTTGCTCCCCATTCTGCAGTAGGGCTCACTCCCTGTTGCTTTCAATGGTGTCACATTTTCTTGTTTGTTTTTCTCCCTCTTTGTTTCATTTCAGAGGCTTCGGTTTCGTCACGTTCGCAGACCCAGCAAGTGTAGATAAAGTATTAGGTCAGCCCCACCATGAGTTAGATTCCAAGACGGTAGGTTGCTTTTCCTTGTTGTTGTTTGCCCCTTTTCAGGACCAATCTGAGCATTGACAGCCCCACTTAAAGGGACAGTGCCTTCTTTTGCTTCTGTGCTGAGAGCCAGGTACTTTTTTTTTAAGCAGAGCTTGCGAATTGGCACTAAAGTTTGCTACCGTCGCTCGGTTTGGGGTTTTCTTTTTAGAGCCTGTCCCAGGTGCTGCCAAGCTAGACTTGGGGGAGGGGTCCGTTGGAGTGGGGGTGCTATTTTCAGGGCCAAGGGACCACGCAAAGAAACTCCACCACTGAGCAAAGGCAACTTTTCTTTGTCAGCCGAGGGAGCAGAGAGGGAGCATATAGCATGCTTAACCAACTGTGGCTGTGGGAACTGGCTTTCAGAAGGCACAGCCTGCTTCCTGGCTCAGGGGCCAGGGGTCAGGAAGAAATCCAGGGGGCGTTAATCCAGGTCCAGGCAACAGGTTCCTCTTGGGCACTTTGGTTTTGGAATGGGGTTTGAGAAGGAAAGGAGACGCTCCCAGGGCCAAACTGGGCATCCAGTGGCTGACTCCAGATGGCGTGAAATCTAAGGCTGATAAGGCCTTGGGTTTCAAAGTGATTTGTTTTTTTCCTTTTCTTTCTCAGATTCTTTATTCTGAGTGTGGGTACTTTTTATAGCATTAGAAGGTTTTGAAGCCTGGTGTTGAGGGGCGGGGAAGTCTTTAGGTAGAGGTCAGAAGAGGAAGGGAAGAAAGAGTATCGGTATAGAATAATACATTTAATGGGGTGTGTGTGTATGTATGTGTGTATTTTATTTAGACCCTTGTGTTGGCTCTGTGCTCACCTCCCTTCCCTTTATATCTTCTAGAATTTCCCCCCAGTTTTTATACATCTTGCCAAAGCAGGGGACCTGAGGTGACATTGGGATGCAGTGCTCGGCTACTTGGGACTCACTTCTCTGGTGGGGGAGTGGGACAAGGCAAGGGATTGGGTTCTAGTCCCAGCTGCCCCTTTCAGACTTTGGGAAGTCGTTCTCTGCCTCAGGCCTCACTTTACTCTTCTCTAAAATAAAGGAGTGGAACTGAGATGATATTCCAAGTCCCTTTTTTAAAAAAAAAAAATTTTTTTATTGATTTCAGAGAGGAAGGGAGAGGGAGAGAGAAATAGAAACATCAATGATGAGAGAGAATCACTGATCAGCTGCTTCCTGCAAGCCCCCTACTGGGAATCCAGCCCACAACCCGGGCAGATAGATGCCCTTGATCGGAATGGAATCCGGGACCCTTCAGTCCAGAGGCTGACGCTCTATCCACTGAGCCAAACCGACGAGGGCTCCAAGTTCCTTTTGACTTTAACGTTAAATAGAAGAAAAACAAAACAAAAACCTGGCCACTTTTGGTGTGCCTGCAAATTTACCCTCTTTGGATAAGACTCCACACCCTCTAAGTTGCTTTATTAATTGTCCTGGATTTGTCCTAGCCCCGGCCCAGCCTTTTGGCCCTTTTAGGTCATACAATTTCAGGGACGATCATTTGTAGAATGATAATGGATATTTGAAGACTTATTTTACTCTTTGATTTTTGGCTAGACATTTCAAAAAGCTAGTAAAATTAGAGGGCAAATATTTCAAAGCAAATTCGGGAATGTATTATCCATTCCCTCTCCCCACCCTTTCGCCTGGGTAGGCGAAAGAGTATCTGGTTTCTACAGTGGCTGGTGGGTCATATCCCTCACTATCAGGTGCACAGCCTGCCGTTTCCCCTCCCTAATTGTTTGTAGACTTGTTTTTAGTTACTATGATTTAGTATAACATAGCTTTTGACTTTGTTTCAACCGTTCAGTGCAGGAGGCAGAAGCGGTTGGTTTATTGACATGGAAACAGAGGATCTTGTTTACCGTTACCTTAAAAGCTTTGTTTAGGTAATGGCCATTCACATCCAAAATAGTACCCTAGTCTTTTCCTAGAGGATTTGTAGCTACAGTAAGTAGAGCTGAACCTAACTAACTAATGTTTTAATTTTTGGTAGTTTTCTTTCTTGTTCGTTTTTAAAAAATAGTTGACAGGGACGTGCAAAAGGTTGGGATTTGCCATGCTTACCTTGACCTGTCCTCTCCCTTAGAGACCTCAGCACACCGAAGAACTCTCATTGTGGAACACACGCTGTTATCGCAACATCCAATACAGGAATTCCGAATTGGCTTTGAGTTTTGTAATTTTAGATATTTTTTTTAGTGCTCCATTCTTCCCTGCTCCCAGCCCCCTCCAGCTCCTGGCCTCTTCCCTAACACATCCCTCACCTTTTACCCGACAAACAAGATGACTTATTATTGCAATTGTGTGCCTGTCAGCTAAAAAAAAAAAAAAAAAGACAAAAAAAAAAAAGACTTTGAGAGTGTTTACGAAGAGACGTATCTGTCTTACGCTGGGTCAACAGAATGGAAATCCACACCTGTTGTATTTCTCTCGTAGACAGCTCTAGTCAGTGCTGAATACACCTGTAGATGCGGTAATGTTAATCTTGATGAAAGGATAGTTTCCTAGATCAGAGATTTCTCTCTTTTAGTGTTTGAAAACTAATCTCTCATTTCTCAGGTGATGTTGAAAGGTAGAAAACAAACACGCTGCAGACTTTTGTTAGGTCTTTAAACCACTTTAATAAAAGTGGTAGGTCTTTGTATGTTTTACCCGCTGGGGTCCTAAGGCATGTGAAGTCTGCGAACAAGAATGATCTGTCGTGTGCCTTTCCTCCCTCTGTGCTTTCTCCCAGAGCATTACTCTTATTTATTTATTTATTTAACCCCATGGCAGAACTGAAATCAAGGTTCAGATTTACATTTTAAAAGGGGGGGGGGGGAATCTTTTTTTAAAAAATATATTTTATTGATTTTTTACAGAGAGGAAGGGAGAGGGATAGAGAGTTAGAAACCTTGATGAGAGAGAAGCATTGATCAGCTGCCTCCTGCACACCCCCTATTGGGGATGTGCCTGCAACCAAGGTACATGCCCTTGACCGGAATCGAACCTGGGACCCTTGAGTCCGCAGGCCGACGCTCTATCCGCTGAGCCAAACCTGTTAGGGCAAGGGGGAAATCTTAATATGAGAGGCAAAGCCTATAAATAACTACATGGTAGCAATATTCATGCCACTCTCCCCATTGATTTTCACCTAATGACTCATGACATTTAGAAATTTAATGAAAATCAACATTGGGAATCTTTTTTTATTCCTTCCCTACCCATATTTTCTATTCAACACCTTTTCCCCAGCCTATTAGATTCAAACACTTCCGTGGGGATTGTTTGAATTTTAAAGCCAGTCCCTGATTGAGACTCGTGTTCTGTAAGTGGTCTAATCTAGGGTTGAGGATGTTTTCCCACTGGGATTGGGGTTAGTGCAGGAGAATACCCTCATTGTTATGCTACATTCTGATTTCTCTTTTTTAGTAAAACTTTTTTTTACCCTCTCCCCTTAATGATATTTATTTGGGTTTAGGTTGCTTATAGAATTTTTTTTTTTTTACCCCCCTGTGATTTTTAAAATCCAGGTGGATGTTAGCTCATGTGTTTCCTTTATTTTAATATTATTTTTAAGAACCAAGTTGGGCTCCATAGCTTTTACTACCTGTTTTCTTTTGAGATATAACTACAGAATAAACTATCCCTTTGATTAATTTTAGATAACTTGCAAAAACGTATGAATTCAAGCAGAGTATTGCATTGGATGTCTATGGGGTGTTTTTGGATGTTATTGATTTTCAAAATTTTTGGAATCCTCATCCCCTCCTGTGTTGTTTAGTTCTCACCGGGGAGAAGAAATACCATCCAGCTACTGCTGGAAGATTCTTACATTTAATTTTCAGGCTATGATTTTTTTCAGTGATTACGTTCCCATCTTTTTCTCCTAGCCATGCATTGCAGATTAGATCGATGCGTTCAGTATCTGTATGATTCAGTATCTGTAGGCCCTGGCCTACATAAGAATCCATGAGATCTGGTTCATGAACAGTATCACACATTGAATAACATGGTAGGACATTTCAGAAAGGCTAGCTCTATTTATTACATTTTGGGGGAGAAACCAGAATGTTTGGATCCAAGTTTAAAAACTTTTTTGGATTGCCCGACATGTTACTAAAAGCTGGGTTCAAAGCCTGAGAAATGAGTGATTAATAATTAGGTGATTAATCATAATTTTTTTCCTCTCCTGAAAGTATTGCAGTTGACTCCCACTTTTCCATTTTCTCCTAGATTGACCCCAAGGTTGCATTTCCTCGTCGAGCGCAGCCCAAGGTAAGTAGGAGAATTGGCAATAGGATTGTGGCACTCAGACACGGTTGCCAAGGATTCCAGGTTTCAAACACAGCACTGGCAATGCAGCACTGAATCCTGGTGCACACGGCTCCTTCCTGGTGACAGCACGTGGCTGTGAGAGGCCAGGCGCTTGGAGATAACCTGCGTCGGCGAGTCGGCCACCCGGAGGTGGGTTCTGAGCATACAGCTGAGGCAGGGACAAGCCCGATCCTTAGTGGGAGGACACAGCTCCGTCTGGTGCAATATTTATGCAAGTGTTCTATTTATTTTTTAAGCAGTGCCAAGATCATATCAGGAAAAGTTGGACATTTCCTTGTGACCCTTTTTGGAGGGTACTCTTTTGAGGCCTTACAACTTGGAGTTTATGGAGAGGAGGAGAATTTTAGTAGCTTGTCCTCTCTTGGGAGAAACAACTTCGTAGACCCATAAAGCCCTAAATCTGACTGGGGAGTCTGTGGATGTCTGGGTTTCGGGTTGGTTGGATAAATAAGGGCACACTTGAAACCCGCTGTGCTACTGCTCTTGCAAGTGCTGGCGCCTGGGCAGGGAAGTCCTGAAAATGTTGTAAGCTTGTCCCGAGTGGTACTACAAGACTTGCTTAAAGGCTTGAGATAGGCCTTTGCTTTTCCAGAAGTGTGTTGCTAGTAGTTTTCACTGAGCTTGCCAGGTGTGGCTGTGGGAACATAACATAGCTGCCCGAGCCTGAGGTGAAATGTGAAGGGCTTATGGCTTCCCTTTTAATTTGCGCTTTTGCAGTATACTTTTTTCCTTTCCTGTAAAACATTGGAAGAAAGACTTTATCTGTACCTTGTGACCTTGCATTCTTTTAAGGAAAGGGGAAAAGGTGAAGCTTCTGATTGTAGGTCATAAAGAAAACGGGCTATGGCTTTAGCAAACTCAGTTAATTTCTTTAAGCTCGGTCTCCCAGAAGTGGAACCTTGTGATTGTGTTCAGGGAGGAATGGTTTTGCACATTAGTGAGGAAAAAGTTGGAATTATGGATGGTATTTTGAGAATTTCGGGTCTGATTCTGCCATGCGATTCCCTCCTTTCCTCTCTTTTTTCTTTTTCCTTTTTTCTTACTTTTCTTCCTTTCTTTCTAAGGAAGCACAAATCCCTTAAATAAATAGAGTGAAATACTTTTTTAAGACATTTTTTTCCCTAATGTTAAGCAAATAATAGGAATTAACAAGCCAAAGCAGTTCGATTATTTCTCTACTGAGCACAAACTTTGGGACTGTCTGAACTGCTTAAAGGTTGCTTTCTGAACTCTGAGTGACCCTTGACATTGCAGAAGGCTTCCAGAATAAGCAGCATTTCCTGAGTTTGGGAGAATTGCTGTTTCTTCCCTAAGTGTGAATCTTCATATTTCCAGGTTAGTCATTTGATCACCCAGAACTAGGGTCAGATTACTCTAGAGGGAAACTGGAAAAATCCCTGACTTGGTCAAACCATGGGTTTGACTTGTTTTCTCCTCCCACTTGCCCCTCCCCCCATTTTTTTTTTTTTTTTACAAGAAGCCAGTATTTTTTTTTTTAATTAGATGAAGGATTTAGCAATTTTTTTAAATTTTTAAATATATTTTATTGATTTTGTACAGAGAGGAAGGGAGAGGGATAGAGAGTTAGAAACATCGGTGTGAGAGAAACATCGATCAGCTGCCTCCTGGGGATGTGCCTGCAACCTAGGTACATGCCCTTGACTGGAATCGAACCTGGGACCTTTCAGTCCGCAGGCCGACGCTCTATCCACTGAACCAAACCAGTTAGGGCAGGATTTAGCAATTTTAGATGCTTCTTAAAGACTGAGACTTTTTAAAAGATGTTTTTATTGATTTTAGAGAGAGGAAGTGAGAGGGAGAGAGAAAGGAACATCAGTGTGAGAGAGATACCTGGATTGGTTGCCTCCCATTGAATCCACAACCTGGATATGCGCCCTGACTGAGAATCGAACCGGTGACCTCTTGGTGCATGGGATGATCCTCAATCAAGTGAGCCACATCAGCTAGGGCATATTTCATTTTATTGTATCATGGCATTTGGTTTTTCAATGATGCATTCAACTTGAACACGAGACAGGATATTTCTTAAACTTGTCAGTGTGTACTAGTACACACACATATCACCCCCCTCCCCCCTAACCAGGAGTCTGGGATGTTTTAGATGAATGTCACACGTAGATGTGAAGAAATATTAAACCAGTTGGGGAGGGACATCTTTCCATGGGATTCTAGGGACTTTATAACAATACCTTGCTTTTTATGACACAATTTACAAAGGACTTTCCTATCCATTATCTCCATCTGAATCTCAGGTCCTGCGACATTGAGCAAATTGCCTTCTCTCAGTCTCAGTTTGCTCATCTGTAAAATGGAAGTGATGACAGTATCTCCCTCAGAAGGTTGTTGTGAAGAATAAAAGCCTGGCCCAGGGTGAGGGCCTTGTAACTCACCACCACCACCACCACCACCATTATTGTTGGTTTAATCATTTTTGTTGTTATTGATATTTTCAAGCTGGACAGCCTGACTTTCGATCCCGGCTGTGCCTCTCATCAGCTGTATGAATTCGGGCAAATCATTGAACTTCCCTGAACCTCAAGTTTCCCCATCTTGTTGAGTTTTTGTGCAGATTAAATAAATTAATAAAGGTAAAGTACTTAAAAAAAGACCCGGTGCAGTGTAATACCTATGTGTTACCTGCTATTTTTACTGTTATTTTAATTAGCCCCTCACCCCAATTCAGTGAGAGGGCTGGTCATAATAATGATATGAATTGAAGTACCAGGCACTGGGAAGGGACATTATGTATATAGTAACTCATTTTGTCTTCACCTCTGTCCTGGGAGGTGGATAGTAGCACTATCTCTGTTTTATAGATGCAACCCAAGTGCGTGTGGGTTGAGAAGTGTTACAGGGAACCCACCCAGGCAACCTGGCCCCAGCGCTGGGCCCTCTCCCAGTGTGCTGGCCTGGGGGCGGGGGTGGGGGCGGTAGCATTGTCTCCCCTCTCTGTAATGGGCAGGAGGTGACAGAGTGGTCATCAGGCTGTGAGGGGCAGAACCACAGCCAGCATCTCAGGACTTCGAGGTGCCAGGGTTGGGTGATTAGCCCAACCCCTATGATACCATCCCGCTGTGTGGCACTGTCTGCCAGCAGCTCTCCATCTGACCCCCCAGGGCATCTTCTCAGATGGTTCTGGAGTTGCTCAACCCCAGGGAGGCAGCTGAGGAAATGGCGAGGTGTGTGGTGGTTGGGAGTCGGGGCAGGGTGGGGAGAAAGCACCTTCCTTGTCCACGGTTATTTTCTGATAGAATTTGAGCCCAGCCACGGGATTTCAGACTCATATTCGTGTTGGAGGCCAAAACCCGCTGGCGGGAATAGAGAACTTTAAGTCAAGACTTATTTATTTCTTGTTTATCTCCCTTCAATAAAACTTCTGCGTGTGCGTGTTAAGGTCCCAGGGGCAAGGTGAGCTGTGCCCCTCCTCCTCGACCGGGTGAGGAGCTTGCAGATGATATGTCAGCGTGTGTTTTGGTTACAATTCATTTCAGTGCTCTCTGGCCGCCCCTCCTTGCTGACACTCGCCAGAGAAATATTCCGTGGAGGTGTTAAAACAAGACCAGTGGAAAGAAACTGTAACTTAAGACGAAAGAAAATCCCTGGCAGTGAAGAACAGATTTCGTATTAGTACTGTCATAATATTCTTTAATGTATCACATAAATAAAAATCTGTTTTGACCAGAATTTTAACGAGCAACCGAAGGAAGGGTTTTGAATCCCGCCGTTCATTTATCCCCCTTTGCGATGTAAATGTTCGCGTCTCAAGTGAAGTGCGATGGGGCTTTATTAACCAGTCGAGGGGCCACTCTTGGGAGACTAGTGGCCGCTAATTAGTGAAGTGCATTTTGATCAGGAGAAGATGGGTCTGTTCTGTATCTTCCTATTTCTCCAGATGATCATTTCATTTTGTGAAATATGTAAGAGTTTCTCCCTCTATCTTTTTAAAAATTAAAATGGTCATGCTACTCTAAAAAGATGACTTAATTTGAAGTCGTTGGAGAAACGGAGATGATTGGGATCAATCATGTCACATATCCTTCCGTCCCTTTGGACTGATGTGCTGGCAGCCTGGAAGAGTTTTGCTCAAGCTTGTGGGTTCTTTTTCTTGTAGGACAAACGAAGAGAGCAAGAGTGAGTCTGGGCATAACTCACTGTCTGCCTTCATTATCCTTGTGTATAAGAAAGTATTCCCCACTGTTGCCGTTTTGCTGCTTAAGTCTTAGAGGCCAGAACCTTTTCCAGTTGCCTTCCGTTGCAGCTGGTGACCCCAGGCGAGTTACCTGAGCCCCTTCTAGCCTCAGTTTCCTTCTCTTAAAAACAGGGATCGTGTAGTGCTTAACCTGGAGCTGTTTCCAAGGTGAATGCAGGAAGTTTCTGTCTGGAACCTGGCAAAAATGTCTGCTGATATTATTATTAATTGAATTATTTTTGTGAAATAAAAAACATATGATGGTGAAAATGCCCTAAGAAAATTCCTCACGGGAACGTAAGTCCCCCGATGGCAGGGGGCTGTTGCTTTTTGGCGGTCGGTAACTGTTAGGTGCATGAGTGGAACCCAGCCTGCCTTCTTCACAGTGGAGGCAGCTGACACCCAGGGAAGTTCTGTTCGCTGCCCGGTCATACGGCTACGTTGCGGCAAGGCTGAGCTGGAAGGCAGGTTTTTCTGTTCCCAGGAAGGTTCTGTTGAGCAGGCATCCAGATGGGTGCAGCGCAGCACGGGCGTTTTCCACGCGCACCTCCTGTTCCGCGCCTCCTGTTCCGGGGGAGCAGTTTCTTGGCAGCTTCTCAAGGGCGAGGGGTGAGTTTTCGGCATCTGGCCTTCCCCACTGCTGTGGGTCGGGTCATGCTAGCGTCTTACCATCTTGGATGATCTGCAGCTGTCATCTGGGCAGCCACCGTTAACAGACCTCTGGTGGGTTTCTGGTTCCCAGTGCGGGGAGGTGGCGGTGTGTCTGCAGCCCTTGTCCACACCGCCAGGACCCCGGGGGTTAGTGGCTTAGCCTCTTTCTTGTCGGGGACAGCAGCTCCTTCCTGCGTTCCTGCCAGCAGCAGGTGTCAGCTCAGGGGGAGGGGCATCCCGTCCTACAAATGTCCTTTCCCGGTTCTGCCTTTCCTCACGTGCTTTTGTTTCAGCGTTAAGGTCATTCTCCTGTGTTCTGTGTCAGAGGGTTTGGCAGATGGGTGAGACTTCCCTGTCCCGCATGAAGGGAGCAGGAGGAGGAAGGCACTCTCCGAGGAGCCAGCTGACCATCTTGGGTGCCCCTTGAGGCCGCACCCCTTCTTCCTGCCCTGTTTTGTATTTTTAAACCTAAACATTCTTTGGCCGAAAGCGCCGAGAACACACAGGGAGATGCAGCTCATCATCTCTGGCCTCTTGTTGGATCCGGAGTATTTATTTCTTAAGAGCCCGCTTAATTGTTTGTCATTGCTGGCTCTGTGTGTGCCCGCTTCGGGGGGGTTCAGGACACTCTCCATGGCTACCTGGTGCCCAGCGAACAGTCTGTAAACTTTTTAGCCTGATAGGGAACGTCCTTCAGGATCTGTCCGGGGGGAGGGGCGGGGTCTTCTTTCAGCTTATTTCCCTGACTCATCCACCTTCTGCTGCCTTGAAACTGAGTGTCTCCCTCCTCCGAATAGCTGTCCTTTTGTGGATCCCGTTTGCTCCGCCCTTCTCCTCTCTACTGTCAAAAACAGACCCTCTTTCAAAGCCCAGCTTAATCGTTACCTTTTCCGCACAGCCGTCCCTGCTCCCTCGTGGACATCATACTTCTTCCTCTGGATTTCCACAGCTTTCCTTTGGTTATAACCCTTTTGACCATCATAAATGAGCAAAAACATGCACTAGGCATTGTACTAGGCACTCACTCATTCACCTACTCACCCAACGTTACTGAACTCTTAACTGTGTGTCAGGCCCTGCGCGGTTCTGGGGGCAGTGTGGAGAGTAAGACGAAGCCCCTGCCCTCATGGGCTGTCACTCCTAGTGGGTCGAGTTAGCAGCGAGCAAATGGACAAGCACATGACCTGCCAGTGGGTGTAAAAACCTACGCGGGGCGAGAGCGATGGAAGGGCTGTGCCGGTCCAGATGTTTGCGGTCAGCCCTTTGCCATTTGAGTATTCCGTTATTATTTACCACGTTTCTGCTCCGCACCAGGGACTGTGGGAGGCGCTTCATTCTGCGTTTTATGGTTATTTGGGTTCATGCCTTATTGCCGCCGCTGGACCATAAACTCTAAAGGTACCAGCATATTTTACTAGTAAAAAACCCTTAGCTTTTAATACTGCTCTTTCGCACACCTTGGGTCTCCATTTAGATAGAACGAATGCGGAGTGACTCAGGAGACACCGTTCTTGTCTTCAGGGGTCTTACCTCCCTGCTGGGAGGAGGAGCCTGTGTTGCAGGAGAGGCCGCGGGAGCACAGTAAGAAAGGCAGGAACAGCATGTAGAGGAAGGAAGAGTGCAAACAGCTTCTTGGAAGAGGCGCTCTTTGCCCCAGATCCTGAAGAACAGGTAGGAAGGAAGAATGGCAGGAATGCAGTTTTCCTACCAGGGGCTAGGAGAGGCCTGGGCGTGCGGCTGTCTGTCGCAGAGGGTGTGTGCTATGCTCTGGGGTGAGGTATGGAGAGGAGGTTGGGGCCAGGCTGTGGGAGGCCTTGAATGCCGGGCAAAGCAAACGAGTTTGTGCTTTACTGGGTACGTGCCGGGAGCCCATTGTGTGTGTGCGGGGTCACCAGGGTGCTCCGTAACGTGTTAGGAGCTCTTTGGGGCCATTCTGGAAGCGGGGGTCACACACAGGACTGTGGCCGATGCAGTTTTGCAGAGAGCTGCTCGTCCTGGGCTTGTGCCTTCAGCGAAATTCATAGTGCATTCGCTCTGGCTGTTGACCCTTCTTTGGGAGTGATGTTCTTGGCAGGTACCGCACCCCTGCTCTTTGGGGTGTGTGGCAGCTACAGAAAAGCTCTGTCATTCTCATGTTTCCATCTTCCTCTCCACCTCCTTAACAAGATGCCGTGATGCAGACAAAATTCTAAAGTTCAGTACTCTGTCCTTGTCCAAGCGGTGCTCGTGACCTTCCCGTACGTAGGCAGTGAGATGTCACTTCTTGGTATGGAAATCACAGGTTGTCTACATGACATGAATGCATGTGCCCTGTGGCTCGGAGCAGCCTGACCTGGGACTTCATACGTGGTGGCTGCCTGGCGTTACCTTGGGTTGAGTGGCTGCCTGTGGGGAGCAGGAGGCTTCGGAATTGCACCCTCTGCTTTCTGTGTGGAGTGAGAGGTGTGAGCCCTTGTGGCCTGCGGACTGAGCACCCCGTGGTACATGGTAGCCTAGAGTGGTTGGTTCATCCGGAACAGGCATTTCAAATACAACAAGGTGTCCCCGCTCTCCCTCTCTCTCAAGGGTAGATAGCATCAGGCTCAAGCTGGAAAGTTATTTTCCAGGTTGCGTTCCTGGATGCCATCCTTCTCTATTTTAGCTTTGCGACCTTGAATAACCCAAAAGAAAAATTCTAACTCAAAATAATGGCTGTTGCTTATTGTGAGTCAGTGTGTTTGAGGCACCGTACTAAGCCTCTGTATACTTAATCTTTCATTTCACCCTTACCGCAGTCCTTTGTTGATATTATCTCCACTTGACAGATGGATAGACTGAGGCCTAGTGAGGATAAGCAGCTTTCCTGGGGCCATAGAACTAGTAAGGATCAGGGTTGGTGTTGGGGCCATCTGAATTCTGTGTCCTGGCTCCCTTAACCTCTAAGCCCCTCTGCTAGGGGGTGGAGGGCTACATCTAACACGACTGCGTGGACTTTAGGTTCTTGGAGTCTGCCTGACTGCTGTAAAGTGCTCAGGCCAAGGAATAAAATTTGTTATCATCTGGCCGGGAAGCTTCAGGTTAGTTTCTGCTGCCTGTTTTATAAAAACCTGATTAGCGCAGTTAAATGTCCTTACACTAGCTATGGGATTTTGGACAAATCACGTAATATATATATTTTTTTGGCCTGCATTTCTTCACCTATAAAATGGGGCTTTTAAACAGTCCCTATATCATAGGAGATTACATGAAGGGCCTCGGGTGATATCTGCACATAGTAGGTCCAGAGGGCACTGCCCGGATCACAGGAGGCCCTTACCCAGTAGCCTCTGGGTTGAGTGGCACTGTTGCTGCTTTCTAGGGATGATGATAGAACAGCATGTGTGGGTGGGTTGGCCCGCTCCTGGGCTCCTGGCTCTCGAAGGGGAGGTGGCTTGCATCCTTTATCTTGGGGATGCTCAGTGGGCACTGGGAATTCATTTCCTTTTCCATATCTGATGCTGTGTTTTTGCTGCCTCTGAGAGCGAAGTCCTGGGGCGCAGCTCGGGGACAGCTAAGACACCGCTGTGTGAGAGGTCTCCCCCTGAGCCTTCTCTCTCCCAGTCTTGGTCTTTATCTGCCTGGGGGCAGGTCCACCAATGAGGGATCTGAAAGCATCACATTCATTTATTTGTCACTGGCTGTGACAGGCAAGTTAATGCTAATGGATTCTTTTTTTAGCCTGTTGTCTGGGATGAGTTTCTCCCCAATGTCCTGAAATCTAAGGCATTAGGGGAATGTGTAACTTTTATGGTAGGGGAGGATTTAAAAGATAAATAGGGTTTTGTGTGTGAGGGCCTTAAATTTAGGTTAGGGTTGAGAGCGGGCAAGGGAGCGTCTTCTTTTGAAGAAATCCATTCAGAGCTCTAAATTGCTGTTTCTGTTTCAATTATGTGACAATTTCAAGGGTTTAGAAAAATCTAATAAAATGGTCTTGATGATGCATTCTGGGGAGAGAGTGCTTTAGAAGATCCAGGAGAATAAATTCCTCAGGGGTCAAGAGAGTCTCATTCCTGCCACCTCGGGCCTTCTTGCGTCTGGGCTTTTACATTTTTATTGTTTTGAAGGGCAGAAAACAGTGTTGGAATGTATTCAGCGCTTCAGCCGTATCCTCCACCGAAATGAATTATTCTCTTTGGGCAATTGCAAATAGACGGGCCGCTGCAATCACTAGCTCCTTTATTTTTTTATTTATTTTTATTTTTTGAGCTGGCATGTTGTAAATGACTTTCAGAGCATGGTGTGTGTGTGTGTCGTGGATTTTGAATAAAGCACCAAAGAGAAGAAACTGGAGGAGGGGAACGAGTGAGAAGAGAGGCCCTATCAAAGTTTTTTCTTCTGCGTCTTCTGGCTGCCTGCAGGAACGGAGCGCGGAAAGACCCACCGTAGCCAATTGTGAAGCTGAGTGACATTAGCGAGGTGACGGCTCTGGTGGGGCGGGGGACAAGGAGCCCCGGAAGTAGAAGTTCTCCTGCCTTGCTCGCAGCCCGGTTTGCTTCCATTTGCACGGATGCACGGGCGGCTGCGTGTTTTTGCATGCATGGGTGCCTGCGTGTTTTTGCGTGCTCGCCCTTTGTTCCTAAGTCTCCTGATGACAGTTTTCACACCGAACCCTGCTCAGTTTGCTACAATAGTCTCCATCTGTTCCCACCTACTGAAAAGTGAAGTTTTAAAGGGAGAGGCGTTTTGTTTCACCTTCCAGGTACTTTGCTGGAGCCGGGGTGGGTGGCCCGGGAAGGAAGCTGAGCTCGCAGAGCTGGGCGCTGTTGGAACACCAAAGCCAAGGGTGCGAAAAGTCAATAGCCTCATCTCTGAAGCGGATTCCTGGGAGGTGGGAAGAGAAAACCTGTTGGTGTACAGTGTTTTTTTTTTCTTTTTTAAGGCCATAGCCTGATATCATTTCATATTGGTGGTATAAATGAAACATTGCAACAACGGCTTCTTAAATATTTTAGTGCCTTGGAGACTATTCCCTGTTTCCATGTTGCTCTTGTGCAAGAATTTTCAGTTACTCCAGAAAAGCTGCAACATTTCGGGTACATAACCTGGCAAGGAGGTGAGAAACCTGGGCATTGCCGCTTCGCTGGAGAGGACCTTGGGAATACCTGGCTCCGCCTGTTCTAGCCATGAGGCTGCTGTCTTCCACTTTATCCCTTGTCATGGCTTTGGCGTGAGCATTCTAAACAGTAATGGGCAAGTGTTTAAAACTGCTGTGAGACCTTAAGAAAAAAAGTTAGATAGGACCGGGGGTGGGTGGCTAGAAAGACAGTGTGCATTTATTGATGCATATCTTTTTTGTAAAAATCCTTTTCAACTCAGTTCCCTCTGGGAGAGCTCTCAAGTCTGTCACTTTTGTAGCTAAAGGCAAACAAACAAACAAACAAAAATGTTTAAGCTTACGCACATCACACTTAAAAACCAACCAGTAGGTTCACCGTCTGTCCCACCTGGGAAAAAAGGATCGGATGAGGAAGCTTGAACCTAGGAAAACATCGGGCGGTGGCTCGCCACGAGCCTGCTACGTGTATATGTTTCCTCTTCTGTTTCCCAAGCAGATAATTGGTTTTCGTAAGAACTTCTGACTTGATTAGGGGGCCCTTAGGAAATTAAAGTGTGTGTGAATTTCACAAGTATAGTTTTAATTATACAAATTTTGCGTTTTTCACTGGGGAGCCAGGCTCAGAACTTGTTTTCCTGTACTAATAGGGGTAGTAAAGCTGACTGTGGCGGAGTGCCTTACTCACATTGCTTGGAAAATAAAAATCCACGGGCTTGATCATTGTTTTCCCCCCGCAGTACAGGATGTTCAGGTTAACGTCCATATACGTTCCATGTCCTCGTTAAGAGTGTTTTTTCGCTGGATCCACACAACTGGAGAACTGCTTGACGTAGTCGAGGGTGGGGGGCAGGGAGGAGGACCTCATTATGAATTTTTCTGCTGCACTTGCTGAAAGAATTCAATTAAAGTTCTTTTGAGCACAAGTCCTGCCTGGGTGGCTTGTGTTTGGCACGCTGCCACGTTAGCATGTTATCACCACATCATCCTGTTTGCTCAGAGCCTGCGCAGCCGCAGGGTGAGCTCTTCCAGCGGCCCCTCTTCAGCGCGGCCCCAGCGGCTCAGAGGAGAAGGTGCTGTGGAGACAGTTGCCCTTTTCCAGGCTGTAAGGAGGTGATGGAGAGAGGACGATCAGACCGCGCCACCCCCCCCCCCCCCCCCGGGCGTCCCAGGAGAAGGACTGATTGTGTTAATGGGAAATGACCATTTTTTCAGGGCATCCAGGGCACCCACATGTCGGGGAAGTGCTTTGTGGGTTTGAACTCGCGAATCCTCAGACATCTCTCTCTGTGCAGGGCCTTTGAAAGCTGCCTGGAGACCAGCTCTTCCGGCCTTGGGGACGGTCGGCTCAGATATTGACAGGAGAGCTTGAAGTGAACAATTGTTGGTGATAGAGAATCACAAAACCATCTTGTGCGTGAGCTGCTGTCATTCCGGGTGGGGCCTGAAAATACGAGAAAAGAAAAGCTCCAGATGTAGGCCCGATCCCACCCCATCCTCCTGCTTGCATCCAATCACCGACTTCATCGTTTTTCTTCCTTTCTATTGAGGTGGCACCGCTTCGCACTGGAGCACCGGCTCTGGGACCAGGCCACCTGAGTGGGAGTCCTTGCCCTGCCCCTTGCCAGGTGTGTGGCCTTGAGCAAGTTATCTACATATTCTGTGCCTTAGTCTTGTCATCTGCAAAACGGAGATAGTAGTCTCCTTCATGGGTTTGTCGTGAGGGTTACATGAAATTGACATATGAAGTGCTTGGAAGGGTGTCTGGCACACACGGGCGCTGTGGATGTGAGTTACAGTGTTGTTAGGAAGAGGGACGTCCAATGGCAAGTTTGGCCAAGTGCTGATCGTCTGCCTTTCTCTGTGGTTGGAGAACTGTAAGTGCTGGAATCGACTTCCTTACTTATATTTGTCTTATGTATTGAGAGATGCAAAGGAGTACGTATACACACATGGATGTATGGACGTGTGAATATAGACAACAGGTGGGACTGCTGTGTAATTTGCATTGAGATATGTGTGTGTGCGGCAAGGAATGAAGCATGTGGTTTGGTAGGAGCACAGCCTCTGGGCTCCAAGGGACCTACTTTGAATTTTGGTGCTTCCTCTGTGGCTTTAGGAAGCTGCTTTAACCTTTCTGAGCCGTGAGTCTACTCCTAAAGCAGTAGAGATTAACAGAGTTGAGGGTTTGAAATGAGACACTATAAATAAGGTGCCGTTGACACTTAGAACATGCTAATTCCTTCCCCCATAACCAGAGAGGTTTTTTTGTTTGGTTTTGTTTTTGCATCTTGAAAATGAGAAAGATAGAGTGTTCTGCTCTTGCTGGAGATGAGGAGGCCTGGCGTTAGCTAGTAAGTCCTTAGATGGAGGAGAGAAAAGCAGACCAGGAGAAGAGGGTGTGGCTGTCCTTAATCTGCATGCAAGGGGGCTGTTTCAGGGGCTTCATTTCACAAAAGCCGAATTTCCCACGGTAGAGAAATACCTTAGACGGTGTCCACAGTCTTTGAGGGGGGTTTGTGCCTTTGACACTTGGTGGGACTGGAAGTGTAGGGCTGGATGGTTGAAGAGGTTTGGGAGATGCTTAGAAGGAGGAATAACTCCAAGGAAATGAAAGATTCCCAACCACAAGTGGGGATATTTGGGAGGGTGGGAGAACGTTGGGTTGGGGGATAAGCGTTGCCTTTCCATAGAACCTTTCACTTGGGGACACGGGACTTTAGGTTGTGAACTACAAGCCCGTGAGCCCCGTCGTGTGAGTGGAATAAGTTGGGCAGAGCTCCAGGAAATGCCCACAGTCCAGCCGTGGGGCTGGTCGGTGCCTGACCCTCAGATCTGCCGTCAGGGCTGGGAAAGCCCCGGATGCCTTCGCACACCCACAGTTGTCCACGTCTCCTGGTTCATTTCCAAATTAGTCCCCTCTACTTCCTGTCGGCCGGGTGGAGTTCACCAGGCCATACTGGGAGCCCGGAACAAGGGTATGATTATAGGTGGGTCCTGGGAAGGGATGGGCCGTGTGTGAATGTTAGTGTGCAGAGGATGGAAAGGGGTGGTCCGGAGGAGGGAAATAGTAGATTACATTGACTAATTATAGGGAAAAAGCCATATTTGCTGCTCCATTAAGTGATCGCTAGGCTATGAAGCAGTTTATTGTAATTAATGCAGAAACAGCAAATAAGTGTTGTGTTTGGAGTGAGGGTCTCCAGGCACCCCCACCCCCTTCAGCGTTCCACGCCCACTGCTCCCCCCAACCCCCCACGATCTTTCGAGGTAAAGGGTCTGGGGACACCCTCATCTGAAGGATGGAGGTGGAGTCTTGGCCAGTTTTCTGCTGGTTTATTTAGACAAACAAGGAGGCCCTCTTGCCTGATCCCCTCAGAACCTTCTGTAGGGTTTTTACGTTTTGTCGGGATGAAGGAGGAGGGACCGACCCGTGCCATCATTGCTATTCTTGCCACAGTCATTTTAATTTCAGCGCGCGAACGTGGCAGGCTGCACAGCCAAGTCTACCGAGTTGCGGGCTGTGTGGAGTTGTGATTGCTTTCCTTGATGATTTCTTGTTCAAATCAGCGGTGCTCTTAATTTTCCAGATGAAGTAAAAAGAAAATTGGCGACTCCCCTCCCGTCCTGTGTCTCTTCCTCCGGGTTCTCTGAGCATGACTCTGATTTGGAGGGTTAATATTAATTAGGAGCCGGTTTCGACCTCCGTGGCTCCATGAGGGAGCTTCAGCTGTTGTGACGAATGTGGCTCCTTTTCGCCTCTGTGTGTGTGTGTGTGTGTGTGTGTGTGTGTGTGTGTGTGTGAGAGAGAGAGAGAGAGAGAGAGAGAGGGAGAGAGAGAGAAAGTTTCTGATGTAAAAGCCAAAGGAATAAGTATATATAGAGAAAGATGAGGGCCTGACCCCTCAAGAAATGCAGCAGCTTCTAGCTCTTCAGACAAGAACAGGAGAGAGCAGGGGCGTCTGGAAATTCTCCCTCTATTTCCCGCTCCCGCTCAGCAGCATGGGGCCCTGACCAGCTTGCTGCCGCTGCTCTATGCCTCAGTTTCCCTCGCCGTAACTGAAGCTTGTTTCTTTCTTCAGCTTCCTAAAAGAGGCAGGACTCATTTCCTTGGTTTCTGAATTGGGTGACATTTCAGTTTCTCCGAGGGGAGTCCCCTGTGAGGGCCGGTCACAGGGAGACGCTTCGTTTTGTGCTGAGCCTCGGGGTCCTTGCTTCCAAGCCTGACTCGGTCTTTTGGGGGAGGGTGGCGGACAGGGTCAGGATGGAGAGGCAGGAGCCCTGGGGAGGAGGTGGCCTGCTCTCCTCAGGTTGGATCACGTGAAGGGTCTTCCTTTGGCCTCTGGGTTTGGGTTGGTTTTCTTTCTGACAGGGTGGCTGGCAGGAGGGAGGGTGGCTGACCATGGGTGTGTGTTCCAGGCATGGTGGGAGAGACCCGGCTTCTGGTTCTTAGCTCGGTGCCGATAAACTGAATGTGAACCCAGGCTGGTTGCCTCACAGCTTCATGCCTCGGTTTCCTCTTCTGTAGACTGAGGAAGAACGAGGGGGTGAGTGCTGGGAAGCAGAGGTGCTTCGGGTTTAAGAGAATAGGCTTAGAAAGCAGGCAGTCTTAGCGTTTTATTTCTGGCCTAATAATTACTACATGACGTGACTTTGCTAGTCCTCGCTGTTCCCATCTGTCAAGTGGGATAATGTAATACAGTCTTTACCTTACCGGGGCGTGGCAAGCATTACGTGTGACAGTGTTCATAAGTGCTTAGCACAGTGCCTCGGGGTGTCGAGCGATTTATATGTGGGAGCTGCTTTTCCTGTTCCCAGCCACATAGCGGCCTGACTGAAGAAGTTTCCCGAGACGATAGCCAAGGTGTGGCGAAGGCAGGGCCACATCAAGAACACATTTGAGCTGCACAGACTGACTCTGATTGGGCAGCGCTTCCCATAGAGAGAGACTCACCATACAGAGATTTCTGGACCTTCGATCCTCAGCCAGGCCCCAATCTGGGATTGCGATCCGCTGTGATGAGGATGACACAGTTCCTGGGTTTGCATCGGGCAGTGGACATATTCAGTAAACAGCTTGGTGTAGGATCCATTATTGGAGAATAGTTACCATAAATGGTGTAAATATGCGTTGGCTGTTTCAGGGTCTCCTGTAGGCTTTTAGTAAGGCTTCCGGGGGAAGTATGTTGAGGCTGAGCTTGAAGGGTGAATACAGGTGTGAAGTGGGGGTGGAGGATCAGGGTGCATTCTGTGTGCAGGCGGGAGGTGGGGACAGGTGAGGCTGGGCCCTGTGCTGATCTTGTCCTAAGAGGATTTAAGAAGGGATGGGAAATGATCTGTTTTGAGTTTTGAAGAGAGATCACTGACAGTCTGTGGAAAATGACTTACAGAGCCCCAGGCAGATGTGGAGGGATCGGTGAGTGATCTGTGTGAGAGGAGATGGTGGCCTGGCTGGGTTCTTGGCGGTGGAGCCCAGTGGGTGGATTTGAGGTGTGCGTGTGGATTGGAGCAGCGGCGGGGTGATTTGGTCAGCTGAGTGGCAGGTATTAAAGGGCCAGGCAAGTTTGGCTTGTCTTCTGTGGATGGAGCCCCCAGCTTCCACCTTGGTATGAGCCTGGCGAAGGGGGTTGAAGTTAACCCTTTGGCTGGAAATCTGCACACTTTTGGATGTACCTCTGGGGGTAAACTTTTTTTTGAGTGTGCACGTATAGACTTTATTTATAAATGACACACATATACTACTGTGCTAAAATATTATATACCTTATAAGTAATAGACAAATAATTAAAAATAAAAGGAGATGGAAAACAAAAAAAAGCTAAACACAAATGAAATGTCTAGTCTTTTCCCCCTAAACCCTACTTTGGGAACTAGAGCGTTAGGCAATGGGGAGCCATTCATGAGTTTTAGGGTGGGGGTGGCTTGGTTAGATGGCTATTGGGGAGGAGCGTTCTTTAAGCCAGAGGCCCTTGGGTGAGTTCTGCTCAGGCCAGGGGCCCATGGGAAGATGCCCACATGGTCTTGTTACCATGTGGGGGCTGGTGAGTCAGGGGCAGGAGACTACGGTGTAATATCCCCCCACTTCCCCTCTCCCTCGAAGTGGTCTTGGCAATATCCTAGGAGGTGTGTGAAGGCTCCCTGGGGCTTGATGTTAGCTCGTCTGTGTGTGCTCATCTCACAGGAACACGTGACCAGGTTTATTCCTTTGTGGTCCAGCGGGTACCTATCCTGTCCATCCAGAGGGCCGAAGGCCACAGTTGTCCATGAAAGAGCAGGTCTCACGTGGAGAACACTGGATAAGGAATGCAATGCCACCCCGCCACTTCCAAGCCCACCTGGGCCTCTCTCCCTTTTGTCTGCTGGGTCGATGATAATACTCCCCTCCCCAACTCCAGAGGCTGCGAAGGACACGGAGTGGGTTGCTCTGTCTTTGCAATCCCGATGTTCCTCTCGTTGCCTCTCCCAGCAATTTGGTAGAGCTGCTCTCCCTCTTCGGCTGGGTTCTCGGAGGCTGATTCCGGTCCAGCCCGCTCCATTTAGCGCTTCCTTCGAGCAGAACCCAGCCAGGGATCTCGCCTTCCAGAGAGTGCTTTGAAAAGCCGTGTTTCCCAACAGACTGCAGTTCAGTGCAGCCGTGCTGGGCGGAGGCCGCTAAGCTGTTTTTACATGTGAGAGGTGAGCAAATCAAAGGGGAGCCCGCTCTGCCTCAAGTGAGGCCTTTTGTGTAGAAAGGACCTTCTGGAGTGAAGCGTCAGGCTGACTGACAACTGTCAGCGACACACCTGCTCCGTGGGTGACTCCGAGGGGAACCAGGGCCGAGAGCACACGAGGGCTGAGAGCACAAGGGTGCCCAGAACCGGAGCTGAGCGGCCCGGTTGAGATAAAACGGCCTGGAGACACGTCTTCAGCTCGGATGTCCGCAGAGCTAGGTGGAAGCAGCTGGCTGAGAGCGTCAACACTGAGTTTCTCCCTGCTCTCACTTCCCTGCCTTCACTAGTATTTCCTTTGAGATCAAAGCAGGGAGACTACAAGTTGCCACTCCAGGGCTCGGTATCAGACCACGTTGGTGTCCCTTGCTTTGTGACCTTGGGGTTTTGTGACTTTGCGTGGGGTGACCGGGGTTGCTTTCAAACACGGGGTGGGAGGCGTGTGGCCGTCTCGAAGTCAGAGGGAGCTCTTAGAAACACCCAGAAAGGACTTTGTGAGGGAAGCAGCCCGGACAGCCAGTCCCTGTTTTCCGAGGACTGCCGGATATGAGTGTGAGGAGTCTGGACGTTTCTGTTTGTTAGCCTTGCTGCTCCTCCGAGGGGCTGCCTGGAGGCAGTTTCGTTCTGCACGGAGACAAGGGACGGGCCTGAAGCATCCCTGCCCCTGCCGGCCGGGTGAGACATCTGCCGCTAAGACGAGTCGGCCCCCTGAGCCCTACCTCTTGCTCAGGTGCCCGGGAAGCGCCTGCGTGGCCTTGGCTTTCAGGAGCGGAGGGTGTTGCTTTCTGTCGGACGAGTGTCCAGATCTCAGAATTGATTTTTGATGACAGTGTCCCCCCATTTCCTCGCTTCCCCCCTCCCCTCCTGTGTGTTGTAGGTGGGAGGAGGGTAGGGGTTGTGTAGAAGGGAAATATTTTAGCTTATCTTCTGGTTTTGCATCCGTCGCTGTCACTCTAGGCAGATGTTCCTAGAGAATCCTGAAGGTTTTCTAATTGAGTCTTTCACCTCCGCGACAAGGTATTACTCACCTCCTCAAAAGCTTCTCCTTTACGCCCTGTGGGGGCAGGGAGAGGGCAAGACGCTCTTCTTTCGGGGAAAATTTGTCTGTGGAAGAGGCTTGCTGGCTGGGCGGTTGGGTGGCCGCTATTAAAGGTTTAATAACTGAGGAGGCATCTGGGCCCCTCCGAGGCAGGCAGCCCTCTGGCCGAGAGGCGTTTGCTTTGAAAACAACGTGTTCACCTTTAACTGCAAACGGCTGTGACGGGAGTTGTATTTAATTTTAAATTGCCCATGTCCAGCAGCCCTCTGTTACTCTTCAAACAATAAAATGTTTTTCATCTTCCTGCAGCTGTGTGCTCCGTGTGGGGGCTGGCCCTTTTTGCGGGGAGAGGGAGCTCGGGTGCCCCTCCCCGCCCCCGCTCTCCTTTTCCCTTTCAAGCCGGCGGGGGTGTCTAGAAAGCAGGTTCCATTAGGTGTGGAATCTCCACCCACAAACCCTCCAGAGTGAGCGGCTGGGAGGTTTATAAGCAAAGGCCAAGGGGGGTCAGCGAGTAATGGCAGCCCCTGGGGCCCAAGTGCTTCCTCCTGGCAGAACCCAGAAGTCGGTTTCTGTCCCCAGCCCTTTCAAGATCCCGTATCTTTTCCTCTCAGCCCCTGCCCCCCAACTTCAGGGGGCTTGATTTGTCCGTGATAATCAGAAGCAGATTTTGGCTCCTGATCCATTACAGACGTGTTTGAGATGGATGCCAAGCCATAAGCCACTTGAAGAGCATGTGAAAGTATGTTTACATCAGAAGAAAGGGAGGAAGAGAGAAAGAGGAACGAAACGGGCTCTTCCAGATCCCCAACAAAAACCAGACAAACAGACAATCCTGAAACGGCAACACACAGTAACAACAACAACACCACAACTCCATCCAGGCCCCCAAAAGGCATGGGAAGGGATTTGGCTCCAGAGTCAGCAAAATTGGGGAAGGATGTTCAAAGGGCGGAGGACACACGTGGCGGCCCCGGAAGCATGGGCTTTGGGGGTGCTTTCCCAGAGTCCGGGGGCCACTCGGGCCCCAGGCTTGGTGGAGGGGGCAGGTTGGTGGGGACGCAGGGGGCGCTTTCGCACGGGGCCCAGCGGGACCATGTTTCTCTCCAGGATGCCCCTGAGTTAGGGAATACCGATTGCTCTGTATTTGTAAACAATCTTAAAGGGACGTGGTGCCAACAAAAATAGCCAGCTTCAGGAGATTACAGTGTGTGGGGGGCTCTCCACAGGGGAGCCCGTTGCTCATTGCTCTGGATCAGCACGGCCCAAGATTTATCTTCCCTTTTTTAATTCTAAAAAAGGGCCTGCAGAGTTGAGCAAGGTTCGAGTATTGGTTTCTTTCCATCCTTGTCAAATTTTTTTTCCTCTTCTTTAATGGAAGTGCCCAGTCAGCCCCCCGTGGGCCCCACCCTGCGTGGTTGTCCAGGTGACGCCTGGCCTCAGAGGTTCCAAGGTGGACTTCCTGTCAGCTGTGCTTAAGGCTCCGTCTGTGCTGATGTCCCCCACCCGCATCCCCAACCTTTGTGGTTCAGCCGCTGGCCCAGAACTCACACTCGTGTCTCCCCAAACGAAAAGGAAACCTGGGTATGGATGTCAGGGGCGTGTGTGTGTGTGTGTGTGTGTGTGTGTGTGTGTGTGTTTCTCTCTTAACAAGTTTGTTGTCTGTAGCTGTGCAGCCACAGCTGCCTTTGAAATCTGGAAACTGTTTTTTGAAAAAGCAACTGGTGGGAGGGTAGGAAGAGATGGTATTTAATCTATAGTAACAGATTAAATACTCTGACCCCCAATTTTTAAAGAAAGCATTTAGTTAAAATATTGTACAAGACAGTTATTGAGAAGAAGAAAGTTTTTAAGTTTGGGATTCCTGTTTATCCTGCTGTAGGCTTTTTTCTTTTTTTTTTTTGGTCACCATACACATGAGAAGTGGGCTTAACGATGCCATCTCCTTCCCCCACTGGGGAGAGGCTGGACCCAAGTGGCACCTGTGGGCAAATGGGAGGAGAGAGGGTAAGATGGCTTTCTCCCGTGCCCTCAGTCAGCTGGAATTAAAACGGCCTTTTTGCCTCTGGGGGTGAGTTGGTAACAATTTATCGAAGCTACTGAGCTGAGCAGTGACATTTCTTGGGTTTTGCTTTTGCCGTAACCCCGCTCCCTTTTTTCTAGAAGCCTCGGAGGAGGAAGGGAGGTTTCTGTGCATAGATGAGCTCCAGTGTCTCAGAAGTTTCTTTCCGACGTTTTAAAAAATGGTTCCCATCCCTCAGCTGGGACTCGCCTTTTCAGATAAAGATTCCTCCCGGTTGTCGGAGCCAAGCACAGGGGGTTGCTGGAGGGCCTTGAACACACTCTGTTTTCAAGGTTAGGGAGCAACCAACTTTCAAGGGAGGCGTATGGAGGGAGGGAGAGTTGTCTGAGTTCAAGGGCACCGGGTTTCTCCCCTCCTAGGAAGAAAGCCTTTGTTTTTGTTTTCTTTTGCTGTCTTCTTCCAACTGCTTAGAGTAAATAGATTAGCAAATGGGCCCGAACCAAAGGAAGCTAAACAAATGCACAAACACAGAAGTTTGCAGCGGACACAGACAGGGCTCTGTTCGGGGGCCAGTTTGCACCTCTACATTTTCATGTTGACCCACATTCTCTCAGGCCTGCTCCTGGTACTTGAAAATCAGAGAAAAAAAAAGAAAAAGCTGGAGGGGTGGATATGACACTTTTCAGGACTGAGGGGATAGGGGAGAGTGTGCATAGCTGTGTGCTGTTAGCAGCCTTCAAACAGAGTCGCTTGTGGGCGATCTGGGCCCCCACAGTTGTGCCTGGGAAGCTTGTGTTCTTCGTAGTTGTTTTGATTTCTGTGGTATGGAACCGAACGTTGAAAACCGGTTACAGGAACGTCTCCCCAAAGAGGTATTCCCGAGAATTTCTGGGTAAAAGGAGCCCTGTTTTCCCAGCAAGCATCATTATATTTTTAGAAATGTTTTCTCTGCTCATTGCCCATCAGTTAGCGAGGCTCGTCGCACTTTGTGTCATGTCGCTCTGATTTCCTGAACAGGTGTTTGGATGGATGAGGGGTTTTATTAAGAAAAAAAAAAAAAAATACTGCAGGAGACTTTTTGTCACACGAATCAATACCTCTTCATCCTGCGTGCATGCAGGGGAGTTGGGGGACGAAATCAGTTTTCTCTTCCTGCCTTTGATGAGGGCAAGAAAAGGGTCATGCTATTCACATTAGCCACCTACCTTTCCCTCCTTCTTCCCTCCCTTCTCCCTTCTCCCTTTTCTTTTTTCTCTCTTTTTTTTTTTTGACTGATACCAGCTCTTTGTCCCATTTCCTGCGTTTTGAGAGTACTTTCACGTGGGCCAACAACTGCTGGCTGTAGTTTATTTACTTTATTTTTATTTTTTTGCACAAGGAAACAACTTACACATAGATTTTTAAAATTTTTTTTAGATTGAACATAGTTTTTAATAGTTTGAGGGAGGAAAATCCTGAAGGTGGTTACTGGCAATCTCCTCCCCCCCCCCCTGCTCCGCCCCCTCCCTTTGGAGCTCTGTGCCCTGGCCTTTTTCTCAGGGGTCGCTAATAAGAACTGCTGGCCTAAATCAGTGTCTCTGAGAATCATTGATTCACTAATTGCTCATAATCGAGGCCCGGCTTCCCCCTCCTGCTGAGAGCACTTTTGTTTTCCGCTATTCTGTGGGTTTCTGGAGTGTTTAAGAGGTACCCAATAAAAGAGTTTGGCATGCCACAGTTGCTAGTTGTGCTTCTCAGAGGTGACCACGCCACTGGTATCCGGGCTCCATAAACAAGGGGTTGCCAGTGACCTTTCCCAAGGTCGCTTGTCTGCTGGAGAGTGGATTCCCCAGCCAACAGTGTAGGCCTCAACTTAATTTGTTCCTTTCCTAAGGCAAAATGACCTCCCAGTAAACCTGCCCTTTTTTTTTTTTTTCCAGTGAACAAAATTAGGAAAGGTGTGTTCTAGCAGAGTGCAGGCAGCATTGGGAGGAGACACCGCTAGCCTCTCATTAAAATGCTGGGGTGGGGTTGGTTAATGTGAAGTGCAGGGTCCTGAGGTCAGAATGCAACACGCAGGGAACCGAGTGGACCCAGGAACGAAGTGGAGGCCCAGAGGGGGGCTGCCCGGGGAGAAACTGCTGAGATTTTGAAGCAACATTTCTCTTGGCATTGGGAATTGAAAAAAAAGCAACCCCACTTGCTCCATATTCATGGTCTCTATAGTACTCCGTAAATAAGTGATCTCCAAAAGCTCTTTTCTTTTTTTGGCTAAACCTTCATAATGAGACCCTTCCCAAGGGCCTCATCGGGAGCCCAGGAATGCCTCCTTGCAATGTTAGTGTGGGAAATTAGTGCAGCCCGAGGAAAGGAAGCACAAGACTGCGCCCCTCAGTGAAGACCCAGCCCCGGGGGACCACCCTCCGTGTCTTAGAGGCTGGTGGGTTTGGAGGCCTCACTGTATCTGAGTTTGGTAACATGTGACTTGTTGGTTCCCACAGATTGTTGGAGGCCAGGCCTGGGGAGCAGGTATGATGCGGACAGGAGAGCGTGTTAGGGACAGTTTTCAGAGGGAGGACTGTCATGTGTACATCGCAGTCCTAACGTGGCTCCTCACCCCAGGGGCTTGAGTTGATTCTCCCACCTCGGTTGACCGCATGCTTCTATTCTGCACTGAGTTGCTTTGTGTTCGCGTTTGATGTTCTGCCTTGCTTTGGGCGTCCAAACACAGGTGGGCACTGGGGCTTCTGTTTGGTGCTTCTCGGCCTTTCTGCTGGTACCTGGGGCATTGGAAAGCCCTTTTCCAGCCTCGTTTACACTTATGCAGTTGCAGGCCAGCAGCGAGCCTAGCCCTCCTTTAGTAAGTTGTAAACAGTCAGTGGGTTCCATCCTCAGGCCCTGCCTACAGGGAGGCAGGATGTCCGTCTCAGCGGGTTGTGACTAGAACCAGAGTCCTGTGCTCACCTTGCTGTGTAGCACACCGTGGCCCCTTGATCCAAATCAACAAAATAACAGACGGGTGTAAGGTTTGGCGTAAGAGTCCTGGCTTCTCTGGGTCGTCCTTTTCTCTGGCCCTGGTCTGTACAACCTCCTCTCTGTCCCAGCTGGATCCAGCCTGGCTGAGCAATCGGGGCTGATTAAGCACCTACTGGGTGCCTGGCATTGTGCAAGCTGCCAGGCAAGCCTTACTATCTTCATTTGATAGATGAGGCTCAGAGAGGTTATGTAAGTTGGCCAGGTCACATAGCCAGGATTCCATCCCAGTACTGTCTCTAAGAACCAGCCCTCTCTACCATACCACCTCACCTTGCCTCTCTTTTCCCAAACACCCCACCACAGAGGGATAGAAGAAGCCCCAAATCCACCCCTCGCTCTTCCGGCTGCTCCTGGCACCGCCCTGGGCGGGCTCTCTCACATCTACCCTGCTGCTATTTCCAGAAGGGGATCTGTCTCATCTATAGGGTCCCTTTAGGAAGGAGGACGGCCCAGCACAATCCCCCACTCCTTTCTTCTCCGCCCTCAGGGGCCTGCTGAACTGAGGATAAACCTCTGGGTCATTTGGAGACAGAGTCCTGGCTTCTCGTGGGTCGTCCTTTTCTCTGGCCCGGGTCTGAGAACAAAGATGAGGGAGGTTGGCTCAGATCGGCACAGACCCTCAGCTCTCAGCTGAGGCTAGACCTTAACTTCCAGATTATAGATCGCTTCGGTTAGGTTTCTCACTCTTGCTTGATTTAGTGGGGTGGTGGGAGAGGGTGGTGGTAGGAGCCGAGGCCGTGGGAAGATTGTGTGAGTGTGAATGTTAATTACTTTCAACAGTCTAGCCCAGGCTTTTCAATCTTGGCACTGTTGACATTTTTGGGCCAGATAATTCTTTGTTGCTGGAGTGGGGGGTAGGGGTGGAAAGGTAGGGTGCACTGTGTATATTGTAAGAGACTTAACAGCATCCCTGGCCTCTACCACTAGATGCCAGTGACACCCCTCCCCAATTGTGACAGCTGAAAATGTCTCCAGATGTTCCCAAAGGTCTCCCGGGGGCACAGTCGCCCCTGGTTGAGATTCACTGGTCGAGCCCCCCAGGGCTTGTGTACAGAAAGGTGGGTAGAGGCTTGTGTGTGCTCTGAGGCTCTGGTCTGCGTAGGTAGGAACCTGGACAATGAAATATTTGTGGGATCAAGGGCAGGAAGGCACCCAGAGAAGTCACCTGCCTGGCCTCGGCCCCTGACTGTCCTCGCTGTGGTCCAGTGGAGGGCAAGGAGAGGGATGTTTTCCGGGCCAGCCTCTCTGTGGAGCTTTTCGTGGGGGGAGCCTCTTTTTGCAGTGACTTCGTGCTCGGGGCCCTCGGGGGTCCCGTGTTTTGGGCTTCAGGACTTTGGTTCCTAGCTCACGCGTTTGATCTGCCCTGACCTCCTCTGCACACGTGATCGGGCTCCTCTGCATGCACAAATGGACTTGTATTGGAAATGAATCCGTTAAAAAAAACCAAAATACGTTTTCTCGCCAGGACTATGCCATCCCCTCTTCCCTTTTATTCCTTCTGTGCCGTCCAGAGAGCCTTGAAGGGCCGTCTGGTGAGATTGGTTGGCCTGTGCTTTCCGAGGCCCTGATTAAGGCACATTATCAAATGGAAGTTGGATGTTGCTGCTGTGCTTGTAAAAAAGTCATCTGTGTGCCGTAAAATCCATCGTAGCTCCCTTGGTGAGAAGGAGGGGGGCTGGGAAATACTTCCCGATGGGAGTTTAGTTTCCAATGGTTTGGCTTCCGTGCTGGAGGAAGGCATCTGGTCGGCACAGTGTCCTGAGATCCTGCTTTCTAGCTCTTGGTAAGTGAGCGAGTGAGTGAGTGAGTGAGAGAGACGCTTGCTAACTGATTGGTGGGAAGCTCCGAGACAAGGCTGGGTGTTGCCAGCAAGTTGCCAAGCAGTAGCCTGAGCTATTGAACTTTGGGGAACCAGATGGCTTTATGGGCCCGTGATGTCTCGGTGACTTTTGCCTCCCTTTTGTTTAGAACAAAAGGTGCCTGTTTGTCCAGTTGGAACGGGGGTGGGGAGTCTGGGCTTGGAGAGGCAGTGTAGCCTAGTGGTTGAGAGCACAGACGCAGGGACTAGGCTGCCCAGCCAGGTGTAAAGGTGGGACCCGGAGGTAAGGTGTTTAATCTGTCTGTGCCTCAGTTTCCTCATCTATAAAATGAGATGAAAATTACAGTACCTACTTGGGGGTGGTTGTGAGGAGTGAATGGACGGAAAGGACTGAGCCTAGAGCCTGGCAAGGAGTGAGGAAGTCACTCTGAATTTATATTATTAGCAGTTATGTTATGCTGGAACGGATGGTTAACCTTGCTCCTGAGGTTTTATGACAGTGGCTCTCACACTTCACTGTGCAGGAAAATCACATGCCCTTCCCTGGACGTGTTGGAATTGGGGTCTCGGTCACGGAGCCCAGGAATCTATGTTTAACATCCCAGGTGGTGCTGATGCAGGAGGTCCAGAGAGAACTTAGTGGCTCCTCAATGGCAGCGTTTATCAGAATCTTGAGGAATAAGGGTCCTAAATGGCATCGCAATGTCCTCCACCCCGGATTATCTAGAAACGGTTCCGTCCACTCCGAGTGGCCTGATTCGGGCCCTGGGTGGGCATGGCTGCAAGCCGCCCATCTCTGCCTGTGGTCAGTCCTGCCCACGCAGTCCTGGGACTGGGCCCGTACCAGTGGCAGTGGGCGAGGGGAGCCTCATGTGCTCTGGCCCCCAGAGCTCCCATTCCTGGCTCAGCCTGCGTCCCACACTCGGCTCTCCCTTTGCTGACGAGAGCCGCCGGCCTGTTTTGCAGGTTGTGTCATTTCAGTGGGTAACTGGTATGTGTGTGCATGTGTGCAGAAGCAAACATCAAAATGTTTGGGGAGTGTTTTAGGAAAATAGTGAGGAGCAGATTGCCAAGATTCGCTTATATGTTTCTTTTTCTTTCCTATTTGCTGTGTACATGTGTGATCAGCATCCTGGAGCGTTTCAGCTTTTCTTACCCCAACTGTTCCTTCTTAACAGCGGAGAGTGTACAATTCAGCACCAATAATACTGAGCAATAAATAACCCAGAGAAGATGAATAGCCTTGTGTGGTGGTAAATTAAAGTTGATTTATTGCACATAATATATACAGGTGCTCTAATGTAATTAAGCAGCGAGGCTTTTAATGCTGCAGAATCTGAAAGAAGACCCAAGAAAATTGGGTCTTAATAAGGCTTATTGAAATAACAGCTAAACATGCTGCGTAGTACCACTAGGGGATGTTGAAAGATGGACCGACCCGATGCTTTTTCTTAGGTGCAGAGATGACACGCCTGACCCGTTCTCAGCAGGGCACGAACTGGAACTGTTTTGCCTGCGCCAGGACTGGGCTGCGCTGAGTTGCCTACGCAGTCTGGCCTCGCCCCTCTTGTGACCAGCAGTCAGGTGGCTGGCGGTTGAACACGCTTTTTCTGAGTGAAGGGCAAGGGAGCTGAGGAGTATGGAACTCATGACCTGGCCTCATTAGCACCCTGTGCTCACTAACTGGCCAGGCAACTGAGGGTTGGCTCACAGGGTAAATTCCCTGATCCAGGTCCCCTGCCATGGGCCAGGCCCTGTGCTGGGCATGGGGAGACAGGATGAAAATAAGAAGCAAAACAGCCTCCTTCCTCAAGGGGGTGTTGGGGGAGGCTGGTGTGTAAGCGCAGGATGGCAGAGAGACTGTGGGAACTGCTGAAACCGAGGCAGAGGTGGGAGAGGGCAGGCTGAGCTGTGGGGCTTTAACCCGGGGGAAGGGTGTAGGGTGAGGTCAGGATTTGGATAGGAGAGGAGGCTGAGCAGGTGGAACGTAAGGGAGGCAACATATGGATGTTTCCCTCTCTCCCTCTCCCTCTCCCTCTCCCTCTCCCTCTCCCTCTCCCTCTCCCTCTCCCTCTCCCTCTCCCTCTCCCTCTCCCTCTCCCTCTCCCGCTCCCTCTCCCTCTCCCGCTCCCTCTCCCTCTCCCTCTCCCTCTCCCTCTCCTTCTCCCTTCCTCTCTCTAAGTATGTCCTTAGATGAGGATTAAAAAAAAAAATTTGAAAGGATGGGGGTGAGAGTTGAAATCCCTCCCTATGCCTTAGACCTGGTGACTCCAGCAGGTGAGGTGGGGGGTACAAGGAGAGAGGGTACATCAGTGCTGAGACAATATTGGTCTAAGAGCCCCCGGGGGTGCTTGTTAGAAACAGAGGTGGGCGTCTCTTATCCCTAGGGTTCTCCCATTGCTGGGGTTCTCCATGTCTGGGACTGTAAACAGGTCCCCAAGGCATGCCGAGCCTGTGGATCTGGTCTCACTTGGAGAGGCGGTTCCAGGGTTCCCTTGGGAGTGAGTGGGTTATTCCACAAAGAATGTCGGGAGAAGGAGCTGGTGTGGGACCAGGAAGGGTGGAAGAGTTCCTACAGCTTTTCTGTGAATTGCTTTTGGGGCTTTAGATTTCAGGGAGCTGAAGGACATGCAAATGTACCCCTTCACACTGAGAAATGGACCCTCCAGTTCTTAGGTGTGCCCCACTTTGAGAAAACCCTTTATACAAAAACCTTGACTTCTGGAACTAGCCGAGTCAAGGAGAGAGAATTATTCCTGGTACCAGGGTTTTCAGAATAAGATTCTTTTAAGTAATGAACTGTTCTTTCAAACCAAAATAAGATTTTTGTTTTCTCTGTAGAGGGCTTCTATTGCAAAACTGAGGACATTTGAACAATTTACTGCTTATGTTGCACAAGGTTACCAAAAAAAAAAAAAAAAAAAAGTCTGTACTTGGTCAGTGGCATTGAGAACCGCTCCTGAGCATCAGAGCCTAGGCCCACCGGCCAGGGCAGGGTGAGGGACCCAGGGCCCTGCTGCTGGAAGGACCTCACACGACATGTGCTGCTTCAGGCTTGGTGTGGAGGCCCACCGAGAGGTTGTCACTGAGCGGTTGTGCCCTGGACCGAGGGGCCAGGCGCGGTGGGGTGGAGGCCTGCTGTGAGCGCCTGGCCACGGGCGCCCGATGGTGGAGCCCTTCCTTCCGTCCCCGCCTCCTCCTGAAACTGGGACAGTGCTCAGCTGTACCTTGCCATTACTTGATTATTTGTAGAATTAGAAAAGGCTCAAGTGTCTGATCATTATTTTTCCTGGATATACAGCACATCCTCTGAATATCTAATCAGTGCCTCTATTATTATTATATTAAAGGAATACAGGATGTTAGATGTCGTAGATGGCTGGGCATTGCGTGTTTACTTTTGCTGAGGTTTGTTCGGGGAAACTTAAAAATGTTCTTGTGTCACCCTTGAGTGTTTTCTGCCCCTGTGGTTCTGCCTCTCCCCAGGGGTGTGGAGATGACCCAACGAAGGCTTTTTGAGCCTGGCTTATTTTCCTCAGGTAGAATGAACCCTAGAACCGGGAGCATCCAGCTCCGACTAGCACCAAACTGAATATATTTGTGAGATCTTTCTGTCCTAGTGAGTGGGAAGAAATCTGGTGCCTCTTTTATCTTACACCTGGCCTGGTGGTTGCTCACGTACAGCACTCCAGTTGGGTGCTGTTTGAGCATCTGGCTTCGAGTTTTACTGGTGGGTGCAGAGGGCTGTGGCAGATGAGTGAGTCACGGTGTGACCTTGTTGGGTGGGCTTTGTGCGGGAAGGTGGACATGAGTTTGTCCTTGGGCAACTTGGCTGACCTGCTGAGCTCCAGGGACTTGCTGCGTGGGGAAGGTGAAGAAGTGAGCCTGATTGGTGAAATCTCAGGGCACCACCAGCTTTGGAGTGAGTGTGGCCCTCCTCCTTCCCTGCCTCTCGCACGCCCCTTCAAGACCACTTGTCTTGTCTTCGAACCATCCTGCTACCACGGCCACAAGTCAGTTGATCCCCCCTCTGTGCTCCCGAAGGACTGCAACTTGGCTAACAAGGAGACAGTTGTTCGTTCATTTCTTTATTCATTATTCATGCAGCTAGTGGTAATTAGCATTTAGTGATGTGGTTTCTGGGGGGTAGTTGAGTTGTGTTCATTCATTGGACAAACGTTTGTTGATTCCCTGCTCTGGGCTTGGGTGCAGGGCACGCATGGCGCTAGGGTTACAGAGATGAGGAAGGGACTTTCTTTGCCCTTGGGTGTGCAGTGTGTTTGGGAAGGCAGGTAATCAGCGGGTGGAGGTGCTAAAGCTACAGATGAAGGATGCACTAGGCCTTATGGGACCACCAAGGGGGAGTCAGTGTTGGCTTCGCAGAGGAAGTGATGTGTGATTTGGGCCTTGAAGAGTGAACAGGAGAAGAGAATTCAGGTGGAGGGAAGTGCAAACACCCTTCTGGGTTGGGGGAGGGCTTGTTTTCCACGATGGATGGTTACATGGCTTCCTGGCCCTCCTTCCCTCCTCAAGCCTCTGTCACTCAGGGGAATTAACCTGGTGGGCCTGCGCCCGGCTTGCTTAGTAAGAAGGCTCACAGTGGGAGAGGAGGGAGACTGGGGTGCTGGTGAGTCATTCAGGTTGCGGCTAAAAAGAAAGCAAATTTCAAAGCCTAGGGCATATGAAAGATGAACTGTGTCACACTAAATATGCTTTTTACGCAAATAAGGACCTAATTTCTGGCTCTGCAACAAAATGTTGGGCTGGTTTGGGGAGAGTTTCTTTTTTCTTTTTTCTTTTACAAATGGGATAGGTTGAGAAGCTTCATTCAGAGAAACGGGCTAAGTTCGGATTAAAATGGTGGGGTGTACTGTTGGTGCCTTTCTCTCTTTTTCAAATTCAGTTTTTCTTTGTTCCAGCCAGTGTTTTATTACTGATATGAATCACTGAGGGGCTTGGAGGGAGAGAGGAAAGGGTTTCTATATAAACAGCTGTCTTGCTGATTCAGTGTACAAAGTGGATTTTATAGCTAAAATATTGGTTCTTGCTTTAAAATGCCAAAATGCCCCTTCATTTCCTTAGCTAGAAGAAGGTTCTTTGAGAATATGGGGACCCTCTCCCCTCCCATCACGAACCTTTGTCATGGGGACAATTCCATAGGGTGTTAGGATAAATTCCAAAGAACTTTGTTTGAACTGGTCAATTCTAAAACAATCTCAAGCTTGGAGGGAAACATTTTTCATGAAGTTTGAGTTCCCGGTTCATATAACCTTCCTCTTTTTTGCCCTACCACAAATTCTGGTTAAAAAGTAATAATAATCCTCTCTGGTCATCACAGCTGACTACCTGCTTAATGTTTGTGTGTAGATATTTCATTTTCCTTTTTATGCAAGATTTCGTTTTTGCATGATCTGAGATAGTTGGTTGCCCCGAGATTATTAACAAATTGAGATGGTTAATGGTGTGTGACTCAGAACATATATTTAAAAACAAGTTGGAATAAGAAATAGGTCTTTTGTAAAATTAATTTTTTGTTAGGCTCCTCTGGAGCCTTTTTGTTTGAAGCCAGCTTGCTTTGTAATGTTCATATGTGCTCGATTGCAATGAACATAAATTACTTTTAAATACCAGTTAGTTGCCGTGGAGAGAGGCCCAGGGTTGTGGTTCCTTATGGAGGGTTAAGAGGCTCGGTCATTGTCTGGGTTTTTCTCTCACTGGAGATCAAATTCTTTTCCTTTTGGAGGTCGTCAATTTGTGTCAAAGATTGCTTGCTTTGATGGTGATAAGGACAAAGTCTTTGCTCTGAGTGCCAGGACATTTTCTTACCAAGAGAGAATAAATAATCATAAAATGTTTGCTTGTTTAAGAACCACTTATATTAAATACAAGGTGGTATCTGAGATTGTATCCTGGGATAGAGAAGGATAGCAGTGGTAAAACTGGTGAAATACAAAAAAACATATTAAACCAATGTTAATTTCTTCGTTTTGGTAAGTATATCGTGGTTATGTAAGATATTCATATTAGGGGAAGCTTGGGGTAAAGGGTGTAGGGGAACTCTCCAGATTATTTTTGCATTTCTTCTGTCCTAAAATTATTTCAAAATAAGTTTTTTATTTTTATTTTTACCTTTTCATTGAATTTATTGGGGTGACATTGGTTAATAAAATTATATAGGCTGAAGGCATACAGTTCTATAATACGTCATCTGTATATTGTATTGTGTGTTTAGCACCCCAAGTCAAGTCTCCTTCTATCACCATTTATCCCTCCTATACCCTCTTCTGCTTCCCTCTCTCCCATTTCCCTTTGGTAATTACCATGCTGTTGTGGTCTGTGTCTGACAGCTGTCAGTCTGTTCTCTGCGAGTCTGTTTCTATTTTGTTTGTTAGTTTATTTTGTTCACAAAATAAGTGTTTTTAAAAAAATGTGTTATATTTGTAGTATTCCTTTTGGCTTGGCTGAGATTATATTTGACTTATGTGCCTTCAAAATGCTCTACCTATAGGGAGGGCAATTATTCCATTCCTGCCTTGGAAATGGGTAACTAGGCCTGGGAGTAGCCAGGGAGTCCTCCATGCCTGGCTCATCCCCTTGTCATGCTGTCCGTTCCTGCCCTTCTCCCTCCAGCGACATAGCGGGTCCCCCTGCCTGCATACCATCCTCATAACTTATGGCCCGAAGGTCTCTCCTGATCCTGTTGGCATTTGTTGCCGGAGATGGGTAGCTGGCATCGTTTGATATCCTGTCCTTCTCTTGGAAGGAGCCGGTAAAGGGATTTTTTAGGCCGTTCTGTGCACTTTCAATCCATGTGTGTTAACTTTTACTTTAGCCAGAGTGGAAGCTTCCCAAGAGCTGGACTTTTGTCTTGATCTTTTTCTTTTAGAATTTACTTTAGAAAATCTCCCCATTGCATAATAATGCATGTTTATATAAGAAATTACCATAAGAACATTTATTGCATCCAAAATAAAGATTACCACGGGGCTGCCCCCCTCCCAGTCATTGTTAATGAATGAGAGCATAGTCTTCCATAGTTTTTCCTGTGTTTACTACAGGCATATATTATGATTTACAAATGTGAGGTCCTGTTACACGTATTTTGCAGTCTCCCCTTTTCAGTTACCAAACACTCTTCGCATGGCTATGTCTGATTTACTCACCACCAAGAGACTGTCTCTCTTTTTTTTGTCTACCCCCATGTTGGCCAGCACAATGCAGGGCACATTGTACACATGCAGTACATGTGTGTTACTGTGATTGTATTATTATATATTATTGTTTATATTATGATATCCGATTAAGTCATAGTGCAGAACACACAGTGCGTGTGCTTGGATGCGGAGAGAAGGTGAGGTGGATACAGGGGTGGTTTGTGATATAGCTTTGTTTTGGCTGGGAGGGAGGCATCTTTATCTGCTTGATTCCTGGGGCCAGCTTCCTTGAGCAGATACAGCATTAGACTTTCAGGAGGTAGAGCTGTGACCCGCGGTGGGAGAGGGAGTTGGGAGAGGGAAGAGTAGGAACCGAGTCCCAGATCACCTGGCTTGGTGGAAGCAGAGATGGCGGCGTATGGGTTGATTCTTGGGAGTTCAAGAAGATGGCATGGAGGTGTAGGGGGTGTCTAAGGTGGTGTGTGAATCAGATGGGTAGAGGGTGGGCTTGGGGGTGAGATGGGGAAGGGGAGCAGTTTGAGCAGGGGCAGGACTACATCTGGCCACCAGTCACTTTGGGGGTTTTCTGGAACAGAAAGGAAAATAGTGGTACAGAGAAGATTTTGCTGGATTGAAGGGTGAATTGAGCAGAGGATTGGGAATTTATTGGTGTTAAAAAAGGGTGAGTCCTTGGAAGAGTTCCTTGGTGAGGGAACTACCCACTTCTGGCCATGCTCCACAAGGGAGCCTGCAGAAGGGAGCTCTGAGGGTTGCCTGCAAGACAGTGTGTGCTCACAGAGTCTGTCTCGGACCTGGTGGGCCTCGGGAAGTCTCAGGAAGCTCCCCTTTCTCCTCCAGAAGGGGCATGGCAGTGCGGAGTGCCCTGGGGTGGGGATTGTCCTTGTTAGGAAAGACATCCCCAAGCACCAAGCACCGTGCTGTTACAGCCCCAGTTAACGTATGCTGGGGATGCAGAGATTTTTCTAAAGTAGAACTTACTCTGTGGCATGAATATTCATTTCCCTTTTGGTTTTGCTGCTCCTCGTTAGAATTTTGACTTGACTCAAGGGAAAAGGGTGCTAGTAAGTGCTAGAGCTCTTAACAAGTAAATTCCTTTAGAGAGAATGAGAGGTCCCAGAGGAAGACTGTTTGCACAGAGAGGAGAGGCGCTCACTTTGAGTTGAGCTGAGTCCCCCCCACACATATAAAATAGTGCATACGTACAAAAACATGTGAAATGCACGTGTAAGATGTGAACAGCAATGAACGAATACCCACATAGTCACCGCATGGCTTAGAAGTGGAATATTACCGTACCTTTCACACTGCTGTGTGTTCCTTCACAATGTTAAGCCCCGCCCATTGGCCATGTGTAGATTTGCCTGCTTTTTGCTCACAGAAATATTTTGTTTCCTTTAGCTTGATGTCTTTGACATTCACTCCCCTTGCCTGTGGCTGTATAGTGTTCGTGGGGGCGGGTCTTTTCTCCTTTCAGTGGACATTTGAGTTCTCAATTTTATTTTTATGGCCACTCAGAGTTGCTGTGAATATCCTTGTACATATGCCCCGCTGTATCTATGTGAGAGTTTATCAGAATGTACATGTAGGAGTGGAATCACTGAGTTTAGGGTATGTATAACTCAGGTTTCCTGGAAATTCTGTCCTGAAGACCTCCTAGGAGCTGCCCCACGAGTGGTATGTACTTCTCATTCTCACCAGCATATTAGACTTAGGAATTTTTGCCATTCTGGCGGTATCTCAGTATGGTTTTAATTTGAATTTCTCTAATCAGCAATGAGGTTGACGTCATGCTTGTGAAAAAAAATCCGGGCACTAAAACGTACTTCTTATTCAGTGACAAGAAACCACCGCTCTGGCAGGCCGTGTCTTCCCTGTGCTGTTTTCCTGCCCTGGGACAGAGTCAGACACAATACTCTTTCATTTACTGTGGGCATTTGGGGAGCATCGGTTAGCTTGCGAGCCTTTTCTTAGGTTCTGTGCACCGTGATGCCTGGGCCTGTTGACCCTCATTGTATGAGAAGCTCCTGGATGACAGCAGGCTCCGTGTGTGCTGGGAGCGTGCTGTTTCTTTTCACACAAACAGGCAAGTAAGTGAGAGCTCAGGCAAGGTCCCTAGGTGTTTGGCGGCAGCAGATCCTGGCTGGGCAAGGGAGTGGCTTTGGGGAGGCACTGGGGACAGCTCCCGGTGAACATCAGCAGCAGAGGTAGCGACTGGCTGGCTGCCCTGTGAGGGAGACGAGAAAGGGAGACCTAACACTCACGGTGTGGAGAGAAGGGGAAAAGGGCCAGGCTCCCAGGGGTGGTCAGAGGTCCAGAAAGGAGGGGCAGGATTGCTGGAGACAAGGGTCCCCATTGGGGATCCATGGGGCAACTTCCAAATCTGTTTGAGGGACCTGTTGGCCAGGTCCACCCTGCTGTGGGTGAGGCTCCCGTCGGAGGGCAGTGGGTATCACTCCATGTTCAGTTGAGTGCTTTCATGTGAAAACAGACCTTTGATGTGCTGGGAAATGAGAAAGACAATCTGCTGTAACACCTGGGGAAGAGACGCTGCCTATGGGGGGAAACGTTCTGTTATGAAAGAATGGAATTGCACAGCTTGACATATGCTGGGTTGGTTGTTGGAGTAACCCCACGAGGAGAATCACAGGACAGAACACAGGCTTTTAGTCCCACGTGGAAGCTTGTTTAGAGACAGTGTTAAGGGGAAAATATCGAGGCTAACATTGTATTGCTATTATGAGTACAACTCCATAAATCTTACCTGTGCTTGCGGACAGGGTCAGGGAGGGAACAGGGGACCGTAATATTAGTTGCTTTTGTTTGTGTGGTGGGATAGTGCTTTCAAAATTGTATCCTTACTGTATAAAAAAAAAGTCTTTACTGCAAATGAGTTTGGACTGGGCAATATTATTTTATTACACCCCTCGAAATGCCTGTCACATGTTTATTTATTCATTTCCTAATATGATGGGCACTTCAACGAAGAATACCCTAGTTCTCGACTTTAAGGAGCTTACAAAGAGTTGTGTGGTATGAGAATGTACATACCCACGATATAAGACATGGTTTGCTAGAGTCATGGGTGTCATGCGAGGTGGCCAACGCAGGTCATTGCCAACGCAGAAGGACAAGAGTGCAGGCTCTTTTTGGGGGCTTTCGGGAGGACCTCTCAGAGGAGATGGTCTTGAGGGAGCTCTGGAAGCATGGGGGGGGGGGGTGAGATCTGAGTAACTAGAGGGAGGAGGGAGGGGAGTTTTATCTGAAGGGGGAGGCCATCAAGGACTCATGGACTGTCAGGATGAGGGGTGACAGTTAAGAGCTCCCCCTCTGTCAGCAGGCATAGGCACTTGTGGTTGGGCCCTCTTTGAGCGGCTGGCACACCTTTGGACCCTCTCTTGAGAACCATGGTCACACGCACACACCCTTAGAACCACAGGAGGCCCCCACAGAGGGCTGTGCCTGCGGTTTCAAAGGACTCCCTGCAGCCCATCCTTGGGGATCCCAGTTCCGTGTATCAGACATGTCTTAAGACATGCCAGGTATTTTGTGGGGTTTGGGCATAAAGTAGGAATAGACAAGCCAGGCCTTGGCCGTCAGGGAGCTTCCAGTATGATGGGAAAGATGAACCCTGAGGTGGGCTGCAGCCAGCAAGAGGCCCAGACATTGGGAAGAGTCTTTCTTTGATGCAAGAAAAGGCCCCTTTAGGATTCAGGGCTGGCATATGTGGGGGTGAGGTGGTGCTGAATCCCATGGGGTGCCCCAAAGGGACCTTGGGTGTGTGTCGTGTATCTTCTCACTGTCATTGTCGGGCCAGAACGAGGCACTGGTCCAGGCTCAGAGAGAGCCAGCTGTCCTTGGGGCCTCCCACGTGGAGGATGAGGGGAAGAGGATGAGAGGAATTGCGTTCTGGGCCTTTGTTCTTAGCAACACACCCTCACCTGGTAGTGCGCGCCTCCAAACAAACAGCTTTCAGGAAGAGCCAATAATTAGTCTTCTGGGAGAAGAATCCGCCGCAGCACCAGCGAGGCCTCAGCGGCCGGGGCCGGACTTGGCCAGAGTGGTTGATGATTGTGTGTTGTTGCTGACGAGGTTTGGGGCGACTGGCTCCACGCCTTGGACGGTGGTCCCTCCTCATTGTTCGCATGCGGTCGGTTCATGACGGGGAGGCAGCCACTGGGGGTTAAAGCCGGCACTCAACCACCGTGAGGAGACAGTTCCATCTCAAGACGAGGAGCCAGACACACAGCTGAAGAGTGACTTGCTCAGGTCAGAGCTGCTGTTCCATGGAGGCCAGGGTCGCCCGCGCTGCTCCTTTCCCACCATTTGGATGGCCTTTCGTGACCCCCTCGTCCAGCTCGTTATAAATGGGTAGTGTGACCCACACAGTAGTGTGAAAGGCTCTATGAGCTGTCACTTCCAAACCTCTGCTCTGTCCATATTAAAGAGAATATGGTGCTGATACTCTATTAAGGTCTAGATACACTCATTCCTTCAACAGCTATGTATTGAATGTCTGCTCCGTGAGTAACACCAACAGGGATCCCCAACCTGGTGTGGTTTTCCTTCTAGCCATCCGCATGGAGTAGAGAGAAGCCTGGCTCCTGCTTGCCCAGGGTGGGGGCCGGGGCGGGGAGCAGCTGCGCCTCGGGGGAGACCAGACCAGGTCCCAGCTGGTCCTCTGCCTGATGAGGACTCGCTCGTCTCGCTGCCTCCAGTGTTTCCGTCTGCCTGTCCCTGTCCACCCACAGGCCTTCTGGGGCTTGGAGTTCACCGCTGCCACGGAGAGGAACCTCCTTGCCTGCTAATGAGAGGGAGAGAGGGTGCGATTTCCACTGAGAGCTGCTTGTTAAAAAGTTAGACTTGTCTGTCGTTTCATCAAACAGATGACCTTACAGTGGTTGAGTAACAGAACAGAGTCCTGTTAGCCTCCATATGTCTCCTCTGGGGACACATTGCCACCCCATTGTTCTCCAACCCTCAGCTCTCGAGCAGGGAACTCTGGGCGAGGTTCCGCAGCGCTCTTAAATGAGGATGAGGGGAAGAGTCAAGTGACATTTAAGTCACTGCTGTTTGTCTTAAATGGATGGGAAAGGCAGGAAGGAGATTGTTGTCCCCTCACGTTCCCAGGAATTGGGGACATCTGCTGACAGAGGCATGCACGTGCCCTTCTTTTTTTGCTCATCACTTTCAAACACTCAGCCAGCCTTCATGTTCTTTAGTGTACACAACTGTGATCGCTTTATGAAAACGTACTATAAGGACACCCCCCATATCAGCTTAAAAAGCAAGCTGATACACCAAGTAATTACTTGGTTCTCAAAAGGATTCACTGTGGCTCCTTTAATTGGGGCATCCCTGGTACATTTATATGAGGACTTAGTCTTTGGTGAATAAGTTTCCATAGTTTTTGAGGAACATTTTGAGCTTCTGATGCCTCCCTATTCTTTAGGCCTCCCATTTACTAAATCCCCAGGTTTCTTCTCTGAGTTTCCTTAACATTCACTCCATATACCCCCTGTGATGGTTAATTGTCTGGGCTATGATACCCAGTTGTTTGGTCAAATACTAGGCTAGAAATTGTAAGCTGTGAAAGAATTTGGAGATGTGGTTAACATTTATAATCGGTTTAGGTAAAGCAGATTATATTCTAGAATGTGGGTGGGCCTCATCCAATCAGTTGAAGGCTTTAAGAGCCAGGACTGAGGTTTCTGGAGGAAGAAGCAGTTTTACCTCGGACTGAAACATAGAAACTCCTCGGTGAGTTTCCAGGATGCTGGTCTGCCCTGCGGACTTCAGACTTCAGATTTCAACATCAGTTCTTACTGAATGTCCAGCCTGCTGGCCTGCCTTATGAATTTTTGACTTGCCTGCTCCATAATTGTGTGCCAATTCCTTAAAATAAATATCCCTCTCTGTGTCTCTCTTTCTAACATCATATAGACCTCCTGTTGAGTCTGCTCTTCTGGAGAGCCCTGACTAATCCACCCCCTATCATAGTAATTGCTTGCTTAATTGTCTTTTTCTCCCTGTTGGACCATAAACTACAGGAGAGTAGGGACAGTGTCTGTCTGTTCACTGCTCTATTTCAAGTGCCTTCCCTAGAGCCTGACACGCAGAAGATGGCTAGTAACTATATGAAGGATAAACAGAGGCATCTGTATCCGCTAAGTGAATGAGGGACCTGTATTCACTGAGAGGCAGGGGTTTTGCCTTTGTGGTCAGACAGGCCTGAGTTGCACACTTGGCTCCACCATGTATTAGCTGTTGGATCACAAATTCCTCATTTGTAATGGGGGTGGGAGGGTAGGGAATAATATCTGTCCCCCAAGTAGTTGTAAGGATTAAATGAGATGATGTACCTGGATTGTAGTAGTTATAAGCCAGAATAAACCAAACAGTAATAGCTACTACCACCACAATCACCATCACCATCACCATCACCATCATTTTCCAAGGTTGTTTCAAGGACTCACTGAGATGATGAATATAACATTCCTAGCACATAGTCAAGGGTCTTCAGTGCTGTGTTTTTTCTATGTACCAAGCTCTTTCATATGCATATTTTCATTAAATTTAATTTCTGTTTAAATCCTGTAAAACAATTAAAATGGTCCCATGTTAATAATGAGGAAACTGAAGCCTTGAGCTGTGTTAAACGACTTACCCAAAATTCAGCAGGTGTGTTTTTATTGTGTGCCTACTTTCTGGTTGGGATTCAGACCCACTTTGGTTCAGCTCCCATTCCTGCCATCTTCATTCTTTGGCATATTACCATGTAATTTTGGATCCTGGTTTTCCCCTTACGCTGTTGTTTTGTTCCCATCCGTCAGCCCCATGGGTTTGCGTGGCTTTTCGGTCGTCCCCAAAGTGAAAGGTGGGTTGTTCTTCTTCCAAAAGGTCCTTTATAAGTTGGTTGTTGAGAGTGGGAATGAGGATTCCCATGGGAACAACATAAAAATAATGCTTCAGTCCTTAAGTTTGCAAGATAGTCCTTTTGAGGCCAGAGGTTCCCTGCCTGCTCAGCTGGTGTGAAGTTGGGAGTGGGCAGCTCTGTGGATTTCGGTGGGCGTGGAGGGAAGAGCCTCTCCATCCAGCCACCTGCAGCAGGGTCAGATGGGAGAAGATGGCTCCAATGTAGGGAATGCCTGGGGCCTTATTTCAGGTAAGCCCTGGGCTCCTGGGCTCTCCTTTCCTTCTCTGATGTGGCCCCCAGGTACTCAGCCTGGTCACGCCTCCTCTAGCACCTCCACCCCTACTCACCCCTGGGAGTTCTTCTCTAAGTCTGGTTCCTTGGGAGCACCCACCTCTGTATTGTCCTCAGACCATTTTTGCTGGTAGGTTTAGTTTATCACTTCAGGCGGCAGTAAGAGGAAATTTCAGTGATGACAGGGACTAAGATTTGATTGAGCTTTAAAAAAATATATATATTTTTATTGATTTCAGAGAGGAAGGGAGAGGGCAAGAGAGATAGAAGCATCAATGATGAGAGAGAATCATTGATCGGCAGCCTCTTGCATGCTCCACACTGGAGATTGAGCCCGAAACCCTGGTGGGGGAGGGCCGGGGTGCATGTGGCCTGACCCGGAATCAAACTGTGGCCCTCTGTTTCATAGGTCGATGCTTAACCACTAAGCCATACCGGCTGGGTGATTGGGCTTTTTATTGGTCTCATGGAACCATTGAGGAACTTGAAAATGAAGCTGAGCTAATGTAAACTGAAGCTTGGCCAAGGTCACTGGCAGGTTCCCCAAGTTGAGGGCTGCCTGTATTCCCATCTTGGTGTGGGGAGATCACATCCTGGGCTCTTAGCTGTCGTGATCCTATAGGCTGGGTCTGACTGAGTCTTGGGTATGTCAACCGAGGTTTCCTGTGAACGGGAGAAAGCCTTTGAAAAGAAATGTTAATGCTCTTTAATAAGTTAAAATGCCCTGCACTGAGACTCTTTGAACATAAGCAAGTCTATAGATCATCTGTTCTGCTGGGCTTAATCATCACAGAGAATTTTAGCCTCAAGTTTGGGGCTAAGGAACTTCTAAGTGCATCTCTCTTTCCTGCGAGCTGGAAGCTGTGTTCAGAGCAAGCCCCTCCTTGTACTTGGATCACAAGATCATCAGGGATTATGCCTGGTGCCAGTTTATTCTGAAATTGCTTTGGACCTTTGACAGTTTAGATTTCCCTTCGCCACCAGTCAGCCTCCGGGAGGGGCTTCAGAATAAGTGGCTTCAAACCTCCGTCGGCCATTTGTTCTAGATCCTGCCATGGGGAGAAGAGTGTAGTAAACCATGAAATATATAGAGGAGGAATTTGTACATGTCATGCATATTGCATGTGTGTGGTCTTGCAAGAAAAGTGTATGCTATAAATATTAGGAAATGTTTGCACAAATAAGCGTGGATTTAGTTGCTATGACTTGATTGTCCTTGAGGGGAATTCCTTCTCAGAAAAGCAGGTGTCGGCTCCAGATGGTCACGTGTCAGTTCCCTGAGATCTGAGCTCAGGAAGGAACAGTTGGGGAAGGGGAGGCGGGGAGGGCCTTGCTGGGCGCGTCTCGCTGCATGACAGCCAGCGTGGAGGAGAGAGGACATCACGACTCGGTGGCAGAAGGGTTCTTGAGGCCAGAGTTAAGTGCTATTAGTAATCAGGGGACTTGAGAGCGGGCCGGCCTGCCTTGAGACGTGGGTGATGGGTCTCTGTCCACCAGGCTGCAGCCTGTCTCCTGGCAGAGGGTGGTGGTGGGGCCGGTGAAGGGTTGAGCCTTCATGAGTGAAGGAACTAGCATTTGTGTGTTGGTTCTCGCCCGAAGGAGGTCTGCAGATCTGCCTGAGCCTGTATCCCGCTTCTGCATCGTAGGCTATGGGTCATGTGCTGCCTCCTGAGGAAACGCTGCTGGGGGCAGTTGGCACATTGCTCCGCTTCCAGAATGGAGCAGGAGCAGGTCACCTGGGAGTCACTGTAGGTCCAGAGCAGAGCTCAGCGGAGAGGCTGGGCCTCTGCAGACCTGTCTCTTGTAAGAAAGAGGCTTGTCTTCTTTCCCTAAAGGAAGGGTGGGGGCAGTCTGCTTCTTCATTAGGCCGCAGTTTATCCACCAGTGCAATGGGGATATTGAGTGCTCCCCCTGGGTGCTGTGCAGATTGAGGCCAGACCAGGAGAGGCCGCAGAATCTTTGTAGCTGACATGGCGCCACTGAAGAGAGAGCCTTGGCATCAGATAGATACACCTGCGTTCAAGCCCTTTTCTGCCTCATCATTATCTGGGGATCCTGGGCAAGTTGCTTGTTCTTTCTTAGCCTTAGTTTTCTTATCACTGTGAAAGGAATAATAAAATGTTTTGAATAGAGCAGTGACACCTGCTTGACAATGCTGTGAGGATTCCCTGGGTTTCTGTGTAACACGTTAAATTCCTGTAGTGCCCAGAACACAGTAGATGCTCAATCCGTGGTGGCCCTCGTTACTGTTATTGTTATTGTGGTGGAGGGGATGGTCTGTAGGAAATCGGGCTTGCAGGTCCGTCCTGCTGGGGGCTGCGGCCAGGGAGCCCTTGGCACTAGGTCAGTGTTCGGCAAACCGGCTTGCGAGCCACATGCGGCTCGCGAGTCGCGGTTTGCCGCTCTGTTGACTAATGAGTTTGCTGACCACTGTCATATACTACCCTTTACCTCTTTGCACACAATATGCCACAATTGCCTAATCCTCACAGCTTCCAACTACACGGTAACATTTAGTCTACTAGTGGTCAGCAAACTCATTAGTCAACAGAGCGGCAAACCGCGACCTCGCGAGCCGCATGTGGCTCCCGAGCCGCAGTTTGCCGACCACTGCACTAGGTGAAGCTACAGGAGGGCTTTGGCCATTGCGATCAACCGTGGGCTTGCATGATGCAGCATGGCTGCGGCGACGTCTGAGCAGATGCTCAAGGGTGCTGGGCCCTTGAACAGCTTGGGGATGGACCTGCTTCTTTGCCAGGAGCAGGCTTTCCTGTATTTTGAACTCCTGTTATGCAAAGTATAAGAGATAAAAGAGGGACATCATAGTAGCTCTAGAAGCTTGCAACCCATCACTGTCCTAGGAGGTCCCCGAAGGGACCCTAACCACTGAGGGCTAGTGGTATAAAGCCTGTGGCACAAGAAAGAACCGTGGGAAGGCTGGAGGAGAGAATTGACTATTGGCTTTCTCGAGGGACAAGCAGCCATGCTTACTTCGGGAAGGGCTGCCATTGAGTTCAGGTGGGGACGGAGCGTGTGGGAGCAGCCAGGGTGGGGAGTGTGCTGGCGGAGGGGCACCTGGTGTGGCTGTCAGAGGGTCATGGGAAATGAACCCCTCTCTATGGTTTCTTAGTGCCTGCAGGCAACTTTGCAAGGAAGAAAGTGCCTTAAATCCAAAGCAATTCCTGCCTACCCTCTACAGCCCCTTCCCAGTTTTTCTTTTCAAACCACCAAGTGGAGGAAACCTGGTGTGGCGGTGTTTGAGGGGCTCGGGATGGACGCTGACCTCTGGAGTCCAGGCCGCAGGCTCCCAGGGCGCAGGTTGGGAAGGCTCCCCCAGGGTGGCCCCGGCAGGGATGAAACGCTGCGCTGGAATTTCAAGGCTGGCCAGCCGCATAACCTTCAAAAGAGCGAACCCTGTAGTCTAGGGACTATAAATCGACCCCAAATAGAAAGTGACCCTTTCATATTTCAGGTTCTGTGTGAAAAGGAAAAAAAAATCGACCAAGATGCCTGGGCTTCTCTTCACAGGCTTGGAGGGCACCGTAACGTTTAACTTGACTCTCTGTTCTCTGAACATGAAGGAGTTCGTTTCTTCTATTTGTCTGAATTCATGGACCTTTTTGGATCCTCCTCCTCTACAGCACAGCTTCCTAGGTCCCATCTTCTTAGTTCCAAAGCAGGGTTGGGATTTCCCTCTTGAAAAGGTGGGCGATCCTTTCCCTAGGTCTCAGCCCTCCTTTAGGATGACAGCGAAGTTTAAATACAATGGGCTTGGGAAAGTGCTGGGTCTTATATAGTAGAAGCTCAAAATGCTTGTTTGGTCTCCTCTCCCAGCATAAAACTCACATCCACGCCCTAGGGGATGGTGAAGCAACAGTCTGAACCTGCCTTCACTCCCTGGTTTAGTTACCAATGCCTTTGGACAAAAGAATTACTTTCTCTTCCTGGCTTTGAATTGAGGACCTTTTGTGTATTTACTGAAATGTGATAAATGCTGGTCTGTAGGAACCAGCTGCCCCTCATGGCTTGGGGCACCATTTTTAACACCTGGCAGTTTGCATTTCAATATGGTGGCTTAAAACACACACACAATAAAAACAAAACCCAGTTCAAAACAGTGATCATTCTTGGCTGCCTAGAGGGAAACATGAGCAGGGGAGGCTGCAGAGCAGCGGGGAGCAGGTGGGCAGGCAGGCGGGAGGGCAGGCGGGCAGGCGGGCAGGCAGGCAGGCAGTGGAACTCACTGGGAAGTGACTGCTTGTGAGGTGAGGTTTGCTTTCCTTAAACTCACTCTGGTTGACACCCATCGCCACCTTCCATGTGCTGCACCGTGGGAGGTGCTGGGACCCCAGACATGGGGAGAACAGGCCTCTGCCCTCAAAGAGCTCCCATAGTTGGGAGTTGCAGGGCCAGGCACCCTGGAGGCACAAGAGATGGCCATTGATGCAGTGGGGCCTGCAGGGGCTGGTCAGGGCAAGCTCCCGAAGGAGGTGGTACGTGCGCTGGGCCTTGGAGAGTGGTGGGTTCGCTTCCCAGGGCTGCTGTGACAAAGTGCCACAGACAGCGTAGTTAAGCAACTGAAATTTCAGTCTCACAGTTCTGGGGCCAGAAGTCTGAATTCCCGGTGCCAGTTCCTCCTGAGGCTCTTGGGGAAGGATCTGTTCTAGGCTCTCTCCTTGGCTTGTAGACGATCATCTTCTCCCGTGTCTTCATATTGTCTCCCTCTGCACGTGTGCACGTGTCTGTCCAAACCTCCTCCTCTTACAAGGACACTAGTCCTATTGGATTAGGGCCCACCCTGATGACCCCATTTTAACTTAATTACCCCCTCAAAGACTTTATCTCCAAATGATTACACTTACAGGTGCTGGGGGCAGTTAGGACTGCAACCTATGAGTTTTTGGTGGGGGCACAGGTCAGCCCATAGCAGATGGTAGGAGTTCTCCAGGAAGATGAAGTCATTGTGAAAAGGACTTTCCTGCCAAAGGGAAGACACAGCCACCAAGGGGAGAAATAGCCCTGTGTGTTAGGGGAGCTGTTTGCATTTGGGGGCATACGAGTTGGGCAGTGGCAAGAGATGGGAAAGGGTAAATAGAGGGGCTAGATCACATGCATCTAGAGCCACAGAGTGTGGACTTTGGTTTAGAGGCTTGTGGCTCAGAGAGTGGTCTCTGGGCCAGTCACAGGAGCCGGGAGCCCCACCCCGCGCCTGCTCAGTCAGCCCCCCCCCATTTTAACAAGATTCCCAGGAAAGTTGAGTGTACATTCAAGTTTGAGAAGCTCTGGTCTAGAGCAGTGGTTCTCAGCCTTGGTTGCCTGGAGCTCTTCTAAAATTCTGACATACTTGGTTTGGGGTGTGGCTTGGGCTTTAGGTTTCGTTTGTTTGTTTGTTTGTTTGTTTGTTTGTTTTTAAAGCTCCCCACATGATTCTAAGTGCAGCCAAGATGGAGAACCACTGTCTTGGGCAGTGGGGAGCCGTGGAGAGTTGAAAGCAGGATGTGATGTGGGGTAGGAGGCCTCTGTGCTCTCTTTCCCAAGGGCAGGAGCTCATGGGCTTTGGAGTTAAAAGGAAGCCTTTCTACCCCAGTGACTGTCCTGCTGTCTTAGGCCTGGGGCAGCTCAGAGGAGTGAGGGACAAAACCCAGGCCAACTCACCTGCCTGTCCCAGGGGATCCTGGCTTGAACGTGACTCGGTTATTTCAAGGACTCCATGTGGGGGCCATTGGCCCCAATGCTGTCAACGTTTCTGGGGGATGGGGCCAGATGAAGGAGCTTCTAATAGGGGAGGTGGGCAGATGTTCAGGAGGAGAGAGGAGTTCCAAACCAGGCACCGAAGGGTCTTAAGGCGGCCCCCCCACCCCCCGAAAGGATGCTTTTCATGGCCGTTGCATGTACCCGATAGACTCTCTAAAGCCCACTGACGATGTAGGTGATCTAGAGAAAACAGACCTCAGTGAAAAAGCAAAGAGGCCCAAACACCCTAAACAGCATTTATCCCGTTAAGCGGCGAGACTTGGATTAGGCAGGTCACATGGCCCACAAGTTTCCTTCAATCCTTAGGAGACTTCTTCCGTGGAAATCTTTTTCGGCAGCTTTGCAATTTTGATTTTCAGTTAATTAGATTTGTGCTGTTTGGGAGACTTGGTTAATGCATTTCACCCCACAGAGCTAATTTGCCTCTGTCTAAATTAGGTCTTTGCTATGGAGGAGGCGGTGCAGGGGATATGTGCACATCAACTCACGCGGGGGACTGAGAGGCCTTGAGACAGTAAACAGGAGAGGGCTTTGAAGTCGCCGTTTGTCATCATCATCGTTGTTATGGGATATCTGACATCCTGCCGAGTGGATGGAGGTGCTCTTCAGAGAAAGGGCCTCGCGTGGCTGCACAGTGGCCTTGTTACATGCCTCTCGAAATCCAACCCATGACCTGTCGTATTGTCAACTCCGGGTTGTAACATTAACGAGAAGGGAAATCTCTTTGGAGAGTGTAAAGTAGTGGATAATGCAAAGCGATAAATCTACAAGCCCCAGACCTCTTAGAACTGGGAGGGAGCTGAGGAGTCAATCAGCCGGGCCCTCATTTTACAAGCCCAGAAGACCGAGGCCAAGGGTCATCTTTACTTTTTTGTTTGGAAAATCATATGCTTCTCTTCCTTTTCCACGTATACTTGCCCTCCCCCTCCATGTTTGGAGGGAGGGAGGCTAATCTGAATGCGTGGAGGTTTGAGAGCAGCTATAGGAACTGAGTGACAGCTTGGGGTCCAGTTTTATGGATTCATCACAGAGTCTGTCCTTTGTTCCCCTCTCCTGTGTCAGAGATTGTAGACTGCTTGTTAGTGATACGACACCAGGCATCATAATTTAATAATTTACATCCTGCTGATCTTCTCAAAAGGCTTTGAGGCAGCAAGAAAGAAAGGGGAGCTGGGTAGGTAGAATTAGGCGGGTGTCTCCACTGTTCATAGGAGTGCTGTTTTCTGAGTGCCCGCCAGTCATTAAGGGCCTGTGTGTGTCAGAGATGGGTGCCATCCAGACTTGGGTTTTAGATTCCTTTTGCTTTCCCCGCTGCCATCTCCAATGTTCGGTTGGAAGTGGCTTGCCTATTGGAGTGCTGCTGATCAGGGGGCGGGGTGTGCACTCGATTAGTCAATGCTTGTCAAGGGCCAGGGGGTGGTGGTGGTGGTGCGCTTGCTCTCCATGGCCATGGCTTGGCCTCTACCACCAGCTGAGATTATGATGTGTGGAGAATCCTATTTTAGGCATTTTGAAAAAATAAAGAGATATAACCTCTGTCCTTGGGGGAAATTACAATCCCATCAGGGAGGCAGAATTTATGCACAAAGAGGACTTAATGCCTAAAGAATCTGAACGATCTCAATTAGCATTATTAGCATAATTTAGTAATAACTGCCCTCTAACACTGTATCGCATTTTATAGTTTTGAGACATGGAGTAGATAGGACAGAAATGAACTTACATGGCAGATAAAGAAGTCAGGGCTCTGAGATAGGGACTTATTTCCTGAGGCCATGCAGCTGGTAAACCTAGAACCAAGGCATTCATGGGCACTGGAGCCCTGGCCACGGTCATGTGTCCTGGGAAAGGTTGAAAGCAGGGCGTGAAGGTGAGCAGGGGTGAGCGTGCCTGGGACTGGGTGAGGAGGGCCGTGAAGATGAGGTGGGGGGTCCAGTGAGGTTTGCATTGCTGGGGGGTGGCCTTTTCTTCTGGATGTGCTTTTATTGGATGCCGTCCCCCAATTGTAAATTCTTCACTGGTTCTGAGTCTTCCTCATGAGACATATTCTGAACGATAACCTGAGGGCTCTTGCCTTACCTCTGAGGTCACCCTTGGGTCCTGGCCTTGGGGTCTGTTCAGTTTCATTTTCTTCACCTGTTCAGAGAGGGTGGCCATGAGGATCCAGGGTGGGCCAGAGAGCTTGGTGGTGGGGACTGAGGTTGGGGCGCCAGCGATGTTCATGAGTAGTTTGAGTGGAGGAGGATGTGGGGCCCTATCTGAAACCCAGGTTGGAGAAGGTGCCCGTGGGGGTCTTGGTTTGCAGGGGCTGTGCGGGGGGGGGCGGGGGGGAGAGGAGAAAAGGTAGCCAGCCATCAAAGCACCTAAAACACCTCCCTGAATCCAGGTCTTAGAGGAAAGGGAATGTCTGAGTTGAGAGTTTCCCCTTTGCTATTTTCTTGTGTTGTTTTGCCTTTTAAGTGCAAAGAAGATGCCTCACAGCAGGAACATCTGTGCTCCTTAGGATTCTGTGGCTGATTTGTTAAATGTAAATTTCCTAATGTAGGTATGGAGCTGGTGAAGGAGAGACACGGGGAGGTTGGCTGGGAAACATCTCTCTCCACTCAGCTTCAAATGGCTCCAGGGCCAACCTCGAAGAAGGCAAGACCAAGGCCAAGCTCTCCATGCCTCTTTCCCCAGCCTTGGCATGTGACTTGGGATGTGTGGGCCCTGGAAGGACAATGCTTGTGTCCAGGGTAAAGAGGGCCCAGGAGCTGTGGCCTTGGTCTTGCCTTCTGAGCTGGGGCCAGCCGGTGATTATGCAGAACATGGGTAGGGGCCTTCTGGCTGGTGGCTGAGAGAGTTCCTTAGATGGTTATGAAGCAGGTGTTCAGAAATAGGCAAAGCCTGTGCTGTCACTGGTGACTGGGGACCCTTATTATAATTTTTTAGGGCCGAAGGGTTATCTAGTTCATCCCTTCACCTCACACTGGGGGAACTGAGACTCAGAGGCGACATGACCTTCTCAAGGTCACACAAGATTTCGGTGGCACAGCCAGGACAAGAACTTGACCCTTCAGATCCCCTCTGGGAACACCATATTTCCTCAATCCAGGCTGCATTTTTGTTCACATTTGCATTTGGAAATCAGGGTGCGTCTTACAGATGGATGGCACTGTGTCAGAGTGGTGACCTTTGCCACCCCTGTGGAGCCAATCAGAGAGGACAGAGGCTGTTCACTGAGAGCTTGCTTTATGGTAGTATTGTGCAGATTGCTCTGGACAGTTTGCTCCATTTATGCATTCATTTCTGTTGAGGAAAACAAGCCCCCAAACAAAAAGCTCAGCTCCTCTCCAGCCACACTGCCAGCTAGTGGTAGAGCGGGATTCCAGCCTGTTGTGCCCCTTCTGGTCGCCTCCTTTCCCAGGGAGGGAGCTCGCTCAGCTCTCAGACCTCGTTGCTCAATGCCAGCCTCCAGTGAGTCCTCCAGCCCTCCTTCGCCAGGCCCTTCCCTCTGCACCTTCTCACTCTCAGCTTCTCTGGAACGAGACCGCTTTCTTCTTTCAAGTGGTCGCCTGCAAGTTTTCTGGACGCTCTCTGCTGAACTGTGTTCCGATCGAAAGAAACACAATTACTCTCTGAGACTTGAGGGCAATTGTGAACACTTGCAGTCGGCCTTCTGGTTCAATACTCGCTTGGAGTGTCTCTCTTGAGAGGATTGGAAAGCCATCTTTGGGTGGAGCAGGAGCTAGAGGGCATTGACTCTCTTGCAGGGACAGGGATGGTCAGCTTGCTGCCTCTCTTGGGGAGCGGGGAGAGTTATTTTTATCCAGGCGTTAAAGTGGGGACTTGAATTCAGGGCAGAGGTGAGATCTCGCCTCTTTCAGGTGTGAGCCAATTTGCAGCGAGGGAGCTGAGGGGATTGTTAGGAATGCCTGGCTGTTTGTTGAACCCTCCAGGGGGAGGTTCCAAGGGGGGGGCTGCATGGTCAGATGTTCCTCCCTGGTGTGCGGAGCATTTGGAGGTAATATTTTAAGACAGTTGGGAGGGTCAGAGGTTCCTACCCTCAGAGTCTCATCAAAGAGCTGAGTGATGCCCAAAGGGGATGAATAATTCTTCCTGAATTCTGAGTCCACAGCTTTCCTCTCTGCTTTCTTCTTGTTGAAATAGGCAACTTGTGTCTGGAAGTCTCTACATGTCTCTACCCCCCCATCTTGAGGTGCAGTTAGAAATGCTAAGCCAACTCTAGCTGTCTTTGCAACCGAGCCTCAGGGGGAGGGGCTGTCCCCCGCCGAGGGCGGCCCAGGGCGCCAGGGAGAAGGAAGGGCCCTGGGGCCATGATGGGCTTTGACAGCTGTCTCAGCCCTGTAGTCATTCCCCAGAGAGGGAAAAGGGACATCAAAGCCGCCCCCTCGCCTCTCCTTGCTCTGCCCTAATTCCATTGGGGTCCTCTTTGTTCCCTCTGCCCCTCCTCTAGCCCTCTTGACTCTGCACTGCCCCCTGGACCAAGGCAAGGCGTTTCCTCTTACTCTGGGCTGTAATGGGGAACCATGGAGTTGGGCTCTGGGGGAGCTCTAGCTGCTTCCCATTGACTCACAGTACCCCGAACCCCCTGCACAGGGCTTGGCCAGACAGGCTGCAAAGGGGAACCAGGAGCCTTTTATTTCAGCTGCTGTGACTGGTGTTCGCTCTCGTGGCTTCCGGGCCTAATCGCTCAGTTGTTACTGTGCACCACCAAGCAGATAGCGACGGTAATTATCAACACTTTGAGAGCCGCCATTCGCCTCGCTTGGCAAGGTGACTCAGAACATTAGATCGGAATTAGAGAAGGAGAAAAAACTGGTCTGAGGAAGCCCCCGCCCCGCCCTCCTGTGATCTCCCGGCATTCTAGCGCTTCAGAATATTAGTTATGGAAATTCCACCAGCTTCTCCGGAGACAGAGAGCTCTGTGCTTTCTTCCTGGGCGAGGCCCGCAGCCTTCCCCGCAGCCAAGGGGCTGATTTGTCTCTGGCTTGTGCCTGCTCCCTGGGGAGTCATTGGATTTGTGCTAAAGCAGCACAGGGGAGAGGAGGTGAGCTGGAGAGGGAGATGCGGTCACAGGAGGGAAGGCCGCGCTGTGGGCTGTTCCTGTTTGTCAGTGTCGGGAAATAGCCTCCAGAGAAATCCTGCCGTGTTGCGCTGGGAAGCTGCGCCTGGTTGTAAATGTTAAGCTCCATGAGGGTAGGGCAGGCTCTGTCTTGTTCACAGCTGTACCTCCAGACCCTAGGCCAGAGCTTGGGGAGCATCTGTGAGAGCGGACACGGGACGGGAGCCAGGTGTGCAGCCACGAAGCAGGGCGCCGATGGCAGCTCCTGGACCCCAGGCGCTGGAGGGAGGCAGGCTTGTCCTGTTTGCTCCGCTGTCCTCTGCACTTTCTGCTTGGGGTTTGGCCCACAGACTCTGATTAGAAGGACTTGAATGGAAAAAATTTATTCCTCAGGGAAGGGCGAGAAAAATATTTGTTCCCATCATCAAAGTGGAAATCTAAGTCAATGACAATGGAAACTATTTCTGGCCATTCACGGACTAGGAAGAGGAGGGAGTGCGTTGACTCAAACCGGGCGGAAGAATTCTGGACTTTGAGGGGTGAAATAACAGCCCAGAAATAAAAACTAACCCCTGCTCCAGGAAACGTAAACCAACCCTTAATCAAACACACCCGTAGAACTTGTACACGCGTACCCTCGCAGCTTCACGCAGCCGGGCTGGTCCTGGGCCTCCCGGGAGACCTTGGCATAACCAGGGAGCCGTGTTGGGCTTTTTTCCTTCTGGCAGCGCCTGGCCTCCTTCATGCCCGCGTTCTGTTTTCAAGCTGGAAACCCCAGGTGTGGTGGTTGCCAGTCTCTGGGATTAGTTTGCCATCTGGGGAGTTTTCAGGTGAAAATGTAAGGGACACACAGCAGTGAGCAAAGCCTATTTGGGACTTGTGTGTCTGGTTGGTTAGAAACAGGTTGGGAAAGAAGTGATTGATTAGAATAATATGGTGGGGGGTGGAGGGGATGGATGAAGTGAGAAGGATGGGAATGATGGGTGATGGGTTGGGGGATTCATTACAGTGATCTCCGTACCTTTGGGAATGTTTTGCAAATGTGCAATAAAAGCTCATAACATAGAAGAAGAAGTTGACCCCAAGACTTTCCCCTGGGCATCAACCCCTTGTAATCCAGGGTAGGTCTGTTTCCTCATCTGTGTTACATAGACTGATTCTACAAAAACCCAGGCCTCAAATCCTGCATGAAAATGGGGGGGAAAGTGAGACAGACTTCTTAGGGTTTTGACGGAGAGCAGTACCTTGTCCCGTGGACTCGGGGAGATCCTTGTCTAAGAAGCAGTTTGGGTTTTCCCTGCTCCCAAGGTTGGTGGAGCTCCGTAATATCCAGGGAAATGCGGCATCAGCTGGACACTGATGGGCACTCCCAAAGATCCAAGATCCAGTTCCAGTGGCGGCCTTCGCTGCTGGGCCACCGTCCCTGTGTGATGTGCCCCCTTTTTGTGACATGGGCCCCATCTTTGCTGGCAGTCCCGGCGCTCGGGCTCCCAGAAGGGCTGCGTTGTCGACCCCAGCGCGGCTGTGCTACTGCGACTACCCGGAGGGGTGGTTGTTCAGGCCAGCGCCTTGCGACCTCATCAGGAGGTACTTCTTGGGCAAAGCAGAGGGATGTGAGCAGGCGAGCCTCCCTGTTGCTGTAGGGGTCAGGAGAGGCCTTCCTTGGGGGCTCTTCAGACCATAAACACTCGTTAGTGTGAAATGACTTCTAGACTTTGAGTTCTTGTGTGAATTTGTCACTTACTCACCACCCTCATGGTTCCTGCTCTACGAGCACCATTCTTCCCACAGGTTCTCGTGACCTGGTTTTACTTGACTTTATCCGGTGATTATTTAGGCGCCGTTCTGTTCAATACCTGGCACTGGCGAGCCGGTGGTCTTCTGAGTCACTGAGTGGCCCTACTAGTCCTCCTTGACCTGGTCAGTCATGACCCCTCTGTCCTGTGACACTGGCCACTGCCCTTTTAGCCCCTGGCCTTTCGGTCCCTGGAGGAAACCGCAGGTAAGTGGGGAAAGAGCTGCCAGAGTCCCCGGTGGTCGCTCCCCCTGCTCCTAGACACCGGCTCTATCTTGTCATCAGGAAATAACTCCTCCCCCCCCCCCCCCGCCACCCCTCCCCCTGGCTTTAGGCCTGTGTTTTGTTTCCGTTGCCTTTGTGTTCTAATATGGGAGCAGTGGCCATTTCAGAACGGATGGCCATACGTCATCCTCAGGAGTCGGCAGTGACCAGCTTCATTTCGAGCTGGGCCTTCACCTCCTCCAGCCTCTCCGACTGGTCCCCTGCTTGGTAAATCTAGTGTCAGCCCTGTGGCTCAGAAGGATGGGTAACAGGTGCTGCCCCACCTCTGGGACCCACTGCTACGTCTTCTCAGATGTGTCTTCTGAGCCGCCAGGGCCGGGACTGATTGGGTCACATGTACCTGTGTGTACTCTGCCAGCCGGCTATAACCTGGAGGGGGAGGGGGCAGGGAGAAGGAGGAGGGCTGTGTGGCTCCGATTCTAGGGCTCTTCAAGCGTCACTTTGTCATTTGGTACAGCAGGAAGTGGCCTCTAGAAAGGGGCCTCCATGAGACCGTTACTGCGACAAGTGTGGGCTGTGTCTGGCACCGATCACTGTCCTCAGCTCCGTCCGGGGTGGAGTGGGTGCGCCACGCCGGCTTGCAGCGGCTGTCCCTCCTTTTACCCCTCCGCCGCCTGAGCTGGCATCTTCATTGTCATCTCTTCCCTGACCGCTGACAGTCTCCCAGCTGGGCACCTCCTCCCTTCTTCCTCTTCCTGTCCTTACAGGGTGGCCTCCCAGGGGGACTTGACAAAAATGCAAATCTGCTCAGTGTGGTTCTTCAGCGGGGCTCACGCCAGGACCTGCCTCCGGCCTCAGTGCGGCCTCTCCTCTTGCCTTTCCTGCACACTCATTCCAGGTTGCACCCTGGTTCCTCCTGCTGTTCCCGAACGTTCTCTGGGGGCTCCCACCTCCCCACCTTTGCATCTCTGTCTCTTCACCAGAAATGTTCACCTGCCTCGTTCACTGAGGCTCCTATTTTCCCCTCGAGTGTCAGCCTAAATGGTGCCTTTTTTGGGAAACCTCTCCTGTCACCCCGTTGGGTTGTTTGCTGTTGCTTCCTTTTGTGGACCCCCAGTACCTTTTGACTGCCTGGCTGAGGCCTGTATTCCCTTATCTACAATCCTGATAAGCAAAACGTTCTGAAAACCCGTGTTTTTTGGTGACTCATTTGGCTGCAAAATCTGACCTGAACTGTCATGAGACTGTTTGTTATATTTCTTGATCCCATTTCCCGGGGCCATACAAGGGTTTTGCTGAAGAAATCCCAACCTGTTTGACCGCAGGTCCTGCTCCTGGTCCCGGGAGGGGGAGGAGGCGAGGTGGATTCTTTATAATAAAGGTACGCGTACCTGCTACCTGTCGGAAATCGGGAACCTCTAAACCAGGGTCCTCAAACTTTTTAAACAGGGGGCCAGTTCACTGTCCCTCAGACCGTTGGAGGGCCGGACTATAGTTTAAAAAAAACTATGAACAAATTCCTATGCACACTGCACATATCTTATTTTGAAGTAAAAAAACAAAATGGCAAAAACACCCGCATGTGGCCCGAGGGCCATAGTTTGAGGACGCCTGCTCTAAACCCAAGGACTCTGGGTAAGGGTTCAGGGTCCTGTATTTATTGGTTCAAGTTGGCCTCTTCCCACTAGACAGTAAGGGTCTTGGACTGTGTCCTGTTCAACATTTTTGTGTTTCCTTAGAGTCTTCAAGAGTAATTGGCACTCTTACAATCAATAATAAATACCCAGTAAGAGTTTATTGGATGAATGGATAATACTAGCTAGTACTTGCTAACTTTTATTATGTACTCACGGTGTGCCTGGCTCTGTTCTGAATATTTTAACTCTCATTCATTTAATCTTCACAACAGCCCTATCGGAGGGTACTCATTTTATCCCTGTCTTGTAGATGGGAAAGTTGAGGCAGCTAGCTGCTCGCTAGGTAACTTGCCCAGGATCGCACAGCCAGGAAGTAGAGGTGTGGGATTTGCATTCAGATAGCCTGATTTTTAGCCACTGGGCAGTTCTGCCTCCGTGGAGGCACACGGTGCTATGCCGAGCAGTTCAGGCCAAGTTGTGGGAGAAGCTGCAAGCGGGTTAGGGACTCTGCCTGCTGTCTCAGAGCTGGAATGGTACCACTCCCCACCAGAGCGTTTTTGACACGGTAATAAAATGATTGGACGTGGGAGTTAAAAAGAAAAAACCACAATGGTCATGTCGTTGAGTGTTTTACTGAGCTCCAAACGGAAAGCAGCACTTACAGAAGCAGGCCATCCACAGTAAAAACGGCTTGTGCAGTCGTCCTGTCCAGCATCTGGAAAGATGCCAGACATGCAGCCCAGAGAGGCACAGTGACTTGCTCGAGGTTACACAGCCAGTGTTCATTGCAGGGGCTCCAATCTGATACCCCGCACTGGGTGCCTTTTCTCTTGCTCAGGGAGGCACCTGGGGATGAGAGTTGAGTCGGATGGATTTCAGTCCAGACAGTGGAAACTCGACTGTTGGATGCTTAGCTTGCTGGCTGAACACGTGCCTTGTGAATTGGTATCAGACAAATTTTTAGAACAAGGAGTTCCACCGAACAGGTGCCCTGTCTTTCAGCATCAAGGGGGAGTGCTGTATAGCCCCCCCCTCCCCCATCTACTCTCTGAACTTCATGTGGGCAAAACTGAGGATTGACCGTGTCTACTCCCAAGGTTAGAGTGGCAGATGCTTTTATAATCATGCCACAAATCTGACCACTCCAAGGTCCCCAGCTGATGGGGTTGCTGGAGAGGCCCTAGTTTGCGAGTAAAGCCAGGTAAGGGGGACCTGTGTCATAGGCTCGTTTTTCTGCTCAGGAGAGGAAATGTGCCCTTGGCTGCTTGTGTATCCGGGAGTCCACTGCCAGGCCTCTAGATCCGGTCTCATTCAATAATTCCTTTCCTCTTCACCTGGGAGAGGTGAATGGCTTTTCCAGGAATGGGAGAGGTAAATCTCTCCTCTCTTGGGGGCTGGGGGGTGGGGCACAGATGTTTTTCTTTACTAATTTTCTTTAGTAATTAAATTAATTTTTAAATTGCCTGTTTTTCTCAGCAGAGTTAATGTTCTAAAAGCATAATATACTAGGCCCAAAAGTAATATAACTGCTCCTTGATGATAAAGTCTCCCAAAATACCAATATCAGTTTCTCTTTCTCATCCCTCTCATATACCCATCTATGCAGCTGTCCGCTGTATTTCTCTCCTTCTCAGCTCTCCAATGTAAATATGGACATAACTTTGTATACATTTCTGTTTTTTAATTACAAAAATTTCAAGGCTTTACTTTTTTCAGAGCTGATTTAGGTTTACAATCAAATTGAGAGGAAGATCCAGAGATTTCCCATGTACTTCCTGCCCCACTATCAACGATTCTATCAGAGTGGTACATGCGTTACAACTGATGAGCCTACGACACGTCATCATCACCCAAAGGCCATAGTTTACATTAGGGGTCACTCTGGGTGTTTGTTGTGCAGTCTATGGGTTTGGACACACATACAATGGCCTGTCTGCATCATTATAACACCATACGAAGTATTTTCGCTGCCCTAAAAATCCTCTGTGCTCTGCCTGTTCACGCCCCCCGCCCCCCCCCCCCCCCCCCCGTCCCGCTTCACTGGCAACCACTAACCTTTTTATTTTTTCCAAGTTTTGCCCCTTCCAGAATGTCATATGGTTGGAATCATCTCACATTGGTTTCTTTCACTTAGTCCTATGTGTATATTTCTCTATAAAAATTAAATCACATTACTGTGTGCACAGTTTTCTGATGCTCTGAATGCCTTCTTCTCTCCAGGTACACACCTCCACAGCAACATTTTCAGTGGTAACAGACTGCTCCATTGTATGGATATAACCTCGTTTAACTAATCCTCTGCGGTTGGACAGCTGGGTGGCTTGGCTTTGCCTGTATAAACTGTGCGACAGGGAACATCCTTGAATAGCCTTTTTTTCTTTTTTTTTAAACTACTTGTTTGATTATTGCCTGAGGAGACATTCCACTATGTGGAATTGCTGGGTTAAAGTTTGTGTATTTTTGGGGTGTGTGTGTGAGAGGGCTTTTGATACATTTTGCCAGATCATACGACTGAATTTTAGTTCTCGCCGATTCCTCGCTCAATTGGCTTCGGGGCTCTCTGACAGGAATATAAACTCGTTTAAATATTTGTGAATGATTAAGGAAGTGGTTCTCTGGTCCGCAGAGGGGGAGGGAAGACAGCAGCTAGTGTGCGCCCAGAGATGGTGCTGTGGGTGGTACCCCAGAAATGAGAGACCAGAGGAGACGTGTTACCTCACCTGGCGAGGAGACTGCATTCCAGGGCCTTATTTGAATTTCTCCCTGCAAAACAGCTCTTCATTTTGTAGAATTAGGATTATTAGAAGAGGTTTTCAGCACCTCCAACTACATTTGGAAAAAGCTGTATTTCATTTGGCTTGGTTGTAAAAGACAAGTAAATACATTTAAAAAACACACACACAGGTGAATGGTAATATTTTACACTCCCAAGAGTGTGTTCTGTCCTTTAAACTCAGAATGTTCAACAGTAAATGATTTGATTCCGTCTGACAATGTCCCTATGTGGGAGGCTTGTGTAAACTTCCACCGAGGGCGGACAACATGGTAAACCCAGCTCCGAAATGTGTCATTTCTTACCCAATCTGGGTGGCCAGAAATCCATGGAGGAGTTTGGGGAGTAAGATGGGGGTTGGGGGGGCGATCACTGAGGGTGGATAGAGGTTTCTCAAAGACTTATTTACAGGAGGGAGTGAAAAGGGTTTGTATGGCCTCCCTCTCTCCTGCTTACCTTCCCTGTGTTTGGGTCCCTCGCGTGGAACTGACGTGCGCAGTGAATCCGTCTCGGCCAGCAGGCTGTTGAAAGCATAATCGAATCAGACCCTGGTTTTCTGAGTTACGTAATTTTGCAGAACTGACACAGAGGCTCCTGGGAAAAGCTGCCTGTCCTCCTGTTAATTTGAAGGTCCATTTATAAAATTAGAAGCTGTGTTGAGCAGATGAATATGAAATGGAACTTGTCTATAAAGGTTTTTTCTTTTCTTTCTTTCTTTTCTTTTCTTTCTTTCTTTTTTCTTTCTTTTTTTTTTTTGCTTAGATAGCCTTATTTAACCTTTCTGTGCCTCAGAGGTTGATGGCCTTGGCCTATGGCGCCTTCATGGAAAAAGTTCTAAAAATAGCTCCTGTTTGTTGTTGAATAATGCCTCGGGAGGGTGGATGGTAGAGTTTCCAGCTTCTTGCAGTCAGCAAACCGGACAGACGGCCAGTCCGAAGGCAGGCTGTGGGCTTGAGCATTCAGTGCTGCTGTGGTTGACTGTGGCTCTGGGTTTGGTGACTGTTACACACAGCGTGCCTGTGTCTCTTGATTGCTTTCCTGTTCCCTACTTTTACTCAGAAAGGCCTCTAATTAATTCTGGCGTGCAAGCAGGTAAAGCATACCTGCATGATTCTGAGGATCATGTCTCAGGTGTCCCTTCTCCACGGACCCAGGAGCCCTTTGTCTCTAACCTAACAGAGTGTCGAAGGAGGTGGATGGTTTAAAACACACTTGGATTTCATTCTGTCTGTTTCAAGGGAGCACCCTATAGTGGTGATGGAGCCTGGCCTGGGGCAGGACTCTGGAGTTCAGGTTTCTCGAGTGCCATGACCTTGAATAAGACTGTGATTTCCTTTCTTGGTAAAATGAAGGGTTGGATTATATTCCTTTCCTGACTCAAAGAGGTTTTGTTCCTTTATGTCACAAAGCAGTTTAAATTAAATATTGGCACTATCTTGAAGAACTGACCCAGGACACCCCGCCCCTTCTTCTGTCTCCGTTTCCATGAGGCTTTAAAAAATATATATATATATATATATATATATATATATATATATATATATATATATTCTATTGATTTCAGAGAGGAAGGGAGAGGGAGAGAGAGAAAGAAACATCAGTGATGAGAGAGAATCATTGATCGGCTGCCTCCTGCCTGCCCCACTCTGGGGATCGAATCCACATGTGCCCTGACCGGGAATTGAACCACAACCTCCTAGTTCATAGGTCGACACTCAACCACTGAGCCACGCTGGCCGGGCTCCATGAAGCTTCTTGATGAACCCTCAACCAAATGGAGACGCTTCCTTCCTTGAGGTTTCTGAGCCGTGGAGGGGCAGACTGAGGGTAGGAACTTGGGTTTCCAGCCGCTTCTTTAGTAGGAGAGCTGAGATGTCAGGAAGGGAATATGTGAGATGAGCAGACTGTCATTCCACTGTGGGTAAGCCATTCTCACGGCTGGGCTGTTTTCCTTTCGAGCTTTGGAGCGAGAGCGGACAGCTCTCTGAGACGCATCTGTGCAGTAGAGCTGTGAGCGTGGAGGCGCCGGAGACTCCTCCAGCCCCGTTCACGCGACTGCCTGGTGTCAACCTTCCTTTTCTTCACCTGCCTCAGTGTCCCAGGTTTCTCAAGGGGCTGTCTTAGTGCAATGAAGGCTTATCAGCTACCCCAAGGATCTTCCTATTTCAGAGAAAGGGTTTTGTTTTTGTAATGCTCTCCATTTTGTGACTTGACACCAGTAGAGCATTTAGCTAATACAGACAGTCCTCGGGTTACGTTGGACTCGACGTACGTCGTTTCGTGGTTATGTCGCCATCTCCCATTTATTTATAAAAAAAAAAAAGTTCCATCATTTCGATGTATGTACATATGTGCTTTATGTTTTTTATTATTTATTTGCCACAAGTAAAGGTCAGGAATTGCTATATTTCTTTAACTTTTTTTTTTTACTGTTTCACTTCATTTACTGCTGTGTATGTGCTCCATGTGAGTGACGTAGGTGCTTATGTAGGTGGGTTCCGACTCACGGCGAAAATCGCGTTACGTCGGCACGTAGGAACGGATCTCCGACGTAACCCGAGGACCTACTGTACTGTCCCACTAGAAAAGCTACACACTCGGACAATATTACCCCAGCTCTTTATAGAATTGCCTTCTCCTGAGTTGCTTTTAATGTTACAGCCTTGATTTTAAAACTATACTAAAAAATATCAGTGAGAACATATGTGCACCACCTCATTGTATTCTTTCCTTATTGCTAAGTGAAAGAAATGTTGTGGAAATTTAGTAATAAGGAAAGTCTGGTTCTCTCTGAGAAACCGATAAGCTTTTCTCCTTTTGATAAAGGGAATTCTGTAACTGATCATGTTGCCCTCTTTAGCTGGGCCACCAGGAAGCTTAGAGCCAGATGTGAAGGGTCATGTACCTCATTATTGGTGTATTAAAATTGCCCCCCTTTTATGGGCATCATCTTCTTTAATTTTGTTGTTGGTTTTATGTCTGCTGTTGTTAGTCATGTCAGAGGCTTTGTGCAAAGAGATGGGTTAAGAGTATTTTAAAAACAAACACAATAAATAAAAGGGAAATAACAAGGATTTCATGCTGTTAGAAAAATACAAAAACTTCCTGAGATGAGGAGAGTCACAGACAGACCGGCTGAGACTGGCTGACTCTGATTAGCATAATATTCAAGAGCATGGACTGAGAAGCCAGGGTTCCAATCCTGGCTTTATCACTTCGCTGTGTTACCTTGGACAAATTATGTAACTTTACTGTTCCTCAGTTTTCTCATCTGCAAAATGGGGATGATAATAGCATTCTCTTCCTCATGGGGTTACAGTAAAAATTAGATGACAGTTAATACCTAAGACTCTGAAAACTGTGTCTAGCACATATAAATAGCGTATAAATCTTCTCAATTGCTAGCAAATAACTACTTTCTGGCATTGTGTTTTCCACCTCCTTGGAAATTCCACAGTAGCATTTGATCTCTTTTTTTCTGTTCCTCCAACTTTGATTTTTTTTACAGACTAATTCTTCACCAAGCCAACTTTATCCTGGTGTAATTAGTCAACATGTGGTTTGTACCTTAAAAAAAAGATATTTTAGCCTTAGCCGGTTTGGCTCAGTATAGGCCTGCGGACCAAAGAGTCCTGGATTCGATTCCAGTCAAGGGCACCTACCTTGGTTGCAGGCTCCTCCCTGGCCTGGACCCTGGTCAGGGCTCGTGCAGGAGGCAACCAATCTATGTGTTTCTCTCACATCGATATGTCTTTCTGCCTTTCCCTTTCTCTTCCACTCTCCCTAAAAATCAATGGAAAAATATCTTCGGGTGAGGATTAACAACAACAACAAAAATGTATTTTAATAAGAAAGGAAGAAAAAAATAAAAGATTTGCCCTCTGGGGTTGGCATACTTTTCCTGAAGATCAAGAAAACATGTAGTCCTTTCTCTTGTCTGGAGGTATCAGTGGCTTGCCCGGCCCAGAGTCATCTGTTTGGCTCAGCAGTGGGGTGAAGCTGTCACCTGGGAAGGTCACTCTGCTCTTCTGTGCCTCAGTTTCCCTGTTGCACCCTGGGGATTTATTCCACCCCATTGTTTCCTCCCAGAGAAGCAAGGACTCTATCTTTTCTTCCCTGGACCTAGCCCTTTCACCTCCCCCTCCCTCCACGGCCACTCGGCAGATGTTTGCTGAACACAAGGACGGATGGAGATTTAAGTCTCTGCTCTGCTGCCCTGTGTGTTCCTTCCGAGTTGGAAATAAGATAACCGAAGGGAGAGTGGGTTTAGAAAGTCAAAAGCACCCTCACATGGAAGGGGTTTTGATTCCTCTTTCTTCCCTACTCTTCGACAGCAGCAAAATGCTGATAAAATCTGAGAGTTGGATGAAATGAAACAGCACATCAGGGTCCCCTGCCATCTGGGTAGGTGGCGATTAAAAATGGCAAGCCTCACGCCTCGTGGGGAGGGCTGTCTGGGGCGGCGCTGAAGGGGAACGTGCAAAGGGGCTCTGCTTTCCGGGGGGGGGGGGGTGCTGAGGACTGGGGGCAGCTGGGGAGCGCCTCTGAAAACAGCGCTGCTCAAGATCTCATTAAAGTGCCTCCTCCGATGGATGGAGCCCGAGCAGAAGGGTTTGGGAAGAGAAACAAGCTACGGCCGGTAGGAGACACTGAACTATGAATTTAAGGGCAATTAAAGCAAAAAGCCTTGAGCATGTGAATTTTTAAAAAAGTGCCCTGTAGTTATCCACCTTTGTTCTTGGTGGTTAATTTAAAACAAGCATCGTCTTTGTCTAGTGGCCCAGCTGCCAGAGTTGCATATGTCTCTTTTCACGACTGTTTGTTTGCATTGCCCCGGATATTTTTCTCTGGACGAATTTTGGCTCTGTGGGTGTATCCCTGCACCCCTCGCCCCCCCCCCCCCCCCCCACATCTCCATCCTTGGGAAGTCAGCAAGCCTGTATCTATAGATTTTCCTCTGAAGTGGATAATGTAATAACTGGCTGATATCATCCTAGCAACAGTGGGATATGTTAGAATCCTAGTCCTGTATCTACCTTGCAGTCCCCCTGAGTCTGAAAGAAGTGAGCCAGCCAACACTATGCTGCTAGACCCCCACCTTCTAAGTCAGTTGAAAGTATCCAATCTGAGCTGACAGACCCCAGAAAAATGTCGGGACAGTCTGTTGTCTATTTGGGTTTTCATCAACCATTTCACCGTGAGAGAACTTCTCGTTGAATTCAGCTCAGAGCCCTCAGAGATGCATTTGCAATCCATCCTCCCCTGTGCTGTCCAGCTTGAAGGTGGGAAACAGTCTTATATTTGAGAGGCAACTATATTTTTTAATTAATTAACGAATCAAAGATGTCAGGGTCGGCAAATTACATCCCATTAGTCAAATCTGGCCCATCACTTGTTTTTATAAATAAAGTTTTATTGGAACCCATCCACACTCATTTGTATCATCTCCGGCTGATTTCATGACAGCAGCGTGGAGTAGTTGTCACCGAGATTGTAAGGGATTTACTATCTGGCCCTTTATAGAAAGAGTTTGCTGACCGTTGATTTATGTAATGAGCACCAACTCCATCCGAGGAGCTGTTTCCAGCACTAGGGTTGCAGCAGTGAATGTAACAAAGTCCTGACAATGAAACATGATCAGATATGGATGTAATATGTCAATTAGTGAGAAGCGTGATGAAAAATAAAGCAGAGTAAGGGCAGAGAGGCCGAGACGGGGAGGAGGGAGTTATTTTAGATATGATTAGCAGGCAAGGCCTTTATTGGTAGATGCCATTGGTGTGGAAGCCCTTAAGAGAGCTTTCTGGGGACAGTGCTGCAGGTGGAGGGAGGGCACAGTGTTGGCAGAGGCCTGGGGGCAGGAACTTGCTTGTGCGAGGAGTAGCAGGAAGATCCTTGTGGACTGAGTTAGCAAAAGGAGCAAAGGATGGACAAGCAGGGAGACCGGCTCACAGCAAACTCTGGTAAGGACACGGGATTTATTCTGCATGCAAGGGAAAGCCCCGGCAGGGTTTTAGCACAGCACTGACAAGAGAGGGCTTACATCTGGGGAGGACCACCAGCTGCTGTGTGGCATGGAGACGACAGAGGGGCAGAGTGAAAGCCAGGAGGCCAGTTAGGAGGCTGCTGTAGTTGTCCAAGGACCAGGTGGTGGTAAGGAGGTGGTGAGAAGTGGTTCAAGTCCATATAGGTCTTAGAAGTGGGATTTGCCGAAGACCGGGATGTCCGAAGTGTGGGAAAAGGAGAATCAAGATAAGGCCAGAGTTTTTGGCCTGACCAACTGGAAGTCTGTTTCCTCGGGTGGGGCAGACTGGCAGGAACAGCTTTTGAGGTAGAAATAAGCAGTTGGAACATTTTCACTTTGGGTGCATCTTATAATTAATGCACATATTAACTAATACAGTGACTTTTTTTCTTGATAAGCTTTTAGTAATCAGTATTGGTCTTACGGTTTTTTTTTCGACATACCAGGGTTGAGTAAATACTGTAGGAACCATCTCATGAGCTGTTATGTGCAGGAGTCAGAGTTTGAATGAGATATCTATTGTTGTGTAACAAATTACCCCAGAATTTAGCATCTTAAAAGAGCAGACATTTAATATCTCACAGAGTATCTGAGGTTCAGGAACCTGGAGTGGCATTGGCTGGGTGGTTCTGACTCAAGGTCACTTACAAGGTTGAAGTCAAGCAGACAGTCAAGTCTAATGTCATCTGAAGGCTCGACTGGGCCCGGAGGGTCGTCTTTCAAGTTCATGCACAGGACTGGTGGCTGGAAGCCTCAGTTCCCCTGCATTGGACCTCTCCAGAGGTACCCGAGAGTCCTCACAATATTGCTGCTGACTTACCCTCGTGCTTAGCAACCACAGTTTCTCTCAGCTCTTAAAATTATCTTTTCTGCTCGCATTTTAACCTAGATTTCCAGATGAGGAATCGGAGGCTCAGAGAGGCTGGCTACACAGTGATTAGATCAGGACACTGTCCCTGATAAGGCAGACTCCAACTTCATTTTCTTTTCTAAGGCTCCACAGGGTTGTCCTTGTTTTCCCATTGCTGTGATCTAGGGGTTGACGCCAGGAGCCCCGTTGGGGTCATTATGTTTCACTTCAACTGTTTGATGGAGTTGTGTGGTCCATGCTAATCATCACAGCTTAAGAAAATGAATCATCTTACTGTCTGTGAGACTCATACTGTCTTCAGCTCCCTCTCCCCACCCCATGTTATTCACTTTCTTTTCCTAGTTTCCAACCCTCCTGGCTGGGGCGTCTCAGAGGCTGGGTTCTGTCCTCTGGGAAGGCGCCTGCTTCTGTGTCGCCGGCTAGCCCTGGTGCTGAGGCGCGGCGGAAATCCCCAGTGGCTGTTCCCATGGTGGCTGCCCCCTTGGCAACAAGTGGCTGGTGTTGGCATCACTCTGGGTCCTTTGCTAGGTGGGGACTTAGGTCAGAGGGTCCTCCTTTATATCATGGATTGGTCTGTTGCAAGTGAAGACTGTGGCTCCTTGCTTTCCATAAGTAACGGTTATTAGCATTTTCTCCCAAATTGGAAAATCAATGCCTGCTCCTTACACAAGGTTTAAAACATAAAGAAAAGTACGAAAAAGGGTCCATAATTTCAGTGTTTACAGATAGCAACAGTTTAATGTTTTGGTGCATTATTATTTTAGTGTGTACATGTATATTTAAAAACAGAATTGGAAAAACACGAAATTGGAATCATGCCATGGGTGTGTGTGTGCTGTATTCTGCTTTAAAATGATTTGTAATAATTTTCACATGTGCGTTAGGTGGTTGTAAAAACATGATTTTTAATTGCTGTATAACATTCCATCATTTCGTTGTAAAATACAGATATATTTTAAATACACCTTATTGCCAAGGACAAGATCTGGAAAGATTTAATTTCATACCACACAAGTTAGCACAGGGTAGAGTCGAAACAGCATGCCGCTTGAAGCTAGAAGGCCTGGGTCTGAGTCCCAATTTTGCCACTTCAACAAATTATTTAAACTCTGAGCCTCAGTTTCCTTATCTGTCACATGGGGACAGTATTATGTACTTTCTAGTTGTGACGATTAAATGAGAAAATGCCTGTACAGATCTTTCATAAAGTACAAGTTGCTTTCTTTTTTGTTAGAATCCTGGTCCCATTTCATCCATATCAGCCATCTGCATGTCCCACACTCAGGCCTTGGGAATCGCAGGCTTTGAATGGTTATTTGCTCTGGGTGGCACCTTTAGAAGACCCGTGGGAGGAGACTATGTTTAAATTGTGGGATGGTGGTCAGGGAGATAGCTTAAGACAGTGGTCGGCAAACTGCAGATCGCGAGCCACATGCGGCTCTTTGGCCCCTTGAGTGTGGCTCTTCCACAAAATACCACAGCCTGGGCGAGTCTATTTTGAATAAGTGGTGTTAGAAGAAGTTTAAGTTTAAAAAATTTGGCTCTCAAATGAAATTTCAATCCTTGTACTGTTGATATTTGTCTCTTTTGACTCATGAGTTTGCCGACCACTGGGTTAGGAGATTGGATGGCAGTCCCTCTGAGAGCAGAGAGCTGAGTGTGATGGAGGTGGGTGGCTCCAGGAACTCTTGGTGATGGAGGGGAGAGAGCCCTTTCCTGACTGGTGGTGGTGGGAGGGGTGCCCTCCGCAATGGGGAGCGTCCTGCGCCTGTCCACCGCCTGTGTATTGTGTGGGAGCTTCTCTGGAAGGGACGATGACGTCGGGGTGGGGTGGGGAGTATGCGGGTCCTGAGTTAAGAGAGATGAGGGGGAAATGAGAGGCCAGCCTGGCTCCCTGGGGCTGCTGAGGGAGCACGTGTCCCCGTGTGTGTACTCACAGTGCCAGTGGGCCGTTTTGTTCATTTTGATCCTTTTATCCGACTCTATGTTGAAGGTAGGCTCGTGAGAAGACCCTCGCCGAGTTTACACTACATTCTCAGTGCCTAGAATGCTGTTCTTCATGTAGTAGGTGCTCAATAAATGAGTGTCATGTGCGTGGCTGAGGAAAGGAAACTGTCTGAAGAACAGATAAGAGAGGTGCCCAGAAGGTTTGGGCAAGTCACAGGTGTCCTGGTCAGTCACCCTGGCCTCATTTTGCTCCTCAGACGAGTGGGGAGGATGAGCCCACCCTGTAGGGGCAGGGCAAGGCTGTGTGCTGTCCTGGGGCCCGGCAGGGAGTAATGGGAGCCCGAGAGCCCTGCTAATTCGGCAAACAGAGGCGGCCCAGGAGAAGACAGAGAAGATGTACCAGCCACGCAGCCCTGTTTGCGCCTCTGGAGTCCGTTGGCGGTAAAATATGGGGCACGTGGTCTTTCCGTGCCCATATTTCTATGCAGGTGCCCGTGAGAGCGTAAATAAAGACTAAGTGGCTTGGCAGGCCCCGTGAAGGCTTGTTGCTCCCAGTTGCTCGGGGACCCTGAAGGCTGCGTAACTCAGAGCAGGGCCTCTGCCTTGAGCAGCCAGCTGGCAGGGATCCACCGACCCCGCCCGCTGTCCGGCCTGGAGGCCTCTCTCTCCTGTTGGCGCGGAAACCTTTCTTCCTCATTTTGGCCCCTGGTATGGCTTTTCGTTCAAGGCTGTGGTTTCAGGGTGCGTAATTGAGTTCTACCACAAGGCAGATAATGTGGGATGAGCAGTTCACGCAGCGACTTCCTGTGTGCTTCCTACCCCCCCCCCCCCCCCCCCCCCCGCCCGCTGTCACCTCCAGGAGGCCTCTGAATGGGGAAGGAGACCGGCCCATGGCCTTCCTTTGTCTTCCTCGTCTCCTTTGTAAGAAGAGTCCTTTATTTGTGCTTTTAAGGCAACTGGCCTCTGAAGATCCTTCCCAGACCCATTTGGCTTGTCAGGGGTGCCAGGCCAAGTTTTCAGACTTCTATAAAGAGGGGGAAAGGCGGGGGGACGGGGGCAGCTGGGGATCAGGCTTTCTCTTTGTGGCTTTCAGAAGAAAATCACGCATGTTAGAATAAATGATGCAAATATCTGTATTTTATGTATCAAAGAGACAAATGGCATAAATGCAGATTATAGGGTGTTCCTTGGAACTGTCCATCACACACGCGCCCCTAGGAAAGGCGGGCCTGCACTGCGGTGCTGCCTAGCCGTGGCTTTGCTTCTGGGCAGCCTCCGGGGAGTTGGCATATTTGGGTCATTGTCTCAAGGATTGATTCAGGATCGTCTTCAAAGCCAACTAGTTTTCCGAGTGTTTCATCTTACACGAGCACTTGGGAAAGTAAAAGCCATTTCCATTTTCTGGTGTTTGATCTGCCCTGACAAGCCTTCAGCGTCTGCCTCCACTTGAGTGATTTGGTTCAAGGACTGGCAGATCTGGTGGGCCCACTCCTTCCCTCCTTCGCTGCCCTGGGCTGATCTGTACCTGTGCTGCTGTCAAGGGTTAGGGGCTGTGGAGGAGAGGGGCTGAGTTTGGTTTCTTGGCATTTCGCCTGTACAGTGCGCCGTCCATGATGTCAGGATGTCCGTTTGCCCTCCCAGGAAAGATCCTTCGTATAAGTGCTTGAGGATGTGAAGCGTGGCCTCCTGAGCGTAGAGTAATTGTGGGCCCGCGCCTGTGTTCCCCCGGTGGCCGTCCATCGCCAGGTGAGGACCTCTAGACCCATCACTCCTGGAGCTTTCCCAGCTTTCCATGGTCTCTGCTCAGTGTGTGCTCCCGGCATGGTCTCCTGGAAAGCGGTTTTCCCAGCTGAGAGTACTTCCCCCAAATCCCCTGTCCCCTATTTGGTGGTTCTCCAGGAGCCCCCAACAGTAAACGGGGTTCTGCTCTTTAAAGTTGGAAGCCTGCCTGAAACTGGCAGTCACATGATGTACAGCACGGGTGCTGGAACCCAGCCTCCCCGACGGCCAAGCCCTTCCTAGTGTGTGACCTTGAGTGATGGCAGCCAGTGTTTCTTGACCGTCCACCGCAGGCTTCCTCACCTTGCCTCTGTGTCTCATGCAGTCCTCATGACAACCCGGGGGGAAAGGTTTCATTCTTACTCCATCCTATGGGGCTCATCAAGGCCCGGATTCACACAGCTGGGGGGTGGGGGAGGGGGGATCATTATCCAAACCCAGGGAGTCTGCCTCCAGAGCCCACACCCTCACAGCCACGACACTGCGTTGCCCACCCGAACTGCCGTGCCGTGACTTACGACACAGCCCGAGGCTTGCCCTCGGAACCTCCGTTTCCCCACCTGTGAAATGGAGATACAGTGTCGGCGCTGCAGGTTCTTCTGAAGGATAAAATGAGATGCAACGTAGTGGTTTGGTCCCTGGCACATGGGAGGAGCCCAGCAAATCCCTCTGGGGCAGGGCATGGGGCATGAGAAACGGACATTCATGCCCTGCTTGGTAGCCTTGGGTGTTAGGAAGGCAGGAGCAGAAAGGGAAGGTGTGGGGGAGCCTCCTCACGCGGCCAGGTCATTTCAGCATGGGAGTCTCCCCAGCGCTGGCCTGCTGAGTGTTGGGGCGCAAGCGGGCAGAGGGGCCCTGCTTCCCGGGAAGGAACGTGCAGGAGGAAGTGTCGGCAGGTGGGTGCTGGAGTCTAGTTGGGTGGAGGTTGGTGCTTGTTCTTCTGACTTGGGTGGACGTGGAATTGGACTCTGGAGACTGAGCGTGTGCCCTCTGCGGAGATGCCCAGTGTACCAAACCCTCATGAGCACGGAGAAGCCAGATACGGCCATTACCTCCATCTTGGGCGGCTCCTCCTCGGCAGTTGTCCCCCGTCCTGCAGGAGGGAGCCCCAGCAGGAAGAGGCCCCTCAGCCTGAATTTGCGTTGTTCTCTAGTCCCACTGTGTCCCGGAGGGTGCCCAGTGGGAGTAAAACGCAGGGTACATGTACATAAATGCAGGTGCTTCCTGGGGGGAGCGTGCCGTTCCAGTCCTGGTCTGAGAAGGTTTTTTGACATTTTCCCAGCCCTCTTCTTCGTTCTTCTAGAACATAAATGTGTGAGCCCAGGGAGGGGCTCTCCACTCAGAACGGGGGCCAAGGCGGGTCAGGGAAGGAGGCCAAATGAAGATAAGACTGGAAGGACAGGTAAACCAGGGGGAGAGGGCAGGAGGTGACTCAGCATCACCTGTACGGGAGCCTGTTAGGATGCAGTTCAGACTCCCCCAGACCTGAGAGTCAGAGTCTGCGCTTTCCCAAGCTCCCGGGTGATTCCTGTGCACAGGAAGGTCCAAGAAGCCCGCCTTAGACTTTCTTTGGAGCTGTGAGGAACGAGGATTATACCCTTCCACACGCCTGAATGTAAAAAAAAAAAAAAAAAAAAAAAAAAAAGTAATAATGTATTTAGAAAACTGAAATTAATTCAGTGAAACTAAAATGAGAAGAAAACAAAATGGGACAAAGCACCACCTTAGGTGAGAGACGGAGTCGGGTGCTTCCTGGCTTAGGACGGTGTGAGGACACCGTCACCTGGCTGGGGACCTGCAGCATCTAAGGCCAGGACCCCATCTCTGCATCCGCCCGCCTCTGTGCTCTTTCCATGGTATACGATGGCGATGGCATGTCTTTTGGGGACAGTGTTAGTAGCAAGTGGGAGCTGTGGGTACGTAGCTTTGTTGGCCACTTTTGCTTTTCTTGCTTATATTGTAGACCTTAGTGTGCCTTTTCTTTTCTTGCTTTATTTTTATGGATAATGACAAAATCACCGCTTGTGGGCACTGGCCACAGATAACACAAAAAAGCTCTTTGAAAAGAGCTTTATCTGAGCACAAAGTACTTGGAATTGAAGACCCCCAGGGATCTGCCTCTGTTCCTCATCTGTTCTCTCCCCTTTCTTCTCTTCCTCTCCCCTCTCTTCTCACCCTCTCCCTCCCTGTCCTCTTTCCCTTTTCTTCATTCAAACTTGCAGTGCAACCGAGTGAGCTACATATTGCCCTATTTTTGGCTGATTTGCATGTTAGAGAGAGCAGAGTAATTGGTGTTTAACCAGAACAAAAGAGGATCTCTTTTCTAAAAGAAAAAGAATTTTTGAAGTAGACCCTGTTGCATCTACTGCCTTTGTCTTTGCTCTCATTAGGAATTGAATAGGACGGCCCTGTAATGAGGGTGTGGGAGATAATGCTTTGGTCGTGATGCTTTTGAGCTAATTGGTTTGAGAATTATATTTGATGTGGATATGAGGCATGTTGGCAAAACACCTTGTTGGGACATGGACATCCTGTCCCCAGGACTGGGCAGTAAGAAACGGTGTTGGAACTCAGTTTACCTTCCTGAATGCTCCTGCTCTGATGGGCCACCCAAGATTTTGACCTTCTCCAAACTTTCTGGTTGGGCCTCTGTCCTTTGGGATCAGAGGAGCCTGTGGGTATTGTGCTGGGAAGCCCTACAGGGCAATGCGGAGTAGAAACGTCCTTGGCTGAGGTTTGAGTTCTGGTGAAGAAAAGTCTAGTCATTAAATTGCAGCATTTGAGCGATGACGTGAAATGACTTTTTCTCTTGGTCAGAGGGAGATCTAAATCTGGACTAGGGGACTGGCAGCGTGTCAGGTGAGAGCCTCTAGCTTGCCCGTTCTTCATTTTATATGTTTGGTCAACGCACACAGTTATGCTCTCTTCCTTCTGGACCAACATCTGACGGTATCATACAGTTGTGTGATGAAAATGTAGTGAAATTCTGAAGAATTTTAGTAGTGTTTCAGTGACCACAAAAATATCTTTAAACTTAAAAAAAGTAATATAGCACTCTATAAACTTTGAAAAATAGGAGGGAAGAGTGAGTTATAATCATATCTCTTTAGTGTACTATCATCCAGTCTTCTGCCAGAAAAAAGAAGAGGAAAAATGAAATGTTTGAATAATCTGCTTTTTAAAAAAAAATCCTTACCTGAGGATATGTTTTTATGGGTTTTAGAGAGAGAGGGAGGGAAAGAGAGTGAGAGAGACATTAACGTGAGAGAGAAACATCCATTGGTTGCCTCCTGTACAAAGCCCAACCTGGGATCAAACCCGCAACCTAGGTATGTCCCTGACAGGGAGTGGAACTGGCAACTTTTTGGTGTATAGGACAATGCTCCAACCACCTGAGTCACCCAGCCAGGGCTGAATAATCTGCTTTAGAAGCATCAGTTGTGTACATTGGTGTCTGAGTACCGTTGTACCTTAAATTCTCAGAGAAATAAATGATCAGTTTTGTTACAGTAGTCAATTGGGACACTTGTGCGTAGGTTCCAGCTTGTGTGCTTACAACCCAGGAACAACCAACAGAGTAAAAACACTGGTCGTGGTGAGCTTATCAAGCAGATGGACTTTAAAAGTTATTCTTGAAGCCTTTTAAAACCAATCTCGGGAATATATTTACCTAAGAACCCATGGGTGCTGTAGGAAGTTAAGAAATAGTTTTGTAATCCAGTAGTACCTGAAAATCTCTTTAATTTCACCCTTCTTTGATGCCCTTTTGGAAAAATAAAAGCACATCGAGTGACTCTAGTAGATGTCACCTGAATGGATTCTTGCTGACGGATGCCATGTGAATTATAAATGAACCATATGGAACCACTTTATATTCAGTAACTTAGGTGTTCCAGTGATAGTTATTTAGGTTGTAATCTTCTTGGAATCTGTTGTTAATAACTGGTGTGCTTTCACCTGAGGTTGTTAATGCTCCAAAGCTTGTTGTTAGCTGTGTCAGGGCGTGTGTGTGTGTGTGTGTGTGTGTGTGTGTGTGTGTGTGTGTGTGTTCATAGAGGGTTATTACTGTGAACCATATTTCATGGTCCAGTAGCTTTTATTTTTTTGCCTTGGAGTCCAGACACAGTGCTCTGAAATAGCCGTTTTGGGGATTATGTTTATTTGTCCTAAATGAATGCCAGTTTTCAGTTTGTCCAAGGAAGGGCTGTGTCTGGAAACACATGGCGTACTAGATGGAATCACCATGTGATTGGCATTTGGAGATTGCTTGTTGCTCCAGGATAAAGTCCAAATACCTCAGCATTGCTATACTGCATGCTGTTATTGGGTCCCCCCCTCAAGCATCATTGCTTGCCCCCCTCACACACGCTGTACCGAGCTGCTGGGAGACCCCGGGTCCTGCTGGCTTCGGTGCTGCTATGCCTTCGCTGATGGGGCTTCTTGGCCTGGGATGCTCTTGCCTCCATCTCGCTTATTCAGCTGAAGCTTCAACTTGTTTACAAGCTTCTCTTAACCCCTCTCTCCTCTCCTCCTGTGCCTGGAAGGCTGTGCTTCTCTCTGTCAATACCCACAACACTCTATCCCTTTTGTTCATCCCCACTGTATCGTGTCAACCTGGGTCCCTGTAGCAAACAGATGCCTCATGGAAGGGGATAATTGCTAAGATTTGCAGAGGTGTGGACAGAGTTAAAGGTTCAGTGAGGAATGATGAAGCACCCTGGGATGCTCAGCAGTGCTAAGCTGTCACCAACCCTCAGTCCAAAGGGACAAGAGGAAGGAGCAGTTGCTGGAATGAAGCTGTGGGCAGGGCTGCTGGAGAGGAGCTGTTGCAGAGGAAGGGGAATGAGGCCCAGCAAACGGGACGGGGGCCATAGCCGGCTTCTCTTTCTCCCCATCTTCTCCTGACATTGTCTTCTGTTGACCAGACCCAACTGGAAGCCAGAGAGTGAGGAAGCACAGGAGAGCAACTCTGTAAAGATCAGTCTTGCCAGGCACCAAGCAGAGAGGAAAAGAGCAGATATGGTTCTGGAGGGTCAATCCTAGAGTGGCCAGCCCGTCCATACATTTTCCTGTGGGAGTGTAATCTCAGTGAGGACACCAGCCACATCGTCCTCATTCCATTTTCCCAGGGCCTGTGTTAGTGGTGTGCTGGGACGGGGGCCTTGTCCCTTCCCCAGCCTCCATCACTGCCTCCCAGCCACCACAGATCAGTACACATCTAAACCAGGGGTGGGGAACCTTTTTTCTGCCAATGACTATTGGGATGTTTATAACATCATTCGTGGGCCATACAAAATTATCAATTTAAAAATTATGTTGCTATGAAAAAAGCTCCTAGATTTATTGATTTTCAAGTCCTGTCTGTGGTTGCCTTGGCAGGGCCAGACCAAATGATACGGTCTGAGGGCTGGACATTCCCCACCCCTGAAAAAAACTGAGTGCTTCTGTAGCTTCAAGACAAGTCTCGACCTCCTCTCCCTTCCCGCTTCCACTTAGAATGTTGCTTCTCCTAAGCCCCCTTTGTCTCTAAATTCTGGAGCCCCACTGACCTAAGGTTGGTGTTCAATGTATATGTGTTGATGGAATGAATGAATGAGCAAATGGCTGGGTGAGTGAGGCATTAAATGATGGAGAAGATATGTTGTGTGTGAGGGAAAGGTCTGAGGTGGGCTGTCTTCTCTTTGTATACCTTTCAAATCCCTAAGTGCAGTAGGGATCTATCTTAGGATCGAAGGGATTTCTTGTTTACTGTTGTGTCCTGGCACAGTGCCTGCAGGTAGTGGGCACTCAACAAGGATTTGTCAAATGAAGGAATCTGGATGTTAAGTCACAAACCTGACTGGTTTCTTCTTTAATGGGATGTCCTCTGAGATGCCCTCGTGCAGGAAGTCTTAGGACACCTTCTTACTTTTGGAACCTAAGGCCACAAGATAGAGACAGCGATGGTTGACTTGCTTATTTATTCTGTTTATTTCTGAATAGAGAGCTCTAGATTTGCTCCTCTCGTTTTGGAGAGGAAGTAGGGGAGAAACTAGGAACTTAAGACTTGGTGGAAAAGAGAAGGGAGGCAGATGAAGAAGGGTTCATGTGATGGTGGTTGGAACACTCGTTTCTGATGTGACCACGTGCAGGTGGCCTTGCCCAGCACTGAGTAGCCGGTGTCTCTTCTTGCTCTTCCATGCTCACTTGGGTCTGTAATGTTAGGAGGAGGTATTGAGGGACCCTGGGTGAGAGACAAGGGGATAATGGGTCAATGGAATAAATCTTAGCTAATCCCTGAGTAACAGTTACCTTGCAAAGGCTGTACCTGGACTAGTTTTAGATTTTGAGGAAGTCGTTCTCATGTGTTCAAGCCCCTCGGTCTCTTGCTACATGGATATAATTTGGATGGAGTCCCTTAGGCTACCAGTTTGCTCTGGCCTGGAGCCCCTCCTAGGCCACCTCCATGCGGTTGCAGGCATAGAGCAATTTTACAGGGTGGTGTTAAGGATCAGAGTGTGGAAAGCAGGAAATTAGTAATGACTGGACTGGGTGAGGGTGACTCTTGTAATTTTAAAGAAATGCTTAAAAATTAATTGATTCTCTGCCCAGCAGCTCTATTCTGTTGAAGCCAGAAAGAAAAGTCAAGATGGAGAATTTCCCACTGTGACACCTTTTATTTCTGGAAAGTTGAATCATTTAATGGTGATTTGAACACCAACAGCCCCCTGGCCCATCTTTGCCCAGACAACTCCCGTCCACTCACTCTCTCCCAGGGGCGGGCGCGTTTCTCTCCTTTATATTCTGGCAACTCAAGTCGAGTCTGAGCTCCTGGGTTTCCCAGACCATTATTGGACTTTTGCTGGCCAAGATGGGGGTGGGTTTTAGTCTTTGCCTGCTGCTGCTGTTTATTAAGTCATCTTGGACCAGCTGTGGGTGGAGCAGGGCTGTGCCTTCCGTGTTGGATAGAGGGTCTTCGGTTGATTTGACGTGGCTCTGAAGTGCGGTTTTCTTGGGGTTGTCCCAAGGACCTCTGTGTCCCGGGGGACCTCACGGAGCATGTGGCTGATGGCAGACTCAGTGCACTGATGCATGGTCCAGTCAGGAACACATAGAGAAGTCCCTCTTGGATTCCACGGTAAAACACAGTTATTTCCTTATTTATTTAGTAGGTGGGTGGGGATGGAGGGTGGGCCAAGTGATGGGGCCATTTCTCCTGTAGGGGTGTTTGCTGAACCAGAATATCTGCTTCCTATCTAGGGCCTTTGAATTTAAGAGATTTGATCTGATGGTTTTTTTTTCTGGGTCCCTGGGCCTCATTAACAATCAATCTTGAATGGTGCCGAGGTTGAACTGACCTATTAAATCTCCTTCCCTTTCTTGATAAATAGTCTACAACAGGGGTTGGCAAACGTTTATTTTTTATTTTAGAAAAGGGCAGATAGTAAATATTTTTAGGCTTTGCGGGTCAAGAAACAATATCGAGGATATTATATAAGTACTTATATAACAAGAGAGAGCACTTTATACAGGCTTTTTTTTTCTCCCCCCTGATGATTCAAAGTGTAATAACAATAACTACGTACACTTTTTTTGTAATGCAGGCTTACTAATGAGAAGAATGGATATTATTTTTTTTTGGGGGGGGGGCGGGTAACATTTTGCTGAACTAGTTCAAAGCTGTTGTTTTCCATAATCAAATCACTGAGAAATGTTCGTCTGTAAAACCCATCTTTAGTTTACAGATTATATAAATATAGACAGTAGACTGAATTAGGTCCACAGGCTGTAGTTTGCCAACCCCTGGTCAACAGCATAACTCTGGGGATCTTAGCTTTGGGGTGGAATGGCTCAGGAATCCATGCTGGCCTTGTTTGAGGGCCTGGGAGATGTGTGAGTGCCACAATATGGGGGTGCTGTTTATTTATTCAGTAAATTGTGGCAAAGAGGCCAGGCAAGGGGGCACAGCAGTGAGCACCATGATTAAGGTCACTGCCTTTGGAGAACTTACATTCTGACACTTCAGTTGAGACAATAAACACATGAGTAAGTATGAAATACAATTCCAGGTGGAGGTGATTGAAGTTGTGGGATAAGGGGATATGAACAATGCCAGAGAGGTGTTTAAGGGACACCTCTCGGAGGTGATATTTGGATAGAGATCTGAATTAAAGGACGGTGCGAGCCACCAATACTTTGGGTGAGGCAGCAGGAAATGTGGATGTCTTGAGGCAGGAAAGGGCTTGTGCCGAGTGGTGGGAGGGGGTGGGCATGGTGGGGAAGGGGTGGGAGATCAATTTGAAGAGGGAGGCAGAGGCCAGATAGGAGGAACCTTGAAGTCCATGAAAAGGAGATTGTGATAGGACATCATTGGGAGGATTTAAGTCAGAGAATGATGTAATATGATTAACTTGAAGAAGATTACTCCAGCTGCTGGGCCAGAGTAAATTCTGGAAGGCAAGAGTGGGAGTGGTTTTATGGGGCCACAAAAAAGAATACTGTATTGAAAATAGAGATGGTCTGAAAAATTTGCACTGTACGGTCAGAATATATTTAACCCTGTCTTCAGTGTCATAAGACAGCATTCTTGTGATTTCAAATGACCCCACTCAAACAAGCTCAAGGAAAAAAGGGAATATGTTGGCGCACGTAACTGTGAAATCCAGAAGTTTTCCTGGCTTTGTCTCAGTTGGTTCCAGGGGCTAAATGAAGTCATCATGTCTGTCTCTGTCCCTCATCTCTCCCCTCTCCTTCCCTCTGTGGGTTGGCCTCTTTCACTGCTTTTGTAGATAAATGTTTTCCATGAGTTGGAGAAGATGGCCATCAGAATCCTGGATTCACGTATTAGCTTGGCAGTTCTAGTGGAAATATTACTGCTTTCTTTCAACATCCGCATGTCACTGTCAGGGCAAGTTCACTGACTGGCCTTGCTTAGATCACAGACCCAGCCCTTGGACCAGTGTCTGATTGACAGTCCCATTCGAATTGCGTGGAGTGAGGGAGACTTGGTTCCCCAATGGTAGGTGCTGAGCAGACAAAACCACGTTTGTCCATGACATAACAGCCTGTTCCCTTTGTCTCCCTTTTTTGCTTTTCCTGAGGCCTTTCTATTGGGGAGCATGTGAGAACTCGAAACCTGTGTCATTACCTTCCAAGCACAGCCTCATGAAGAAGAATAGCCACATGCCGTTTCTTGGTTACCATTATTCAGACCACATCCTTCTCTTGCTCCAAGGGCTGTGCCCAAACCCCTCTCTTGTTCTGACGATGCTCTTTTGGGAAGTGATGACGCAGGCAGGGCCTGGCTGGCTTCTAGGCTCTGGCCTGTCTCTTATTAACTAGCTCCGTAACCCCTGGTGCACCATTTAACCTTCCTGAGACTTTGTTTCCTTATCTTCATGTCATGGAATTGCTCTGTGCATCAACTAAGATATCCACCAAGTGCTTTGCAAGATGTAAAGTGCCATTTTGGTGATAGCTGTTAATTGGTCTTTTTTTAATCCTTGGCTCAGGAGAGAGAGTGATGGGGGAGAGAAAGGTGTTATATTTTAATCCTGGACCTTGCTGCCCACACACCCTTCGCCTAACTTCTTGCCCAGTGGGCATGCTTCTTCATTTTTTTCTTCATGATGCTTTTACGCCCTGGGTGGACTTTTAAGCAGACGTCCTTGGGTGGGGATGCTGGCCCCGGCGAAGATGTGTTCTGTCAGCCACAAGTGGTCTTAACCATGGGATATAGACAGAATTTTAGATTTAGAGAGGAAAGGACAACACAGTCGCTATTGATAAGATTTCAGCAAGACTCCAAAAAGAAAACACAAAGCTTAATGCATCACTATGTAATGCCTTGGCTCCTAGTTCCTTAATTAGGCCTGTGGTTTAGCAGAGTGCACCATCTCAATACACAGATGATTTTTATGTAAAAAAATGTTTTTCAAATGTTAATTTCCAGTGACTGATGTTCTCTGCCTAAATCATTTTTCATTGTTTGTATTTGATAAGAACTGTATTTGAACTGCTCCTTTATAAGTTGGAGTCTTTTGTAATGGGATTTAACTTAGTGGTTTTACAGGTGTATGAAAATGTTAAGCTGTGTATTGTACTTGAGAGTTTGAAAATTCTTAGTTGCAGCTAATTTAAGGGGGAAAAAATGGAACAGGTGATTAGCAGCTGCTTTCAGTTTTGAATGTCCTCGCTCTGGGGTTTTGTGTTTGCTTTTTCGTGTGCAAATTGGTGTGGTTATTTTGGAGCAGGTGAGCCGCGCCAGCTCACCTCCTGGCCAGCTGCCCGCCCCATTCAGGGGCCCAGCCCCCATTCAGCCAGCTGAGTTGTCCCCCACCAGCGGGCCTTCCCTAGGCAACAAAGCAGGCCTGGCCCTGTTACTCCTAGTAACAGCCTCACTCCTAGTAACAGCCTCGTTCATTGCCACAAAGGCCCCCCTCGCCCCAGGCAGAGGAGTTCGTTGCCTCTTAGAGCAGCCGAGAACCCCAGACCCCAAAGGCTGCACTCCTACAGTCTCCTTAGATTTCTGAACTCTGGTCTCCTGAGTGACAACTTGTGGATGGCTTTAAGCTCCAGGACCCTCCCAGGCCACCGGAGTCAGGGTCTGCAATGGTGGGAAAAACATCAGGAGGTGGGTGGCTTAGAGAGGGCTGGCTAAGGCGTCTGGGCTGCAGAGCTGGACCCAGCCACCATAGTCACACGTGGGCAGTGCACAGGGACCCTCATTCTCTCCTGCTCACCCCAGACCCTGTGCTTTCTTGGCAGCGGAGGGTGTGCTCGCTCAGCCTGGCAGTGCGCTTGCCAGGACGTGAGAGCTTTGCACAGGCCGCTGCTGTTTACTTATTAACGATGGAGCCAGTGGGAGCTGCGCCACCAGCTCCCTTTCCAGCCCTTTGTGGCCGCGTCCTGTTCACTCAAAGGTGAAATCACGACCTGCCCAACTCGATTTTTCAGTTGAGGGGCTTTTGTGTGTGTGTCTTTCTTTATCCAGTAAGAAGCTGGTGCTTTCATTCACAAAGATTCGATCAGTAAATATGGAGAGAAAACACTCAAGGGAGAAATGCTTGCTATCCAGATTAATAAATAAATTAATTTTTTTGTTGTTGTTGCGCTTAAGGCATTTCTCTGTTTCTTTTGACTGAGTCTGTGTTTGGCCTTACCTTTGACCTTGGCTGACTTGATAACTCAGCCAGGATTCCTGCCCATCCCCATCACCTGACTGGGATCAGCTAGTGCTTTCTTGCTTTTTTTCTGGAATAGTCCTTCTGTGTAATCCCCGGGAAGTAGCTTGTGGTGGGGGCTGCTATTTCAGGGATCCACAACTTGGTGGGCTGGGCTTCAAAGGGGTTACAAGGCTCCCCAATTACAGAGCTTGGCCACTATTTGACCCTGAAGAAAAACATCAGTGAAATATTGAGGGCAAAGGGAAGATAAGAAAACCTTTGTGGTTTTTATTATTATTATTTTTTTTTTCTGGATAGCATTTTGTACCTGTAAAACCAGAATGACTCCTTTGGGCATTTTTCTCTGGGATGGTTCGGGTCATGTGCTAATGTTGGCTTTTCTGAAGACTGCAATGATGTTTAAGGTTCAGGGTTTGCTAGGTAGCATGTTTAATGACTCAAGTCTATAGTTGGAGTCTTATCAACTACAGTCTGCCTTTTAGAAACTTAGAGCTATTCTCTTTATGGGGTGTTCGTTTTTCTGAGTTTGCTTGTGTGTGTGTGTGTATGTGTGTTTAAATGTTGGAATAAGAATGTATTTCAGAATTCAGAAGTGGTCTGCCCTGGCCATTGAAGGCTTTCTGCCATGAAATCCTCAGATGCAGTTCTGATTGGGGCTTTTCAAATAGAGGTAATATCACCTAGGAGTCAAAAACCAAGGTTTTGCATTCAGATAGACCTTCATTTGGGTCAGGCCTCTCTCTAAGTGCCTTAAGGGCAGGGTTGGGCCTGCCTTATGCACCCCTCTCCCCTCAGCCAGGCTGGTTGCATTATTAATTTGCATCAATGTGTTTGACTCGCAGAGTTGTCACTAACCAACCATGTGGCCTTGGGTAAGTCATTTGGCCTCTCAAAGCCTCAGTGTCCTCATCAGCACAATGGAGCTATTAGTGTTCATATGATTACTGTTGTTGAATGGTTTGTGGCACTTGCTTCATTACCATAGCTGCCTGCAACAACACCGACGACTCACAAACTTAACCTTGAAAGAGACCAGTAGGCATGGAAGAATACTTACACTATGATGCCTCTTACATTAAGTTCAGGAATATGCAAAAGTAATAGTGGCTAACCTGTAGAAAAGCAGGAGAACGGTACACAGAAAATTCAGGATAATGGTTAACTCTGAGTAAGGAGGGAAGGGGGTGGGATTAGGAAAAGGCAAATTTAATTTGTTTTTCTTAAAACTGCCTGATAGGTATATAGGTGTTGATTGTATCATCTTTATAGTGTACATATATGTTTTAATATTTTTGCTGTCTATTTAGTAGCATTTAAAGAAATGATGAAGTTACTACAGTGCCTGGTACATATAATACAGTCAGTGAATATTAGTTGCTATTTTTGTTGTTATTGGTGGCAGAATTGACAAGCAGTAAGGTCCTAGTAACGTACAATGGAAAGGTTCAAGGTTGCTGTGTATGGTGGTTCAGGTGGTTTGTTGAACACGGCTTCTGATCAATTGTGCTCCAACGCAAGGCTGTATCTCTAGTAGCATCTTTTACTAATTCACACAAAGGGTGTCTGATGGGCTAGTGGTCATCCTAGAAAGGCATTACTTAAGTACAAGCATCTTTTGGAAAGGTGAGGTTGGGTTGGGCCCAGCAACAAAGTGGTATATCCTAAGGTGAATATAGGTGTGGGATCCTGATAGTTAAGAGTTTGGAGGGGACCTTGATATTCAAGGTCAAAGCTCTCATTGTGCAGATGAATGGACCCAGAAAGGTTAAAAGACTGAAGGTCACACAGTGATTCTGTGAATACAAGAAGTACAAGGCTTGAGGAAAATGATTTTATATTAAAGAAGGACCGGATTTCATAGCACTGCTGACAGTTGTATACCTGGGGCGCTGTACATATTGAAATGTAAATATGCGTAAGAAGGGTGTCAGTAAATTCAAGGTCGATGCCACTAGGGTCCTTTGAGGGATATTCTAATACGTGGGGATTGGTTTTATGGAGGGTAACCCAGTTCACCCATGTAAGTCCCTCAGTGCCACTGTCCGTCAGAACTTGGGTAGGAGAATGGAGGAGACTGCACTTCAGACCAGGTTAACCAGTGGTCCTGCCATCCCACGCGAGCTGCCCCCTCATTCTTCTTGTCATTCTTGGGGAAAAGGTTTTGCTTCTTATCCATCCTTTGCAGTACCCGGAAGCCCTGAGCTGGCACTGCTGAGAGCCTCCTAGTCAAAAGCAAATTTTTGTTCTGACTCACTGTGGGTATTTTCATGTTATTTGGAATCCAGTTGCAAAGGAGATAAAATGGGCTGATCATTAAGTACCTGGGCCTTGAAGTCAGAAAGACAAGGGCTCCAAATTCAGCGGCCAGCTTTTGTAATTCTGGACAGGGACTTACCTGCTCGAGCCTCAGTTTCTTCATCTGTAGAATGGCCCTCCCAACACTGTCCCCACCCCCGGGGTTGTGTGAGTGAGCCCTCAAGAAAAGCTGGTAGTGGCATTATTAATATTAATGGATGATAGGGTGGGTGGGGGAATTGTACCCGCCTTTGCATGGCTGTGGTCAGCCAGTGACACCCTAAGCTACAAGGTCCCGTCTCTGGGAAATCCCTGTTGTGGTACCGAAGCCCTGCTGGGCTCTGGGCGACACCTGCTGCCATTTCTTCTATAGTTGACTTACTCTGCTTTCTTTTGCACTGAATATAGTTTTCAGTACCTTTATTAATGTTCTCCCCGTCACTGCCTTAGCCTGTCACCCCTATGCTAAGCTCCCCACCCCAAGTGATGTCAATCAGCACTTTTATCTGTGACTCGGGGTATTCTGGGAACCTCCTGGCAGGTAACTCAGGCAGCCTGGCCCTCCATCTTATCACTTAGGAAATCCCGTTGGGGTGTTGCAGGGCTTAGGACCAGAGAAGTGCCATAGATGGTGTTTTTCAGGAAGTTCTTTGACCTCAATCACCGTGAGGAAGTGGACTTTCTTTTTTTTGTGTTAATCCTCACCAGAGGAATTAGAGAGAGTGGAAAGAAGGGCGAGAGAGAAACATCGATGTGAGAGAGATACATCGATTGGGTGGACCTGGGGCTGGGGATCCAGCCTGCAACTGAGGTACGACCAGAATCGAACCCATGACCATTCTGTCCTCGGGCTGATGCTCTAACCACCGAGCTAAACCGGCCAGGGCAGGAAGTCACATGGAGCTGGTCCTGGACCTTCCTTAGACCGAAGTTCAGGACTCGGGGAAGGAGCTGGGTGCCGTCACAGGCTGGGACTCACAGTGGTAGGTGGAGGGTCTCTCACCTGCTGGGGTTGGCTTCAGTGAGGAGAATAACAAGGGCCGAGCAGGAGGTGGCTTGGGGGTCATGGAGAAGAGCACCTGGCCCGGGGCTCTGAGCGGCAGAGGGGACTGGCCCCTTGTCCCTTTCCCGCCTGCAGGGGCCACACGTCCCAGCTAGTTTAACCTAGTAGTACTTGGGTCAGTGCTGTTTCCGGATGTTCGTGCAAACCCATGAAGAGAAAATGTTAGAACCAAGCTTTGTGCCCATGGTGTGATTCCTCTCTGGTTTCTCAGTTCTCTTATATTTTTAAAATATCATATTGTTTCCACAGAAGAGAAATTTTAGAGTACAATAAAAGCGAATATAACATTTTGTTCCCTATTAAAAGTTAACTTAAGACAAAACCAGAGGCCAAGACAAAGTGTCTTCTCTCTTCTCCATTTGGTGAGATGATTGACCCCTCATCCCTCCATAGGACTTAATTAATAGTCATCCGGCAGAGGCTAATTACAGGGTACGAGGGTGCCGTGCGGTGAAGGTGAAGACGCGATTTCTGTGTGAACTGCTTAATTCTGGCGGTTATAACTTGTCCATAAAATTTGCTATGGACCCTAACAAGTGGAAGATTAACTGTGTGGGGGAGGCCTGCAGCAGCTCCCACATTGCCTCCCTTCTGAAGGGAGCTCAGTTGCACTGATGTAAGTTAAACAACTTTCTGAACCCCAAATTGGAGCGCATGGTCTGACCTAAGGTCCCTCCCCTCTGTCAGTTGATTTCTATAAGTATATAGTCAGCTTGATGCAGGTGGAACAGTGCAGTTCCACCTCCTTATATAGCCCGTAGATGATCTTTCCTGAAAATTAAGTAAAATCGGAGCACCCTTGGAAAAGCCAGAATTGATCTCTGTTGTTGGGATATTTGGCTGTCAGAAAGCAGGTATACCTTGGTGAGCGTGATCCTGACTTTCCCTTTTGGGACTGAGTGGACCCTTAACTCTATCTGAGCCCTGGATCTGTGTGGATGGCCCATGGCACCATGTGATGGCCCGTGGAACTGTGCGGATGGCCCGTGGAACTGTGCGGATGGCCCGTGGAACTGTGCGGATGGCCCGTGGAACTGTGTGGATGGCCCGTGGAACTGGGTGGATGGCCCATGGAACTGTGTGGATGGCCCGTGGAACTGTGTGGATGGCCCGTGGAACTGTGTGGATGGCCTGTGGAACTGTGTGGATGGCCCATGGCACCATGTGGATGGCCCGTGGAACTGTGTGGATGGCCTGTGTAACCGTGTGGATGGCCTGTGGAACTGTGTGGATGGCCCATGGCACCATGTGATGGCCCGTGGAACTGTGTGGATGGCCCATGGAACTGTGTGGATGGCCCGTGGAACTGTGTGGATGGCCTGTGGAACTGTGTGGATGGCCCATGGCACAATGTGGATGGCCCGTGGAACCGTATGGATGGCCCGTGGAACCCAGGGGAGGAAGGATCTTTGTAAACAACATAAGGTTGGCTTTCAGTAGTCAGAGAATGAATTTGGAAACCAAATTGTCTTTTGTAGAGTTGTGACCAGACATTTGAATTAATATTAGATTTTTATTTTCATGTTGCTCTGTACCAGTGTTGGGTATGGGAAGTCTTTGCTTATATTTGGGGGAACTGACTGCAGGCTCCACTCCCTAAACTGAGGATCCTTTGGCTCTCTTGAGATGAATGCTCGCCGTATGATCTGGAAGGGGAGATGGTGAAGTAACGCGTCTCTAGTTACCCGGCCTGCTGTGGAAATTAATATCTGACCCAATTCTGTGTGCCCTGCGAGTTTATGGCTTGCATAAGTGGCTGTTGTAATGATCCATCGCCTGTTGCAACTGCATTTCCCGAGAATTTTATTTTATAGTTCTGAAGCTCTAGTCCATAAATCTTTTGAACTTAAGGTTTTGAGTTAGCGGAGCCATGTGGTTATAGAGGGAAACAATGTGCCAAGTTCATTTTTCACACCTGTTAGCCTGGCCTTCCCCTCATTCTTTTCTTTATTTATGTGCCACCCTCTGATATTTCCTACTTGAAAGAAATCCATACTACAGTGTCTGCCTTTATGTAACACCACTCATAGAATATTTGTATTTAAAAAAATCCGGAGGGGGGCCCAGCAGGTATGGCTCAGTGGTTGAACATTGACCTATGAACTAGGGGGTCATGGTTTGATTCCCTGTCAGGGCACATGCCTGGGTTCCGGGCTTGATCCCCAGTGTGGGACATGCAGGAGGCAACCGATCAACAATACTCTTATGATTGATGTTTTTATCTCTCTCTCTCCCTCTTTCTTCATCTCTGAAATCAATAAAAATGTATTTTAAAAAAAATCTGGAGGGGGCAACGTTCACCCCAAGTGCATGAATTATAATGATAAAGTTTCCATTTAGAAATGGCGCCCTTGCGCATGGCTGGTAGAGATGTAAAATGGTGCAGCTGCGATGGAAACAGTATGGTGGTTCCTAGAAAAATTAAACATAGAGTTACTATATGATCCAGCAATTCCACATCTGGTTGTATCCCCAGAAGAATAGAAAGCAAGGACTTGAACAGACATTTATCCACCAGTGTTTGTAGCAGCATTACTCACAATAGCCAGAAGGTGGAAACAACCCAAATGTCCATTGATGGATGAATGGATGAACAGAATGGGTATCCATGTAACGGAGTATTATTCAGCCTTAAAAAAGGAGGGAAATTCTGACCCGTGCTACAACATGGATGAGCCTTGAAGACATTATGCTAAATGAAATAAGCCAGTCACAAGAGGAGAAATATTGTGTGATTCCTCTTATCTGAGGTTCCTAGGGTAGTCAAATCCATAGAGACAGAACATAAGAAGGTGATTTTAGGTTTTGCGTATTTTATCACACATGCACAGAATGAATAAATGAAGGCCGATGGGAAGCCCTGTGTGGGTGGGGTTGTCTCTCTCAGACCGTGTTGGTGAGAAACTGCCCTCCAGATGTGCTTTAAAATACAGCATTGCCTGGGCTCATCGATCACAGTTAACCAGCTAATGTGGACCCCTTGTCCCAGGCCTCCTCCCGGTGTGGGGTCCACCCCTGTGCTGACCCGAATTTTCCCTCCAGGTGGGGCTCGGGAGCCTGCCCTCCCCCTGGAGCCTGTGCTCCCGGTTCCTTTCTGTGACAGTTATTGTGTGTTCTATTTTAAGCCACTCCTCTGCATTTGATAACCGTCTGGGATTCTGTTTTGTTAACTCTCTCCGTGAGACACAATAAAAGAACAGAAAGACCTTGTATAGGTGGCGTGGGGGGGAAGGCTCTGCAGGCGAGGTTTGGAGATGCGGTCCCCCCTTTGCAGCAGGAGACTTGGTTCCCTTTGGGTGAACACTGAGGAAAGTCGAGGCTTAAAAATAAAAGAAAAATACATATTTCCCCGCTCTGGAAAGGCGCTTGGCTCCCTCACAGCAGGTGGCCGAGGAACTCAATCTGTGGAAGGCATCAGCGCTTTCAGCGCAATCAAAGTTAAGTGCAGAAATTTAATTAAACGGCATCAAGGATGGCAGAAACTTTGTAAAGCTGCAGTGCATTGTCAGATTCAACAATTATTTCAAGGAACACAATCCACAGATGGCGTCTAATTGATAAATTAAGGCTCTGTTTCTCTAATGGCCTTGCATTTAAGCCGTTTTCCACCCATACAATAACCGTCGCTTCCCTCACCCTTGCAAGCAGAACCTACACCAGGCCCCAGCAACAGCAGGATGGGGTCTTGAATATCTGGTGTGAGAGGCCTCCAGCTCCTTTCATTGTGATCCCAAAGCTCCCATTTGGGATTGAATCTCGTCCTAAAAACAGAAACTATAGGATTTCTTGGGGGGTCTGTGTGACCTTTCTGGTCCACTAACCTGGATGTGTTGCTCAGAGATGCCTGGGCAGGCTGTCTGTCTGTCTGTCTGTCTATCTATCTATCTATCTATCTATCTATCTATCTATCTATCATCTACTTACCTACCTACCTACCTACCTACCTATTTACCTACCTACCTACCTATCTCTACTCCCTTTTAGTATTGCTGGCTTTTATCCTTTACAGCACAGCATTTTCCCCAAGAGTCTCAATTTACTTATTCTTAAAAATAAAAAAAGAAAGAACCTCTGTTTTCATGACCTTGTGGCACTTCCTGTTTATTAACAGTAGATACCTAATTTATTTTTATTTCATAAAAAATGTACTGTCTTTAAAGATCCATTCATGTTCAGAGAAATGTATCCTGTGTTGAGGCTTAATTTAAAAACAAACGAGCGAACAAACAAAAACCTGAAGGTCTTGAGCATTTTCTAGAACTTCATGTTGCAGGTGAAAAAAATTGAGGCGCAGTAGTTTTGTATACCTGGGGACTAATTCCATGGAATTATGTGTCTAGAGGTGGAGAAGAGGCTTTTGAGGATATCTGGGCTACCTCCATTAAGTGCTTATTTCATCCATCCATCCATCCCACCGACAGATGGGCATTAGTTAGGTACCCACAAGTGCTTTTCTAGGTGCTAAGGGGAAATTCAGAGGTGAAAGAAGACACTTGTGCCTGCATGGAGCTTACAGGAAATTATGGGAGAGAGACACTAAAATAATCCCACAAATAAATGTATCAGTGTAACTTGTGATAAGTGCGCTGGGGGAAGAGCAGAGGGTGACAGAGAGCGTGGTACAAGGGCATCATCTGTTGGGAGGCATCCAGGACTGACTTAGCATGAATGGAGTTAGGTCAGGAGGGGTGGAAAGAGCCTTCCGGGCAGAGGGGGGAATGGCCTGCTCAAAAGCTCAGTGTACTAGAAGCGCCAAACGAAGGCCATGTGAAGGAGGAGACAGTGTGAGACAGGCTGGAGACCAGCGACGGAGGGGTCCTCGTGGCAGAATAGCCCCCAGGCATTGAGTACTTACTGTGGTTCTCGGGGTGGTCAGAGCTTCATGCAGCCCATCTCCCAACTTGAAATTTTACTTGTGGATGCATCTCAGCATCTCCCACAGTGCCTGGCACACAGTAGAATCTCTGTAAATGTTTATGGAATGAATGACTGGGTCCTCCCCAATGATTAGGTATTATTTTCCTGACCTTGCAGTTGGTAAACTGAGACCAACAGGGTATAAATCCATTTGCCTGAGGTCCCCACCTTCTGGTAGGGTTGGCCTCTATGCTGGAGTCTGGCTCCCCACCTGGGTCCTTCTCCGCTTCTCTCCCTTCCCCTAAAGACGAACTATCTGGTGAAGGGGTCCGGAATGAATAACTGTGACCACCCCATTACTCTCAGTGTTTCCATCTCTCTGAAGAAACAAATAAGACCAAACCTGCTACCTTTGATTTCCACACCTGTAGCAGCTATGGTGGGGAGGGCCAGATTTAAAAGAACCTCTGCAAAAGAAGCCCAGCGTGCGAGGCTTACCGGAACAACCTTGACTGTGCTCTTGCTTAGTATTCTGATTGTCCTAGACCAGGAAGGCAGGGGTGGGGGGCGGAGGAGAGCCGAGGAACAGATCATATTTACTTGTTTGTTTGTTTATTTCCAGAGAATAATTGTGGGGATTGCTGCTGCAGAACTCTTTCTAATTGCCTTTTTTTTTTTTTAAACACCAGGATAGCGTGGGTGGCTTTTGAAATCTGTGTAGTTTACGGAGGCGAGGGTTCTGTGCCTGGGATGCCAGATGATGTAGTCGAATGGCTGTTGGCTGTTTACTTGCTAGTCTGTCGTTACCAACACAGTGTTCTGGAGTTCAGTGGCACAACAGTGTTTTAGCCCCCGCCTCCCCCATATCTAAATATATCCAACTAGTCAATCCGACTTGGCAGGCGGCAGGGCTGTGGCTGTCAGATTGAGTTTGCCTTGGATCCTCTGAGCTCTTGGCTTGTTTTCCCGAGCTCCAGCGCGCAAATAGTGATATCAACATTAGACTTGCAAACGCGCACCCAGGTAGGGGCCTTGTAGGGTAAGCATGAGGCAGCATTTTGGTATAAAAAGGCATTTCCTTCTCCACCGTCAGTTGTAGAGCAGAGGCACAGCCATGCCGAGGGGAATGGCTTCATGCTCTGTGAGCAAGAGGTGTGGGTGTGTTTTCCTGAATCGTGATTTTTTTTAAAGTTGTATGAGGAGAGGAAACGAGAAACTGGTGGCTGGTGGGAAATACTCCCTGTGTGGAGTGGAGGGAGGTGGGGAGTGGCTGGAAGAGCAAGGGGGATGGAACAGACATGATTTGGGGCATTTGCATAGGGCCATTTCAAGGAGGACTGGTCACTGTGATGGTTGCCTTGCTGAGTGTTCGGGAGAGTGTGGGGCCTTGGAGAAGCCTTGGGTTCTGTGGCCTCCCCCACCGGGCCCGGAGAACAGGCCCCTCCTCAGTGCTGCCTCATTCTCCTCCTGCAACCTGGGAGGCTTGTTAAGGGGTGTCAGTGGAAAGCAAATCAGAAGATTTTAAGATTTTAAATTCCTGCCTGAAGGTGTCCTGCATCCCCCAGGGAGCAGCCTTTTGTAAATAAATGGAGAGAGTGCTTATCTGCAGAGAAGCTCACCCTGGGAGAGGGTTGGGTTCCCCATGGGTAGGCCAGTGCCTGGAGGCCCCCCTGCACCCCTGCCAGACCATCCCCTTCCAGCTGAGCCCACTCCTGGAGGCCAAGTGGGAGGTGGAACGTACAGTAAGCTCTCCAGTGAGGGGCAGCCACAGTTAGTTTGCTGGGGTTCCTGGGCCTTAGGTAGAGTCAGGAAGGGAGAGGTTCGAGGCAGTTCTCCAGTTTGGGCTTCAGGAACAGAGTTGTAAGATGCAGACCCTGCCCTCAAACAGCTTCCAGAATAAGAAAACACAGGCGTGCAAATGAATGAACTAGAACAGTGGTTCTCAAATTTTGGTTTGAGGACGTCTGGGCATCCCTGGGACCCTTTCAAGGAGTCTGTGATACCAAATGTTTTTTTGTTTTTGTTTTTTTTAATGTAACTCCAAGAATTCATTTACCTTTTTTACTCTCATTCTTTCATGTGAATGGACAGTGGAATTTTCCAGAGACTTCATGGTCTATGTCAGTGTCATTGTTCTAATGATCAATGGATATTCCCCACCCCCCCCATTTAAAAATGTCTCCGTTTTAATTTCTAATATAGTAAGCATTGATAGATAAAACACACATAAACAAAAGTTTCTGGGTGTTGCTTGATTTTTAAGAATATAAGGGTGTCATGATACCTCAAAGTTTGAGAATTACAGAATTAGAATTAATATTCTGGGTAGGTGAATGGCAAATTGAAATTATGTACTAGGCACTGAAGTAGCACAGCTGTAGGGATAGATGAAAGGTGCTGGTGGGTGAACTTGGGAGAAGACTGTCAGGGAAGGCTTTCAAGAGGAGTTTTCTTACTTGGGTTTTGAAGGATGAATAGGAGTTTACCTATCTATAGGTAGACAAGGAAGGGAAACACATTCTAGAAGGAAGGAGCAGCATCTCTCTGAAGGAAATGGTGAGGCCTTTCCTCACCAACGTGTGGGGCAGAAGCAAGTCCAGACTGTCCTCCCATGGGGTTTTCTCTACCAGTGATTTCCAAACTAGGCTGCATCTCAGAATTACTTGGTGAGCTTTATAGAAGTACGGATGAAACAAGTTACAGGCTTGCGTTTGATCTGATGATTGGCTTTTGGTGGTGGGAATGACCGGGCACTCTGTACCATTTTTAGTTATTTGGTTGAGACTGACATCACAATTGTTTCTGCAGCAAGCCTAGGCCATGCCACACTGTTGGCTCCGTCACAGAATTGTAGCAGATCATGGGACACGTGCATTTCCTCCTCACCTCACCCACAGCCTATATCCGGGAAACAGATGAGGATGAAGCTTAAGAGGGGAGGTCAATTCAGGGGTCATGCATCCCAAGACCTGTTTGCCTCTCTTGCTGCTGAGCAGTGTGACCTTGAGAAGGGATTTGCTGTCTCTGAGCCCATTTCCCTAGAAAGGAAGCATGTTGGACAGATCTTTTTTTTTTTTTAATAATTCAGCAGGAGACAAACAGCCTTTTATTTTTTATTTTTTGGTAATATTTTTATTGATTTCAGAGAATGAAGGGAGAGGGAGAGATAGAAACATCAATGATGGGAGAGAATCATTGATTGGCCGCCTCCTGCACGCCCCCTACTGGGGATCAAGCCCGCAACCTGGGCATGTGCCCTTGACCGGAATCAAACCTGGGACCTTCAGTCCGCAGGCCGTCGCTTTACCCACTGAGCCAAACCAGCTAGGGCAGGACAGATCTTTTTTAAGTAGACATGCCTTAAATCTGCCTGTGAAAAGGACCCTCCTGTTGATAAAGAGTTCATTCTGGTTTTGTTCTTAGAAGGTATTACATGGGCCCACCACCTTTTCCGTTCTCTTGGTTTTGTAAGACACGGAAAGGTTCAGATGAACAATTCAGACAGCTTCTGAACCACCGAGGAAGAGAAGAGGGGCCCAGGTCTCAGGTGCTTAGTCTGTGCCAGGCACTTATCTGAAGCTTTTTGTGAATCATCTTATTAAACGGTCACTGTGGGTAGGTGCTGTATCCCATTTTACAGGTGAAGAAACAGCACAGACAGGTCACCTTAATTTGCTCAAGGCCACACAGAATCCAGGTGTTCAGGCTTTATGCCTTCTGTTTTTACCGTCAGAGCCTGTGCCCCTGGCGAGGGGAGGGGCCGTCATCTGGGGTTGTCCAGAGGAGAGAAGAGCCAGAGCCACCATCACTCTTCCTTAATAAGGATGGAAGACAGAATAAAGGGCACAGGAATAAAGTATTGTTAACCGGATTGGTAAATCAATAGACTAATTAAAAATCAAACACCTTAAAACTCTGTTGCTGGGTTAATTGTAAACCAACATTGAAACGTTAAAACTTGCCCAGCCCAGGGGTTTGAATGATTAACCAAGCGAGTTAATTTCAAGCCATCCTTTTGGATAGCGGAGAAAGCCTCCCACCCTCAGAAGGTGAATTCCTGTGCCTTTTCCTGCTCAGGCCTGCCTTGGTGCTCAAGGTCTTAGGTTGCTTCCTTTTTTAAAATGTTTAATCGAAGTATGTTAAATATTTTGGAGGCCTCACAAATTCAGATACATTGTGGGTAAGGGCCCTTTGCATCAGGAAGGGGTTGGATAGAGTCTGTTGGGGAGACAGGGCCCTTTAAGAGTCCCTTCAGCTTCCAGGGTTTGACCTGAGGCTGATGTTTCACCTGCCGCCTCCATTGCTCTTTGGTGTTCTTTCTGTCCAAAGATACCAAGGTCCTGGAGGGGTGGGTGGGTGTTGTCAGGAGTTAGCCCCAGAATACTCTGCTCTGCACTGAGACCTCTGGGCTACTCGGTGATGGCCAGGAGACCACGAGATGTTTCTGTTCGGCTTTGGTTTAAGTAGAGACAGAGACTCCGATAGACCTGGTTTGATTATAGATTAAAAACTTGGATTTTAGATAAAACTCATCAGCTACCAGCTCCATCGATTTCGCTTCTCTGAGCTGTATTTCTAACTTACCTGAGGTCCTGGGTCATGTGGGGAATGTTAGGGACCCTTTACCCAGAGAGGTGTTTGTTGCCACAATCACAGGGAGCTTTCTTTGCACAATGGAGTCGGGAGCCATGATCCCTTGGTGCATGGACATGACCTCACTAATGATTAAGAAACCCTGCATTGAAGTCACAAAACAGCTGGACTTTAAGAATAGTAGTAATATTTCACTATCACTTGTATAGCATTTTCTTTTTTCCAGAACTCGTTACAAAACGATCTCATTTGACCCTTATGAGAATCCCGTAGTTGTTATTTTACACATGACACATGCTAGTGGGTGCAGTGACTTCCCTGAGTGTTGTTGTTTTCTTGTTAATTTGCTAAATGGGCTTTAACAAGGGAGATAAATGTAAACGGCAGCTCCATAAAATAGTCTTATTTCAAATGCTTCTGATTCAAATTAATCAATTAAAAACGCTGAGACACTACCCCAGCCACAAACATAGATGGGATAGAATTACAAGATTGGTCTGTGATAAAAAACGCTTTGGCTCCAACCTGCACCTTTACAGAAAGGAGAGATTTGGGCAGTTTGGTCCTTTAGAACACCTATTACTGCTTCTGCCCTACTCCTCCAACTACAAAAACTTGGGAAACTTGTGAAAAAGCACAAGAACTAAGTAAAAATCTCCCTAACTCTGTTTTACCATTTAGAGATAGATGACCTACCATTTGGAGATAGATGACCATGGTTAACATTCTGGTATATTTTCTTCCAACCTTTTTTATGTGTGGCAACACACACACACACACACACACACACACACACACACCCATTATTTACTAAGCTGATTTTATAATACATTTTGAATTATTTCCCCCTTGTAATTTATTATTTTTTATGACTTGGTTTTTGCTGTCTACATGGTATTATTGTGGCTTATAAACTATACTTTATTTTACCAAAGTCTATTGTTGAATAGTTAGCTTGTTAATGATTTGTTAGAATTATAAATAACATTGTGGGGAACATGCTTGTATGTGACCCCTCATCAACATTTTCAATTTCCTTCTTACTACATATGCCTGGAGGTGGGCTTTCAGGGTTAAAAGCTGCAGGTATTTTAAAGGAGGTGACATATATATATATATATATATATATATATATATATACATACATATACACACATACACACACACACACACACACACACACTCACACACATGTATATATTTGTGAAATTATGTATATAATTATGTATATAATCTTTACAAATATCCATAATGTATACTTACACATATAAAAATCCTTATAAAATATATTTTTATCTTAATTGATTCTGTAAGGAGGTTGGTACTACTTTATTCCCTCACCAGAAGTCTGTTTGAGAGAATGATCTTAATTTAAAAAATGTCACGTGTTTATGGTAAAAAGTTTTATTTGTGCTGCAGGGTAAGGCTTAATGTTTAAAAGACCGGTGTTACTTGGCTCAGCTTGGACTAAATTTATTCTTTAAACTTCCCTTTTTTTCAGTGCAGTTTGGCATAGCTCTCTCTTTAGGGTTTGTTTACTTACCTACTTATCTTAACAGGCTGACCTACCCACCTGTCTATCATCCTTGGTTAACATTTATCCAAGTTGGAGGATGGAAATAGTTTTCCACTAAGTCAGAGCTTTCAGCATAACCGGTTCATGAAGCCGCCTGCACAGATGTGGGAAGGGGGAGAGCAGAAGGTTGGCTCTGTAGTGTAGTTTTTACCCACAGGGTCACTAAACACAGCCAACTTGGGAAATGTTCAAAACTATAAAAATGAAAATAAATGTCCCTGCACAGAGGTAATCATGGTTAATATACTGATCTATTTTTTTTGGGGGGGGGGTGCGAAGGAGGGTGGGAAATAGTACATTCAGATAAAATGCTATTTGACAGCCAGCAGGCCTGTTTTTTATTTATTTAATTATATGAAAAATCAATGGGTACTTTCTGTTGTAAAATATATAAACAACACAGAGCCCAATAGCACCACCTCCCTTTCCAGAAGAAACTATCAGGAGTATTTTTCACCTGCCCCTCCGCTGTGGTCCAACCCTTTCTCCAGAGGGAAGTGTTCAGCTCCAGGTTGAAACCTGAGTTTCTTGGCCTGAAGCCCTGGTGTTCCAGAGCATGATTTGAAAGCCACCACTCTAATGAGATTGAGAATCACCGAATGTTAGACATATTAGGAACCTCAGAGATCTTCTGGTCATACCCTCTCATTTTACAGATGAGAAAACTGAGGCCCAATAATCATTAGTGAGTGCCTTGTCCCAGGTCAGTCAGCTAGTTAGAAACGAAACTGAAATTTCAGGGTTCTGGTTTGTGTCTTTCTTTTTAAGTGAAGATGTTGATCTACTTTTAAAAACAAGAACGACGGCCAAGTTTTGGTCTGGATTCAGTTGCAGAAAGCTGAATCCACTCCTATCTAGTTCAAGCAGAAAGGAATTTGTTGGAGGGCATGAAAATGCTTACAGAAATCATTAGGTGATCTAGAAAGACCTTTAGGTTCTGCCCTCAGAAACAACTCTCAGAGCCACACAACAGATCTGGGACTCCAGGAAGCTGCGGTCTCTTCTGACATCTGAAAGCCACCTAGCAAGTTAAGGAGCTGACGCCACACTGCTGGGTCAGGAAGCGCCATTTATTGATGCTGTCTTGCCACAATCTTCTCCAGCAAAATAGTTTCTCCATGAGAAGTCAGTTGAGGCACAAGATACTGCCATGGAATAGCCAAACGCCTCCTTGGCTGTGCTGCCAGAGCAAACAACAGAAGCACAGAATCCATTACTTTGCCTTTCATACCTAGCTGCAAGGGAGTCTGAAAAAGGACTCCTCAACTTTCCAGTTCCTGCAAGACAGAAATGCTTGTGGGGAGGAAGCTGGAATGGATGATGGATACGAATTTACTATGTCTCCTGAGCAATTTAGTAAACAGATCAAATGATAAGAAACATACTCAAGTTCTGTTTATGGTCATGGAAGGTAGACTAGCAGAAAAGCAAAAAACAAAAGCAAGAACAAGAGAATTGTACAAAATATAAGAGACAGAAAAAGAAGAGCATCGGCCTGTGGACTGAAGGGTTCCAGGTTTGATTCTGGTCAAGGGCATATGTCCAGTTTGCTCCAGGCATATTTGCATAGCCCTGAGTTTCGATTTGCCTGGGTTAGTAGGGTGAGGTTTATTTAAGAACATTTAGCATGATTGAATTGAAAATGAAAAGAAGGAGAGGGTTAAAAATTCAGAGAGGGATGGCATGAAGTATAGTGATCAGCAAATTTAAGTACTTGGCAATAGGTGATCAGCAACCTGCCCAGGCCTTGAGCTGGTCAGGTAGGTCAGCACCTCTTACAGAGTGGCTGCTTGTGGAACATTCTACTCCATGGTATAGAGCCAGGGCAGAGAGTGGAAACCTAAGAAAGTAAAGATATGATTCTCTCTCTGGAGTTGTTTTGTTTTCTATCCAGGTGGTTAAACCCTAGTAGAAAACAGTTTCTGAGCATATATAGAAATGGCGATGGAATACAGGATCATGTGCCAGGTGACATAGTGGATTTCTGAGCAGCCGGGGGTTCATGGAGTGGGGAGGGGGCTGTGAAGGCAGTCAGGGCTTCTGGGAATAGCTGAGGTTTGAACGAAGACTTGAAAGAAGAATGGACTAGATTGTGTAAGAATTGGGGGATGCTGTCTTAATTTAGGTTTTTGTTCCCAGACCAAGTGCCTTTGACAAGGACTTGGGAATTCCCCTGGCCATAAAGAAAACATTTAGGGCCATGTACTGTGTTCAAAAGAGGCAGTGTGATGAGTGGTTAGGGTTGTAGGCTTTTTTCCACCCTGTTGCCTGGGTTCATATTCTAGCTCTACCCTTTATAGCTCTGTGCCTCGGGGTTGATGATAGTTCCCATCTTATAGGATTGTGGTAAGAATGAAATACAGGGTGTCCCTCCCCAACCCCCAATGTACACACACTTTAACAGTTGATAACTCACTTAATTTTTACTCCTTTTCAGGTTTAACTAATTTGAAATAATGGGTGAAGCCAGACTAAGCTTTGAACAAAGAAAATTTATCCTAAAGTGCTACTAGACTTTTTTTTTTAATGGGGATATATAAAAGATAAAACCGCCAACACAATCGATGAATTGAGGGCACACAAACACTGAGTGAAATGATTCTTGATGTTTGTGATTCCATTGCTTTGAGTTACCAGCAGAGCCTGGACCAGAATGGTCATCAGTTTGAAAACAGGCATTGACAAAAAAATTACTCATTTTTATAGGTTCTTTCACATTTTGAAAATGAACTGTACGTTAATAAACACTGACTTTATAATCATTCAGAAGTGTGTGTACATTTTTTGGGACACCCTGTACGTCGTTATATGTCTGGTGCTTCTAACAACGTCCAACACAGAGCGAGGGTCCAAAGTTGATAGTTAATCACCCTGATGGCGCTGAAGATGGGTGATGTCACACCCTCCCACACAAGTGGGACTGAAGGCAGTGTGCTGACTCATGCCCAGCAAGATAAAGGCACAGGGACCACTCTGGGTGAGTGTCTGGGGGCCCTGGGCTACAGCAGTCTGGTGGGCGTGGGCAGCTGGGATAGGGTACAAATGGGAGGTAAATGTAGGGATGAGGGGTGGCTTTCCTCCTCTTCCCCTTCGTTCTCCTTTCCACTCGGTTGGCCCTTCCAGCTGGAGGATGCCCGTTCCCACAGCAAAGGCACACTAAGCCCCATTTGCCCATTCTTGTCTGGCGCCCAGGAGCAGCAGGCTGAGCCAGGCTGCCCTGCCTTTGAACTTGTGCTCAACTACCTGCTTTAATTAGATGATAGGTGGTTTCCCTTATCTTCCTGAGAGAAGATTTCTCTTTTCAGGTGATCGGCTATTGACGCCAGTGTGGGGTTAGAGTTTCTACTCCCATTTCTCCCTCAGGCCCTGTTGCTGGGTGTCTGGAGAAAAATCACATGTTTATGCAAGTGATGGGTGAGGCGCTTGGCACATCTGGGCGACTGATAACCTGCCGTGCCTTTTCAGGCATTCAAAGCACTTGCGCATACAATCTGATTTGATCCTCAAAGCAATGCTGTGACATCCTGGGAATGTTATCCCATTTCATAGATGGGGGAAGTAAGGCTCCAGGAGGTGGGGTGTTGGTTCAGGGTCAGACAGCCAGCAGGTGACAGAGCTGGGAGTCACATCCGGGTCATGCCAGCGTCCATTTAGATTTGGTTTTCAATAAGGCTTTCTGTTGGTTCAGTTCACTTCAACAACTGTGTTGTGTTCTGCAGTGTTGTGTTAGCCACTTCAACATAACACAACACAACACTTGCCAGCACTCGGATCCTTCCCCCAAGGAGGAGACACTGAGAGGCAGGGAGTCCTGACGTGGGAGAACTTGACCTCTCCATGACCCAGTGTTTTGGAGTTGGAGAAACTTTGGTTACGTGACTTCATTGGCCGGCTAGTTTTCAGTTTGTGGATTTTCATTCTCAAGTTTCAGGGAGCAGAGATAAAAACTGAGCCGCATTGTTGTCTTCCTGAGCCCTTAGAAGAGTCATCTAGTGATGAGTGGAAGATGGGTTAAAAGTTAACATTCCAGTAATGGTGTCTTAATCTTCAGGGAAAACATTGTTTTCTACAATCAAGAGTTTCTGCCTTTTGTCTTATGACGCGCTTGTTGCCAAAATCTACGTGCGAGGGAGATCCCACCCTCCCCTCGACTGCCGCCCACCCCGAGGAGAAGCATGTGGCCGTTCTGGGTGCCACTTTGACTCATAAGTGCTTTTTTAAGGTGCTGGGATGGAAAAGGAGTAACCCAAGCCTGACCTCAGGTATTAGTCCGATACCCATGGATGCTGACTTGAATCAGGGCGTGCAGTTCTCGGGGCATTTGCTCAGGAGTGCGCCTGCGCTGTTACATCATCACCCTCTCCTCTTGTGTCATGGTAGCTGGCTCCTCAGTTGGAATTCTATGTTGGCCAAAGCACAGGGAATCTGGAGCCGTGGCCAGGCGAGCAGGTTGCACCCGTACAGTTCTGCCCAGCAAATGTTCGTGGAGAGCCGGCCGTGCAGAGAGCTTTAGTCCCATTCATCTTGGTGATGACTTGCCCTGGGAAAGTAGTCATCTAACTACAAGTGCTTAAAATATATGTGACCACAAATCTTTTTGTCTGGATTCTGCGCGTGGCAGAATTTGGAAAGAGATGCATTCTTTTCTTTTCCTGATCTTCATCACTTAAAAACCCCATCAAGCTAATTTGTTTAGATTAGGGGTGGGGAACCTTTTTTCTGCGAAGGGCCATTTGGATATTTATAACATCATTCGAAGGCCATACAAAATTATCATCTTAAAACATTAGCCTGCTATATTTGGTCAGACATTTAATGAACTCACCCCTAATGCCTTGGCAGGGCCAGACCCAATGGTTTCACAAGCTTTATACGGCCCTCGGGCCGGATGTTCCCCACCCCTGGTTTAGATGAATGGGGCAGAGAAGAGGCTAGGACTAAAGACCTCGAATCCTATCACTCATCACATCCCACTGACTGAGGCATTGGAAGCTATCTGCGTTAGTTCCTTTCTTAGTTTCTTATTTAGCTCATCAAGTTTAGGGGTGTCAGCGTGTCAGGCTTTGAGTGTGGGTCACCTGGAGAGAAGGTTCTGGAGTGGGTCAGCCTCCCATGAGGAAGGAAGGCCTTGCCCCAAACTGAACTTGGAGCAAGTGAGATGTTAAATGAGTAGAGCTGCATTCCGCACCCGCTCCTGGGCCCGCGGTGTTACCTGTGGTGAGCGCCTGGGCTGATTGCATGAGTTCAGTGTCGCCATGAACTGCTGGCCCCCAGCCTGACATTCCTCTGCTGGCTCCAGCCACAGATGCTCCATCTTGCTTTCACCCATTCTCACATTTTCTACATCCCCATCCCAAGTACTCATTTCACTCTTGATCTCCTCACAGACACATCCTCACTCACACGTTTGTTTTCCTGTTTGGCGTTGCTCTCTGTCCGGCTCACTTCTCTGAGCTTCGAGATGCCTGTGTTTTGGGAATGATGGAGAAAAACCACCACCTGCCTCTACTGCTACACCTGCCTTCCCAAAGCCCTCCTCTGGCTCAGAGTGCAGTTTCCCTGCCACCCATCCCAGGTCGGTAGAGATGGCCAGTCTCTCCCCGTTACTGTACAGAAAGGTGTCTTTATCCAATTTGACGGTTGCTGTTATGTGGTGAAGCCTTCATAAAAGTCGTGATTTATGAGATGTGTATGGCTGTGGTTATTTTTTCGTTTTCTGTCTTTTTTTTCTTTTTCCTTTTATTTGGTCATCTATCAGGGAGAGAAAAGGCAGGCCTGATAATTTCTTGGCACATCCTGTGTTCACTTAAGAATGTCAGCTGTGGGCCTGTCAGGAAGTTATTTCTCGGCTCGGTTTCTCCCTCATTTTACCCCGCTATGGACCACCCCCGCCCCTCCCCCCCTCCCCCGCACACAGGCAGAGGCTCTGCTCTGTCCTGCAGGCTGGCGATAAGGCCGGACACTGTGCGGGGTGGAGCGTGGCCCCTAGTGTGGCCCGCGGACTCTTACACTCCTCGGCGCCCACATGTCCAGCTCTCTGTCGGTTCTTGATTGCTTAATAGGAAGGGGCAGGCTGGGTCCGTTCAGGAGGTTTCCAGAATTTTCTTTGTTCTTGAATACAGCACCCTTAATCCTCTTAGTTGTGTTTTTTTTTTTTTGCCTGGCCACTTTAGAAATCTCTCTCTCTCTCTTTTTGGTCTTTTTCTTTTCTGTAAAGTATGTCCATGTTAGATAAAAGGCTCTTGAATAGAGGGCCTAGCAGGTTGGGTATTGGCTGCTGAAACAGGCTAATTGGAGATAGAAGCAAGTTGTCACAAAGGTGTCTGGGGTGGGGTGGAGGGTGGGGAGGAGGATGATCCCCAGTAAATGCCAGGTTGACTTTTCCCACCTGCCCCTCCTCCTGCTTTTATTACGAGCTGCTTGCAGAAATGCATCCGGTCTTTGCCGAGCCCCACAATAGCGTTAACCAGGCTGTGCCCTGCATCTCAAGCACCTGGTTAAGACCTCATTCTGTGTCTGGAAAAGTTCCCTGCTGAGCCCCAGAGGGTGCATAAATGTCTTTAAGCCACAATGGGTGGCCGGGCAGGGGCCAGGAAGCTGGCCTGCCGAACTTGGGCGTGCACCCCTCGGTGAGGCCGAGCCATTGGACTTTTAGTTGGGAGCAGTGCTGGCCAGCAGGGGGGTGGAGAGTGGTCCCCGCGTCTGCCCTGAGTCCCTCTGTGTGGGACTCTACCCTCTCCAGGTTTGGAATAAAACCCCTTTCTTTTACCTAGAACCCCCCCCCCCCCCCCCCCATTTTTAGACACTCATCTTTCCTGCTCCCTGACAATGAGAGCAAAGTGGGAGTGAGCTGAGACTGATGCGGGATCTCGTCACCCTGGAGCGGGTGAAGCACGGTGGCCTGGGCAGTTAGTCCCGGAGTCCCCACCTCCAAACACCGAGCGAACATGGGTTTTGCCTTCTAGTTGCTTAAAATCTAAGGGGGATGCTGCTTTTGTGAGCGCCCCGGGATCCTTTGGATTTGAGCATTCTGTCGTCCCAAGGTTAATTGGTTGCTGGTCCCATACCTGCTACTGCCAGGTGCCTGTTACCTCATTTCCAGTCATGCTGCCATCGTCCATCAGAACCTCTCATCTGTTTCCACTGTGGCTTTCTCTCTGGCTTCCCTCCACTCCGGACGCTCATGCCCCCTGCTCAAGGCTCCTGGGGTGCTACCGTGGAATTCCAGCCTCCTGTCATACAGGTCCCCATGGGCCTGAGCTCCAGGGAGCCTGCCCCCAAGTCCCTCTGTGTGGGACTCTGTCCTCTCCAGGTTTGGAATAACCCCCCTTTTCTTTTACCTAGAAAACCCACCCGTTTTTAGAGGGTCCTCTCAAATAGCTCTACCTTGGCCTGGAAGCCAGTCCTGCTGCTGTCTTTCCCCCAGGTGGTGACACCTGTCTCCTTTCAGCCCCCAGTCCTTTGCTGCTTCCTTTATTATTGGCTAACACAGTGGTCGGCAAACTCATTAGTCAACAGAGCCAAATATCAACAGTACAACGATTGAAATTTCTTTTGAGAGCCAAATTTTTTAAACTTAAACTTCTTCTAACGCCACTTCTTCAAAATAGACTCGCCCAGGCCGTGGTATTTTGTGGAAGAGCCACACTCAAGGGGCCAAAGATCCACATGTGGCTCGCGAGCCGCGGTTTGCCGACCACTGGGCTAACAGATCGGTTCTCCTGGTCCTTCCTGTTCCTGTCCCATGTGCCCCACTAGAAGCAAGGTTCGATGTGGAGGGCCAGGACTGTCGATGTCGCTGCTGTCCGTTAGAACCTCCTGGGACAAAGGAGATATTCTGTGCTGTCTGGCCATGTGGTGAATGAGCATTTGAAGTGGGACTAATGCAACTGGAACTGAATTGTTAATAACAACTTAAGTTTAAGTGGCTACAGGTGGCTGGTAGCTGTCTCTTGGGACACTGCACACGTGTGTCTTACTTATCTTGATGTTTTCAGAAGCCCTTGCTCTGTGCTCCGCACACACGACAAGCCTCACAAGGGACGAGGAAGGCAGCGGGAATCACCTGGGTATATCGTTCTATTAGCTGTGTGTTCTTTGCCTATTTTCCATGCAATTTGATTGTTAAGTTAGATTCAGTAGATTGTATACTTGAGCACCACCAATGCTTTGGGGGATACAAAGATGAATAAACATGGTCTCTTCCTGCAAAGGGACTTGAATCTCATAGGTAAATATCGAGTGATAATGGGAAGCAGAATGAAATAAAGTGCCGCTGTTCAGGGGCAGTTCACTTCCCGTGCCGGTGCAGAGAAAGGAGTCGTTCATGGTGACTGAGGGGAGATGGCATAGCATGTTCATTCATTCACTCAGCAGATAATTCTTGACTGTCACTTAGGACCCAGGTACTGGGAATATAGTCTGTGAACAAAATAGACAAAACTCCTGACCTCATGAGGCTTAGTTTCTGGTGGGAGGGAGACAGACAAGAAATAAAACAAGTAAATCATAGAGTGTGTGAGCAGGTAGGTTAGGAGAAGGCCCCCCCGTGGGCCTGCCCGGGAGCGCTGGGGTTGCAGTTGTTAAGTAGGTGGGTCATGGAAGGCCTAGTGACATTTGCACAAGGACATTTGGACTGAGGTGTGAGGTTTGGACTCATGAAGGACAAAGAGGCAGAAGGCTCATCCTAGGGAAGGAGCAGCCTGAGTGAAGGCCTGGGGCGTGGAAGTGCAAGCAGGTTGCCAGCATGGCTGGAGCTCCGAGTGGTTGGATGAATGGGAAACAGGGCTGCAGAGGGAGCGTGGAACCCGGTAACAACGGTTGAAACCTTGAAATCTCTGCTGATTTTTGATGTCTTGTCTTCCTGTTTCAAATGTCAGCCCCCTCCGTCACCACCCCAAGGACAATGGTCCCAGTTATTACCTCTCATTTCTCTTCCCACAAGGTTTCATTCCAAGTAGCTGCTTAGAAATTGTGTTAATTAAGGGACATTTAAAACTAAGCCAAATCTTCTTTGATGAAATTTTGCAAAAGAGAAGGTCTGATAAGATCAAGCCTGGGCTAATTGTACCCCTGGATCTTATTTCATTTCTAGGTCTCTGTGCAGACTGAGGGCTCTGTAGGGCCCCAGGTGGCTCAGTTCCCGTGTTTTAACACAGTCCTTTGAACTGGATCGTCTTTGGGACACAGAGAAGGTTTAGGGGAGCGAGGGCCTCTGAGTAACAGGAACAGAATGCTAGACCAAGCAGCTCTTTAGAGGGCCAGGGTTTTTGGCCAGGGAGAGGAATGCCACATTTCCCAGCAAGTCTGGAGACCCAGAGACATGATGACTGGATGGGAAGTGAGTCGCCTTGAGCTGCAGGTGCTGCTTGGAGAACAGCTGTGCTAGGTGATCATAGTTTCAGGTGTATCCTGAGGATTAAAAGCCCAGATTTCACACAGGAAGAGAGAACTAAGTGCCTTTGGCAGAGGGCAAGAAAGGGCTTTTAAAACAGATTGCTTATCAGCCTGTTTTAAGGTGGCTTGGGAACTATTGATATTTACAGTGATAAGTGCATTAGATGAATTAGGTGTCACTGCCTTGGAGAAATACTGATTTCTCTCCAGAAAAAAACACACTGACTTTTTTAGACTTCTACTTTTCTAAAAGCAACATTGACCACAGCAAGCACATGGCGGTATGCCAGGGGGCAGTTGTGTTCATGGGCACATCTTCAGTGCCAGTTGCCATCAGAGGAAGGTTTTCCCCCAAATGAATGCTCACAACTAACCACAGACGGCTAAGTCACTCCAGGGCTCGGCGCACCCGTGGGCCTGCCCGGGAGACTTGCTCATGAGGCAGCGTGGAGTTCGCTGATGAGCTGCACGTAGATGTTGGCCTTGCAAGTACCATGATCGGTCATGGAAAGTGTATGGCTCAGGTCTGGATCCAGTGACGCTGAGACCTGGCTCCTCCTTCCCTTTCTAAACATCTTTATGTTGTTGGACACTGTCCACCATTCCCTTCCATTTGAAATGCCCTAACTTTAGTGTTACAGTTATCATTGCTCTGTAACAAATTGCTCCCAAATTTAGCCCTTATTATGCTCAGGGCATCACTGGGTCAGGAATTCGGACAGGGCAGAGCAGCCCCAGCTGGTTTCTGCTTCACCAGGTTTAGGGCCTCAGCTGGAGAGACTTGAGATCTTGATGGTAACTTGATGGCAAAGGAGAGGACTGGAATCATCGGAAAGCTTATTCCCTCGTGTGCCTGGTGCTTGGGCAGGGATGGCTCGAAGAAAGGAGCCCACCATGGGGTCTCTCCATATAACGCTGGGCTTCCTGACAACGTGGCAGCTTGGTGGCTCAGGGTTCCAACTGTGATTGTTCTAAAGAACAAGCTAGAAGCTGCCGTACCTTGTATGACCCAGCCTTGGAATTCGCACAACATCCCTTCTGCTATACTCCATTGGCTGAAGCAGTCAGGAGCTTACCTAAATTCAAGGGAAGGGACATAGAACAAGGGGCTATATGCTGTAGTTGATTAAACAGTTTTTTTCTTCTCTCCTGTTTCCTTTGGCTGTTGCTTTGGGTTTCCCAGAGATATTGTGATTCCTCCTGTCCTTGTCCCTGCTTTTCCTTTACCCCCCCACCTGAACCACTCCCATGATGTTCGTGGCCACCGAGACATTGGTGAATTCAGTCTGGGTCCCCTGTCCTGATCCTTCTCCGGAGCTCAAGTACAAATACACAAATTGTCCCACGGGCACCGCACATCTAACATACCCAAACCGAACACATTTATCATGCCTCCACATACCTGCTTCTTCTGCATGCCTTATCTCAGTTGGTGACACCGCCATTGGCTCAGCCACCCAGTAAATTCAAAACGCCTTCCTTTCCCTCATCTCTGCTTCTGGCCATTTACCCAGTGCTGATAATTTTGTCTCCTGCTCTCTCTTAAATCTTTTCCTGTTTGTTATGCAAAAGATCCTTGCTTTAGTTCAGGGTCCCTTCATCTTGGACTATTATGATAAGCTTCTAACTGTCTCCCCGTCTCTACAGAGTGACTTATCTAAAACACAAAGCTGGTCATGCTATTCCTCCACTTAAAATCGCTTACCCCTTATTGAAAGGGTGAAGTCCAGTCTCCTTGGTTATGTGTACAAGACTCTATGGGATCGAACCCTTGCCTCCTTCCATATCTTCCATCAAACCCTCCTTTCTACTTGGTTTCTGGCTGGGCCAAACTTAGTGCCTGAAATGGACGCGATAGTTCATACCATTGTGACTGCCTGCCCTTCTTTCTTGTCTTCCTGGAAAACTCCTGTTCATCCTTTAAAACCCCAGGGAGGCATCTCCTATTTGAAACCTTCTCTGACTAACCTGACAGAGTTCATCACATTTCCCTCTGTATATTTTGTGTACTTTTGCCATTGTGTGTTTTTGTCAGGCCTCTGTGAGATCTTTAAGGTTAGAGAACGCAATCTTTTAGTTTGGGCTCCTGCATCCCGGTGGGGACTAGGTAGTCGTTCAAGCTTGATGTCGAGTGGAATGAATCAGGGGCAGTTGATGCAGACCCTGGTATTATCCCTGAATCTGTGATTGCCAGAGGTTTCAGGCCCCTCCCTGTTTTCCTAGACCTTTCCAGTGTTTGCTTGTCAGGAGTCACCAATTGTCCCTCTTTGCGTGTAAAGATGCCTCTCCCAAACCGCCAGCTGTGTTTCTCCCAGGGGGAGGGGAGGGTTTGTGACCCAGGCCAGCAGGATCTCTCAGTTGCAGCGCTGTCTGTGTGCTCTGTGGCTCTCGACCAGAACTCTGGCCAGCTGTTCTTCTTAGGAACGAGGCCTTTTATCTTCTTGGTGCTTATGTCAGCTTAGCAACAAGGAGTGCTTGGAATTACCCAAGGGGAAAGAGAGGAGACAAGGAGGGTGGCTGGGGACCTTCACTCATCCACCATCCTGGTCATTCAGAGCAGGAAATATTCCTGCACTCATTCAGCTCGTGCTTACTGATTGCCTACTGTGTGCCAGGCACTCTTCTACATGCTAGGAATACAGTGGTGAACAAAATAGACAAAAGTTCTTAACTTTAGGAGGCTTCCGTTCTAGGAGGGTGAACTCATCACATCCCTCCCTTTCAGGTTTCCATTCTGGGGGCGCGTCCTGACTGTGGCTGATCGGGCTGTGAGTCCCTAACTCAGTACCTTTGCATAGCAGGCACTGAACAAATGTTTGTGGTGGGAATGAATGAGTGTCGTTGGACAAATGAGGTTTAACCGGGCATATTTTTCTTCCTTGAGGGATGGGAACTAGATTTTATTAAGCATTGCCAGGTGCAGGGCAATTTCCCCATAGAAGATCCTGGTCTTCCAGGCAGAAGTGCCCTTCAGAGAGGCCGGGCGCCGCTGGCGGGGCCGTGTGGCTGATTCGACAGCCCTCCAGAGTGAACTACAAAACGAGCCCTCCGCGTTTCAGCCGACATCTACGGCTCCCCAGTCACCTCTTTGCCTCAATAAACAGCCAGCCCAGACCAGTTAGCCAGGCTGGGCACGTTGGGGAACATATCTTTCCTTTCTCTCTTTTCCGTGTTTGGTGGCCTAGTGCAAGTGTTTAAAATAGAACAGACATCATGGCTATAAAACATCTGTAACATTACACATTTAGTAAAGTTCCTGGCAGCCTGCGCTCTGCTTGATGGGTGATGTTTTTATTGTAACTGTTGTTTCATTCCCCCCCCACCCCCCCCCCGTTGATCCCTCTGGAAAATAAAGTTTTCTTTTATGTGACGATTTATAGAAATATGTTACTGGCACAAGGAGAACACAGACATATTAGGATATTGGTGTCACAGAGAAATACTACCTCTGAGGCATGGGCAGCTTCATCTTTGTTAGAGAACGACCTTTCTCATTTGGAACAATCTGTTACGTAGAGTAAGGGGCTGCCCAGGTTCAGGTAGATAAAGACACAGCTTTGCATGGAGATAGAATTTTTGCTGGAGCATCTTCAACCCTTGAAATACCATGGTTGCGCAGTACCACTGCCGGGAGTGGGTTGACTCTGGGTGGTGTCGGGGAAAAAATCTGAGGGAGGTGGAATTGATAATAATTGGGAGAATTGGTAATAACTAGTCCTTAAATGTACAGAGCACCTGCCTTTTCCAAGTGCATTTCCTTCTGTTGTTTAGTCTGTGGGGTAGACAGGGAAGGTTTGATCCCCATTCACAGCCAAACAGATAGAGGCGAAGTCCCAGGCAGGGAAAGGACTGTGGTAAGGAGGGAGAAGGGGAACTTTGTGCGTCAGTTATCCCAGCTCTGTGCCGAGCACATTCCATATATTAGCTCTTTTAATCCCATTTTGTAGAGAGAGAAACTCAAGTTCAGAGATAGTTACTTGCCAGGTTCACCTAGTATATATGTGGCAGAATTGAGGTTCCTGGGTTTCTTTTCTCTCTCCTCCCAGCTTCAGGTGCTGGGATTGGAACCTGGTCCTCTCATCTCCAGTTTCCAAATCTGGTACTCTTCCCAGACTCAAGGCCCTCTTGGATTTAGGAAGATTCACCTTCCATCTCTTGAGAAATGAGACATTTAATAAAAGGTGGAGAGAATTGCTCGTGATTATCTTGGCTTCCCTCTTGCGCTGCAAACACTTCTTTGGGTCCCTCCTTTTCCCTCAAAGGAAGTTACTTGTGGCAGGTGGCAGGGCGCCAGACCAGCACATGCTGGGGGTGAGGGGGTTGACTTTTTTCTTGACAGATAAAATTTATGACCTAACAGATGGCTGAGTGTTTCCGAAGACGACCACGCCAAGAGTGCAATGTGCTTATCTTTCCTTATGCCTTCTCCACCTGCCCCCACATTCCCGCCCACCCCGTGGATGTTTCTGGAACAGTAGAATGGCAGAGCAGGGAGGGGCCTGGTCATGGGGGAGCTGACACCAGGCCACACTAGGACTGGTGTATAGGTGTCTTCTTCCCAGTTCATGCTTTGTAGCCGCTCTGGCCTGTGCCTCCTTGCCACCATGTAAGCATTCAGGTGACACAGCACCCCCACAGTGTCCCTGCTTTTCTCTTTAATGGCCCAATTGGAGAGTTGCTCCCCTGGTTAAATCTTGTGAAGGTTTCCCTTGCCTCCCTGGCATGACCTCCCTGCCCAGCCCCTCTCCTCCTTGCATCCCGTCGACACCTTGTGCTGTGGTCTTTCAGATCCACGCGCAACCCTTCAGCCAACATTGAAGATGCCACAGCCTCTGCTGGGGAGGCTCTTCTTCACTTCCTTTCCTGGCTGCCTCCTAATGACCTCCAAGCCCCCCTGGAAGTCATGCCCAGCCCTGTGCCCTCAACCCCACCAGGCTATCATAACACAGCTTTTTACTTGACCATAAGCACCTTGGATACAGAAACCTGGTCTTATTCCACTTAACATCCACAGAGCCTAGCACAGTACTTGGGGCACATGGTAGGTCCTCAAAACCATTTAATGAGAAAATGAATGAATGCCTATGGCTAGCCACCAGACACAGTCCTCTGCGGTTTATCTTCTCTTACCCTCTTGATCAACATTTTCGCTCTTCTGGGATTCAGCACACATTTTTTTGAGCACCTACTATGTGCCAGGTGCTTGTATATACTTACCTCTTGTGATGCTTACAGCAGCTCTGTGACAGACATATAGGTATTGCCCCCACTTTACACATGACTCGCCTAATATTACACAGCTAGAGCAGTGGCTGAGCTGGGACTCAATCCCAGCGCTTTGGGTTCAATCCCAGGCTCCTCCACTCTTCCTTGGCTTTCCCCCTCCTCTGCTCATTATGATAATAATGAAAAGGAATCTTTGCTTTGTAGAGGTCTCCATCTCCCCCACCTTTCTCCCTTAGGATGGCAGAAGCGACCTCTTATAGAGCCCTGATTGCACATTAGAATCTTCGGGGAAATGTTTAAACAATCCCGATGCCCGGGCCTCTCCGTGGACCCGTGAGGCAGACTCCCCCAGGGTGGGGCCCCGTGTCAGGTTCTAATGACTCCCCAGGTGATTCTGCGGGGCAGGCAGGGTTGAGCACGCTGTACCTCGGGAGTGTCAGTGAACCTGCAGCCTGGCTGAGCTCCGTGGATTAGGTAGAACTGGCTCATCAAGAACTGATTGCCATGTGCATCTAAAATATGTTAATGGCGGTAATCAAGGCTAAGGGTTAAGGCTGCCATTTCGTTCTTTTCATGAAATCAACTGGAGGGTTTGGGGGGTGGGGCACCTTGGCTTCAGAGCCTGTCTACAGCAAAGTTTTTATTTTTTTCTCTCCTTAAAGAGCCATTCAGTTGTTGCTGATGACAAGGGGCCTCATCTCGCAGGTGGCTCCCAGTTTACCAGAGGGTGGCTTCCAGGAGTCATCTCTTGAGCAGTCTTCCCCAGGACACAGTGGACCTCCTGGGTGACGCTGGGTTTTCCTTAACCAAGGGTCTGTGCTCCTGCCCATCCTTTCTGACATGGCTTCTCAGCCCGGCCCTTGAGGTTTCCTCGCGTCACATGGAGGACCCAGAGGCCCTCCAGGGTGGCAGGGAAGGGAGTGGTATTTAGTTCAGGTTCCAAGAGACTTTGAAACACACACCCTTGGCATAGGAACCATCTCTCTGGTAGTTGCTACCCAGGTGACCTGAAAGGTTTTAGGAGAAGAGCAGTTTGGGAAGTAGGAGAGATGCTCTGAACTCATCACCATGGCTGTGTGTTCATAAACCTGCACACAGGCTGGCTTCAGTGACCCTGGCCCGGCCCGTGAGAAGGGGCTCAGGCACCTCTGAGCCGGGACCTGGGCGTTGGGGGGACTCCAGCTGGGGAGAAGCTCTCTGGAAGGTTTGTGTGGAGGCACAGGCTCCGGGTTGGTTTTCCTTAGGGTACCGGGGCCTCCTCTGGGCTGTGTTCTTGGAGTAATGCTTTCACACTTGCTCTCTCTGTTTTACTAAGACCAGGGTCTTATGCCCATATTTCAAAGGTGAAAAGAGAAGCCCAGAACTGTTCAGAGACTTGACCTAACCTCATCGGGCCAGCCAGGGTCGGCTATTCAGTGTGTCTCAGGATACACAGGTGGGCTTGAAAATGCAAAGCCACGTGGACAGAGAGAAGATATTTTAAACTTGTGTTTTCATTTGGACCATTTCTGTAAGGCAGAATCACCTCGGACCTTTGCTTTAGCCAGGGGCCCGAGACCATCGTGTCACCATTTCCAGGGCCCTACCCGTCACCGTGAGTCACCCTCTGCGCCTTCAGAAGAATTCCACTTTGGGTTACGCGCACGGGGCTCCGGAGGCTGGAGCGGCAGGCACAGACGGAAGGACCTGAGCTCCCACCAGCCCGCCCTCCTGGCTGGCCCTCCCTCCCCAGCTCCCTGAGGTTTAGTAAGAATCTGCTTTGGCCGCCTTTCCCTTGCTGGGGCTTAGGAGGCGCCTCTTTCGTGGGCAGAAATGCATGGCTTCCTGGCACATGGAGCAACAGCGAAGCATGCTTACTTAATTTTGCTGCTGTAAAGGTTATGGGTTTTAATTGCATCTACAGATTGGTTGGACACTGGTGAGAGTCTTCGGGGCCTTTCTCATAGTGAGTGCAACTCATCGGCGGCAAGTATTGGGGAGTGGGCTCCGAGAAGGGTGGAGTGATGGGAACATTACCTGTGGATGCAGAGCAGCTCGGTGCCTGTGATTGGGCTGACGGCCAGCCAGCCACCTCACTCAGTATCAGTTGATGCTCGGGTCACGATCCTTAATTTCCTGTGCTTTCCAAGGCAACACTCCATCTCCGCACCTTTTTCTGTTACCTCCCCCAGCCCCAGCCCGAGTGGCACAGTCTAGGATATTACTCTCAGATACCAATCTGTGGACAGGTCAGCCTTGCCAGCTGCAACTTTTCCCCCAAGGGTAAGAGGAAGTAGTATTTTTTAAATTAGCCTCAGAGGGAGCCAGGCAGAGTGCTCAGAGACGAGGGTGGGGAGTCTGAGCTCCCTGCTGCCGCAGCCTGATCATTTCATTACAAGATCACCTTCTCCTTTCGGTGAGTTACTGTTGTTTTAACCAGAGGTAATGCTGTAACCTATGTCGGATAATTGTGTGTAAATTATATTCTAGCACCATATAGAGGAAGGGTATTTTTTTTCCTTCCAATTTTAAAGCTATTTAGAGGGACTGCCAAATTGTAGTCTGAACCCTTGTGCTCTCTGGCTAATAGCTATAGACACGGAGAGAGTACTCTGAGAAACATTTGGGGTTATATTTATAATTAGCTTCCTCTGAAGTTAAATTAATTTCTTCAGTTGGCAGCATCAGATATTGTCTCACCTTTGCCCAGTGGTCAACTGTGGGTGCATCGAGGCCCGTGGAGTTAGCTGGCGGATGAAGCCTCGGGGAGCACACGGGCTTGCGCACTTGGCTTTATCTTAAGCCCTTTTTGCATCCAGACTCTCAACTTAGGGATCTTTTTGGCCGTTAGGAAAAATCCCCCGCTTTATTGAGATATAATTCACATTCCATATAATTGACCCACTTAAAGCGTATATAGTTCAGTGGTTTTTAGTATATACACAGACGTGTGCACCCATCACTGTAGCCAATTTTAGAGCATCACCTCAAAAAGAAACCCCATCACCCCCTTTAAGCCATCACCCGGTCCCTCTCCTCCAGCCCCAATCACCCACTAATGTGCTTTCTGCCTCCATAGAGTTCCCTGTTATGAACGTCCTGTGAATGGAATCATATAATACACTAGTAGCCCATCATGCGATATTGTGCGCAGTAGGCCGCCCGCTGAAGGCAGGCCCGCCGTCTCCTCTCCGGGCCTGCGCTTGGCTGTGGAGGCTGCGGGCCAGCCCCCTCGTCCCCCAGAGGCTCTCCGCGGGTGGGGCGGGACGCTTGCCTCGTCACTGTGGCGACGAAGCAAGCATTCCGCCAGGCTGCTCAGGCTGCCTGCTCTCAGCGGCCGCCTCCTCCCTCCCCCCCAGGACTGGGGGACTGGGTGCTACCATCTTGTGGCTATGGGCGCCACCATCTTTGTGACGGAGTGATGGTTAATTTGCATATTACCCTTTTATTAGATAGGATGGTCTTTTATGACTGACTTCTTTCACTTAGCATAATGTTTTCAAGGTTCAGCCTTGTTGTATTGCATGTGTCAGTACTGTATTCCTTTCTGTGGCTGAACAGTACTGCGTTGTACAGATGCATCACATTTGCTGCCTCCACTTATCCATTGATGGACATTTGGGTCATTCCATTTTTCTAATGCTGCTGTGAAGATTGTGTGTAACAGGTTTTGGGTAGACGCATGTTTCAGTTTCTCTTGGGTGTATACTAAGAGCGGAATTGTTGGGTCATCTAGTAACTCTATGTTTAATCATGTGGACTGTCAGTCCACTGTCAGCAAGAAAAGGGGAGGCCGAGGCCATGGTGCCCTGGGGATCTCCCTAGTAGGTCTCTGTGTTAGTTTCCAAGGGCTGCTGTGACTAATGACCACACTGGGTGGTGGAACAACAGAAATGTGTTCTCCACAGTTCAGCAGTCCAGAAGCCTGTATGCAGGGTGTTGGCAGAGCCTTCTGGAGGCTCTGAGGGCGACACCATCCCAAGCCTCTCTCCTACCTCTGGGAGCTGCTGGCAGTTCTTAGCATCCCTTGCTTTGCAGACCATCACTCCAGCTTCTGTATCCATCTTTACATGACCTTCTTTGTGTCCCCTTTCCTCTTCTCATAAGGACACGTGTCATTGGATTTAAGGCCCACCCTATCTATATCCAGGGTGATTTCATCTCAAGATATTTTACTTAATTACATCTGCAAAGATCCTATTTTCAGGTAAGATCACATTCTGAGGTTCCAGATGGACCTGAATTTTGATGGGGACTGTCGTCAACTTGCTATAGTCTCTTTCCCACCTGTGATTCTGGAACCATTTGGAGAAGATCCCTGTACCTGACCTGTATTCTGGTTTTGTATGTTAAGTGAGTGTTGCCACTGGATTCAGACGTGATGGTGGTAGTTGTGGTGGTGGTGGTGGCAGCGTAAGAGGGAGGAGAGAAGGATGAGAGAGGAACTAGGAGAACTTAGGTGTATTGGAGGACAGGCCCCTTGGAAGAAACACCCTAAGGAGTGGAATTAGGACGGCTGTGACGTCAGTCAGCCTGGCTAGAACTTTGCCACATAAAGATGGGGCTTAATTCTCAAATGCAGAGTGACACAGGACAGCCATGTGCTCACCAAATTCAGAATCTGGGATGAAATCACATGGTATCGGCCTACTTCACCCCTGTCACTCTGCCTTGGCTTTAACTATCACCTGATTCATCCCACTGGGACTTGATTTTTCCATCTGCATTATGGGATGGTGGACAGTCTGGTCCACCCAGCGCTAGAATTCTAGCATCTTTCCTGGGTCTCTCACCTTGGGGTTCCCAGAGATGAGAGAGCACCGGTCAATGAGCCTGTGTTCCTGGGCAGTGAGCATGGCTTATTTGTTTCAGGGGAATTTGAACTCTTTTCAGGAACATGATGATGGCAAGAGCTGACAATTTCTCCAGGCCTCTCTCATACCCACTTAATGCTCCTCCGAGCTGTTTCCTGCCTTTCCACGCATTTGTAAGGGTTAAGAAATATTTGCTGTTGTTTTCTTGTGCGACAATTAATACTTTGGGGCCAGTGCTATTGTTGGAGCTAAGTTTTCTCCTTCAGTCTCATTTTCAAGTGTAATTTCTCTTTTCACTCCATACTGAACACACACACACCTGCTTTATCCTATTTTTATAAAAATACAACCAGGGCCCCCTCTCGGAGGGACCATTTCAGATGGCCACACATTTTTAAAAAGGGAATGTATGAATTTGAAAAAAAGAAAAGAAAAAGAAAAAGCCAGCTCTCAGGTCAGAGGCTCTAGGTGGCGTGTTCTCTGCAATTCCAGTTAGCAGCTGGCGTCGGCCAGTTCTTTCATGTAAACAGCAATTTTCTGAACTGGAATGGTGCTGGGGTTTTCTTTGTGGAGCCAAGAGGTTTGTGGAGAGAGCAGTGCTGTTTAGTTAAATTATGGGTCTAGATGCAAGACTGCAGCGTTGAGTTGTGAGTCTGAACACTCCCCACTTCCCTATGTGTAACACACACACACACACACACACACGTTCATACACACATACATGTGTGCACGTACACACACACACACACACACACACACACACACACACACACCACTTCCCGGAGTGCTGCCCTACGCCACAGGAGGGCATCTGTTGAGGGCAGGCTGTCCCCCAGAGGTGCAGGGCTCGTGGTGGGTATCTGGTGTCTCTGAGAGTGGGAAGCATTTGCATACTGAAGTGTTTTCTGCAACCCCTCCACCAAGAACTCCAAGCCAAGGAAATCTAAGATCGGTTTCCTAATGGGTTTTGGGCTGTGCTCTCTCTCTGGAACAGATGGGCCGCTCTTTCCACCCAGGTGCACCCCGGGGGCCACGCAGGCCGGCTTCCCCCCATCTTGTGTGCTTAAGTGCCGCGTCGGTGTGAAGGCTGTGGGTTAGGAAACAGTTACCGGCGGGCTAACAGGAAGACGACACAGGTGGCTCTCTGTCTGCATTGTGGGTGGGGAGGATTTTTTTTTTTTTTATAATGCAAAGGCTGTAGAGCCAGGGAGCAGTGGGTAACTTGTCCTGCTCACTGTGTCCAAGATCAGAAGAGGGTTAAAGTTCTGGGGATACCAGATGATTCCTGGCGCAAATAGAAGCCAAGACTCAAGTATTGGGATTAGAGTTACCCCCCAAAACACACACACACACACACGCACACACGTACGTTCACAGAAAATTGGCTAATATTGATGAGAATTTGAGGACCTCCATTTTGTCCCCTGAGAACCTGGACACGACATCCCCGCCTTGTCCCCTTCCCGCCCAGTCCTCCTTGGCGGCCGTGGAGATGCAGGGGGAATGGAGGGAAAATGTGTGATTCTAGGGTCCTTGCCTGCTTCCCGAGTCCCTCTCCAGGATGCAAGTCCTCAAACAGTGCACAGTCCATTTAGCAGCGGTGCCACCAGGACTCCCCAAGCAAATCGCTCCCCTTCCTCCTTGTGCGCCCCAGGCGGGAGAGGTCACAGCAGAGCCCCGCTGCCCCCAGCTATGCTCCGCTCTCCTGCAGCCCAGACATCGGTGAGCAGCTAACCAAGTGTTGCACATCTTCCCACCGGCCTTTTCACGTTCGGAAGGCTTTGATTAAACCAGTTTCCTTTTAGTGTTTGCTGCAGAGTGGGATCCATCACCGTAGCTGAGCTGGTTCCCGGAGAGGATGTTTTAATAACTTGAATACTTTGTCTCATTGGCTGGGGCCTGGGATTTCTCATCCTTCTTTGGAAAAAAAAAAAAGTGTTTTAAATATATTTTTTTAGGACCATGTAGATTTATAGCTGGGTGTCTGCCCCAGTGTTTAGGACTCCGAGGCTTGGCAAGTTTACGGCTGTGAGGCAACAGTGGAGGGTGCAAAAGGGGACCTTTCCATTTAACCAGTTACTGGGGAATGAGCATTCTGTTGACTTACGTTATTTGGAATGCAGACATGCTGACTGTGTAATTTTCTGGGTCCATGCGCACATTTGGAATATAAACAAGGCCTGCTCTATACCCACCTGCTTTAACAATGTGTAAGTGAGACCATGGGGTTCATTTTGCGGAATGCCTCTCCAGAGTTTCTTTAAGTCGAACACTCCACTTGTGCATGTTCTTAAATCACATTAGTATTTCTTTATAGATATTTAGTTATGAATGAAAAATCTAAAATGAAACTATTGGGAGTCTTTGCTCATCTGAAATCGTATAGAGATGCATGAGGATGTTTTGAAATGATAGTGGGAGAGGGGGCCGTGAGGGTAAGTTTATCAAGTTTTCCGTATAAGGTGTCTTTCTGATGCACATTTATTCTGAGCTGTGAAGGATGCATTTAGCCATTGAGTTAGAATCAGTTACAGTGACCATTTATTTAGTATCTACCTGGTGTCCCACTAGGCACTTTGACATGTTAATTTATTCCTAATAGGAACCTTGTGTGGTAGTCTAATTATTTTATCTCCATTTTATAGTGGATTAAATTCCGTCTTACATTAGAATGTAAGGTCCAGCACCTAGCAATTAATATATCTGCTGAATGAATACATTAGGAAAGTTAGGTTAGTAAAGTCTGGAGATTAGTGAGTATAGGGAGGGATTTGAATCTGAAGGGGCCTGCTGGGGTTTCACCACAAAGGTGACCGTGATCCACCAGAGACTTAAGGGACGGATAAGAAGGGAGATGGACAGTAAGGGGCACCACTTAACAAGAGGTTCTTGGGGCTTGGTGGTGTGGGAACCTGGGGGATCTTCCTAGACTATCCTCACGTGCGTGATCGCATCTTATGCCCCATTCATCTGAAGGAGACGAAAAACAGTAAATCACAGCTCTGGACCCAAGTACAAACCACTGCATGGCTCTCACAGCCGACAGGAAGTTGCTAGGGCAGTGTCCTCTTAAAATAGTGCAGGAAGTCCATTATTTCCCAAGGATGTTCCCGTTTGGGCTCAGTCAGCAGGCTGTGGTGGCTCACGTCCCCTCTGGGAGCCGCTGAGCTGAAGCGTGAGCTCCCTGATGCCTGGGAGCCGCCTCCGTCGTGGCCCAGGCGTGTAGATTCATGAGCGTTCAGAGTTAGCTGGGACCTGGAGCAGGACTTCACTGTGCAGAGGGCAGAACCCAGACCTCAGGGTGAGACCTGTCCAGGGTCACACCCAGACTGAGACCCAGAGGCAGGTGTCCAGTGCCTTTTTTGTCAGGTATTTACAGCACACGGCCTGATGATTTGATACATGGATATACTGTGCCTGGACTCCTCCCGAGTTAAGACATTGTGCTTTTTATTACATGCAACCAAAATGGCAAGACCCTGTACCCACGGAGTCTTTAAATTTTTTCATTTGACATTAGAAAGAAAAACCCACATAGCCGAAATTCAGGCTTCAGAATAAACTTTATTTTCTTTTTTCTTCCTGGCTCCTTTTTACATTGCTGGTTAAGATTGCTGGTCTCTGCTGCTCTGAATAGTTTATGTCATTGAGCATCCTTCTTCCTTTGCTTTGGAACGGGTGGGATTCTGAAATGTGGCCACACACATTGGCTTTTGCTTCCACCAGACATTTCTGGGCTCCATGTGCCTGGCTGGACCTGTACGTGGCATTGCGGGGGTGCCGGGAGCAATCAGGAGCCCACCTTCTGGGGGAGGAAGTCAGGGAGCCAGGGCTATCGATGCCTTCAGCGCTAGGTAGAATGCAGTGAGTGCTGGGGGAGGCTGATGGCACAGTGTTAGGGGAATTCAGAGGAGGAAGAACACTTCTGCATGGGGCGACTATATAGGTGTTTTAATTCTGGAGAAGGTCATTGGATCTTGGAGGATGATCACAACTTGCCATGGGAGACTGAGGCATGGAGAGGGACTTAGGTGGACAGAGGTGTGGAGACCTGGGGATGAGTTGTGCTTGACTCAGTGCGGGAAATCAAGGAAGGAAGGTGGACTGGGGACTGAGCTGGGAGGGTGGTTTTTGTGTGTGAGGCCAGTGCCTGTCTTGTTGGCCGACATATACCACCACCCAGAACAGCAGAGTGTAGACAGTCCACACATGTTTGAATTGTATGTGATTTTTCTTACTGGCAGGTTTTACGGGTACTTTCCAGGCAGCAGATTTTTGGGTATGCAGTTCTGTTTTATTCATGTCTCTTAGGTTTAAATAGCTTTGACCCGCGACTTTTCTCTTTGTGCCGGTACGTCAGGATGAAGCTGTGCACTGTGGCAAAGGGGGTCCTGAAAGCCACTCTGGGCCTATAGGAAACGCGAGCCTCTGGGTTGCGACCTGGAGGCCCAAGATCTCCAGGCTGTCTCCAGCACCCCGAGACATCTGCGGGGCCACTCTTGCACCCTAAACCTGTCTAAAATTGCCTTCCTAGAGAAATGTGGAGAGTGGGTTGTTGCAATGTCTTGGCGAGCATTGCTTCAAATAACCTGGTTAACCCATGTCCGCCTCTTGTCATTTCTTGCAGATGGTCACAAGAACGAAGAAAATATTTGTAGGCGGGTTATCTGCGAACACGGTGGTGGAAGATGTAAAGCAATATTTCGAGCAGTTTGGCAAGGTAAGCGGTGCGTGGGGGTGCCCAGATGCGCCTGATCAGTCCTTAGAAGTGGCTGCCGTGGCCCCTGCCTTTGCCACAGCTGTGTCCTTCAAAAGCCGTGCCCTTGAACTTGGCCGTCAAGATTGAAGTGAAATTCGGCAGAAGCTGAGATGGAGGAGCCCAGCCTGTGGTTGGCACGGTGCCCACGTGCCTGCAGGAGCAGACAGAGTGGCCTTTGAGCACGGTGATGCCGGCATTGGCTGGCCACTTGGGGCCGGGGCTCGGAGCTGGCAGAGGCAGAAGCTGGGAGGGATGCGGGCCTGAGTCACAGGGCAGGGGCTCCCGCAGAAGCTGCTGGAAGCCTGTGAGGCGGCTGGCTTCCTCTGTGCCTTTCTGAATAACGGGTGGAGAGAAGCGGCCCCCTGGGGCCCTTTGCAGCTAAACCTTTCCCTGTCAAGTGCCCAAGGAAACTCGGGAAGGACGCTGGGCCTGTACCTGTCAGAATGTCTGGGAGGCAGCAGCAAAGTTACCCCCTGGGTTGTGCTGCTGGAACTGGCTGAGAGCAACACGGAATGTCCCAGATCAGTCAGGAAAAGGAGTGTGAGAGTGTGTGTGCCAGACAGACGGAGTCTGACAGACAGACAGGATGCGGAACCATGATGCTGTGTTTATGTAATTCAGCCTCTTCCTAGTCGGTGGGGGAGCCGGTGCCTTGGAGAGGGGGCTCTTCCCAAGGATGACATGCTGCCTCAGGACGCTGCCTCAGGACGCTGCCTCAGGGCCCCAGCAGGGCAGCTTGTGGGGGACTGACCCCTTTGGCCCCTGTGTCCCAGGAGGCTGGCAGGCCAAGTATCTGAGCTTTCTGCTTCCTGTATCTGTGAGTGGTTGTGGGCATTATCCTGGGAGCCAGGTGTGAGATGGTTCCTTCTGCACAGGTCTGTGTCCCCCCTCTCCCCCCAGCCCCTGCTGAGGGGCTGACACGGCAGAGGGCTGTGTCCGAGAGACGGCCCTGCTCCTGTCCTAAGCTTCCTCACTCCACCCCTTCCGATCGATGTCATGCTTGTCTTGGGTGGCACAAAGGTACTGTGCCCACTGCGCAGTCTGAAGGTTCTGTGCTTATTCATTTGCCCAAGGCGATGGGCAGCAGTGACCCTGTCCCCCGGTGTGTCCAGTCGTGAGCTGCTGTCTGGAAAGAGTGCCCTGACCTCTATTTAGCCTCTAAATGGAGATTTTTTTTTTTGTCTCCGGTCTTAATCAATTTCTTCATGGATAGGAGAACATGCAACAAAGAGAAACCAGCCTCCTCCAGCCCAGCCTTGCATTCAGAATGGCACTTAGCTGCCCTTCCAGGTCGGTCACGGACGACGCCTTCCCCGCGGCACTGTCTGCTGCGTCGGTCGGGGGCTGGTTCACTCTGGCTGCTTCTGAAGAATAGCTGAGTGCGTTGGTGGTGGGTGATCCTGTGCATTATCATACTTCTCTTCCAGACGGATTGAGAGCACCATGGGGGATGTGTTCATCGCCCAGCCCCACCCTGCCTAGGGAAAGAGCTTGGAAATAATTAAAAGAGACAAGTCCAGCTCGCATAATGGAAGGCTCTGGAGTGTGAGCCTCTTTGCTACCGTTCCGCCTTTCAGACAGGCCAGGGTTAGTGTTTGCAAACATGAGGTGGGATTGCTTTTCGAGCCGTAACCTGCCTTGGAATCTCATGGGCCTGTTTGTGGTGTCAGGGAAGTTGATGCTTCCCAGATGGGCTGTTAGCATATTCCAGACAGGCTTGTGCTTGCACATCTCTGCACATTCCCAGCTCTGGGTTTCTTTCTCTTTCTCTTTTCCTTTCTCTTCCTGTCTTCCTGTTGTTTTTTTCATTAACACTCACAGTTGTGACCCAATATGCCAGCAGTGGGAGGCTCTTCAAGCTTTGGCTAGGCCCAGGGCAGCAACCATTGCTGCCCTGAGAACACTTGTCCCCTTGTCTGGGAGGCAGTCACACTCTTTGCTGGCCAGGGCCTCACCCGGTCTGAAGCCGTTCAGTTAATTTTGAAGTAACATTTGTGGATTCCAGCAGGATGGGTAAACTTATCAAGTGTTTCATTAAATGACTAGGGAGGTGCCCGGCTGGCATGGCTCAGTGTTTGAGCGTTGACCTATGAACCAGGAGGTCTCAGTTCAATTCCTGGTCAGGGCACATGCCTGGGTTGCAGGCTTGATCCCTAGTAGGAGGTGTGTAGGAGGTAGCCGATCAGTGATTCTCTCCCAGTAGGAGGTGTGTAGGAGGTAGCCGATCAGTGATTCTCTCTCATCATTGATGTTTCTAACTCTCTCCCTCTCCCTTCATCTCTGAAGTCAATAAAAATATCTACACCAATAAAAGAGAAAGATGCAAATTGACCGTACCTTCACGACACCCACCAGCCAATCAGGAGTGAGCATGCAAATTAACCCAACAAAGATGGCGGGTTAACTTGCATACACAGGTGACGATGCAGGCGTTCCACCCCGCCCCAGCCGCTTCGGGCCTCTGGGCAGTGTGTGGGAAGGCGAAAAGGCAGCTCTGGGCCACAGCAAAGGCAGAAAGGTGGCTCCAGCCAGAGTGAAGGCGGTGCCAGCAGCCAGGGGAAGGAAGGCCCATTCTTGCACGAATCTTCGTGCATTGGGCCTCTAGTATTTTAAATAAAAAGGCTAGAGAGGCTTTTGAATGTATCAAAACCATAACACTCTGTGTGCTCATGTTTTAGTAGCTTGTTTCATACATTTGCTCTGTGAATCATCTGGGTCTGTCTTCAGAATAGCTTATTCCTCCTTTGGCTGGTGGTTGGTGTTACGTTTGTGTCCCCTTGGGTAGGCCCATCACCTCTCAGGATTCTGGTATAATTCAGTTGAATCCAAATGATCAAAGGCGGGGAGACTCTGCTTGTGGGCCTTAGGGGCAAAGAGTAAATCCAGCAGACTTGAAGGGAGGTAACAGGTAGGTTGACAGACTGATCTATCCTTCAGCAGTTTGTATTCTGGGTGAAGGAAGTAGTACACACACACACACACACACACACACACACGAAGTATACACACACACATGTTCCTGACTCTGTAAAGTTGTTTGGGGCTCTTTTCAGTTGGTTTATTGCAGATTAGGGAGTGTAATTTTATTATTTATTGAGTTCATACTCAGTGCTGGATACTGGGTCAAGCCATTGACTTATTTTACATCATTTAATTTTTCTCTGGGAGGCTGGTGGAGGTGCTGCCCAATTTGTAGATTGTTAAGTCTTTGACTCAAGGTCACAGCCCCCTGAAGGGTAGAGTGGGATGCAGACTCCCCCTCCAGGCTTGTCTGATAACAGAACCTGAACTCTGGGCCCCATTCTCTGCTGATAAAGCCATAGGATGTAGGGAAGGGAGATGCAGGGGAAAGGGAAAGCTTGTGCCCCCTGTGTGTTCCGGGCAGTGCTGGGCACCTGCACGTGCATTGCCTCATTCCATCTGCACAGTGGGTTTTGCCCATTCGCAGAAGGTGGACAGTAAGGGTCAGAGAGGTTAAGTCACAGCTAGATCACCCAGGTAAGGCAGTATAACAGCCAGAACTCACACCCTCCCTCCTCTTTCTCCGAGTCTAGAACTTTCCATCCTTCTCCAGTTTCCATTCAGGGTTCGCTGTTCTCTTTTTAGGTTTCCCTCGCTGTCATTCCTCTCTCCTCTCCCGCATCCCTTCTTGCCCAAGGTGGCAGCTGCTTCAACTGTTTATTTCAGGTGGCAATCAAGATGGCTAAGACTGCTATCATGGGGCTGAGCTAAGGGAGTTTAAATGTCATTACTGTAAGTGGAGTGGGTGTGGAATGACACACCGAGTGCTTTAAATAACTCAAACCCTTTTGTGCTTTTCTCCTACCTTTCTCCCAGAAGATTTACCCCCTCCCCCACCCCAGATTAGGGATGTCTTTACTTGTTTATATTTAAGATGAGATCATGAAGTGTGGCCATTGGCCTAAGGTTTCGGCTAACTTGGATGGCCACCCCCACCCTCTGGGTGGCAGTTCTGGTGTTTTCATGGACAGAAGCGAGGTAGAAGTTATTCCAAGCCCTGGTGCTGGGTCTGACCCCACTCTGATACCTGAACAAGCCGTTTCCTTCCTGGCCTCAGTTTCTCACTGAGTTGTCACGGTCAGACAGTAAACATTTTTGGCTCTGCAGAGCATATAGTCTATGCCACAGCTACTCACTTCTGCTGTTGTGTGGAGAAACAGCCATAGCAAACAATTGGGTGTTGCTGTGTTTCAATAAAACTTTATTTACAAATACAGGTGGTGGGCCGCATTTGGCCTGTGGACCATAGTTTTCCAGCCCGTGGACTAGAGTATTCTTAAGGTTGGCTTCAAGCTTGAAAATTCAATAAATTAGAGAGTGTTTGCACATACTTGGGTGGAAAGATAGATATCTAAAGACTGTAACCAAAACTAGGTATTATCAATAGAGTAATGAGCATGATATCATAAGCAAAACAGTCATAAGGGTGGCTGAGTTCAGATGCAGGGATGCTGAGGATTCTCTGTTTGGAAACAGCTGCTGTTTAGAAATGGGAATCTTCATCCTCTGAGTAAGAGCCAGCAGAATTGTAGAGTATTTCCAACTCCCTATTACACATGTGAGATCTAAATTAACGAAGACCCAGAATTTGTGAAGTTCAGATTTTATTATGAAGATTCCTTGAGTTGATGTTTCTGAATTAGAGGGATGTGTGCTTTGTGCTTGGTTTTTTAATGCCTTTTAAAATTTGATTTCCAAGGCTGTCAGTCAAGGTAGGAAGAACATCTGTCACGTAGATGACAAAACTGATGTTGAGAAAGGTCAGTAAGTTGTCCAAGATCACACAGCTCACTCATTTTTGCACAATCTAGCCCTCACCTCTTTTTGCTGTTTATTAAACCTCCCCTCCCATTTTACCCTAAGCAGCCCCATACTCAGAGGGAGCGAGTTTGGGTCATTTGTCAAGACTGTTGATATATGGTAATTTATTTTACTACTTGAGGTTTCCTAGTGGACGTTATCTGTGCTCATGATTTGATACATACAAGAATGATGTATACAGACCATCCCAAAAAATGGCACGTAAATGATGCCCTAGATATGCACACACAGGCCCTGCCGATCCATCGGCCTGCCTGCCACCGCTCTCCCCACTTCCCGAATAATGCAGCTTGGTAATTAAAAAGCACTGGGATCAAAGAAAGTCCATGTGCACGGGTTTCCTCCTTCTCCCCTTTGGGCCCCTCCTTCAAGTACCAGCTTCTTAAGTTCTCACTTATAGGATTTGGGAGATCAGAAAGAGGCCTTTAAACGTAATGAATTCTCGGCTGCGTCCGGGTGGAACCGTCCTGCACCTTTCAGCGTTCACCTCGATGATCGGGCCTCTTGGTGCGCGCTCGCGAGGTGGTTCGCACTTTATGTAACTCCCGTGAAAGCAAAGCAGCCGCATCTGGAGGCTTCCAATTATACTTCACATGGTGAACTGTGTAATTAGTTTGGAAGACTTACGCTTAGTCATTGGTTTACCCTAATCGGCTTTGGCTTTCCCCACCAACAAAGTGAGCTTATTTTGCTAAGCTGAAACGACTCTGCACCCTTTGTTCCAGCCTTTTATTGTCTCATTCCTTTCATTCTGTTTTACTGCCAAAGTTCTGTTTCATTAGGCCTACAAGTCATTTCCAATTCAGTGGGCTGCTACAATCCGGCCTTTATCACTCGCTGCCCTGGTTCCCATGTCCCTTCTGGGCCAGTGCCCGAATTTGTGGTTTGACATGAGAGCTTTAACCCCTTCCTGGGCCAGCCCCGCATTGTGGTGGATGGGAAAATAAGGCCTTAAAGTGACCGGCTTGGAAAGTTACAGCCCTTTAGGTCTCATCAAAGGGGAGCCTGTGAAAACGAGGTGAAAAGGGTCCTTGGAGTCTTTTTGTTGGATTGGGGTTGTGTGGGGGCCCATAAAAGTTAACTTGAGTTACAGAGAATGGTGTGTGAAAGCTTTTGGGAAGAGAAAAATGGAAAACCAGAATGAATTGGCTTTTTCATACAGCGAGGCCTTATTTATTCCGCTTGTGTGTGACACCTGCTAGTTTCAGCTCAGGTTTTACGTGCAGGCGTCCACCCCGCTGCTCCTTTTGATACTGTGTGTGTGAGGAGAGTAAGATCTAGAATAAAAATGTTAGAAAGGCTACAGATTCGAGAGAAAATAAATAAGCAAGTTACCCTGTCCCTGAGACCGGACTGTGATCCCCAGGTAACATTGTCTTGCTTGCCAGTGTGTGCGGTAGATGAACGGAGCTCCGTGCAGTGCGCGGTTCTCTCCGATCAGGCGTGGAAAACAAAAGTCCCGCCTGCTCTTTGTGGGCATCCAAGCTCCCAGGAGGCATTTGTCTTCTGAAGTGGTTTGTGCAGGTGGACTGACTGCGAGGCGGTCGGCGGCCCGGGCCTCGCCTGTCATCTGCTCGCCGTTGCTCTGGGAGCTTTGATGTTCCTCAGACCCTGAATTATGACTGTAGAGTGGACCAGGAAGGACCGTTGGCCTCTCCCCTTCCGGGCCGGCCAGGCTGAAGGCTACTTTTGTGTTTAAATTCTCTTCCTGTAGTAGCCTGAACAAGGCCAACACTGTCCTCATGTTTTATTAATTCTCTGTCTGGTTTGTGTCAGTCTCTCCCTTCGGAAGTGTGTCATACGGGGAGGGGACTTTATTTGCCCTCTGACCCCTGGCATAGTTGCTGCGTGCGAAGGTTGTAGTTAGCAAACAGGAGGATCTTGCTCCTCTGCCTGCCTCAGCTCTGGGCCTTGTCGGCCAGGTGGCTGCAGGCAGGCAGGCAGGTACCCACGGGTAATACGATCCCCGGGCTTTGCAGGTGACCCTTCCTGCCACAACTCTGTTCTCCTGGGGAACTTTCCCTCCATAGACCGACCCCTGCTGCAGCTGGTGGAGGGAGTGGCGTTGGAAATAGACTGAGCACCCCAACCTCACTTCTCCTGAGTCAGTCTCTCTCTCTCTCTCTCTCTCTCTCTCTCTCTCTCTCTCTCTCTCTCTCTCTCTCTCTCCCATAAAAAGGAGCTCCTGAAATAGATCAGTGGGTTTCTAGGAAAACTTCCCATTTCCCTTTTAGTGTATAAAATATAGCCAGCTGTTGTTAGGCAAATGCATCAGACATTATTATTTCTCTGTTAACTGTGTTTTTAAAAATACAAGTAGAAAAATAGGATGCCTTCTGGGGAGCAAGCTGGGAAAACTTGGAGATTATGGGAATCAGATGCCATGGCCATATTCGTAGTAGGTAGAGGAACAGGCCCCAACATTTTCTGGCCTTGCTATGTAACTGTGCTCCCCAGAATGGCTTAGCATTATTTCATGTTTCTAGGAGGCCCTAAAGAGGAAGGCAGGGGAGCCCTCAGGCAGGAAGCAGTTAAGAGCCAGGGAGGGGGAGCCTAGAGGCCTGAAGCCCTCCACCAGCTCACCTTCCCAGAGCCTCCTGGCAGCCTCAGAGGACATCGCTTACAATGGAGTTGTTTGCATGAGAAAGAGAGCCTTTCTTCCCCTGGATGAACTTCAGTGGGAACTGAAAGTGTCTGAGAAATCAGGGTTCAGGCTTGCACCAGTGGGTGCAAGGAGTGGTTCTTAAGGGAGAGAAAGCTCGGTTCATTGAGATTTGGCATAGAAATCGAATTCCATTGTTTTGTGGAGTGAACATTGATATGGAGATTCCTGCCCGTCCCCTCACCCCTTCAGTCGGACACCCCATTACATGGGTCGTGAATGCTTTTCTTTTTTCTTCTTCTCCTTTTTTTTCTTTCCTTCTTTTGTCCACTGAGAATTAGTCTTCTGTTGAATGGCCGGATTTGTCAAGTTACCACCCTCTAAATTTTTACAGCTCTGTGTGTTCAGACTCCATATTTGTGAATTAGCTGAAAGTGGGCTGCCAATCGGTCCTCTATTTACATTCGAGGCCATCTGAGTGAGAGCCCCAGAAAAATGTTAATATGCAGAAAGAGGCAGAAGGGTTGAGTTTCTGCCTGTTGCTAACCTCACCACTGCCTTTAAAACCAATCATGAGGCACACGGCTGATATTTAATAGCTTTTAGCTGATTATTTTTCTTCTCCTCCTCTTTCTTTTCTCTCCAAGCTGACCTGGGTGTACTTGAGCGGAAATGAAGTCATCCACATGCTGAATTAGAATAATCACAGGCCTCCAAGAATGAAATGGAAGCAGAGATTAAATGGTAGAGGGGAAAGCTGGCATTAATAAGCACCAGAAAAACTTTGCATAAAATAAATAGGAGATTTGATAGATTGAATTTGTATATGCATTTTTCTTCACGTCATTTTGTCTTCCTAGCATCCAGTTACTGGCAAAGTGGGATTTGATTCACGTCAAGTCCACATACCTTCTGCAGCCTGGGTGATGGCCCTTTCTTTCTCGTGGGACATTTGTGTGGCCAGGATGTTTCCAGGAGAGAAGAATCTGGGTGGAGGGGCTGTTACTGTGAAAGGTTGATTATTACTTGTGGCAAGTGCTGAGGAAAGTGGTGGGGGGGTGGAGGAGAGGCACCTAGAAGACAACACAGCCGGGAAGCAATAGCTATGGACAGATTCCTGATTCTAGAGAGTAAGTCTGGGCGGGAAGAAGGTTGGGTCACCACCTGTCCTGATTTTCTTAGGACTCACTGGGTTTCCAGGAACTCTGACCTGCAAACCACTCTAAATACGAAGGAGGTGGGAAAAGTCAAGACACTTGTCCTGAAATCTGAAAATGGGTGACACCTTCCTTGACCAAAGGATTTAAATCTCCCTTCCTTTGTGTTCTGGAGAACACTTCCTACTGTTTACAATCTGTCCTCCTTATTTAACGGCCACTGGCCACTGGGGGCAGGAGCCAGTAAGGAACCCACACACCATAGGGGCCAGTAAGTGTTAATGGAGCAAGTGGCCTGGGGAAGGCAAGACAGACAGACAGACAGAACCCCATCCTGGGGCAAGGGGCTGCTCATCATTGACGTGAAGTGTAGGACCACTTTGGGCTCCTACTTGGGGATTATTTTGACATCTCTTGAAAATAAATACGTCTGCGCCATGTATGGAAAAGGGAGCTTCCTGTAGTCAAAGAGCAAAATAAGGGTTTAATTAGATTAAAAGCCCAGCAGAGGGCTTTGTTTACAGGAAGGTGTTTTAGGTGGTCTGTCGAGGAAGATGTAATTTATGGAATGGGATTAGTTGTAAATTAGAGACTTTTGGCTGTCGAGGTCGCTCAGGGTCCTTTGTAATTGGCGGCAGAGGTAAATAAATATTTTCAGACTTGCTTATTGTTTGAGGAGTGTTAGTGCTTGGGGAAGGAAAAACAGCTTAAAGTGCTTTTCACTTAAAGAAATAGAAGAGCACGGAATGATGGTCCGAGGCATCTTCCTGACCTGATTCCGAGCTTTCTTAGGGATGGCAGAAGGGTTGTGCAAGCCCCGGGGAGACAGGTGCTGGAGTTTTCCAGGGAGCTTGCCGGTTCTCTGACATGGAAACGAATATTTCTGGGTTTTGTCTTTTAAAAAGATCGTCCCATTTTCTTCATTGATGGATGTGTTTGGCCCAAAGGATTTATTGATGTCACGACTCTCCATTCCAACTAAGTTGGCATCTGTGCTCAGATTCAGAGATTCCTGTTTGCCCAGACCTTTCATGGGCCGTGTCTTACAGTGCTCCCAACAGCCCCGTGAGCTAGGAGGAGGGACCCCATTTTATTTTGATTAAAAAAATATATTTTTATTGATGTCAGAGAAGAAGGAAGAGGGAGAGAGAAACATCAATGATGAGAGAGAATCACAGATTGGCTGCCTCCTGCACACCTCCCTACTGGGGATTGAGCCCACAACCTGGGCATGTGCCCCAACTGGGAATCGAACCGTGATGTCCTGGTTCATAGGTCGACCCTCAACCACTGAGCCACACCAGCCAGGCAGGAGGGTCCCCATTTTAAAGTTAGGGAAGGAGGGCTGGGAGAGCAGAAGCGACTTGCTTGGCCAACTCAGCTGGGGAGCAGTGGGTGCAGGCTGCAGGTCCTGCCCCCTGGTGAGAAGGCCTGGGTTTGCCGCTCCAGAGCTGCTCACCGGGGCCACCTCCCTCAGCTGCGTGGGGTGCTGTGCCCCGCAGTCTGCAGCGCCACAAGGTTGATGGGACACATTTTCCAGGAAACTGACTGTGACTCTACAGTTGTTTGTTTAAAACTTATTCTATTAAAACAAATATTATGACACAGAATACAAAATTTGTGGAATTGTTTTGAAAAGCCATGAGGCCTGGAGACGCTTCAGGATAGCTGCTGGCTACAGTAGCCTCTGTCTCCCCGCATTCGGCTGTCCCAGATTTACTTGAACATGAGGAGTTCTTGGGTAGAAGCGTTGAGAATCACTACTGTTTAGCATAGGGATTGGCATACTTTTTCTGTCAAGGGCCAGATAATGAATGACTGCTTTCAGTTTTGTGGCCCAGATGGTCTCTCACAACCATTCAACTCTGCTGTTGTAACAGGACAGCAGCCACAGGCAGGATGAGAATGAAATGTTGTGATTGTGTTCCAATAAAACTTTATTTTACAAAAATCAGAAGGCTCCTGGATTTGGCCTTCTGCCATCATTTGCTGGGCCCCTGGTTTAGCATACTGCCTGACAATAAGGGTATGGAGTTTTTATACTTTGAGGTCAAATCCAGCTCATCTCTTTATTAGCTCTGTAACCTTGGCAAGGTTATTGAACTTCTTTCTCCCTCAGTGTCTTTGTCTGTAGAATGGGGATGAGGATGGTACTCACCACATAGCATTTTCATGACTACTAAATGAACTATTGCATATATACAGTTGACCCTTGAATGACATGGATTTGAATTGTGTGGGTTCACTGATACGTTGATCTTTTTAAATAAATATACAGTTGGCTCTGCATATCCCTGGGTTTCATGTTCTCACATTCACCCAGCCATAGTCAAAAATGGTATTTTGGATTCAAGGTTGGGAATCCATGGAGGACCTACTGTAGGCATGTTCTGTGCCATTTTATATAAGGGTCTTGAGCATCCTCGGATTTGGGTATCCGCTGGGGTCCTGGAACCAATCTCCTGTGGATACTGAGGGGATGAGTGTAGTTAAGTTTTTGGGGAGTCAAAAGTTATACATAGATTTTTGACTGCAGGACTGGGGATGGTCAGTGACCCTCACCTCTGCGTTGTTCAAGGGTCAGCTAGTTCTTAGCATCCTGCTAGCAACAGAGTAAGTGCTTATAAATATTGGAAACATTAGCTGCTGTTATTTTCATCCTCAGACCAGGTTTCAGCCTCTAGAGTTGCCCTTCCAGCCCTATCCAGCAGTAGTGTGTCTCTCTCTCTCTCTCTCTCTCTCTCTCTCTCTCTCTCTCTCTCTCTTCCCCCCCCCCCCCATCCGTCCTCTGAGTGGGCTTATCACTCAGTTCTTCAACCCACTTTGGGGATTACACAAATTGAGAAGTCTTTTCTGGATCCTCTCAGCTTTAAGTTGGAGATTCAGTTTTGTGTAGTTTCCGATGGCATGTACCTCAAGTTTAACCCATCCACCCTGATGCTTCCAGTTTGTGGAATTCACTTCAGGTTGCTCTGGTTTGGATGGAAAATTATGAACTGATGTAGTCCAAAAGAGAATTCTTCTGGTTGGTCCCTGCTGATAAACTTTTTAAACTCATTTGAATAATGAAACATTTTTTTTGCGGGGGGGTGGGGGTGGCGGGCTAAGGGATACTGTCTGGAAACTGTCCCAATATCATTTAGCATTACCCTCTTGAGAGAGCTTTCCACATCCTCATTTAAGTTTCCTTTCCTTTTTCTTTACATATGATTCTAATAAGCGCTGTTTTCTGGTTTTTTAGTTTATAGCAAATATTAGGGTGGTAGGAAGATGTTAATAAAATCAATGTAAAGCAGGAGGGAGGAAAACCTATAAAAACAGAAAGACTTTGATCCTAAAAAGTACCGCATGGCTAAGCCCATTGAGTGCAGGGAAGCAGCTGTCCCTCCTCCTTCGGCCCAGAAGGCATCTTGTCTGCGCCTCATGCATCCCTCGTTGTTTATTGATCCGTTCACCAGATCTTGATTGTCTTCCGAGTGCCGGGCAGTGAGCTAGCTAGGACCAAGGGCATATCAGCAAACACAACAGACAAGATCCCTGCTTACTTGTTGCTTAAGTCTTAGCTAAGATGGAGTTGGGAGGACCAGCCAAGAGCCAACAAATAAATAATAAAAACAAAGTAATTATAAATTGTCTCAAAGCAAACAAACCAGGAGCTGAGAGAATCCATATGGGAGTGGAATGGAGGAGTTGTGGTTTATCAAGAAAAAAGTCAAATACACGTAACCTCTTTGCCCCAGGGAGACTGTATATTCCCCCAAGGGTCTGCTTACTCACTGCGTGGCACCAGGACTGGCCCGGCACCTGGGCCGTAGTTGGCACTCAGTAAATAGTGGCAGAATGAATGGACCCTCTGTATCAGAGGGCAGGGCTGTGCCAGGCATTGGAGGACTTTCAAATGGTAAAATTATGATCTTTCTTTTTAAAAAATGGGCTTTAAGAGAATGTATTTTGTTATCTGGAGCATTTCCGTATGTGGAACCAAACCATCATTTCCCTGAAGCCCAGGAGAAATGTGCTATTTCCATCCTGCAGGGAGAGCTTGCTGCAACTAAGGGGCCCCCTGGGCGGGGCAGGGCGCAGCGGGTCCACGGCCTTTGCTGGAGCAGGGACATTCCCAGGTGGGTCTTGGTGTAGGGGTAGACAAGGAGCTGCTTCAGAGAAGGGACAATAGAGCAGGGTAAAAAATGGGTACACGCTTCTCCTGTGTCATCTTCTCCCCTGCTCGTGTCTGTCTTTGGTGTAAGAAAAGCAATGGACCCGCTAAGTGGAAGGTATTAAGTAGGGTCTGTGGTTTTCAGAAACCGGTGGGAACATGGACTCATCTTGACTCAGATGCAGGGATCTTCCCAGGGTGGGGGCACTAGGCAGGGGCTGGGCCACTTCCCCCCCCCCCCCCCCCCCTCAGACTTGCTGTGATCAGCCAGGCTGAGGAGTGAAAATAGGTCCAACCACATTAAGCCAAAGCATAGACATCTCTGATGTTGGGAAATCTGTGGGCGGAGAGAACTTGTTTGTGAGTACCCTCCCCCCCCCCCCCCCCCATCCTGCTGCTAGACAACAGAAGGATGTCATTGGCATCTATTGCCAGGCTCTTGGGAATTATCTGGGTTGCATGGGATGAAGTAGAGCGATTCTGGACTTTGGAATCAGGTAGACTTGAGCTGGAATCCAGGTGCCACCATTTGCTGTTAGCGTTGTGACCTTGCACTGCTGATTCACTGTCCTGAGCCTTCTTTTTTTGTCCAAGTGGGGAATACAGTTTCATTGATAGGGGGTTTGTGAGAATTAAGAGACATGTTTGCCCAGTGTGTCTGCCACGTGGCTGTTCAATGACAGTCTCTCGTCTTTGCATTCATATTCTCCCCCCCCTCCCCTTCCCCCCCACTCCCCCCCGACACACACACCCCTACCTGGTGAAGTCCCACACTGCTGACTTCTCGAGAACCAGGCTCACCGCTCTCCTACAAACACCTTACCTTAATCTGCACGGTGCGCTTCCTATGTGCCAAGGGGATTGCTGTGAATTTTTAGAGAACTAGTTTCTTGGTTCCTCCCAGTCTCTGCCCCCATCCATCCCTCTGGAACCATCAGACAAATCCTGAGCCACAGAGTCCTGCATCTAAGATCCTGCTAGATCTAACCCAGCTGGAGCGGCTGCCTGGGGGAGGCCGAGGGGAGGATTTGGCTTTTTTCCCCTCTTATGCTAATGAAGTGAATATGGCAAGGAGTCACAATATTTTCTTTCCAGGCAAAGAAATGTTGTAGTAGGAGAAACAGCATGCAGGGGAAGCAAATGCGATCTTACTGGATTCTCTCAAGGGAGGAATAGGACAAATTGTCAGCTTCTGTTGAGAAGATAATGCTCTCACTATGATAAATGCCAAGTTTCTATTGAAAACCACCATTTTCATGGTGGCGTTCCCGAGCACGTGGTGCACGCCTGGCAGTGGAGGCCGACTGCGCAGGAGAGCGGATATTTGTGGGGGATTTGTTTGCTTGCGACGAGGAATCAGTTTAAAGCAAATGAGAAGGGGCATTAACAATGTTCTTTGAAGGCAGCTTTCTATTGCCGGCTGGAGTGCTCTAGCATGGCCCGCCCTTAAAACACACCTGTGGGGACACTGCACCCTCCACAGATTCTTCTTGCATCTGACTCAGATTAAAGGCGCACACGGGCTGGAAAGCCACCTATAATAATTTCCCCTCCCATAGGAAGTAGCCGCTGTAATTCACTTGCAGGCAATTTCAAAAAGATAGCAATTTCTCCCTTCTCGCGGACTGGGATTTTTCTAATGACTGGCTGCTTATAACATACCTTCTCGACAGGGGCATGTCTGGTCATAGTTAATTGAACACCACACCCTTGCGGTTGCCTTTTTGGGGGTGCCTTATGCCAGTGCCTCTTCGCCGCTTCACAGTAGCTGGTCTTCCTCATAGGCCTGTGCTCTGGGGAGTCTGGGGTTCCAGGACCGAGCTCTGAGGATGCTGGGCCGCTCAGGACCCTGGCTGTCTGGGGGCCATGGGACCAGCTGGAGGGGGAGAAAGAGGTCTTTACCAGGAGCTGTTGACAGGCCCTGAGGGTGGCTGTGATTGTTCGGCCATTAATTCATACAGTGACCCAATTCTCGAGTGTTTGCTCGGTATTGGGCACTTTGTGGGGCCATAGAGATCAGTGAGGCAGGGATGTGGGTGAGAGGAGGCTAAGGGCATGCCATCCGCCGCTGACGGGTGGCGATGGTGGTGGCCGCTGTGGAGTGTCCTTTGTGCCTGTCGCGCTTTGCATCTGCCGTCTTGCCCATTCCCCATGGCAGCCTCTGACGGACGGTGCTGCCTTCATTGGCCTCAGCACCGACGGAAGATGTGCTTGGCAGACATTTATTCTGGGTTCTATCTGAGCTGGCGAGCAGGGTAGGAGGAAGCCCACAGTGTGTCTCGGCCCTGGATACAGCAGCTCTGCCTGTGCCCACTGTGGAAAGAACCGATGGAGGATGCACACTTCCAGAGACCTTGAAAGAAAGAGCTTGACTTGTCATCAGCTGGAGGGCAGGGAGGGAGGCAGAGTTCCAACCGGATGCCTGCGCTCGCTTTTCCCAAATGGATTAACTGCCGAGGCTACGCCCCAGGATTTCAAAGACTCGCCCCTTCTTGCCAGGTTCAGAGTTCCTCTCTGAGATCTTACCCTTCAACCCCACCTGAAGCTACAAGCCAAGTTAGTTGGTTTGGCCCAGGGGTGGGCAGTGGACACTGTATTTTCAGTGTTGGAGAACCTAAGAGAACAAATTATCGGGGTGTCTCAGGTGTACCTAATCTCATATTGTTTCCCAGATGCTTTAACCTGGGCTCTGCTAGTGAATGGACTTGGCAGCCCCAGGAAATAGACAGAGGCAACTCCTCAGATACAGTAGGACAAAATGATAGAACTTAGTGGTTTTCTACAAAACCCTTAACGTGTAACCACTAGAGTGAAAGTTTGTAGAAAGTGTTCCAAATTAAGTGTGTTCATTCTAGATACCTTTTTTTAAACCAAGGCAACAAAAAGAGATACCACTTATTTTCGTATGTGTTGAGTTCTCCCAGTCTCTCGGGATCATGGAGTCACACTTTCTTACAGGGATTGACAAACTCACTGGAAAGGACCAGACAGCACAGTGTTTTCATACAGTCTCTGCCCCAGCTCCTCAGTGCTGCCATTGTAGTGGATAAGCAGCCATAGCCAATGAGCATGCTGGGCTGTATTCCAATAAAACTTTATTTACAAAAAACCCAGCAGGCTAGATTTGTGGGCTGTAACTTGCTGTCTGTCCCCTGCTGTAGACATTCCCATCCCCAACTTGAGTCTCAAAGAAAGGACTGATTTCATAGGACTGTGGGTCTTTTTAGGGTCAGTCATAAACTGATTTAGGGGACACCCATGTGCTTGTTTGGAAGAACGGCCCTTTTATTATAGACATGCATTAGAAAGATGACATTGTGTGGTCTCATGCTGTTCCTCCCATCCATTTGCAAAAGGCTTTCTAAGTAAGTAGCTTCCAAACCAAGGCCAGCTAGAGGAGCAGAGCACCCAGGGAACATTGCGGTGGACAGGTGAGGTGCGATCCTGGGGTCCGGCTGCTTCTTGGGCGACCGGCTGCTGCTGAGGGGACAGGTGCCTCGTGTGGCTGTGGCAGACCCAGATAGAGGGCTGCACTGGAGAATGTGTGTGCAAAGGTGTGCTTGTCACCTCCCACTTGCCTGACCCATTCCCAAAAGGTCAAAGTGGAAACTTTTGTGCAGCTTCCTACAGTGGATCCTCTACTCTGCTAACTCACTCCCCTGAATGGAGAATTTGGTTGTAATCATTTTTCTAAGAGAAGGGAAAAAAAAAAAAAAACCCACCCAGAATCACATAGATTAATTTGCACTCCTTAGGGCTGTAAAAACCCAATGACATTGATGTGTCGATGAAAATGTGGAAATTAACACTTGGAAATTTTTATATAAAACCTGCATTGAAATTTCAGCTGAACATTCACACACTAAGAGGAGCTATATACTTACACCCGAAAAACTCCATTTGATGCAAGCTGCTTATTTTTCCATTGTGGACACGTGGGCTGAGGTTCTTAGTATGAAATGTAATTTACACAAATTAGTCCAAGGCAGGTAGAGTGTGAAATTAAATTGATGCCTTGATTTCTGTATTCTCTAGTAAGTGTTTCTCTGAAAATGTGTCATTTTTATCCTAGGAACTTCGAAGTATAGTTTTACTTATTTATTTTTTAAAGAGAGCAAAGAAGTCCTTATTGGTTAAGGACATGAAACAACCTTAATTACAGGCTAAAGAGGCATGTTTCACTTTGTTTTGTGGCTAAATATTAAGAGTAAACCCAACTTGGGCCAGCAGTAGATGTGGAAAACTTAGAATTTAACATGTCTGTCACATTTTTTGACTACCTGGACCAAGCCATTTACTTTCTTTGGCTGTGGCTAGAACAGTCTAGGTCTCAGCCATGGAGACCTGGAAGGGGCGTGGGAGGCCTTTGCACAGAGAAGAATGCTGAAGCTTAAGAGTAACATTGCTCACTTCTCCCAGGACACCCTGGGTCCTGCTGGGCTCTGGCACCGAGGCCCAGCTGCTGCCTCTCTCTGAGGGCAGTTGTCAGCATCTGGTGTCCCCGTTCCAGCAATGGTGTAAGAATGAGTCAAGTATGGGGTGTCCTGGCTCAACTTAGACAGTCCAAGAGGAAGGAGAGTTGCCACGTGTTCAGAAATAACCCTGGATTCCAGCCGAGGGGCCACATTGGAACATCTTAACAAAGGCAAACATGATTTGACCCCCTTATCAGCAGAATGGCCAGCTCTCCAGGGTCAAACCCATCTGCGGAGTCCTTGGGGGCTGCTGTTGACCATCCTCAGCTAAAAAGGAGTCAGTTTGCATTTCCAGAGTTTAGGATGTTGCGGTTGCATTTTATCAGCATCTTTCTGCTAGGCCACCCCTCAGCAAGGTAGATCTGGGTCAGCCCTGCCAACTTTGGAGTGAATCATTTCCGCCTAGCAACTAGTAGCTGATGTTCAGGGCACTCTGGAAAGTGAATTATGGGCTCTCATGATTTTTATTTGTCCATGGTGGCATGGGTGGTATTTATCTCTCTTGTCCCCGCTCTCCCCCCTTTCAGAGCTTTTGTCTCCATCTGAGTCAGCATGACATGGTTTGAAAATTGCCTGTTTGCCTTTTAATGATGATTAATGTCCACAGCCATGTTTCAAATTTAGGATCTCGGGAAGAGTCTTGGATACCGTTACCAAGAGCAACCTGCAGGGGGAGTTGATGATGTGGGGCTCTGTGCTTCTGCCCCAGTGAGATGCCTCCTCAGTTTCTCCATCTCCCTCCAGCACCTGGTGGATCCTTTTCAGGCCTTTGGCACCAGGAGCTGAGTTGGAGCAGATGGGCGGGCCCCCATATGGCAAGCTTACCCTGCTCTCTTGGTCACTTTTGGTTAGAGCCTCCCTGTGGGGTGTCTGCAAGGGTCACTCCTTCTTGCCCCTCCCTCCCTGCCCCCAAATCAGGCCAACGAGGAGCTAAATTTCCTCCACAGCAGGTGCCTGTCATCTATCTGAAGATAGTTGCCAACATCTGGTACAATTGCCTCCGCAAACACAGTAACAAGGCGGCCTGCAGTTCAATCGCAGAGCGAGCATCGCCGCTTTAATGATAACAAGCTGTTGGCCTCCCCTCTGAGATGAATCCATCTCACAGATGTTTGTCTAGTTTTGGCAATCGTATCGCACTGTAGCTTTGGTGATTATGCTCAACTGGAGACTATTACAATAAAAGAAGTTTGAACTTGTTCCATTTTTATATCCCACCCCCTTATCCCCTGTTCTGAGGTATAATTTATATCAATGGCTGTAATATTGGTTCCATTACGGAGGCCTCTTTACTTTTTATGATGTCGGTGGAGTTGCAGCTTATAGCCTGGCTTCCTCTATGGGTTAATGTGTTTTACCTACATCAGCGCTTTTAATGTCCTCACTTAATGGCCCCGTGGCAGTCCTCCGCGCCCTCTGTCGGAGCGCATGTGGACCCAGAGGTCATGTGACTGCTCGTGTGTATGTGTAGGGAGTGAACACGGGTCACGTGGGAGGCAGGGTGCATGTGCAAGACAGTGAGTGGATGGGAAGGAGAGCATTTCCCTGAGGGTAGCAGTAAGAGACAAGGCCTGGACACACAGAATCTTCTAGAATACTGTTGGCCTTCCTTTCTCTTCCTTTCCCTCTTCCCCATTTTTCTCCAGCTCCTCTCCTACTTCCTAAGAAGGCACAATATATTCCTACAACAAAATAAATCACATTGAAATAAATAAATAAAACAAAATAAGCAAAAATCGCAGGCTAGTAAAATGGCACGTGGAGGTCTGTCAAGCAGTTGCTGCTGCAATGTTCAATTATTTGGGGCTTTACTATTATACAGTGGTTTGATATAATATTGTTTAATATTAGACATTTTATGTTATAGCTCTAGATAGGAAAGTTGGAAGGAATTATCACCCATTAAAATCATATTTAGCGATAGTAATACGAAGTATGTTTAATCGCAGCTGTCACTAATTGGGTCTTTGCCGTGTCCTAGGCACTATGCTGATTGCTTTTATTAACATACTAGAGGCCCAGCTGCCTCGGCCCTTCGGTCTATTTGCATATTATGCTTTTATTATTATAGATAAATATATAACGGTTACAGTACCCTTGTCAGGTAGTGACAATTCTTACATCATTGCCACAGGTGAGGAATATGAGGCTCAGGGGCAGGTACGTGCTCAGTAGCCAAAACTGCCAGGGACAGAGGAAGTCCTGCATCCGGGCCAGCGAGCTCCGACTGCACGCTCATTCTCCAGTCGTCACTGTCGTCATTAAACCTGCTTGCTGCCTGATTGATGTCATGGAAAAATCTGCCCGTCCAAGATGCAGTGCATTATATAAACCAGTACAAGATAAATCACCGTCATCACTTGACATTTAAGCCTTTTTTCATTTGAATTTGGATATTGCTTTGTCAAAGATTAGGAAACGTCATTCTGGCAACGTGTTATTTTTGATAGTGGGCTTATGAATGAGTGAGTCAGACGCTGTGGATGTGTCACTGGTGGAAAGATACCATATGTTTCTTTCCTCGGCCAGAAGCAGGCATTGGTGTCTGTGTCGGGGACATCTCAGAGGCCCTGGACAACTGCCTGGGGCACTGTGTGTGTGTGGGGGCTTTCTATGAGACCCAAAAGGAGGGTCATCGCGCCCTCTGGACAGGACACTGTTCTGTAAAAAGTTCCTCTGATACGTGGTTTTGAGTCCGATAGGGAGAGAGAACACTTTTCCCGAAAAATTGAAAATAGAGTGATCTTTTGTGATGCGTATCAAACTAAAAACTATTGGGTGACTCATAAAAAACAACAGTTCTTGGAAATGGCTAAAAATGTGGGACATGGTTATTGAAGACTGAACACATTATCTTTGCCATCAGAGTTCGCTTTCAGTGGACGCTTTTAACCCTGGCCACACGAGGTAACAGGAAAAGGCCCGTACAGAAATTTAACCTGCCCACTGGTTCCTCCTGTGCTCTTGGGCAGCAGTTACCTCTCTGGGCCTTGGCTAGCCCTGCTGTAAAGTTGGACTAAATGACATTTTGAATCTGTTCCAGCCCTAGGATTGTGTTCTATTGACTGGGACCTACTTGTGATTTTCCACAATTGAAGTGTCTGTTGTTGTTTTTTAAATAGATTTTTATTGATTTCAGAGAGGAAGGGAGAGGGAGAGAGAGACAGAAACATCAATGATGAGAGAGAATCACTGATCGACTGCCTCCTGCCCTCCCCCTACTGGGGATTGAGCCCACAACCCAGGGCATGTGCCCGTGACCGGAGTCAAACCCGGGACCCTTCAGTCCGCAGGCCAACATTCCATCCACTGAGCCAAACCAGCCAGGGCTGAAGTGTCTATATTATGCATGACCATTGCTAGCTTCTTTCTGTCTCTGAACTGGGTCCCAAGTTGCCCAAAGTCAGGTCAAATCAAGCAGAATGGACCATCAAGGGTAGTCTGTTACTGAAAAGTTGCAAGTTCGATTCCCAGTCAAGGGCATATACCTGGGTTGCAGGTTTTATCCCCGGCCCCAGTTGGCAACCAATTGACGTGTCTCATATCGCTGTTTCTCTCTCTCTCCCTCTCCCTTCCTTCTGTTCTTTCTGGAAATCATTGGTAAAAAAAAGGGTAGTCTGTTAGTTTGGCATCTCCTCTTCCTTGACTCCCTCCCTCCCCTCAGTACAGTTGTTAAACTTTCATACCCACCCAGTGTCCCCCTCTTCGCCTGCCTTCATCAGGACACCCCATCCTGTCCTGCCTGCACGCCAAATTAGTTCTTCCTTTGCAATACTATGGCCAAACCACTAAAATGCAGCAAAGGCATGTGGTGTGGCTTTTTCCAGTTTTCTCTCGTGCGGTAGTTACAATATTATTAAAAATCCATTAAATTTTAATGTACCCTATAAAATATGTGCTCTTGTGAAAGCAAGCACAGATAATTATTTCTGATGAATAAACCAAGAGGACAAGTATGTATGAAGTTCATGCTTCAGCATTCAATTTTTATTATATACATCTCCTGCAGGGGCAATCACTGGGATGTTCCAGCTGGTTGTGTCGGGCCGCTTCTTCTCTCACATCCTTGGGGGCAACATGACCCTTGAACTACTGGGGATGTTCTCAGAGCTCATTTTTACATGGAAAGACAGAGCCCCGTGCTAAACTCTGCAAATCCAAGAATGACTAAATAACTTGGGAGAAGAAACATGGTGTCTCTCCAGTCCTGCAAGGTGGCCTGTGGGATGAAGATCAAGATCAGACATACATCGGAAGTTCTTCGAGTCAGTGATTCTGTGCCCTTGAGCCAGTCTCTTAGCGTCTCTGTGCATTGGCTTCCCACAGGAGGGATGCTAGCTCTCTGTGCTGTGGGTTTCCTTAAGAGGACCCTGCGCCTGGCACAGAGTAGGTTCCCCCCTTTCATTCCCAGACTTCCTCGGAGGGTCCTTTAAGACCTTTCTCAGAGCTCCAGGAGTTGGAAGATGGAACTGCCTCTGGCCTCCCAGAGGCCGTGTGGTGTGATGCTTGGGGATCATTGGCATGTCACTTTGTAGCTGTTCCCAGCCCGCAGGGTCTACTCCCAAGGTAGAGGCTTCCACGTCGTTTTCCTGCCACATGGATGGAAGTGCACGTGTGGGGGACAGCTGGCCCTGCATCCCCCTCAGGCTGCCTCTGGCCTCCCTCCCGATGACCCCATGCTTGGAAGTGAGGGGCTCAGAACCAAGGGGCCGCACTGGGTCCAGCAGGGCCTCTGGGATGTGTTTGAGGTTGTGCCTGGGAACTGACAGCTGACCTTTGCAGTTAATGAGGTTTAACTCCTCATCTTCAGCGAGGCCCCATTTCCTTCCTGGGGCAGGTTAGTCACACCCCACAGGATCTGGCCAAGGAGGTGGGGCAGATTCAGGAAGCACTTAGATGGGTTAGAAAAGCAAGCTGGCTGCTGCAAACGTTTCTTCCCATTCAATCCCACTTAGCATCCCGAGGAGGGGAGGCTGGGCTTGTGGTTGGGTCACAAGAAGGTGTTCCGGAATATTCCAACACTAGAGTCGGGAATCGGCTGCTGGATCAGTGGTGAGGCCAGTGCAACGCTCTGCACAGAACCGGGTGATTTGCAAATGACAGGGGATTATTTTTAGCAGGGTTATGCTTTCACTTAAAAACAGAGCGCACACTAGAAAAAGTTAAACGCAGAAGTAAACAAAGAAGTAAAAAACTCCCCTCGTTTCATTGCCCTGAGGTCACTGTGCTGACACTCGAGGCAGCTCTCCAGAGGCCTGTCCGCGTGCACATCATAAACACGGGGTGGTGTGCACGTTTGCATAAACGGGATCCTGCGTCGTTTGCTGGACTGCTGCTCCCATTCACGGTGCGTCAGAGACCTTCTCCCAGTCAGCCTGCTCTGCACAAGGATAGTTGATGCCACTTTGTCTCTGTGATATTGATGTACTATGAGTGAGTTACTTTCTCAGGAATATTTAGCTTGTTTTCAGCATCGTTATCATTATTTGGTCTTATAACCAATGCTGTCAGGACTGTGTGGGGGTGCATGACTCTCCTGCTCATGCCATTCTTTTGATCCAGTGGTTCCACTGTTAGGAGTATACAGTAAGGAGGTAATATAGTTTATGACCTGTTGTTTGTTGCCAAACTGCTGTGCAGGGCGCTGCACTGCTTTACATCTCTGCCAGTGGGAGGAACGAGCTTCGGTGTTCTGCACGGGGGATGAAAGTCCTTCCAAAATTTACATTTCTCTGCAATTTGTCATTTGAAACATTAAAAAAAGATATAGAGAAGAGCAAGGAGTCTGTGTGGCCGTGACTTCAAAAAGCTTTACACTGCCTGTCTCTTCCCTAAAGTCTTGAATTATTTTGACCAAGTGCGATAGGTCAGGAGGGGTCGGGTGGACCCGGAGCGGCTGTGGCAGAGCCGAGAGGGTTCAGTCCGCCTCAGCAGTGCTGCGAGGGGCCGGAGCGCAGGCCCGCGGCTACGGCCCACTGCCTTCCTCATCCCTCGTTACCTTTTCCATCTGCATTTGATAGAAAACCTTCTCCAGAGAAAGGCCCAGAGCCCCCAGAACCCTTATTCCAATAGAGTCTCTGCTCTTCAGCCTTGGAGCGCAGGTTTAGACAGACACGGTGGAGGGGTGTTTGGGGAAGGGATTAGCAGGAAGCTGACCCTTTCCATCCGATGGGAAAGCAAACAGCGCCCGATGTCTCCCGGGCCGGCTCCAGAATTCTGAAGTCCGTGCTGCCACCGCCCCGCCAGGACAGCCCAGGGCGGGTACTGACACTGCCTGCGGGACTCCGAGCCAGAGAAGCTCCCCATTTCTCTCAGATGGGGCTGGCGGAGCAAAGGCAGGAATGTGCGTGGGAACCTCAGAGGATGTGAGGAAACAGCCTGGCTGGCGCAGAGGCTGTGCTGGGGACCAGCTTCTCTCCCACTGGAGGGTTCACAGCCACCTTCCCCATCATGCGGGTCTAAGAATTAATCGAGGCAATATGGAAAGTGGGAGATACAAAGTAGGGCTTAATCGTTACGGCGTCATTAACTATTGACACGTTGAATTAACAAGTTATTTAGTTCAACCTGCCCGTCTAATCCATCTGGAAATCTCTTCTGCTGTGCTCCTGACAAACTTGATTTGTTAGGTATCCCTCTTGGCCTTCCAAGGCATCAACTCCCAGTTCTGATGGGTTTTTAATGGCTTAAAGAAGAACCTTCCAGGAGTGACTTTGCTTCCCAGCTTGATGAGCACATAGTTTCTTATTCTGGCTTTTGAGCTCTGCAGTGGAACTCGGTACCTGATGTATTTTGAACAGTTTTTTAACATACATAGATATGGCTATAAATATAGCTATACTTTACATATACATATGAATGGTTTGATAGATGTATGTCAGTGGTTTTTAAATTTGGCTCTGGATTGGGATTACTTTCTGAGCTTTTACAAAACCAGATATTCATCCATCTTTGGGGATTAGATGGTAGGATGCGGGTGGGCGTGAGCATCTATCTTTAAAAAGTCCTCACTTGTTGCTAGAGGTGGGGACCACTGGCCACCTGTCTCCATTTTTAGAATGCTAATCACTCTGCTAAGGGGCACACAAAATTGAGTAACAAAAGGCTTGGGTCTCCAAGCACCGTGTTCTAATTTCCAAACTCATGTTTTGTCTCCTTAATCAGGAAGTTTAATTGTGTAAGTACAATTATGGATCCCCCTTGCCTTCCACCCTCGCCGTGGGTGAACATCCCCAGCTACTTCAGTTCTTCCTGTGCTTTGATTGCGAGTGCCCTCTACTCGCTAGGTAAGAACGTATTTGCCACTCAGGATTGGTTTGCGAATCAGCCGTGACGCATCCTGTGGGCCAGGCACCAAGCTGGGCCCTGGCGAGCGAGTGTGTCCCGAGAGCTCGCAACCCAAGCCCAATGCCTTGGACATAGTCCTTGTCTGTGCTGCCATCCAGTTCTTCTCAGCATTTCTGGCCCTTTCTTTCTTTAAAAAAAATAAAAATTAAAATTAAAAAAATAAATTAAAAAAAAAAATATATATATTGATTGATTTCAGAGAGGAAGGGAGAGAGAGAGAGAGAAACATCAATGATGAGAATAAAGCATTGATCAGCTGCTTCCTGCATGCCCCCTAATGGGGATCAAACTTGAAACCAGGGCATGTGCCCTGACCGGAAATCGAACCGTGACCTCCTGGTTCATAGGTCAACACTCAACCACTGAGCCACCCTGGCCAGGCCTGGCTCTTCCTTCAAGCAGGGAGCAGTCTCTCTGGATCTGAGAGGTGTCCTCGGTCTAACCTGGGCAGACACTTGCAGATGTGGCCACAGGTGGGCAGGACCTTCTAGATGACACCTGGGCCGTTGTGGATCAGCCCTGCTCGGCCACCAGACACTCAGCGTTGCTCTGAGATCACTGGGGAAAGAGGCTGGCCCTGGTTTTGGAAGGGTTGTTGTTCTGTTTTTTGTCTCCGAGATTAACTGCAGTACTTTTGTCCTCCTGTTAAGAGGAAGAAAAGCCGATTGTGTGCTCTCAGACTCCGGGAAAGGCATTTTGTAGGGCGATCGTTACTGATTGACCAGTGGCTCCTGCCGATGCCGTCCTTCCCGGCTGGATGTTTTTGGAGCTTCCATCCGCTCCTCTGGCATCGGGGAGGCTGTGATGAAGTCAGGACCATCTGTTAGGGCCAGGCAGCAAGGACGTCTGCCGTGCTCTGAAGGTTGGTCTCGATGGCCAGCTAGGGCTTGTCGTGCCCTGAGTGCCAGGCCTGCCACCTCCCCCCACTGGTGTGGCTTCTGGATAGAGACCGTCGTAACTTGTAGTTGTTCCTTAGGAAAGAAACGAGCAAAACAACACCCTCCCCCGCCTCAAATTCATATTTATTATAGAATTTTTAAAAATTACATAAATATTGTCAAGCTAAAGGATTATAGTCTCGTCACTGAGAGCTAACCACTCTTAGCATTTTCGTGCGTGCCCTTCCAGACCTGTGTTTTGCACATTCACTCTGCAGTTGTCATTTTGATGGTGAGCGTGGCCTCTGGAAGCAGGCAGGCCTGGCTGCCAGTCTTGGTCCAGTGACTTCCCAACTGTGTGATGTTGGGCAAGTTAACTCATCTATAAAGTGGTGATGTGGTAGAATGTATCTTCTAGGCTCGAGAATCGCAAAGGAGATGGCTGCAAGTTCGTCCTTAGCCAGGGACCTCACACAGTGAGTGCTCAGAACAATGTTCATTTAAATCATACATGCATTATTATTTATAAGAATGGGACTTCCTCCAGTGTCTGGAGGTTGTTAGCAGACAACCGTAAATAGTAGCTACACATTTGCCCATTCATTGGAAATTCTGTTGCCAACAAAGAAAACTCACCCTAAAGTTAACGTGATACGCTTTTAATGGTAAACACCATTGTTTTGCTGCACGGTAATTAGGCATGAATGGCAAATAGTTCACATCAGTGATTATAATTAATTAGTATTGCTTTTAAATATTTTTCAGCCAAATCCAAGCTCACTTCCTTTCTTTGTGTGTGTGGTTCTCCACAGTATAAATAATGGCAGTGTTGGCGTTGCTGCTGTGGGTATGCACCCAGAGGGCAGGTTTCTTCTTTGCACCCCAACTATCTGGTCTGGTACGTTGGGCCTCAAGATATGTCAGTGATTCGGGACAGCTGTCCATTTGGTCATTCATTCATTCAGAAGACCGATACACATCTACCCCTAAAGGCAACAGTCTTGTTTCCACTGGGTTTATTTTTCTTATTCCAGCTCTTCACCCCTCACCTGGCCAAGCAAGAGACTCTGGGGTGCACTCAACAGAGCCCATCTGCCTGTCTGCCCTCAGGGTTGAAGGTCTCTGAGTGTCCACTCACCCCTTTCGTTGGCCTGTGTGCTGGCAGTCCCGAGGCCACCCTCTCACCTACGGGATGGCTCTGCCACAAGGGGGCAAGTGGGCGGAAGTGGGGCAAGGCCATTGGTGGTGCTGGGTGGAGGGGTCAGAGTGGAGAGCAGGAGGCATCTCTGGCTGCAGAGGTGAAGGGGCGGTGGCTGTTTGGAGGGTCTGGGTTGGCGTCCTGGATTTACCCCTGGTTGTCATCTTGGGGGCATGGAGAAGGCTCCTCCGAGAACCACGAACAGATGGAACTCCATTTGCTCCACCTTTATCTGTAAAGCCTCTCACTGGAAACCCATGCTCTGTGTCCCACTGTTAGAGATGCAGGGCTCCCATGACCGAATCCCATTCAGCAGCAGACAGTCCCCAGTAGCAGTCCCCTCTCCTGCTGGATAGCTGGAAGCTAAGCTGGATGCCCAGTAGCAGTGCTGCCATGAAGCCTCTGTGTGTGTGTGTGGGGGGGGGGGGTATGGGGGTGACAGCCCTCATACGTTTCTTTGGGCTGTCCTGGGCCTGGATACCTTCATTCCACTCCTCACCCCTGTTGGAACTCACAGTCTGAGGTCAACCGACCTTGGTTTAGAGCCAGCACTTGTGAGCTGTGGGACTTTGGGCAAGTTACTTGACTCCTCTGAGCTCAGTTGCTTCCCTTTGGAAAGTGAGGTAGCAAGCTCCCGTTTCCAATGGCGGGAGTCAGACTTAGGAGAGAAGATTTATACAGAATCCATGTCCCAGCTCTTAGTACATACTCAGTAAATGTTAATTTCTCAGTAAGTGTTAATTCCTCATCAAGTCGTCCTGGGGGCATTTTAGCATGCCCAATACCTACTGCCTTCATGGAAAGTTCCAACTGGAGGGTGGAGGCTTTGCCCCCTAACTCATTAGAATTGACCTCCCGACACTTTAACATTAACTGACCACTCCTAGTCAATGGAAGGTCAAGAGATTGAAGTCTGTGAGCATACGAGCTGCAGGCAGCATGCACACTTGCCCACCCTGCTTTGCATTGGGCCTCAACCCTGACAGGGCACCTTGCAGCTGCAGGGCTTCCGTCTCTCACCTGCAGGTTGTTCGCAGTGGGCGCAAGGCAGGTGCCCCAGAGGGGTTGTGACCTCCCGCCAACTCAGAGGGGAAGATGACTTCATACTAAGGCATACCAACCCATTATTTCTTCCTCATTGGCTTGGTGTCTCCTCCCCATTTCTTCCTTGTGGCCCTCCTTTCTTGAAGACTTGATCCCTCAAGGCCTGAACTTTCTGTGAGTGGCGCAGACACAGCCTGGGAGCCCAAGCCGCACTGAGCGACCAGCCCTTTCTTTCCTCTGACGCTCGGAGGCAGGCGCTCTGGGTGAAGAAAGCAGAGGCCTGTGACTGGAGGTGGCCACGTTACAATGCAGGTGCGGCAGCGACGGTGTGGGGCGGAGCTGGCACCTGGCTGAAGCCAGCCCAGAGCACTGCATTGTGGGTGTCACATCTTCCTTTGAATGGACTGGTAGGGGCAGCCGCCGGGGCAAGAGGCCAGGCTTGCAGGCCTCCAGGCCAGGTGTGTTGCAGCGTGGTCAGTGTGGCCTGACCTTTCATGAACCCTCCACCTGGTGACTGGTGGCCACAGGCACCTGTGGTCTGGGAGCGAGGATCTCTGTGACAGGAGGAGGCTCAGATGCCAGAACGGCTCCCTGCTGCCTCTGGACTGCTTATCAGAGCTCAGCCGTCCCCTCTCCCTGTCTGACCGACTGCACTCCTCTGCCCTTCCCGCCCCCTGAAGACTCGATTGCAGTGCAGGGGGATGGCCTATGGGCCATAGTGGGCCATGTGCTGACGCTGCAGCACACAAGCTGGAAGACACCCCTCTTGGCGCTGCAGGTAGTGCCCAGCTGCCCCGGGCAGGTGTGCCAGGCGGTCTTGCACTCAGGGCCGTCCCTGAAGCACAGGCTCTGTGGGTCCACGGCTGGGTGTGCACTGTGAGCCAAGGCTCCCTCAGCCCCTGCGTGTGACGCGCTGTACCTCTCACCGCCACGTGCTTCCACTGAGCTGTGCCTTTCTCCTCCCAACACGTCCAGCCTTTAATTGTAACTATTAATCACCCCAGTTGTGTCGCACTTCACAACCCTTCCATTAAATAGTAAGCTTTTAAAAAACATTGAGCTTTCTTAATTGAATTATTGAGTTACCGGGCACTTAATGTGGCTCCGGTGGATGAGAACCACGGTTTCAGTGTCTGAAGGGATCTTGGTTTCCTCATCTATGACAATGGGTGCATGGGGCCCGGGGTGGGGTGGGGATGGGGGACAGTTGGCAGCCTCCAGCCTCAGAGGCTCTGTTCCCCAAGGGAAAGCCCTTCTCGAGTTTCGGCCATATGCCGCCTTCTGGTTGCTCCCAGCATAAGAGTTGGGTTCAGGTGGAGGCAGTCACATCCAGTCATTGAAGGGGGACTGGAACCAGGCAGCCTGTCCTTGGGATGAGATGCGCGCCGGGCCTTGCCCTTGCCCTTGCCCTTGCCCTCGCCCCTTCTCTAGAAATGCACCTCCTTATCCCTGCTGGCTGGGTCCAGCACCGTCCCTCACCATCCAGTTTCTACCCACCTCTGCCCCTACCCCTCTGCGAGGCACTTCCATTTGAACCTCCGGTCCCATCTCGTGTTCCACCCTCCGCACACTGACCTCACCCTCTCCAATCTGTCTGCCGCTCCGAATTCCTGTCTGGGAGAACAGTAGTGTTCCTGACAGCTCTTCCTGACTCATTCCCTGAAACCGATGTTTATCTGCGAAGCAGCTTCTTGTTCACCCCTCGTCTCTCCTGCCGGCTGTCCCCGTCCCAGCCAGGCTGAATCACTCTGCTTCCCAATGCCACGGCTCCTTCCTGCTCTGATCTGTCCTGTACCCATTTTCCTTAACCCCTGTGTGCACCGGATTGCCCTTCACTCCTCAACCTGCCGTGGCTTCCTGTTCCTGCCTCAGCAAATCTGCAGCCCTCCCAACCCAGCGCTTCCCATGTGACAGGCATTGTGGCCATCCTGCCACCTCCCTTCAGGGTGTCCACCGGAACCTCAGAATGCAACCTTATTTGGAAATAGGGTCTTTGTAGATATAATTGGCTAATATGAGGCCATGCTGGGTTAGGGTGGGCCCTAATGCAGTGACTGGTATCCTTGTAAGAAGAGGGGGATTTAGACATAAAGTCTCCACACGGGGAGAACGCCATGTAAGTCAGAGATTGGAGGGGTGCATTCACAAGCCAAGGAACACCAGGGATTTCTGGGAGCTCCCAGAAGCTGGGAGAGAGAGGTGGGACAGAGTCTTTCGGGAGGAACCAGCCCTGCTGACCCCTGGACTCCAGAACTGAGAGGATATATTTCTGCTGTTTAAATGCACACAGTAGGGAAAAAACTTAACATAGTGGGTTTGCAACCAGGTCCCCCAATTTGAGTACACAGAGATCTTTTCAGTGCACCCAGTCACCCCAGCCCCACCTCATGGTTTTCCCCAACGAGAACCCTTCCCGGGAAGTCTCAGCTGCGATGACTACCCTGCATCTGCCTTCGGAGTTGATCAGCCCTAAGGGGCTTGTCTTCTGCACGCGCCCGGCTCCCTTTGACTTCGTGTCCTTTGCTTGTGCTGTTGTCGTGCCGCCTCCTCCTCTCCCACTGCATCTTTACTGAGTGTCTACGGTACGCCAGTACCGTGTAGGCCCTGGGGGATATAGGATGGACAAGGTTCTTACGTTCACAGAGCATACGTTTCAGTGGAAGGTTGAGGGGAAGGCATTTGGATGGCAAGCAAATAAACAACACATATATCCAGTTGTGCTAAGAAGAAAATATTACCAGATAATGAAAGAGGGAGTGCTTGGGGCTACTTTTGGTCGGGTGGTCAGGGAAGGCTTCTCTCGGATGTCTGTGGAGCTATGCCAGAATGAAAGAAGGGGCCAGATGTGTGCAGATGTGGGGGTGACCATCCTGGCAGAGGGAACCAGCAGTGCCAAGGCCCCGTGCGTGACAGGGCTCACCCTGGTGATTCAAGAATCAGAAGGAAAGCAGGTGTGATGGATCCTGGAGCGTAGGAGATGTGGCATTTGGTGACTCAGAGCCTTGTGAGCCACGGAAGAAGTTTGCGTTTTGTTCGAACACTATGGAAAGCCTTTGAGAGGTTTTAGGCAGAAAAATGGCAGGTCAGTGTTATCAAATGTCCTCTGTAGACACTGGATGGGCAGCTGGGGCCACCGAAGGTGATCTGCCCTTGATACCAAGGTGTGATTTCTTTTTCGTGGCCCTCTAATCTACGCTCTTCCTCCCCTGGGGGTGTTCTTGCACCTACAGTCAATATAGCACACCCATCACTTATTAGAAAATCGTTTCCACCTGTTAAAGGGGCCGCCCCAGCTGGAGGGCGGCGAAAGGCGTCTGGCTCCTTTGGAATGCCCCAATGCCCGGGGTGACCAAGTTACTGCTCTACAGATAGCACTGAGGGGTGGATTCGTGTTTTGCGTGGAGTTGGCCAAAGCATATGGGGTACGTTCATCCCTCCTGGAAAACTGTTTACCTGTGCAGGAATTGCCACACTCACATGATAACCAACTTGTGCCCTGAGGAGAGCTTGGGGATTATTAGCTCGACCACACACATGGAAAACGGGAACTCTGAGAGGCGTGGGACCTTGAATGAGGATTAGAGCCCAGGTCTGCAGGACCAGGAAATCCAGTAACCCCCAAGCACTTCCTCTTTCATGATCTGATCTGTTTCCCTGCTCCTCAGTCCTGCATCTGGGGTCCTAGCTCTTGGAATGAATGCATGTTGGAAAAACTGAGGGGGGGGGGGTGGCGGAGGGGGGAAGTGTTCCTTGTGGATGTTGGAAGCAGGTATGACTATACAGTGTAGTGGTTAAGGGCTTTGGAATGAGATAACCTGAGATGGAATCCTGGCGTGGCCTTGAGCAAGTAACTTGACCTCATGGAGTCTCAGTAGGCCCATCTGTAAGATGGGAAGGATAATAATGACTGCCTTCCTGGGATGTAGTGAGGATTGAATGAGAGACTTCATGAAAGGGGCTCAGTACAGAGTGTGGCACAGAATATGCAGTCAGCGAACATTTCCTGTTATGACAAGAACTGGGAACATAACAGATGACTGAAGAAGGAAGAATGTGTGTGTACAGATTTTCTGGGAAACACTGTTGTAATTGTGTTCCGGGTATTGGGTTCTCTGAGAAGTGTGGACAAAGAAAATGGGTGACCTTCCGGGGAACACAGGGACAGATCCGGCGTAGGCCCTGCTCCGCTGAGGTGGCCTCGGCAGGCATGGAATGGAAGTGGGAAGATTCAAGAGACTGGGACGGAAGAGCCCCTGGGTGTGGGCAGCCCATGCTCCCCCGGAGGCAGAGGGGTGAGAACATGCAGAAATGGAAAGCCAAGTCCAGGCTTGCATGTGGAAGTGAAAGATTACCGATTGCCACGGCGTTCCAATAAAACCACTCCTCTGACTATGACAACCGTGAATCATAAAGTCATGAACGTTTCAGGATTGGAAGGACCTGGGAGAGCATCGAGTCCTTCCTACCCAAGGTCAGACAGGGTTTATTCCGCAAGGGGAGACGAGTGCTGACATGCCCAGGTTTTAGAAGAAAGCGTTTCCCCTCTCCTTTCCGTCCCTTCTCCTGGGTTGACTCCAGCAATGCGCCTCCCCAGCCGAGAGCGTTTGACACGGGCTTCAAGGACATCAGAGACACTTGCAGCCTGGAGCCTGGCGTGCACATTGCTGATGAATCCCCAAGGCTGGGCCCAGACGCTCCCGGGGTGGGTACAGTGTCTGCTGAATATCAGCGGAAATATTTCCCATCTTCCCATAGAGGTTGGAATTTGGGAAAGGAGGCTTTCAGGTCTCATGCCTGGGGAATGCCTTTATCAAATAAGATGTATGTTTTGGGCAGTCCCTTTACTTTTAGATTTATTTTATTTCCCATCCTCACTCGTTTCTTTATCCGCCTTTATCACTCCGTAGGTATTTTGGTAAGACACCTCCAGTCGCTTCTGGAACCAAGTGAGGTAGAAATAACGAAATGAAGTCTCTTGGCTTTTGCTCTTGACTCACCGGAAAGATGACCTGAGCCAAACCCGTTAAGTGCCAATAATGAGTTTGGGTCTTGCCACAATTCGAATTCCATCTCAGGGAGGGGCTCAGCGTAGGAGTTCCTGGCCACCGTGGCGCAGCAATGGAATTGGACATGGGATTGGAGAGAAGGGACTGGGTGAGGAAGGAAAGGTGTTTTCACGGGTTGCTGGGTAGACTTCCAGTGCTCACTGCAATGAAGCTTTGACATTTTTGTCCTGGGCTCTGCCTCTCTTCGGTATGGGGCAGGGATCCATTTTTCTGGCGTGTTACCTCGTTAAAAATGAGAGGTACCAGGAAAGGGAAAAACAAGAACCCTATAAGTTCCTATAGTTTATTTTCTGCATTGTAGTATGAACCAAAATGATTCCCCAAGAGGCCCAACCAAAAATAAGTTAGAATCCGTTCTCTAGTAGCCTCTGGTAAAGTGTTTCTTTTTTCTGCTTCTTTAGTCAATAAATATTTATTGAGTGTTTGATACTGTGGGGAAGAAGGCAGTCATGGTCTTGCCCTGGTGGGAACTAATCTAGCGGGGGAGTCTGACATTAAACATGCATGCACATTAAGCATGCGCGCGCACACACACACACACACACACACACACACACACACACAGTTACAAATTGTCAGGGGTGCTTTTTGGGGAAAGTGCAGTGTGTTCTCGGAGAGGGAGAGAGGCCTCATCTGGACTGGTGGCCCTGGAGGGGCTTCTCCCTCCCCTAGCCTCTCCCTCCCCTGCTCCTGCCCCACTGGAGGCGGTTTGAGCTGGGATGCCTGGGTGGTGACATGCCCATGCCGAGGAGAGGAGGACTTGGCCAAGGGCAGGATCTTTCCGCTCCCCGCCTGGGCCACCTGTCCCAAACGGCTGGTCCCCCTGGGGCCAGCCCTTCGGGGAGTTAGTAACGGGCACCATTTCTCAGAAAGGGCTGGCCGCAGAGATAAGACCACAGTGACAAGGGGCCCATAAATTGTTACCTGGCCCCTCGGTTACCCCTCTTCCTCCAACACCTCCTTCCTGAGCCTGGGGGGCTGCATTTAGCAACAGGGTTCCTGTCCGTGGGATGGCGCAGAGAGCTGACTTCTCTGGTGGCTGGGCACAGTTGCTGAGATGCAGAACACTGATAGTGGGAATCAATTTAATTTCTGTGGCGTGGTGACAGAGGGGTGGGGAGCAGGAAGGTCAGGACTATTTTAAAAACCACAGTTCAGTTAAGAAAGCAAAATACTCCCCCTGAGGAATTAGAAATTAGAATATTTTACGGGGGAAAATAGAAGTGGGTCGAGGTGAGGGGTGTAATCAGAGGAGCAGGGAAGGCGGTGGGAAGCCCAGTCCGTCCCAACCTGGGGCCTGGGGACTTGAGCTTTTCCATTAGGGAGGAGTGAGCTGCATGTCTGTGCGGCTGAGTCGAGACTTGTGGAGGTGGACACCGGGTGTCCTTCGTCGCCAATGTCAGGTAGTTGACATTAGGTGTCAGTTTCCTGACGCCCGCCAGGAGGCCCAGTCCTCTGTCCCGGTGGTTCCTCCGGCCACCTCTGACCAGCCTGTGTGATTTGTGGGATCCCACAGAGTGGAGGCTGAGAGGTGTGTGTAGACCTGCAGGAGGATTTGCATTCAACATGGATCTTGGGATTTTCTAGTCAAACTATGGCTGGCCTGACCCAGAGGCTGTGGGCGGGCCCTGCAGAAGCGCCTCTGTGGCTGATGGTAGAGGCTGGGTATTTCGGAGGAAAGAGTGGGGCCGACCCCAGCCTTCCTCATCAGAACCACAAGACCTACCCCGAGGTGCCGTTCGTTCATAAATTGAGGGGTGGCTGTTGCGTGTCCAGTGCTGGGCCCCGGGGAGAGAGGTGGTCTTTGTCCTGAAGGAGCTCACGGCAGGGGAGGAGGCCCAGACTTGGGCATTTCCTAAGAATCTGAGGAGTGAATAAATTTCTGGCACAAAGTCTGGGTCAGTGTCTGAGGGCCAGAGAGAGAAGTTGAACAGTGAAGAGCAATTGGAGGTTTAAAACTGTCTTGGTCAGCAGTGCAGGCTGCCATCATGAAACACCATAGACTGGGCTTCAACCACAGACACTGGTGTCCCCAGTTCTGAGGCGGGAAGTCTGACATCAGGGTGCATAGCTGGGTTCTGGGGAAGAACCTCTTCCAGTCCATACTAATAACATTGCAAGTAAAGGGGTCCTAGCATCCCAGGTTCCCTGAATACAAATGCTGCTCATACACTGAGTGGCCAGATTATTATGATCTCTGAACGCATAATAATCTGGCCACTCAATGTATATCCTATATAATAAAAGGCTAATATGCAAATTGTCCCCTCAACCAGGAGTTAGACCAGCAGGCAGGCCGGCCAACCGCCCATGTCCCCATGTCCCCTCCCCCTGGCAGGCTGGCCGGACCCCACCCATGCACGAATTCATGCACCGGGCCTCTAACACACACACACACACACACACACACACACACACACACACTGAGTGGCCAGATTATTATGTGTTCAGAGGTCATAGTAATCTGGTCACTCAGTGTATATTATGGATATCCTAAATGTGGTTGAAGGAAGATAAACAAATGAAGGTGTATATGCTGTCTCCTGTCAATAGAGCCACATGGTACACCAGTGCCTGTGATGCGTGGGATGAGGTTGGTGGGGGGTCTATTCTGGCTAAGAGTCAATACCACTAGCACCACCTTGGTCATGGCTCTGGTAAGGGTGAGCCATCAGCACTGTCTGGTCTCCCCCGAGTTAGGTGTTATTTCAACCTCAGGTCACCTCTGGGTGTTTTCAGCTTAGCAGCCATGCAAGGCGGGTTGAGCTGCATTTGGAAGGTGGGGAGGCAGGGCTTGTTCTGAACTGTGAGCTGAAGAGGCGGCGATGGGTACACCGTGCACTAATGGAGGTCTGAGGAGTAAGCCCAAGAGCCAGCTGGGTCCCGCAGCCTAGTGCTCGCTGGGGCGTGAGAAGCTGTGCCCCTCATTCTCTTTTAAATAGCTTTGTGTTTGTCATTCCTGTGACTTGAGAGACCTCTCTGGACCCTGTACCTCTGGGCTCAGCATCAATCAGATCCGTTTATCAGGCAGTCCTAGCCGAGGTTTGTTATGCGTTGTGCTTTGCTGGCTTGGCTGGGCCAGAACTGGGTTCTGTCGAGCACTCAGCTCAAAAGAGGTTAAGAGGAGGCAGGACTCACACCCCCGCTAAGGGCCAGAGAACTTTGCTGAAGAGCTGGTCATCTTAAAAATGAGCTGGTCTATTTATAATTTGGACGGTTGCCACAGGCCTTTAATGAATGGCAGTCTGTGCAGGCGCACACACTTTGTGTACTGAATCTCAGTATGTGTTTGTTCATTTATGGGCCTCTCTCCGTGGGTGTGGACGTGATTTCCCAGCTGCCCAGGGTGAAGAGGGGGACAAGGGGGCGCAGGCTCTGCAGGGGAGGGGCTGCAGAGTTACCTAGAGAATTGGTGTTTCTGGTATTTGGGTGCTGGTGTCGGCTTGGACCATGTCTCTTTAATTCTGAGGAAGCAGAGCCCAGAGAGGTGCCCAGGGCTCATATCAGGTTCAGGTCAGGGGCCATCTGGGCTGGGGGCTGGGCTTCTCGCCAGCTTGCTCCTGACAACACTGCCCCCTGCTGTTCTGCCGGGGCTGCGGGGACCTCACAGCCCTGAAGAAAGTGTGCAGGCTCCATCCCCAGGCAGCGCAGCCCTTTGTAGGAGGCAGTGACTGGCCATCCACTAATGGGAGGATGGAGTCTCTGTATTTTGTTTTGCAGAACCACCCACACCCTCGCTTGGTCCCGGTGATTCATGTGCACAAGCTGGCTGGCCGGGGCGGGGGGCGGGGGGGGGCACCCAGAGAGGATGGGTGCTCAGGCGTGAGCTTCTCACCCAGTGGTCTGCACTAAAGAGAGCCGCCCACCCCTCCAAGGCCCAAGGCTGATACCTCGTAAGACATTTGGCGCTGATTTTCGGCCCTGAGGCTCTTGAGTATGGGTGAAGTCTGGCCTCCCCCCTGGCCTCTTCTAGACTCAGCATGCCAGGTGTCCAGACCGTCCTTGGGAAGTGTCTCCGCCCCCTGCACACCCACTGCCCTGCAGCCTGCTCTGGTCCTACCTGCAGGGAGGCAGGCTTTGTTGAGGTGTGCAACGGTGGCATGAGCATGTAGGCAGACCTGCAGGCAGATGGAGCTGGGTTTGAGTCTCAGCCCCAGGATTCAGTTTTGCGCATCTGTGAATTTCTCAGAGCCTTCCCCATGCTCAGTGAAGGGGGCTCTTGTAAGACTTAAGTCCCTGCGTGACGCCCAGAGGCATGTCCCATCTGGGCTGCTCCTTTTTCCCTTTCTCCCTAGCCTGGTTATTTTTTTTTTCTTTTTCTTTTCTCTCTTCTTTCTTTTTTATGGTATTTAAACTTGTTCATGTAATTTCAGCTACATCAGAGGCATCATGTTGGCTAATTGGGATGTGAGAAGTGCTTAGCAGGTTAGCTGGCCCACAGTAGGTCCACAGCAACAGTGGCCATTATTTCTACAGTTGTCTGTCCGGGGAGAAGGGATGCCTGCCTTTTGTTACTGTTTCACTGTTGCGGACAGCTTGGTGGCTTCAGGGAGCTGACGCCAGGGCAGAGGGACCCGAGCGAGGTATCGGCTCCCTCTCCTCACAGTGGCCCCTCGAAGTCTCCGCTTTTAAACTTGGGCTGCGGCCACGTTCACGGTCTTGTACATCAGCATCGCCAGGTTTGATGAGCCTTCTGGGCTTTCAGACATGAATAACTGCATTTCCCTAAAGGAGAATTGCTGGAAGATTCAGAACTTGGAGAGGTTTTGTTTGGGGATTTATTTTCCTTCAATTGCATGGGGCTCTTTGGTTTCTGTAGGATTTTCCGGGGCCTGTCCAGTTAGCCACCGCCCTGCTCCCCGGAAGAATCGGGTGTTTTGTTCTCCGTGGCCTCCCCTCAGTGAGGTCCTTCTTGTGGGAAACAGCCCACAGTCCAGGTTCTGTTGCCCGAGATGAGGCTTGATGAAAAGTGAGAGAGAATGTCGAAAAGTCCCTGGAGGGCCCCGAGGGTGGGGTGAGGGGGTTGGTGAGGAGGGCAGCTGGGGAGGGGGGCTAGTCTCCTTTCTTTCTTCCTGACAGGTATATAGACTGGCATCCCTGCCAGCATTCACGAGGCCTGGGATATCTCTGGCAGACAGTGCCGGAAATTTGATGCTCAGACTCTTCCGCGGACAGGAGAGCACTGGAGAATGCTTACTGAAATTGCTCTTGTCAAAAGTTGAGGGGGTGAGGGAAGGCGATGATGCGAGGCTTTGAAACCATCTCACCTGACCGGCTTCTTCCCAGCCCTGGGAGACAGCACGTGGTGGCTGGGGTTTCAGGGCCCTGGAGCGAGTTACCTCTGGCGACCTCTCTGTCTACCTGGTTGAGATTCCAGGGCCCACTCCTGACTAGAAAGTCCAGCCGGGCTCCTAGCTGGTACTGAGGGACGAGTGTGTGGTGGCGGGGGGTGGGGGTGTGTGTTTTGGTTTGAGCCATGGAGGAGGGGAGCCCACGCGGAGCCCCATGGAGGTCCTGGAACCCTGCCTTCCCTAGGCAGCTCCTGCGCTCCAGCCGCCCCCAAGGTTTAGCAGAGCCTTGAGTGAGTCCCCGTTGGTGCCATGTGTTCTGTGGCAGCAGCTGTTGGTGCTGACTAAGGAGTCTTCCTGGCAGCTGCGCTGGGCACATTTGGCTCCGGCAGGGACCGCCTCTCCTCATCGCCCACCCTACTCCAACCCCAGAAGGCCTGAGGAGAGGGCCTGCAGATTGAGCCCTGGAACTCAGCGACTCGTGGGTCCACAGAACCAAGAACGGGAAGCGCCAACCCTCTGTTGTGCGGAGGAGAGAATTTGGGGCCAGGAGGGTATCTAAGGTCAAAGGACAAGTTAGGGGCTGAGCAGACATTTAAACTCATGTCTCCTCTCTGCCCTTTGAATTAGGCTGCTCTATCTTGGTGGTGTTTGTCTCACTTGGTGTCCGGGGCTGGACAGTTGCTCATTAGCAGTGTGTCCTTGGGCAAATCACTTCATCTCTCTGAGCCTCCGTTTCCTCAGAAGCCAAATGGGATAATGCGTGTCCCTACCTCATAGGCTTGTGGTGAGGGCAGAATGAGGGCCCAGGATAACACCCCAGCATCGGCACTTTTCTGTCTTCCTTGCGGAAAAACTGCAGATCAGTCTCCCATGAATCCAGCAGCGCCCTAGTGGACGCCCCAGGAACTGCAGCTGCCTTCCGCTGAACCACGGGGCGGGGGCCAGTGGGCAAGGTGCAGAGCCAGGGAGAACCTGAGTGCTGGCTGATTCCTCCTGCCCCGCTCCTTCCTCCCCAAACCTCTCTACTTTGTAGAGGGGACTTGGGGGGCCCGAGTGATCCTACATGATTCGTGACCTGGCCAGGCATTCTCTCCCTGATACTCATAGCTATAGCTCATGGGCTTCTCCAGGACATCATCAACAGCCTCGGATGCCGATTCTGCGCTCACCCACTGAGGCTCAGCACGGACAGGCACACCTGGAGATGGCCTGGGTCTTCCCGCTAGGCCACCCTGCTTCTGTGCTGAGAACTGTTCCCAGAAGAGCAGGAAGGTGGTCCAAAGACCTCGAGTACTGGCTGGCCCTCCAGATACCACATCTGCGTAGCCTGTGAACGTGGCACAGGCAGAAAAGATGGCTCTTGAAGGCACATGTAGAGTGATGAGAAGGCGCCGCAGGGCCGCGTCCCCTTCGTGGCTGTAATTAAACCTCCCTGCCGATCTCCTTTTCAAGCACCGGCTTTTCAGGGGTTCAGATAACACGGCTTTGTGCTCAGGGCCCTTTCAGTACTTGAAACAGGAGGATCCCTTTCAACTCTCAGTAGGCCCCTTTCTCTCCCCACGAGGCTGAATTTTTAAAAAGTGGGGTGTTAGCATCGGGCAAGTAGCTCACTTCTGGGCCCTTTCCGTAGCAATTCCAGGATGGATGTTTACCCCGAGATGCACAGCCAGTGTCCTGGAGAGAGATTTATCAGTTAACCCTGCCTGGCTCCCGAGGAGAGCCACCGATTTCCTGGTAAACATCCCCAGGCCAGGAATGCATTTGTGAAAATTGTAAGAGATGATCCCAGAAAAGCCTCTGCCGGTTGGCACTCACCAAACCGTGTGTTATTGTCTGGAGATGAATCGTAAGCGGGAAGACATTTGCTCTTGAAATAAGACATTTTGTACGATACATCCAAGCCTTTAATTTGACATTGCAGTCAGCTGCTGAGCTGTCAGCTGCTGGGTTTGAAGTTGAAAGTTGACTCTCCCCCCTGTAGCTACAAAGTTCAGTGTCAGCCTGAATTTCAATTTCCTGGGATTTCTGTCTGTCTACCGCTCAACCTACTATTCTCAGCATCTTTCTTATTTTTCATTGTTTTGTTTATTTGTTTGTTTGTTTTGGGGTGGTGGTGGTTAGGGGAGGGATGGGTTAGTGATAGGGCAAGGGGGGCGTTTAATCATTTATTCTTTTAAGTAGGTTTAATTGTATAAAGATTCTAATGCATACACACGTCTGTAATTAGGGGAGTTGGTTCTGTTACACAGTATTTTAGTGAAGAAAATTATAGTGTTCATAAGCTGTTTAAGGAGGAGGCAGCATATATTAACATGCAACTAGTTTTTGTTCGTGCTGCCTGTTTACCAGTGTCCTGAGGTGTCTCCCAATTTCCAGAGTATTCCTCAGCCCTCTGTGCTTCTGGACTTCTTGCAGCAGAACCAGGCCATGTTCCAGAATATGGAGCCTTTCTCGTGGGCTGAGGAGACCAGACTTTGTTCTGCAACAAGATGCGTTTCACTCATTCATGAGACAAATATTTAGGAGTGCCTACCTGCACCAGACACTGTCCTGGGCATGGGGGACATAGATGTGAATGAGTCAGCAGCCTCTTTGGTCTCATGAAGTTCATAATCTAGTGGAGAGTCGGACTGGAGAGGAGAAAACAAAGACATGAACAGCTATGTACAGATACCGATCAGAGCAAAGAGAAAATAGACCAGAGTGTCAGGTTGGAGAGGGACTGGGGGCGGGGAGGGGTGTGAGGTGCTCATTTAGGCTGAGCAGGCAGAGAGGCCCCTCTGAGGCCACGAGACTGTCCTGAGATGGGTTTCCAGGCAGGTGGCGTGGTCTGTGCAGTGTCCAAGGCAAGGAAGAGCTTTGTGAGTTCCGGGAACAGAAGGAAGGATGTTGGAGTGGAGGACAGGGAGCAAGGGAGTGAGAGATGGGAGATGGGGTTGGAGAGGTGGGCGGGGGACTGTCCAGAGTTTGGAAAGGACCTGCTACAAGGAGAGTGAGATGTCCGCTCCTGCCCAGATGGCCCCGTTTGAGCTCTCTGTCATCCAGTCTCAATGTCAAAGGTGCCAAGTGCATAGAATAGGGCATTTTCCCTGGAGTGAGCCTTTTAGGTCCCAGCAGAGGTGCCTTCATTTGTGGGAGGGGGCCGGGTGGGGAAGGATCCCCCTTCAGGATTTGAGGAACACCAGTTAGAGAAAAGGTTGACCATCCATCCAACTCAGGGAATATTCTTTTAGTGCTCACTGGGCTATAAAAGGGACTTACACATTTTGCTGTAGGAGCAGAACATCATTGATTCTGAATGGCTCCATCTGGGGACAAATAGTATGGGCTCTGAAGGTTGAATAGGAGTTCGATAGCAAGATGACGCTGGGAAGAACTTTTCTGGCAAAGAAAACCCCCTTGGGTAAAAGTGTGTTAGGGGAAATCCAAAGAATCCTGTGTGGTAAGAAATGAGTCTTTTGGGAAGAAGAGCTGGGGTCAGGCTGTTATAGGGTCAGGCAGTTCTGACTTTATTATATCATTGCACTCACACATGCTTTGGTGCCAGGTTGATTCATAAGTGCTGAATCCAAAAAATGCATTTGCTCCAAGCAGATCGATCGTCATCCTTAACAACTCTGAAGCCAGCTGCGACAGGTTAAGTTTTAAAATTTAAAGCTCCTTGCTCTGGAAGGGCTATGCCTGGACAGAGTGGCCCTGTTGTGGAGGGCCCGGTCTGTGTTTTGTCTGCACCCGGGCTCCTACAGGCCCAGCTGACCCAGCTGTCCAGTCAAGCTCATGGTCAGATGGTAAGTACACGCAATGATATTGGCAGACTCAGGCTTTACAGACACGCTCCCCGCAGCCCCTTTACCCTTTTCCTCCAGCTCCTGGGAGGCCAATCAGTCCCGTGTCGATTGCTGGACCCGGGAGCCTGCATTCTCTGCCACTTGTTCTGGAACTACAAGCTTGGCTTCCAGAATGTTCCTTTTGCCCCCACCCTCCTCACCCTTCGGTAATTTACTTCTGGTCAAAAGCCTCAAATGGCAAGAAGCACATCATCCGAAATATCACTGACATTTCTCTCCTCGTTGGTGTGGGTGAGCCGTGAGCACCGGAGCCTCTCAGTGTAGACTGCAGCCGAGGGAGCGTGGAGATGGAGTTACACGTTACCCGAGACGAGGCAGGCCTGTGTGCCGGACCCAGGGTGGGCGGCTCCAGGGCGCTCTGTGGGCACACTCTTTCTGGCCTGGCGGAAAGGCGATTGGCTGGGACAAAATAAATACGTCCCTAATTGTTTGTGGTGTGGGAAAGCAATTCCGTAAACATTTGTCCGAGCCCAGAGTGTGTGAGGAAGAGTTTGACCGACGCGGTTTTCTTTTCTATTAACGCTTCTGTGATAAACAGCTGAGATGCACTGAGTAAAATTAATGAAACTATTGTAACAACCGTACACATGGAGGTAATTTATTAAGGACAATTAAAAAGCTTTAAAAATCATCCGTGAGGCAAAATGAACAAGGAGACAGTGTGAGGCAGATTTTGGCAGGAAGCCCGCCCGTGGGCGTGTGGAGCAGGTTTCTCCTCCCACCCCCTCCCCCTCATAAGACCCACACCACGGCGGGAAGCAGGCACTTCGGTTGAAACTCTTCATAGCAGAAGCTCCGCGCGGATTCCCCAGGGGGATGCGTGGACGTTGAGGAATGGATCTGTGGAGTCCGGGCAGCTGTCTGTGACCTGCTCGGCTTGAACGCCATTGAGAGGCAGGGTTCTCCTGGAGCTCCCCTCCAAGGGCTCGTGGCTCCAGGAAGGGACATCCCCCTCTCCTGGGTAACACTGGGCTGTTTAAATAAGGACTTGGGTTTGTGTTGGCTCGGGAACCTCAAAACCGGGTGAGGAGCAGAAAAAGAAGCCTAGAGAGGTGAAGGTTCTGTCATGGTGCCATTGTCCACTTACTAGCTCGTACCGTGGGCTGGTCTCTGTGTAACTGCGCAGAGCCTCAGCTTCCTCATCTGTAAAGTGGGGCGAATGGTTAGGAGTGAGTGGAGAATTAGCGTGAGGTGCACCCAAGGTCATGCACGCTTGGTGCCTTGTACAATGTCTGCTACCTGTGTGGCCAGTGCTAAGTAGTCTTTGTCAACATGAAGGGCCTCATTGGATTGCTGATCGAAGGCCAAGCTAAGGTTGCAACCCAGATATCTAACTCCAAGGCCCATGCCCTTTTCATGATCTGCCGATACCCACCCATCCCCCAGCACAATTCTTGGTGGATAGGAATGCACACATAGAGCCTGAGTGAATGCTGACATGCACTCAGTCAGCCAACTGAAGGTTTGGGTGAGGCCCCTCTTCGGTGGGAAGGGCTGCCATGTATTCTCCTGGTCTCATCTCCACCCACCCAGGTCCTGGTTGCTAGCTCCAGGGTAAAAGGTCTTCCCCGCTTTGAAATTGTCTTCACACGTATAAAGGACTGGGTTGCTAGGAATTTGCCTTTGTAATTGGTTGATGACCCAAGAAATCCTTGACCTTGTAGACCAGCAGTTTCTCAAACACAGATACATTTTAGTAAAGAAAAGCTCTGTGAGTGGATGGTGTTGACCACTCTCCTGGCAGCTGTTTCCATTTTACCCTCTTTTGCTCCAGGCTTGCTCACAGACACATACATTGTGTGTTCATTAGAGACCTATGCATCTATCGCAAGAAGTAATTTTTAGTTCACTTACTGACTAGAAAGGAAAATGAAGTGTTTTAGCTCAGACACGTGAGACACGACAGATTTTTTTCCCCTTCCCAAGCCGCAAATGAGCAGTGAAAAATTACTCGCTTTTGCTATTAAAAGCTATAGAGCCTGTAAAAAAATAGTAAATTATGGAGACATTATCAAAGTTTATAGGCACTAGAATTTGACCTTTAGCAAATTCAACATTGGAGGGGAACAGTTTTCTTTTCCTTCTTCAAAACAAAAAATTGAAGGGAAGGGAAGAAGAGGATTTATTTTCTTCTGAAGCTGGAGCAGCAACTGGAAATGGCACTTCCCAGTTTTAACAAAGAAAAAAGCTTCATTAAATCACATCAAATTACAGGAAGACAATCCCCTTGGAAAAAATTAAACCCTGTAGGGAAGTCAGAGCCCCTTTGGAGAAGCCACTCCTCCTTGTCCCCCACCCCAACACCACGCCCCTACTTGCTGTTACCTTTTGGTGACCATTCACACCGTGCTTTTTCTGTGCCTTTGTACACGTGTCTATAGACTCAGAGAAAATAACGGGCGTTGCTGAGTCTTCACAGGCTTTCCACTTTCCCAAATGTTTCACCCTTTTCTCTGTCCTTTCCTGAGACGTGGCTGGGAGAAGAGGGAGGTTGGATGGAACAGTGTAGGAAGAAGAGGGAGGTTGGATGGAACAGTGTAGGGGTTGGGAGGGGAGGGAGTTGGATGGAACAGTGTAGGGAGAAGAGGGAGGTTGGATGGAACAGTGTAGGGGCTGGGAGAAGAGGGAGGTTGGATGGAACAGTGTAGGAAGAAGAGGGAGGTTGGATGGAACAGTGTAGGGGTTGGGAGGGGAGGGAGTTGGATGGAACAGTGTAGGGAGAAGAGGGAGGTTGGATGGAACAGTGTAGGGAGAAGAGGGAGGTTGGATGGAACAGTGTAGGGAGAAGAGGGAGGTTGGATGGAACAGTATAGGGGTTGGGAGGGGAGGGAGTTGGATGGAACAGTGTAGGGAGAAGAGGGAGGTTGGATGGAACAGTGTAGGGGCCGGGAGAAGAGGGAGGTTGGATGGAACAGTGTAGGGAGAAGAGGGAGGTTGGATGGAACAGTGTAGGGGTTGGGAGGGGAGGGAGTTGGATGGAACAGGGTAGGGGCTGGGAGAAGAGGGAGGTTGGATGGAACAGTGTAGGGAGAAGAGGGAGGTTGGATGGAACAGTGTAGGGAGAAGAGGGAGGTTGGATGGAACAGTGTAGGGAGAAGAGGGAGGTTGGATGGAACAGGGTAGGAAGAAGAGGGAGGTTGGATGGAACAGTGTAGGGGCTGGGAGAAGAGGGAGGTTGGATGGAACAGTGTAGGGGCTGGGAGAAGAGGGAGGTTGGATGGAACAGTGTAGGGAGAAGAGGGAGGTTGGATGGAACAGTGTAGGGGCTGGGAGAAGAGGGAGGTTGGATGGAACAGTGTAGGGAGAAGAGGGAGGTTGGATGGAACAGTGTAGGGGTTGGGAGGGGAGGGAGGTTGGATGGAACAGTGTAGGGGTTGGGAGGGGAGGGAGTTGGATGGAACAGTGTAGGGAGAAGAGGGAGGTTGGATGGAACAGTATAGGGGTTGGGAGGGGAGGGAGTTGGATGGAACAGTGTAGGGAGAAGAGGGAGGTTGGATGGAACAGTGTAGGGGCCGGGAGAAGAGGGAGGTTGGATGGAACAGTGTAGGGAGAAGAGGGAGGTTGGATGGAACAGTGTAGGGGTTGGGAGGGGAGGGAGTTGGATGGAACAGGGTAGGGGCTGGGAGAAGAGGGAGGTTGGATGGAACAGTGTAGGGAGAAGAGGGAGGTTGGATGGAACAGTGTAGGGGCCGGGAGAAGAGGGAGGTTGGATGGAACAGTGTAGGGGCTGAGAGAAGAGGGAGGTTGGATGGAACAGTGTAGGGGCTGAGAGAAGAGGGAGGTTGGATGGAACAGTGTAGGGGCCGGGAGAAGAGGGAGTTGGATGGAACAGTGTAGGGAGAAGAGGGAATTGGATGGAACAGTGTAGGGAGAAGAGGGAGGTTGGATGGAACAGTGTAGGGGCTGGGAGAAGAGGGAGGTTGGATGGAACAGTGTAGGGGCCGGGAGAAGAGGGAGTTGGATGGAACAGTGTAGGGAGAAGAGGGAATTGGATGGAACAGTGTAGGGAGAAGAGGGAGGTTGGATGGAACAGTGTAGGGGCTGGGAGAAGAAGGAGGTTGGATGGATCAATGTAGGGGTTGGAAGGCAGATAGATAGATAGTTTTCTACCCTGTTAATTCTCCTTGGGTTCCAGAAGCTTCCTCAGTTGTTGACAATCTGGGATAAGACTGGGAAGATGATGGTTGGAGGATGCAAGTAAGTGTCTAGAGGGAACAAAGTGTCTAATAATTGAGTGCCAGGAATTTAGAGCTGATCTGGCTTTGCTTTTATCTACACGCCGACACTTCTGAACCAGGGATGTGTGAGACGGTCTGCCAGACACTAGTGTCCACTGTGTGATTTCCAGGGTGTACCTGCATGAGTGTGTGGGCGTGGGTGTGCACGTGGGTGCACATTTAAGGTAGGAATTTCGTGGAGAAGCCTCCATCTATCTCCATGGCACAATCGTGTCCTGGAACGCACAAGTGAGATCTTTAGCTAGGTAAGTCCACAGACATGAGCGAGGGTGTTTGAGAAAGGCCCCTTCAAAGAGGTGGTTAATTCTGAAATGGCAGGCTGATCTGCCCATGGTGGGCTCCAGAAGACCTTCTGAGAAAAGCCACCTCCATCCTGCCCTTCTGTGACATTTCTGCAGCAGAGGCATCAGCCTGGGCCTCACATCTCTGGACAGTGAGAGACCTCCCCACCCCTCCCCCCCGCCTTTTCCAAGAGCAGAGATCCTATAGCTGTTGCTGCACCTTCACAGAGAACGGGTCCCTAATCTCATTCTCACCTGCTCATACCTCTGCTCCAAGGCCAGCAGAGAAAATTGCTTTGGTGTTCTGCTGCTCTCTGAGATTTGAGGTGGGAAGTTGAAGATGTAGAGCCTTAGGAAGGCAGGTGTGTGATTCGGGAATTACCGTGAATTGGCACAGCCACCTGGCCTGGCCAGTTTCCCTCCTCGCCTCCCTGTAAGGCTACAGACTTTAAAGCTCTTCACAACTTGGGGCCTGTCAGGAAGAGGGAAGGGACAAGGCACAATCTCACCTCCATCAGCTGGCTCTCCGGTCCTGCAAGGGAAGCCCTAGGAAGAAGAGCATTGGGGGATCGGGGAGTAGAAAATGACTCCTTGACGCCTCCAAGCTTCGCTGACCATGATCACGAGTGGGATCCTCTTCTCTCTTTTCCTGGGAAACAGGTCTCCCACGAGCTCACATCCATCTGACCAGGAGGCAGCCTCTCTGACCACTCCCATTGTCTCAGTCAGCAGGCTCCAGTTAGAGGACGTGCCCAGGCCTTCAACTCCAGGACCTTGTAGACCAGCTCAGTGACTTCCCCAGAAGCCCGATGGAGGCTTGTCCAGCTGGGAGCGGGGACAGATGTGGCTGGGAGGTCCGACTACCCTCCCCTTGGCTCTGGGCAATGCACCATGCAGCTCTCTCCTCTGCTTCACTAGGAGCATAGGGACCCTCTCCTCAGAGGGGAGATCACACACTGTCAGCTATAAGGGACCCTCTGACCCCTGCCCATCTGCGAAGAGGGGAAGCGGCTTGCCCAGGACCACCTGGCCCACATGAGCAGCAGCCGCCGGCAGGGTGGGAGGAGGATGGGCCACAACTCCCAGATGGAGCCACACTAGCATCCTGCTTCCCGGGCTGGGGGCTGGTCTTAAATTCCGCTTTGACCAGTGAAGAGTTCAGGTGCCCCGTGGGCTACTTAGCTGTGAAAAACTGTTCTATTTCGTGCCTACAGGTTGAAGTAAATCTCAAAAACCACACCAGAAAACACGCCATTGGCAGCTATAGGAAGAGGGCAAGGCAGGCTGAAACCACCCAGGATTGCCCTTGAGAACAGTACGTGGATGCACGTGGCCACACATGCCAGCATCGTCGTCCTCTGGGCTATCTACCCATAGTTCCCGGTCGTCTCAGTGGCCGGCAAACACATATTCATCATAGTAACTTCTGAGAGCCTGGGTTTCCCCACCTACCTAGTAAAGCACCTAGCATGTGCTCAGGCAAGTGACAGCTGCTTGGTGACAGTTCTGTCTCGCGCCTCTTCATGTGGCTCTGGGGCCTGTTAGAACTTCCTTTTCTTTCTGAGGACAGCCAGCTGTCTCTTGCCACTTGTATATGAATATCTCTCTCTCTCTCTCTCTCTCTCTCTCTCTCTCTCTCTCTCTGTAACTTTGCACAAAAGATGGTTTTATGTTCACCCCCAAATAATGTAGCAAAGCCCCTGCCCCCAGCTCCTACACAGGGAGTTGTCACAGTCAGACCACTTGGCAACAATAACTAGACTTGAAATGAAGGGGGGGCAGGGAGATGAAGCATTGCTTATACTAGTGAATTAGCATGTTTTTCTCTCTTTTGCTTTTGTGAAAACTAACTTCCTGTTCAGCCGCTTGTGTTTAAAAACCATAAGAACGGGGGATGGCCCCCACCTTGTCCACTGCTTGGCCGGTTCATGGGACCGTTATGAATTAAAGATCAGCTGTTAAAAAGAGATCATCTTTAAACAAGTGCAGTTCCCTCTCCCCATGCCCCCGAGTGCTTAAGTTTTCGTGTAGAGTGAGTCCAAAACAAACAGCGATGTTCCAGAGAGATGCGGTGAACTGGGCCCGAGACAGCAGGAGAATTAGGGCAGCATGGGGAGCGGGGGTGGGGGTGGAGGTGGGGGCAGGTTGCAGGGTTGCATTCTTGGCCTCCTGTTTGTATTCTGAGAAATAGGGCAGCGTGGCGTGCTCGGCAGAACCTGCCGCAGGCTGATTTGCCGTGTGACCTTGGAAAAACTTTGGATTTGCCCCCTCCCCGACACGCACACGCGCACACGCACACGCACACTCACTTGCACACACACCCCAGCCCAACAGATACCCATTTGCAGATGTTCTGCACAACCTGAGGTCTGAAAGGGTGTTGGGCTCTAGGGACAAAGCTCTGAAGATTAATTGGGGGAGAGACGTGGAATAAACATCACCAGGAAGCCTATTGCGTGTGAAGGTGGCGCAGCTGCCCCACAGAGACACCCTCATGGAACCCGCCCCCAGAGAAGTGAGGGATTTCTAGGCAGCTGAATGAGACCATCAAACCACCACCACCATTTACCAGTAGTAAAAATCGACATTTCTGAGCTCGTCCCTGGGGATGTGGAAATGGGGAAGAGCACTTCCTGCCTTTGGCAGGGAGCTTGTGGTGCAGGGGACAGACAGAAAGAGAGGGCTGCGTCCAGAGCTCTGATGTCTGTGCCTCCTCCCAGCCTCATAGCACCTCGCACAGGGAGTGAGGGCCCCAGAGCCGACTCCCCATTTGGAGGTGGGTGTGCAGTTATAGTCTTGGTCAAGGGCCACGGTCAGGAGCAGAATGTGGCTAAGTCCCGGGCCTGCTGCCTATGGGTCAGCAAATCTCTGCTGCAGAATGTTGATGTAGTTCCCAGGGCTGCTTCATCTCAGAGTCTATTTTAGGCAGATGATTGCCTTCTAAGTCACTCTCAACCATTTCAGTATCCTTGGCAGGAGACTTACCTGAACCTTCTAAGGCTCTGTGAGATGGGAACAAGGCATGACATTTCCCCACCCAACCTCCATGCACCCCAGGCCCTGTGTTTTTATTGGCATCTCCTTTGGAAAGTTCCTGGCTCTGGGGAGGCGAGGGGAGCAAGAAGTTTGGCTGTGACCTGTTCCAAGGCCTGGAGTTTTCCTGTGCGATCAGATTGACCACCGCTGCCAGTTCACCGCTTCTCTGGGCAGCATTGGATTCTAGGTGGACACTCTCCTGAGGGCCACATTTCCTTCCCCAAGGCACTGTGAGATGTAGGAGGCACCAAGGCTCGGTGGCCAAAGGTGTTTGTTTATAAATAAATTTAGCAACTGCTGAATAAACATTCCCTACATGCAGGACTTCTCAGAGCCTTTATTTTGCTTACAAGCCTTCTGCTTTTCTACGATCAGGTTAAGGTAGACAGCGTTTCCTGGACTTACTGGGCCACTGCACATGTTGTAAGGAGCCTCTCCCAGGACAGGTGTCTCTGGGAGCACAGTCACCTCCCCGCTTAGGGCTTCCGATGCCTCGCTGTGAAATGGTGAGGGTGCTCTTGGTCTCCGTGAGGGAGGCGGGGGTCGACCAGATAGATATCCCGGCCCGGACTTGGTCTCTGCGAGGGAGGCGGGGGTCGACCAGATGTCCTGGCCCAGACTTGGTCTCCGTGAGGGAGGCGGGGGTCGACCAGATAGATCTTCACTTCCTTTAAAATTATTTTTCTCCTAGAGACCCATGTCCTGAAAGAATATTTTTCTCTCTTAAAAATTAATCAGTAAAAATGGGAAGTCAGATGAATTTTTACTCAATAGGCTCAATTCAGATATATATTTATATATCAATGATATAACTATGTTTATCAGATATCATATTGCATATATAAAATGTATATTTAAAAATGTATCAACTTGATATATTTTATATATACATTCATATGTATGTATACTATATTATGTTATCCGATATATGGCATATATGTTATATATTATGTAATAATGTTATAAGTTATAATATATTGTAAATATAAACACTATATATACATATATATGTGTATATATACTATATTTATAAATATAGTCTCTCAGTGGCCATCAGCACTTCAGGTCAACTGCTGTTACCATGCTTTAGTCAAAAGCAAAGAAGTTTGGGTCGGTGTGCAGCTTCTGGTTGACATTTAGAAGCTGGCCAAGCTTGTTGTTGATCTCATCTCTAGAAATACAGGGACTCTGACTGGGAACCGCTGGTGCGTGGAAGGGGAGCCCCCCTGCCCAGCCCTGACAGTGTCTGTGTCCCTTGCCTCTGAGTGATCAGCAGGAAGCCTGACTGCTTAGCCCCGAACTCTGAGGGGCCCCTGTTTAACGCCGGGAAATAACGGGCCTGTAACATCTCCTGGTCCCTTGGCTTGAACCAGCCTGGTGTGGGGCGTTGGGCCTTGCAGGCCAGGGGAGGATTACGTGAGCATGCCCTCGCCGTGCCTGACGTGCGGTTGCCAGGCACCTGGCAGTGTGGGCTGTTGGCCTGGGTATCTATGGTAGCTCCTTCTAATGGCCACCGGATAGTTCCAGCCCTGTCTCGCACGGCTGTCTGCTGCACCGCCCAGGAGATTGCCCCCCTCTTTGCGAGCTGGGGCGAGGCTTAGCAGAGCAGGCCTGCACTGTTTCATGCTTTTCTTCCCACTTAATGAGCACCGAGTGAAACTGGATTTCAGGGTGTTTATGTGGCACGAAAGTTAAACCGTTTGCAGTGTTTAGGGACTCGGGCTCAGCGTTTCTCACAAACATCCTTGTGGCATTTTGAAGGCTGCCTTTGTGTTCAATGTGGGTCACGGGCGACTTTCTTTGAAGTGCTGCCTGCTTTATCGTGGGGGCAGGAGTGGGAAAGGAGCGAGGTGAGAGAAGGGGAGACAGCACCAGGGGCCTCAGTGCGGGACCATTGCCCGGGACTTTTCTAGAAAAGGGCCCTGAGATGGGAAGGAAGAGATCTGAGTCCTCTGCTGGGACTTCTGCTCCTCTGACGTCAGAATGATGCGAAACCTTGGGCCTTTGACCCCTGGCGCCAGGTCCGTAAATCCCCCGTGGTTCCCAGGAAAAGGCGGACTTGGTAGGCTGGGACTTTGAAGCTTGAATAGAGTGATTTTTAGTAAATGCCGTGGTGTGTGTGTGTGTGTGTGTGTGTGTGTGTGTGTGTGTGTGTGTGTTTGCTCTGCATCTGGTTAGCTCTGACTGGGGGTCAGACAGCGTGCTGGGTACTGGAGTTGGGAGACACAGTCTGTAACCCCAGGCCTGTAGGTGAGCCAGAGTTGTGCAGAACAGGTAATTAAAGTCCAGCATGGCGTGTGCCATGATAAAAGCATGTGCGGGTTGGAGAAAGCATGTGCGAGGAGGGCCCAGGAGCGGGGTTCTCTGGGGAGAGCATGTTGGGGTAATGGGTGAGGTATGAGCAGGGTTGGAAGGACAAATCAGATTCACCAGGTAGAGAGGGAAGGCCAGGGTTCCAGACAGGAGGAGCTGCACCCTTAAAAGCCTTGAGGGGTGACACAGTGGAGAGTTTGGAGGACCACGAGCAGTTGGCTAATGCCGAGTGCCTGCCAAAGGGAGGTGAGCAGTGATGGCCATGAGGCTGGTGCCGGGTCTCAAAGCTGCCTTTAGCGTTGGAAACTTGTCCCAGAGGGCGGGGCGTTTGGGTGGGGAGGGGAGAAGAGAGAAGGGCATTTTGGGCTGAGGGTGGGGTTGGTAGGGTATGTTCCAGGGCAGGTGGCCAGTGCAACGCATGTGCTGGCTGAATGACAGAGGAGGCGGGGGCTACATGTCTTTTGTACCCTGTCACTCAATGCCGAGACTCTTGGCCAAGGCTGCACCCCTCTTTTTGGGTGCATCAGTGAAATTAGAGCTGAACTGCGTGTGGGCCAGTGGCAGGGGCTAAAGTCCCCCCTCATCTCAGCTGCTCTTCTCCTCTGAAGTGTTGGGATCGGTGACATGCTGAGATGGCTGAGCATGTGCCCCCGGCCGGCTGCCAGCTCCCTGCCCTTGACCCCGTGCACAGTGAGCAGCACTGATCCCACGATGCAGTGTCGCCGGCCTCTTGCAGAGCCGCACGGGGACAGCACTCTGCCCACTCCCAGGCAGCTGTGCAGCGGTAATTAGTCAACTCCAGCCTTGCAGGTTCCATGACTCATTGTCTTAAATTTTAATAAGTACAGAAAAACAGAGTGCTTATATATTAAAAATTAATCCTCCTCAGAGGGGAAGCAAAGGGGCTTGGAAGGAAGGCAAGTGGAGGGAGTGTCCGAGGACGCGTGGACCTGCTCCTGGGGCCACTGCTGCTGGGAAGAGCAGGGCACAGAGCCAAGCCCCCCGCTCCTCCGGTCGGGTTTATGGAAGTGGCAGGGCTGCACAGACTTGCTCCTTCTACTCTGCTTTCTCCTTCCCTTCCCTCTGCTGGTTTCCAGGGCTGCTATCAGGGAGTCCACCATTTGGGTGGCTTCAGGACAGACATTTATTTCTCACAGTCCTTGAGGCCAGAGGTCTGGGATCCAGGAGTCGGCAGGGTTGGCTCTTTGGAGGCCTGTGAGGAAGGAGACTGGTCCCGCCTCTCCCAGCTTCTGGTGTCTGCTGGCAGTCCTCGCATGCCTTGGCTTGTGGGCTCATCACCCTGACTCTGCCTCCATGTTCACGTGTGTTCATGTGTGCAGCTGTGTTCAAATCTGCCCTTTTTATAGGGACACCAGTCGTATTGGATCGGGGCCACCTGAACGACCTCATCTTATTAATTGCACCTGCAAGGACCCTGTTTCCAAGTAAGGTCACGTTCTGAGGTGCTAGGGTTAGGACTTCAACACACCAGTTTCAGGGGGACATGATTCAACCTAGAGCACCCTTTCCTCTTCCTTCTCCTACCCTTCTTCTTCCTGACACCCTCTGGTTCTCTCCATCTCTGTGTCCCCTTTGACCGTTCTCTCTCACTCTACGCTCACTGTTGCCACCTCCCCTGCCTCAGCCCTGCATGCGTCACCTTAATATTCAGGCCACACACATCTACCGGAGATGTGCCTGCCCCCACCAGGACCCCCTCCCCTGCTTTCTGTAGTGATGGGTGTTGTGCCGCATTTCACCATGCGGCCACCAGGCCCTGCCATTCTCAGACAAAACTTTCCTTCCGGAGGTTGAAGGAATCCCCTGTCCAGGGTTCACTTCCAAGCAGGGGTATGTGGGTGGGGGCAGGAAGAAATAATGGGCCTGTGTGAACCTGCCTTTGAGAGAGAATTTCCGTCTATTGATCAGAGAATATTCCAGCGCAGGGCAGGGACATCCCCTGAATGAGCCTTATCATTTAAAGCATTTCCTCCTCCAAGGCAATCAATTTAAGCAAAGTGCAGAGCTAGCCGAGTTGAAATTCAGCCAGAGGGGCATGTTGGCTCCCAAAGCATTATGGGCCATTAAGCCTGTAATGTAGCTGAGGCCTCTGGGTAGCGGCGTGCCTTCCTTCCCTGTTAATCGCTGGGCTGCCTCGCTCTCCTCTGGTTACACTTGGTGCCATACCCACCAGCACACAGGCACATTCCCCCGGAGTCACTCCCTTCCTGTGTACTTGTGTGGCGAGCTGTGGCCTGAGAGCTGTGCCGCATCCTGCCCGCTGACTGCCCCTTGGGTCTCTCTCTGCCTGCGTCTCCGTGGAGGCCTTTGGGCCCTCCTGCCTGGAGTCTCAGGATTAGGATCTGTGGTTTCCCTGCTTGCATGTTGGTGGAGCAGGGGCCTGAGCTCTGAGGGGTACAGACAGACACCGGGCTCTGCCTGCTCTCTCCCTTCTGCTGGAACCCTGCCTGCTCAGTTCCCCAGGATGCTGTGTTCTGTCAGGAATGAGATGGGGTGGGACAGGGCTAGATCTCCCAGCATCGTGTATATAGGGGTGGGGGTGGCTGGCGGAGTGGGGAGGACCTTTGTTTGAGTTTAGCACCACTAGTTTTGAAATGACTTGAAAAAATTTGACCTTGGGGAATTTCCAGCATGAGTAAAAGCTAGAGGCTTGGGAGGGGGGGGGGGGGAGGGGGGGTACTTTGAGAAAGCTTCTCACCAGTTCCTGTCTGCGAAATCTCCCTGCTCCCAGCCTGGGTCTCCGTCCCACTGAGGCTGTCTCTGGTCCTGACCCTGCCACCCACACCCCACGGTGTGCCCAGCCTTCTGGTGACTCGGTCTCCTCCCAGCATCTCTGCCTCTCCACCGCCCTCCAGAAGTTCCAGCGTATTCTCTCACCTGGTCTTCCAGTGCTTTCTCAGTCCACGGACTGTCCCACCCTCTTCATTGGTTTCCTAGTGAGAGCTCACTGCTGAGGCCCAAGTGCCCCACCCCCTCCATTTGGTCAGATTTGACCCACCCTTCAACACTGTTCATTCATCCGCCATATCATCCAATCAGGTGCCTTTCTTCTTCGTCATTCATTTGCCATTTACTGGATTCTTAGTATGGAATACTGCATACAGAATAGATTATGTCCTGAATACCTTCTATTTTTGTCACACACCCCAAGGTGTCTTATCTCCTTATCTCTTTGCCACCTTATCTCCTGGCATGTTTAGTTTGGTTCAGTTTAACAAATATGTGGTGCTCAAAAAATAGTTTTTGACTCAATATGATTACAACTCCTGGGTTGATATTTGGCCCTGGTGGGTGGGTGAGGAAGGAGGGAAAGAAGTGACCTTGAGGAGGTGGGGTAGAGTTGTCTCAGAAGTGGGATTAAGAAACAAGCTCTCTTGCCCGGCCAGTGGTTGAGTGTCGACCTCTGAACCAGGAGGTCACAGTTCAATTCCTGGTCAGGACACATGCCAGGTTGGGGGCTCTATCCCCAGTGTGGGGCATGCAGGAGGCCGCCGATTAATGATTCCCTCTCACCATTGATGTTTCTAAATTTCTCTCCCTCTCCTTCTCTCTTTAAAATCAATAAACAAACAAACAAAAAATTAAAGGAATAGGCTCTCTTTTTTGGAAGTGGTCAGAGCTCAAGTCTTTAGTCAGAAAGGTGAAGAACCTGGTTAAGTCTATTTCTCTAGGAGGGAAGGGAGAATGAGGACAGCTGATCCATCCACTGGGTGCGGGCCAGCCTCCTTAGCTATAAGGAGGAGATGGGGGCAGGTGGGCCACCCTCCACACCAGCCCCCCTCAGTACTCTTCCTGTAGCCTGAGAAATCCTGTAGGCTACTCTTCCCTGAGCCTGGTCCAGCGGGCAGCCTGCAGAGCCTCCTGCTCAGCTTGGCAGGGAGATGCCTGACCTTGCTGAAAGCCCTCAGTTCTGAGTTGAAAACAGTCCCTCTGCAACATCAGGTGTGCAGGGGCCCACCTGGCCCAGGTGCTGTGTATGGAAGCATGTGCAGCCTCCTTGTTAATGGTATGGCTTCCTTGCTTCCTGCTGACAGTATCTATCCATCTTATATCTACTCTATTTCCTGGGAGATACCCCTTCCCACCCCCACCCCCACCCCCACGCCCAATCTTGGACCACAGTGATGTTGCCCATAGGCTGGAAAAAAAGATATACACGCACGCACACACACACACACACACACACACACACACTAGAGGCCCGGTGCACGAAATTCGTGCAGGGCGGGGGGGTGTGTTCCTCAGCCCAGCATGCACCGTCTCCAATCTGGGACCCCTCGAGGGATGTCCAACTGCCCATTTAGGCCCGATCCCAGTAGGTGATCTAGACGGCTGGTGCCACAGAATCCCAGTAGGATCGGGCCTAAATGGGCAGTTGGACATCCCTCTCACAATCCAGGACTGCTGGTTCCCAACCGCTCGCCTGCCTGCCTTCCTGATTGCCCCTAACTGCTTCTGCCTGCCAGCCTGATCACCCCCTAACCACTCCCCTGCCAGCCTGACTGATGCCTAACTGCTCCCCTGACAGCCTGTTTACCCCTAACTGCCCTCCCCTGCAGACCTGGTCACCCCTAACTGCCCTCCCCTGCAGGCCTGGTCCCCCCCAACTGCCCTCCCCTGTAGGCCTGGTCCCTCCCAACTGCCCTCCCCTGTTGGCCATCTTGTGGCGGCCATCTTGTGTCCACATGGGGGCAGCCATCTTTGACCACATGGGGGCAGCCATTTGTGTGTTGGAGTGATGGTCAATTTGCATATTACTCTTTTATTAGATAAGATATTTTTATGGAACCACCTAGAATAGATTTAGGCATGTGATATTGTGATGATCCTTTTCATTACAGTCATATTTCTGTTTGACATGATTCGGTGACTTGTTCTGAAATCCTACATTCAAGCACGGAGGAGGCATTTTGCTTAGATGAGAACCAGCCCCGCCCAAGCACTTCACACACGCCCCTTTCAATGGCATGGTCTTCCGAGCCTCCTTTCCTTAAGCAGAGAAAATGAGCTAGGTCCCTGTTGCTCTTGATCCGAACGTCTATTGGACTGAGGGGTCCTGGGTTGGGGTGGAGGCCGGGGGAAGGAAGGAAGGCACTGATGTGCCTCCAGGGGCCTCTCTATGTCAGGAGTTAGGCTAAGAGCGCTACCTGTGTCATTTACACCTGATCCGAAGCCCAGGGGTGGCAGGTGTTGTCTATTCCCTTTGACAGGGGCCACCAGGCTGGGAGACTAGGAATGCCCCGTGGGAGGTGGAGATAGGCTGAACCCACCTCTTAGCCTGAGTGCCCATCCTTCCCTGAATTCCAGCCTGTTCCGGCACCACCCCCTTCTTTACTCTCTACCTTTGTGGGCTGGGAGCAGACCAGAAACCCAAGCTGCACTTAGCAGTGCATCAGTTTCTTTTCTGACCCGAGAATGTGGAAGAACATGAGGCTTTATTGCGATGCTTTTAGCGAACGTTCGCAGCTCTGAGCCCCGGAGAAGGTTTCCAAAGTCTATTAGGTGGCAAGCACTTTCATGGCTTTGGAATCATAAGGTTGATTTGAAAAACTGGCACCTAATGGCTTACAACTGGAATAAATCTCCTGAAATTGGACCTTGGAGGGAGACTTGGGTGCACACACAGCGGCCCCTCCCGGGCTCCACACACACCTGCAAAGGCGCGGTTCACCGTGGTCCTCGAGAGTGGGAGTCTCCCCTAATTGGGGGAGAGGCCCGGCCACACTTCATTTTTCAATTCGGGCCCAACATGTAGTGGCAATGACTGTGGGGAGACTTCTGTCTGGAATTTCTCCCCACTGGCCTTTAAAAGGCCAGGGCCTGAGAATTCCTGAAAAATTAATGGGGTCTCTGTGGGTTCTTAACACTTGCTGGTAACCTGGCTTCTGCCAGGCCCACTGTGGCTTCGCAGCATAATAGCTGCTCAGCAGCTGGTCTTTTGTATGCAAATATGACCTAAAGAAGCGAGGAGGCAGCGGTCCATTGTTGCTGGAGACTGTGCAATTTCAAACAGACAGGCGGCTTTTAAAATATTCCAGGCAGATACTGAAAATGTCAACCCAGGTTTCTCCCACTTCTTGCCCGGCTCTCTTTTTCCTCTGTTCTTCCCCTGCCACCCACCCCACCATAAAATATAATCAAAAAGCTAGTAAATAATTTAAAGAATTGCCTCAAAGGATTTTCAGACTAGAAAGAGACTCCCTTCTCTGGTTAAGTTGGGAGAAACTGTTTTCATTTTTTCCCCCCAAGATATTTAAAATATTCAGGAGTGTCCCACAGGGTCTTGAACTCATAAATGTCTGCATTTTTTTCTCACTTCTACTCTCATCTCCTCTTTTCTTTATTGAATTTTTTTCAAAGGTAGCTGTCGGCAGCATTTAGGTCCAAATTTCAAATATAAATCATATTTGAGAAACCGGTCTTAAGTCAGACCAACCTAAGGTCTTTTCCGTTCATCTGAGTTCTGTGCCCCCTGCTCTTTAGTTTAACAAGAGGGTGCGGTGGAGTGAATCTTGGCTGCTGTGATATTTCATCCTATTAACTCTTTTCAAAGGAGTCTGCTATCTTGTGAGCAGGAGGGAGTGATGGTTTATATGAGGAGTCACTGTACATCTTCTTCCAGAAACTTGACCAGCCAGGACTGGACCGGCAGTACCTACCTGTTCCCTTTGAGAAGGGAGAGGGGTGCTCAGGCCTCTGTGTAGCCGGAAGCTTAGACTGGGATGAGGGTGCACGGGTTAGAAAAGCCTCCGATCCACCCAGTCCTCACCCCTGAAGACAGGCAGTGCCCCTCCTGGAAGAACTCTCAAGTAGGAGTGCATTTCTGGGTCTCCTGGAAGTGCTAGGGCCAGGAGGAGATTGCTGAATCTGAGAGTTGTGGACTCTTGATAAGTATTGGTTGGAGAGAAGGAAGAAAGGAAAGGTAGAAGAGTGAATGGATGGATGAATGGAAGGGAGGAAAACAAGAAAGGACAGGAGGAAGCATGGAAGGGAAAACAGATGCATGGATCGAGGGACAGATGAAGGATAGACGGGTAGATGGATGAAAGGAAGGACAGATGAATAGATGGACAATTGGTAGATGCATGGATAGATGAATAGATGGAGAGACAGATGAAAGAAGGATGGGTAGATGGATGGAGGAAAGGAAGGAAGGACAGATGGATGGATAGGTCAGATGAAGGATGAATAGATGAGTGAATGGATGGACTGATGGGTGGATGAAAGGATAGTTTCTCATGCTGTGCTTGGTCTAGGGCAGTGGTCAGCAAACTCATTAGTCAACAGAGCCAAATATCAACAGTACAACGATTGAAATTTCTTTTGAGAGCCAAATTTTTTAAACCTAAACTTCTTCTAACGCCACTTCTTCAAAATAGACTCGCCCAGGCTGTGGTATTTTGTGGAAGAGCCACATTCAAGAGGCCAAAGAGCGGCATGTGGCTCGCGAGCCGCGGTTTGCCGACCACTGGTCTAGGGCATTCCTTGGGCCTGCTCCTAGAAACTGGGTGAGGTGATGTAGACGGCTGGTGCCACAGAATCCTTACTACATCTTGACCGTCTTGAATTCTCACAGATCCTGCTACTGACTAACCCTCCAAGAAGGCCATTCTTATAGAGTTTCTTTCCCTTTAAAAGGGGAGTGTTGCACTTACACACCCCAGCCCCACCCGGCATTTCCCTTGCCCTGCAGGCCCTGCACACTGACACTCTCTGGCTCACGGTTGGGGTATCTGGCAGTCCCCTGCCAAAGAGCCAGATGTATCCTCTTCTGGGTCCAGCCACAAGTTCCACCTCCTCGGCACTGGTATCTGTTAACCAAAGCATTTGCTTCGAGCACAGGGGTGTCAGGTATAGTGGATGAGAGTTCAGGCTCTAGTGGCAGGTGGAGCTGCGTGTGAACCGCCGGTGCCACTGCCTGCTACCTAAGTGACCTTAGGTGAGTTATGTAACCTCTCGGAGCCTCGGTTTCCTCCTCTGTAAAATGGGGAAATCATCTCTACCTAAGAGTGTTGTGCAGGTTCAGTGAGGTGATGCGCAGAGTCTTTAAACAAGCAGTGCCAGCACATGGCACCTGCCCCTGCAATACGAGTACAGGCGTTATTTCAGAGGGTGGGGGCACTGCCGTCTCCCGAGGAAGATATATGAAGACTCCTGGGCTGCTGAGATGATGGCGCCAGTCCTGTTCAGGCCCACAGCTTGCGCCAGTACCTTGGGGTGCCCTCAAGTGCTGCGGGCAGAGGCGATCAGTTTAGCACAGCGAATGCTCAGAACCTGACCTCGCAGACCTCGTCTGGGTCTCTTCCTCGGCTCTGTCGCTGTTTCTGGGAACAGCGAAGGCTTGAGAGCTCTGGAAAGATACAATGAGGTGGCTCAGGGTCCTTAGCTGACCTCTCCCTGGTTGAGGCCGTAGTCCTTTCCCTTCTCCTTTTGTTCTTTTAAATAACCCTCTGGCAGTTTCCATCCCCCCTGAAAGCAGAATCCCCAGACTCTCCCCCTGCTGTCAGTTGGCACATCCCACTGGGGCTGGACTCCAGACACGGGCTGGGGACCGGCTCTCACCTCCACGTCCGCCGTGGGGAGGGGCTGCTTCCCGGTTGGTGACAGCCTCAGGAGACTGCCGGCTCCAACCCTCCCGAGCTCCCAAGCCCAGAGCCACCCTGGCCTTGCCGCCTCCCGAGAGCCCCCCAGAACAGCAGAGCCTCCTGTTCTTCTCTATTTTAAAGCCCCTCCGAAGGGAGGTGCGAAGTCCATGATCTGGGAGCATAAAGGATTTTTAAACTAAACAAGAAAACCAATTATTTTTCTAACTGCTTTACTCCTTCAAATCTTTCACTGTAATGGAGATTTAGAATCCATCACAGTTGGGCTATTATTTCTGTGTAAACAGTGTCATGCCCTATTGCACCAAGCAAACAGTCAATTTTTCCCATTACACTTAGACACAAATGACGAGGGTGCCCAGTCAGTGGTCTCCCCGAGCAGTTTTAGTTGATGGGGAGCGTGTGACCATGGTCAAAGGGGAGGAAAGGGTTAAGGCTTGTGGGGGATTTCCGTTCTTACCCAAGGGTCACCTCTTTGACTGCCGAGCCATATTAATCTTTAGGCTCCGGCTTGTGCTGGGAGGCTGGGGAATCGGGAAGAGTTGATGGGAAGCTGGGCCCAAATCAGAGGGGCAAGAGCACCAAGGCTGCTTGAACCTGGTGGGACGCGGCGCGTTTCCAGTCTCCCTTCTTCCGGCAGCTCTGCTCAGGGATCTTGCCAAAGTGCACATCTGGATTTTGCATCCTGCTGCTCGTAGCCCTGAGATCAAATCCTGGCAGCCCGCGTGGCCCACGGTCTCTGTCCAGCAGTGCCCACCTGACCTCTTTGCTCCCCCAGCCTCGACCCTCCTGCAGCTCCCTGCCCGTGCCTCACTGCATCATGCCCTCTGCCCAGTACTTTCTTCACCTCTCCCTTTACGTCCTCTAGGACCCAGCTGAGACGCTGCCTCCCCTAGGAAGCCCGCCCTCACCCAAAGCCTGGGTGGGGACCTATCCCATGCTGCCCTCGGTTTCTTCTCTTGTAGCACCCACCACTCCGTACTATACTCCTGGCCCATCTTCCCCTTGAGGACGGCCACTGTCTTCTTTGTTTGCCGGTGCCTGGCACAGCTCTTGGCAGTGAATATTTGTGGAATGAATAAGTGAGCCCCCAAACCTGGCTGGGGGTGCAGGGTAGGGACGTGGGGATGGCAGTATGCCTGGCGGCCGGCAGCTCCTGTGGGTAGAAGATAATAGAGCAACGTGTTGAAGAATGTGGGCACTGAAGCCAGACTGCCTGGGCTCAGATCAGGCAGTCTGAGCTTCACCACTGTGACTAGGCCAAGTCACTTCAACTGTCTGTGCCTCAGTTCCCTTATCTGCAAAATGGGGCTAATAATAGTACAAGGTATAGGGCAGTTAAGAGGATTAAATGTGTTAGCACAGCCCATAGCAGTCCGTGGGAAGCACCCCCACAGTGCCTGGTACAGGGTGACACCATTCCCCACAGTGCCTCTGCTCTGCTAGCTCAGCCCAGCTGGGGCAGAGGTGGGGAACCTCCTTCGGGATGTTGTTGCACACAGTGTGGGCACACAGTTGACTCTCTGGGTGGTGGCTGCCCCTTTGGGTAATTTGCCCCAGACCCCGCCACCCTGTTGTCTTATTGATGTCATCTGCCTGGCCTTCAAGGTGCTGGAGCTTGTGACCTCTGTGTTGACCTTGAGCTCAGTCAAGGCATCTTTGGTGAAGCTGGCTCTAATAGACTCAGCCAGTCCATCTGAGGCATTTATGGAGCACCTTCTGTGTACAGTGCTGTACTCCAGATGACCTGTTTCTCATAAATGCCTTAAAAAGCACATTTGATTTGCTCCTTATCCCCATGAGGTAGGCCAAGCTGGCATTCTTCTTGTTTGTTCAGATGAAGAAATTGAGCCAGGGAGCATCTCAAGGCGTGTGCAGCTGCAGGAGGGGATGCAGCTGTGGACACACCCCCTCCTGTCCATGCCTGGGTCTGCTATGAGCAAAATGCTTATCTAGTCCAGTCCAGATGGTCAAACACACTCTCAGCCCTTGACTCCACAGCAGGCTTCAAGGTCTGCTTACACCCCGGAGCACATCCCCTCCCCTCCCCCTAAGCAGGGTGGATGGGGGAGCAACTCGTGACAGGGCATTAGATCTGCTGCTTGTTTCTGCCTGGGAGTGAGCCCTGCTGTAAGCAAGCTGGAAAGTGGAAATGACGGGGTCCCACAAAAGACAGATTAGGTGAGGATTATCATCTCATGAAAGAAGTCTTTTAACGTAGACCCACGAGAATCCGAAGTCAGAGCTGGTTCACAGGAAGCCAGCAAGAGCGCCTGCCTCCTTCCCGGGGTGGAGGGACCTGCTGGGGGTGGAGACGGAAGCTCAGTGTGGCCGCCGGCTTTCCCTCACGGCTGTTCTAGGGAGAAGCCCTGCAGATCCCTTAGAGAGGGCGTGGAGATCGACAAGTGACCCAAAAGACAATGACCCAGCCGCAATGGGCCAGCGCAGGGGAGGCCTCTGACCTCTGATTGAAGGTGATGGGAAGAGGACCACTGAGTCTTGGAGGTCGGGAAGTGGATTTGGGACCAGCCACACCTGGCTCTGCCACCTCCTAGCCTTATTACCTCAAGCAAGCCCCTAATCTTTCTGAGCCTTCTTTTGCTGACCTGTAAAATGGGAGTAATAAGTCATGACAATAATGTCTATTGTCACTGGGTCGTTGTGAGGTTGCAACAAGGGAAGGAATGTGAAGTACTTAGCGTGGCCCAGTGAACACCACGTGGCTGTGGTAGCCTCGTACCCTGTAGGACTCTGCTTTCATGAACTTCTTCTTACTCACAGGGCACCACCCACCACTGAGTTCCCCCGGCGCGCCTTTTCTCTCAGTGTCCTTTGAAACTAACCAGCACATGGCCCTTTCTTCCCTGAGGCGCAGGGCTGCCTGTCCGAGGGTCCGCCCTATGCACATGGTCTGTAATGCGTAGTTTACGTGCGTGTGTGAGTACATGTGTGGAGGTCCCCCCACACAGATGTATATATAACTCATTCCCCAAAGAGAGATTTATTTCAGGGAACAACTGCTTCTGGTTAGCTTCTGTGTGGATTGGATCCAGCCCCAAGCCGTAGCCATGAGTAGAATTCATTGACAGCAAAAGGAAATGAAAACAAACGTTCCCTGACATGGGGCATTTCCGTTGCGGGGGGGCCTCTGGGAATTCTCCTCCTCTATCCACCAAATTGGACGGAGGAATTTGGCAGCTATGGCCTGAGCTCTAACTGTTTCTGTGGGGAGGGTATGGGCAGAAGTTGTGCACTGGCCTCTCTTCTGGAACCTTCCTCTGGCCACCGACGCATGGGAGGAAGAGGCTGTCTGAGGACGGAGGATGGCTGGGTGCTCCTAGAATCTGGCTACTACCCTCCCATCTGGGCAGGCACCCGGGGGAGTCGAGGGGAGAGCGGCTTCTCCAGCCCTTTGGAAGCTGCTCTTTGTAAAAGTTGGGGTGGGGGAGTTGGCGCTGGGGGCTGACATTCCTGAGCCGGTCTGAAGCCTTCTGTTTAGCCCTGCAGACAGAATGTGAATATGGTTTTGATCATATCCAGCTGATGGGAGCTGACCCAGACTTATTATGATTTGACTTTTCTTGGTTTTATTTTTTCCTTTCTCCTCCTCTTCCTTATGGGGAAAATGTTTCTCTTATGAATGAATTTGCTTCAGGGGATGGAGTTCAGGACGGAGGCAGATGAAGAGATACAGGGGCTCTCACGCAAAGTTGGGGGTGTTTGCTGATTGGTCGCATCCGGGACAAGCTGTTCCTCCCTCCTGCCCCCTAACACGGGCCAGCAGCAGTGTTTGCCGAGGCCCATAGACATGTACTAGTAACAATAGCAGCTGGTTTATTGGTGCCGGAACATTAATTTATTCAGCACCTCACTGATCCCCCTGTGGTGGTTGTACCTCTCCCCATTATGAAGCCAAGCTTCAGGGACATCAGTGTCCCGCCCCGAATGACAAAGCTTATATAGTAAGTGGCAGAGCTGTTCAGCTCAGGCAGGCCCGACTCTAAGCCAGGGCTTCTCCATCTCGGCCCATCTGACATTTTAGGGCAGATAATTCATTGTTATGGGGGTTGTTTAGTGGCATCCCGGGCTTCGACCCACTAGATGCCAGTAGCACCCCTATCCCCATCATCACAATAAACAATGTCTCCAGGGATCATTGCAAAGTCCCCTGGGAAGCAAAATTGCCCCTGGTTGAGAACCAAGGCTTAGAAACCATGTTCTTTTTTCTACTCAGCGCCTGCCCCATGCCCTGTTGCTCTGAATGGGACTATGGCACTAGCTACTGTTAAATCTAAGGTGACCAATGGGCATCTGAGGGGCTGGTTGAGCATCCACTATGTGCAAAGCACTGCAAGGTACCGGGCTAAGAGGGAAGCCACAGGCAGGAGCTAAAGGACTTACCAGTGACTAGGAGAGGCTCCTTGTCCTCAGGAGGGGCCAGCCAGTGGGACACTCACAGGCTAGCAGGGTAGCAGAGCCTCACTTCCTGTGTTTGGATGGCCAGATGGTGAGGCCCATGGGTGAGTTTGGGGGTGCCCCAAAGACGCCTGCCTGCACTCAGGAGTGGGACGAATAAAACTCACGTGATGCCTGTGGGGCTTCCGGTCATTCCTCATCAGGACCTGATGGGCACCTGAAATAACACCCTCCCCTTCGATTTGTCTGAGGACCTGAATACATTTCTCCTTTCTGAAAACCCTAAGACTTAAAAAAAAAATCTTTCACTGGATTGCAAATTTGCCTGTAAAACAAACACGGGAGGAAAAGCTCCTGGGCCTTTGCCCTTGTGGTTTCAATTGGTGCCAAAAATATCTGCTAGTGCCACCCCTACCCCATATCTCAGGGTATAGTAGACCCTAGAGAGAGCAGGATGCCTGGGAGTCATTTCTGAGGGCCCCCAGAGAGGAGCCAGTGAGAAAGAAATGTGTGGGCTCTCTTGTGTGTATGCATGCGTGCTTGTGTGTGTGTGTGTGTGTGTGTGTGTGTGTGTGTACAAACACCCACAAGAAAAGAACATCAGGTTGCTCATTTTCTTCTTTTAAAAGTCCAAGAATGCATTTCAAACCCCTCCTGTCTGCCAGTCTCCACTCCTCCCCCAAATATCCTTGGTTAAGTCTTAAGACCACATCAACAAAGAACAAAGCCACAGCCGACTTCCCCCTCCTGACAGTGTCAGCTGTGAACTGAAGATCTGAATAGCCTTTAAAATTGTTTTATTGTTGTCAGCGCTGCAGAATGGTGTGTAATCTTTGTGTTCTGGAGAATCTTTAATTGGCACAAAAGGGCAGTTTAGCCGGCATCTTGTAGGAGGTTTGTCATGCAAACGGTTAGTGCCTGCCACTCACAACATGCAGGGCTCTCCAAGCTGATTTGTATCAGCAGCTCCCCCTGGTTAATAGCCTGGTGTGCTTCCTGGGGACCCTGAGCGGAAGCTGAGGATGGCGAGGTTCCCCGCCTCCCGGCACCTTCCTCTGCGCCTAGCAGTGGGCCAGGGAGGGTGCAGGATGGGTGGGAGCTTTCAACTATTCAACTGTTTCATAGGAGTTAAGGGTGAAGGAGCTGGAGTTTGCCTACCTGGGTTCAAATCCCAAACAAGAAGCTGTCCTTCTTGCTACCTGTATTAGTTAATAGTTAGGGTAACACTAGCTGCTGAAATAATTACCACCACCCTCATTCCTCCCCCCCCCCCCCACACACACACCACCACCACCACATTTTGGTGCTAAACACAATGAAATTATATTTCTTGCTCACTTAGCAATTCAGTGTGGAGGTTCCTGGTCGGCTTCCCTTCCATGTCGTGATCCGAGGATCCGGGTTACTTCCATCTTATGGCTTTGCCATCCACTAGGGCCCCAGAGTCGCTGCAGTGAGGAATGGCTTCAGCTACATTATCTCATTTAGTCTCCCAACAGCTCCTAGAAGATGATAGTGTTCTCATTTTACAGGTGAGAAAACGGAGGTTCAGAGAGCTTGTCATTTTTCTGGGAGCAACACAGGTGCTCTGGAGCCTCATAAGGAAAAGCCTGGTCTCCCACCCCACACTCAAGGCTCTTGGGTAGACATATCTGTTCTCACCCTCTTCCCATTTAAAGGCTGAAAAACCAAGTTCTTTTTCCAGGGCCTCGTCCCATATGGCCAGCTGTTGGGTGGCTCTCTTCACTATTTGTCAGTCTTTGGTGTGGGCTTTGCTCAGAGGGGAAGAGGCAGAGGAATCCCACCAAAATGAGACTGGCAGGTGCAGAGACCTGGCCTCGTGTGGCCTCAGGTGTGTGCCTGTGTTGGGGGTGGGGAAGGGAGGCTGTTTATTGGAACTCTGGAGAGGTAAACACAGCCGGTGGGCCCCTTGGAAGGGACACACTGCCCGTTAATGGATTCAGCAGTTCCATGGAAAACAGACTGCTGCTGAACCAGGCTGCTCCCAACACTCCACACTGCTGGTCAGAAATGAGTTTCCTCTTGAGGCCCTGCACTGCTGCGGAGATGGCCTTGACCAAACAGAGAAGTGGTTGACAGCAACCCATCCCTAGGTTTCTCCTAGATCCTCGCCTACCCCCCAACTCCCCTCCCCAACCCCTGCAAAGCCTACGGATGCCTCTGGCTTGGCTTTTGCTTGTGCACTGATGTAAACTCATCCAAGGGGAGTGGACAGCAGGGGTGCCCCAACAGGAGGTTTCACTTTGAGTGCTGGGGTCTGAAGGTGGGTGGGTACAAGAATGGCCCCTGAAAGCTCTAGGAGAAAGCTTTCTGTCCTTCGCTGTTGGGGACTTGGCGTCCCTGTCTCTCTGGGGCGATGCCTGGTCAGGAGCATGTGGTGATAGGCATCTGAAAGGCTTGAAAGCAAGAGGCTGTCACAGCTCAGGTTGAGTCCGTCTCAGGAGCCCCTCCTTGAGCAGCCTGGAGCACCGAGGGAGCCACAGCTGTGCTCCTCCTCCTGCTAGGACGCTCTCTGCAGCTCGGGGGAGTTCAGTGCTTGGAGAGCATGGGGCCCAGAACTGCCCAGCCTGGTCCCGAGGACCTGCCCACCCAGAGGAGCTCTCACTGGCCTCTCCTCTCTGGCTCTGCAGCCTCTTAGCAGGGGGTACACATGCCAGGGCCCGTCCACGATGGGCCCATTGGCTGCAGGCCGGAAGCCAGCAAAGTCCATCCGAATGACCGCTCTTGAGCTCTGGGGAGGTTGGCTGTGCTGGAGAGAAGGATCCATTGATCAGAATCAGCAAGTCAGAACCGATGGTGCCTCGTGGGCCCCAGATTCCAGAATCCTCAGTGCCCTGTTGGCTTCTACTTACGTCCCAAAACAAGAGCATAGGTTCACTGTTCAATGAAGAAGCCTTTGTTTGTTACGTAATTCTTGTGTTTTGTTTCAAATTACAGGACTTGAAGGTTTTAGGATTCACTGCCAAATATTTTTGTTTTTCTCAAGAAAGAAAAGGCCACAGGCCTCTAAAGCCTGTATTACAATACTATCTGCCCCCACCCCACACCCCCCGAACCAAGTGAGATAGATAGATTCCTACTAACATCTTGTGTTACATTCAAGGCCAGCACTTATGTCACTGGGTTTCTGAATTCTCACGTTGTTGAGCCAAGCGGTGAGGAAGGCCACCGTGAGGCCCTGACTTCACCAGGAAAGCACAGCGTGGTTCTCAGAGTTGGAAGGAATTTGGGTCCCGTACTGGTTCTGGTGTGAGCCAGTCCCGTGTTGACCTGGGGCAAGAAGCCAAGTCATTTGTGGCTTTGATCCCTCTTCCCAGCACTGAACTACAGATTTCTTCTCTTTAGAAAACAAGCAAGGCTCAGCTGTTTAATGCTCTGAGAGAGGGGCTGCTTGGTCTTGTTGCTGCATTCATTCATTCATTCGTTCATTCAGTAGTTGCTGGGTGCCTGCTGCATGGCCATGTCCCAGGCCCTGGAGATGCATCACTGAGCAAAATAGACAAAGCCCAGCCCGCATGGAGCTTCCATTCTGGTGAAGGACTGTCACCCAGAGACATAGAAGACCGTGTGTGTCTGATGGAGATGAGGGATGGGGGGACGAGCAGCACCGGGAAGGGGCAGGGGTGCCACCCCCTGGCCCATGGAGCCCTGAGAAGTGACCTGGGAGTTTTGGGGGGCTAAGGGCTTGGGAGTGTGATGGCAACAGGGATAAAAGTCACCCTGAGATTTGTCCTGCCCTCTCAGGACAAATGGGGCAGAGGGGGAGGCAGCCCCCTGCACTCCTGCCTATGGACATGGAGATGGGGAAAGGGGTTTTACCTGGAGCACAAGCTCCTCCTAGGCCCGTGGCCCTGGCCTTTGGTCTCCACCCTTCTTCTCTGGACTCAGTGATCTTCATTACATTGTTTTTTTCCTGAATGGGTTTTGTTTCTCATTCCTGCTTTGGGTAAAACTTCCCAAATGCTTTATTTTTACATTTAGGATTGAGTCCCAAACAGTATATATTTCATAATGGGTAAGTCAACTTTTCTTCCAGAAAAGAGCAGGAAGGACAAGTCCCAAGTATTAGGGTTAGGAGCTTTGGTTCCCGAGAGAAGGTGAAGCAGCGATGCAAGGCTGAGGCCTGTGCTGACCGGAGCTGTGAACTTTGGAGTTTTGTTTGTTCTTTGTGGTGGGGCGTCACCAGGATGGCGAGGTCCTCTGTGGGCACATCTGAGCTGCCATTCCTGAGCCCTACTATGTGCTGGGCAGGCACCTTTTGCACATGTAACTGTGATCCTTGTTGATGGGTCTGAGGAGTGAAAACCTATTTTTTACACATGGGGAAACTGAGGTTTATAGAAGTTTATAGAAGACCTGCCAGCATTTGAACTCAGGTCACACAACTGAAATCTTTTTACTTCAAATTACCAGAACCGTTTTAAATATCAGCCAATCAAGTTAAGATATAAAGAGTTAATATTAGCATCTGTCAATGCAACCAGTGGAAGCAAAAACCAAAATAAACCCAAACAAAGAGTGTAACTTCCTTAGTGTTTCTGAAGTCAGCAAATAGGACCCATCGGGACAGCAGCCGAGGTTCAGGCTCCAGCCAGCAGCATGAGAGTTTTGAAGCCGGAGAAGAGATTTCTCGTCACCTTCATCCGAGTATCTGCCTTACCCTAAGCCCTTGAGTAATATATTCAGAATTTGGAGATTGAATCACGTGAGCAGGACTTAACAGGCCTACCTCTGCCTGTGCTTGACTGGGTTTCAGCTGTAGAGACGATGCTCTATAAATAGACGAGGGGAAGAGATTTAGCACAAAAATCCTGTGTTCTCAGAACTGCCACATTCTGCCCTTTGGGCCCAGCTGTCCTAGTCTCGGGGCCATGAGGTTTGCAAAGGTAACTCACCTGAGTTCCTTTTCCTGCCAGCCCACACCCCGGTCACAGAGCCATGGTTCCTTAGTGGGTGAGCGGCGACAAGGAGGTTGCTTTAGCCTCTGCCCTCAGCATCCTGAGGGCGGATACAGAACTTCTTCCGGAGCTGCATGCTCCAAGAGAGGGGTGGGTTTGTCCTGTCGATGACATTAGGTTTTGACTTGAAAGCTGGAGGTGACAGTAATAGGGAAATGGATAGCATTTCAGTGCCTCCCTGTACAGCAAGCATGTCAAACTCGTTGTACAGGGTGGTGGAGAATGAGAGAGAGACCTGTTTCCGCTGGGTTCATGATAATTATGCACTTCTGCACTGGTCTCCCCCCCCCCCCCCCCCCCCGGCCGGAAACCATGCCGGAGGAAGGGAAGCTGGCTTCTCGGTGACAAGGTGCTAAAGTCTGCATCTCCCTGTAGTTAGTGGCTGCTGCTTCTCGGGTTGGTATCCTCGAGGAGCCTGGAGGGAAGCAGGCGGCAGGTAATGCGTCTCAAAAGCATATATCCTTTCTGCTGGAAAGTGCAGAACCGAAATAATCTGTCACCTATCCCACCCAAGCAAATACGTCTGCTTTCATCGTATTGTCTTCTTCATAAATATCCTTTAAATTGAGGCCGAGTGACGAGATGTGCTCGTGCCACTAAAATGCTATCACTGATAATATTGAAAGAGCTTTTAAAATACCATAGTTGTTATTGAAACTATACTTTGCTTTTTTTCTTCTTCTTCTTCTCTCCTTTGCTAGTAGCTATGTCTCTTTGGGGAAGTTTTAAAGTGGCAATTGGTAGATTGTGGCCAGTGATATGTCTTCTACACAGTACTTCTGAATGCCACTCAACTCTGCTCCCAATATCCCAAGGGAAAATATGTTTCAGTGGAAAAGATAAAGCTTATTGGAGGCCATCTAGCTGCTCCTAACATACACCCCTTGGCGGAAGGGGCGAGGAAAAGGCAGCAGTGGTGAGACTTGGCATCAGAGTTGTGTACCTGTTGGTTTGAGTACAGGAGTAGATATGCTTATTAGCTTCTCAAATGTTGTTCAGCCTGATTGTAGCTTTTATACAAAGGAGTGAAGGCATGGGTAGGAAAGATAATAGAAGTATAAATTGCAAGACAGGTTCTTATGAAATCAGTAAATTATTCATTTAACAGTTCTCTCCTTGTTGATTTCATGTTGCTATGGCACCTTAAGATGGAGGCGAGTCAGTCGTCCGGCCCAATCAGGGCCTTCCACAGATGCACAGGTCCTGGTGGGAGGCAGATAATGCATTACGTACAACCTTCAGCCACAAGATAAATTGCCTCTTTATCTGGCAAATTCCAAGGAGATCTACTGGAGAGAACTGAAAGAGATATCTCACAGTGGCTAACACTTCTTGGAAGAGGCCCAGCTGTCTCAGGGTCTGAGTCAGAATCTGTTTAAGAACGCATTAAGAATGCATTGTCTTGGATGCTGAAAACACCGTGGGCTCGCAGTGACTTTGGCGTCCACGCTACTGTAAATGCCTGACTTCATTTATTATTGTGATGGGCAAAGAAACCGGCCTGCCGACAGTCATGCTCCCTCCTAAGCTCATCCCAGCCTTACGTGTGTAGTTCTCCTCTCCCCATTTACAGTGTGGTTTCCTGCTGCCTGTTAAATTACTGTACTTACGAAATGGAATGCTATGGCCCTGCCTGTCACTCACATTTGATGGAGTTGAAGGGAGTTTGGGTGCCGGGGGAGTTGGGAAACTTGGTGCTGGTGTTATTGGTAGCTGGATATTGGTAGCCGTTTGACCTTGGACATGCCCCTTTCTCACTGGGGTCTCAGCATCCTCATCTGAAGCGTGAGGGGTTTGGGCTGGCCGGTTTGGTGGTCTCTTCCTTCTCTGACATCCTGAGACTCTGCCGATGACTTGTGTTGGCGCCCTGTTTGTGAACAGCAGTGCTGTTACGAGGACGCCTGAAGGCCATCTGAACGTGCCTGCAGTTAGAAAGTTAGGGCCAGACCCCCCAGATGCATTGGACCATGTGGACATTTTGTGTGAGAGACTATTAAGAATTTTGCAGTTCATTCTGACAGCTTGATAGATGGAGTGGTTTTACACAGCATCCACGTAGGAATTGACTGAAAAGGAAGTATTTTCTAAGAGAGTCAGGCTGTGTGTGTAAGCTAGGGTGGTATTTTTTTCTCTCAATCCAATTCTAAAATTTGCTATGAAAAGAAAATAATAACCTAATCCAGCATCCCTTTATATTTGACTAGAGGCCCAGTGCACGAAATTTGTGCACTGGTAGGGTTCCTAGCAGTTGCCGGCTGCCAGCCGGGGCCTCCCTCCCTTCCCCCCACCAGCCCCGCCCCCTGGTCAAACTCCCAGACAACTCCCGGTCCAGGGGACAATTTGCATACTATGCTTTTATTATATAGGATTGCCAGTGCGCATATGTACTGGCCGGTCGAACAAATGGATGGACGGTTGGTCACTTAGCCTTTTATATATATAGATTCCATTTCTTAATTTTGCTTTTGGCTTCTGTGACCTAATATACTGGTGATGATAAGTATTAGTATCATTATTATGAGACTGATACTATTTTCCCTGTTGAATGAGTTATGTTCTAGCTAGGGGACAGCAACCACACCAGTTAGAGAAAGAATTGTTACTGGTCCACCAAGTTAACTAGGTGACTGAAAGGGCAGACAGACATCCTGGGGCCTTGGTTCTTAAACATTAGGGTGCGTCAGGCATCTGCAGGGCTTAGTAACACAGGTTTCTGGGCCCCACTCCAGAAGTTCTGATTCATAGATCTGGAATAGGGCCTTAAGATTTGTGTTTCTAATAAGTTTTCAAATGATGCTGATGTTGGCTGGGGGTGGGGGGGGGGGCGGGGGGGAGGCATGCTCTGAGATCCACTGCTCAGAGGTACTATGGAGGTGGCAACTCGGGGAGCAGCCACCATCCCCAGGACTGAGAATTGTTGAGACTTGAATTTTGGAGGAGGAGGGACCCAGGCCTCTGAGGAGGGAGTCTCGGCCCCTGGTGCTGTTGCCTCTAAGGGAGGGGAGGCGGCAAGTGTCGGGAGAAGCTGCAAACTGGATTCAACTTCTGGTACAGGAAGGTACTTCTGCTGGCAGCGTGAAGGAGCATTGCTGGGGTGATGCTCAGAGGAACCTCAAGCTGACAGGGAGCCCCCAGGAAGCAGGCCAGAAGAGGCAAGTCCCTTCTTCCTCCTCCAGCCTTAGAGGCTCTAGTGCCCCCTATTGGCCGGGCCTAACAGGGACCCGGTGGCAAAGCAGAAATACGCATGTGATTTGCAGGGTCCCAGCTCTAGCTACAAAACCGAGTATGATACATAGGGTGGATTTGCAGCTGAGAGCCATTTTACAGATGGGGAAACTGAAGAAATTCTCTCAGTTAGTAGGTGGCAGAGCCAGGATTTGAGGCTGGTTCCAGAGTCCACACTTGTTGCCTTCACCAGTCTGTCTCTAGGAGGCTGGTGTCCCCGGCTCCCCTCTTGCCTCTGGCTGTCCCTGGCCTCCTGCCGTGGGTGCTTCTCTTTTCCTGCCCCTGAGGTAGATGTCCTTAGGGCTCCATCCCCGGAGCCTTCTCCTGCACTTCCAGCCTCTATATCTTTGTCGTGTGAATGAGTCCACGTTGGTACCGATCCCCGGGACTATGTCTTGGATGCCAAGCCTAGAAGTCCAATGATGTCTGTAGAGATCTCAAATATTTCTTCTCCTTTTTCCTTCACCCTCCTCCCCAATTTTTTTTTTTTAATTAATAAAAGCACCCACCTTCCTCTCTATAATCCAGTTCTCTCTCTGACTTCGGTGTCATCATCTTCAAACGCTCCCTCACCTGATTATTTCAGATGCTAAGTACATTTTTTTACTTAGGTTGGCTCAATAGCCGTATTACTGCCTTCTTTCTATATGTCTTCGCCTGGTTTAATTCAGCGAACTGCGATTGGAGACATTTAAAACAGCTTTGTTCATGTCATTCCTTGCGTTGAGAATATTTGCTGGTTCCCCATGGCTTCCTGAACAAAGATGAGGCCTAGGCCCCTCAGAGAGCAGGGCATCCTCACGTGGTGGAGGATCTCCTGTCTCCCCTCCCGGTTATAGGTCCAACCTCTCCAGCCCCCATGAGCTGCTAATGGCTCTTCTGACTTGCTCCAGTGACTCCCAGATCACCTGTGGTTATTCATTTCTGCCCCCTCTCTCACCCTTGCTTAAAGACCCAATTCTAATGCCACCTGCTCCACGCAGCCCTCCATCTCTGGCTGTGGAAGGGAGGGTGTCATCGGGAGGGTCTGCACCATGTCCTAAGCCCGCTCCACACCTGCAGACCCCCTGCCTGTGCCTCGTGAATGCACCAGACTCACCTTCCTTCAGTGCGAGCTCTGGGAAGCCTGGGGGTGGGGATCTGTCTCTCCAACCAGGCTTATTCCCTCTCATCTCCCAGGGTTGCCATGCAGAACCACAGCTTTGCTGCCTCTGGAATGAGTTTTCTTTACTCATGCAAATTGCTCTCTGACCTACACACCCGTGTGGCTGGGCGGAGCACCCACTGCCCAGCTGGTGAAGGAAGAAGGTTGCAGCGGTGTTTTTTCTCCCAGCAAATGCAGATAATACCCTTCCTCTAATCAACAGGTTCCCAAGCATTTGTCTGAGAACCAGCAGTGAATTTCTAAGGGGCTCTCCCAGCCTTGTGGAATTAGAGCAGAGATATTGCCTCCTTTTCACTTCAGTTAATCCAAATGAGCTGTGTCTCCTTTCTGTAGGGAAGGGCAAAGCAAAACAAAACCCAGCTGAGCCAGCACCAGGCTTTCTAACTGCCAGAGCCGGGCTCTGAAAATGGCCTGGGTCATTGGAGTGATGAAAGAAATGGTGTTATTATAACGTCTCTCTTCAAAGAACTTGAAAGTGGTTTTCTTACGTTATATGCAAATAATATATGGGATTCACATCACCTACTTTTGTGCAACTCGTCATCCACATGTGTGTTTAGAAAGCTTATTAGCTGGTGAGCTGGCTTCCTCTTTTTCCTCCTCATGAGTTTTCTTTTAGGCAACAAATTCCAAGCTCCTTGGTTCGTTCAGAATTGCAAGGGTATAAGTGGTGTCCCATCCTGAGTGTAGAAACAAGAATCGGTTAGAAAGAGCTCCGTTATCTCTGCTTCCTAGATTGTTTTTATTGTCTGCTGAGCTTTCAGTGTATTGCCAGACTTAGCGAGTACATAACGGGTCCAAAGTCTACGAGATAAACCGAGTCTGCCTGCAGGGAGCTTAGAGTCTAATGGGGGAGCCAGTGACAGTCCCTAGTACAGGGAAGTACTGGTGCTTGAAAACCAAAGCGGGAGATACACGCAGATGGGAGGGGAGGAGCTGACCCTGGGGCTGTAGTTGAAGGATACCCATTTCAGCAGGCAGAAGGGTGATGCGATGTGGGAGGTGCAGGAGGACTGGTAAGGACTGGCTCACAGTGTGTGAGGAAGTGCAGTGAGAGACGAACAGGACTGCTCTGTGGTGCCATCTCTGAACTGCAGAGCCAGATAGTGGTGGGCTGTGGTGCCAAGCTGGGGAGTTATGATGGCACGTTAGGAGCCCTCAGGGTGTTCCAAGCAGGTGAGGAGCAGGGGCAGATCCTATCCCTGTGCGCCCCACCTCAGGAGTATCTGGAACCTGGGGGTTGTCTCCATACCTTTCCTTCTCCCTCTCCCTCCTCGGCTGGGTGTATCTCCCTCTTCTGTCTTCAGTCTTCCCATTCCTAAAAGTGCTGCTTGAACTCTTACCTCTCCCCAACTCCTCTGCCACCGGCACCTGTTCCCTCATCTCTCCTCCGCGTGATTCCTCCAGTGCCAAAGTCTTCCCTTGACCTCCAGCTCGGTCCTCTGGTCATCCTTCCCATGCTGCCGGAGGAGGCTTCTGAAGGGCTGGGCTGGCCGTGTCATTTCCCTGCCCAACGCTCCCCTGCGGCTCCCGTCATCCCCCGAGCAAAGGCCAAGCTCCTGTGTGTGGCCCTTCAAGGCATGCTCTTCCTGCCTCTGCCTTCTCACGTGCTTAGCTTCAGCCACACCAATCTGGATGTCCTCGGCACTTTCTCTCCTCTGTCTCTTTAATGGGGCTGTGTCCTCTGCTTGGAGCTCTCTTCCTTCGGTCCTACACCCCCTTTATCCACCTTTCAGCCAATGGACATCTGCAGGCCTGGCCAGCCTCCTTCCCTTCCCTGGCCCAGTGCATTTGGTTGTGTCTCCCTCCCTCCATTCCCATGCATTGTGTGCCTTTTCTGTGCACACAGGGTTTTATCATTATTTTGTTGTTGGTCCATCGTGTCATTAGACTGTGAGGCCCATGGTTGGCCCCCAGGCAAGGTGTGGGGGAGGGGTAGAAGGAGAGAGCTGGAGAGAGGAGGACCCATTTGAAGTTCGGGTTGGCAGCCAGCCACCTTCATTTGTCTGATGATCTTGATCCCAGTCTGCCTCTTTTCTCCTGAGTGTGGTACTGAGATGACCGCAGAAAACAACCAGGGGGAAAACTCATGTGTATATAACGACGCCACCCCTCCTCCTCCGTGTCCCAGGAGGAAACGATACTTCCGTACATCCCAAACGCCTGCCTCCTTCAGCGTCCTCGGAGCTCAGGTGAATAATGAAAGGTCCTCAGCAATGGGTTGAACTTTCCTCTCCCTGGGCGGATCCTTTTTTCCTGCTGTCCTGTTTAACGCTCCACCTAGCCCTTGGGGCCTTTGGAGCTGATGTTTGTGGACTCAGGGCTCACTTGTTCTCCCCTTTAGTTTTGGGGGCACAGTGGTATGTACTTTGCACCTTTCAGAGCCAGAAACACAGCTTAGAAATGTGCTCAGATCCTGCAAAATGGCAGCGCATTAGAGCTGGCGGTGTGCAAACATGGCAAGGAGAAAATTAGATGTGCTGGCAGAGAGCTCCAAAGTGCCCTTCCCACGCGTGCCACTCTGAGAAGGAACATGCTGCCAGGAGCCAGGCAGTGGCCTGAGGTCTTTACTCTTCAGTCTTGCCCAGAGGTTCAGCCCCTTCATGCTCATTTGTGCATCATCAGCGTTATCAAGGGTCATTAAAAGCCTTGGGTTCGTGTCCCAGCTCTGCTGCCAACCTGCTGAGTGGCCTTGGGCAAGCCCCGTGGCTGCTGGGCCAGGTCGCCCTCTCTGTCGAAGGGAGTTGGAGAGCTCTCTCCGGGCCTCCCCAGCCTCCCAAGTCCATGGTCTGTGAAAATCCCAGGGGTGGGATTGGCACTGGGGCCTGGTGAACTTTTCTCGGGAGTATGTGCCCCTGGGAGAGGCAAGCAGCAGCAAGGGGAAGGAGGGGAGTGACTGCAGGGTCCAGGAATAGGTGCTCTGGGCACTTGTGGGAAGGAGAAGAGAACAGGTCTGCCCAGCAGGGAAGAAGCAGCCCCCGAACTGGAGCCCAGGGGCTCAGGGGTTCTGAGCACCAGCTTTGGAATTCCAAATTGGCCAGGGAGGCTCCTGCCGGTCAGTTTCCCAGTGTGCTCTCTGTGTGCCAGCGGCTTTCCCAGAGCCACTGTGGTTCCAGTGCCTGGCTAGACCCACTCAGCATCGCCCCCTCTTCTTCCCATCCTCTGAATCGCTGTTCCTGTAACTCTTCCCTAGCATGTGCGCTTTCCTCTCAGTTATTTATCAGCAGCAGCAGCAATAAAGAGCCCACTGTGTGCCTGGAGCAGTGCTGGACACTGGTGACTACAGCCATAGCGTGGTCCCAGTCCTGCTTACCACCCCAGGCCTGCCATTCTAATTGTGTTTACCGCTGCGTGTCTGGAGAAGGGGAGGCCGTTAACCCCGCCGGAGTGGGACACTCGGAGGCTTCTGCCCTCTGCTCTGTGGCAGCGCCATTCTGCAAATGGTAAGCCTTTGCTAAGACAGGGGACTTGGGGAAGAAGGACCAAGGCAAGAAATGGGTCTGCCTGTATTATTTGAAGGGCTAAGAATTGGGGTGAGCAGAGGATGAAGAGAGGGTGGTTGGAAAGCCCAGGCGATGGAACCGCAGGAAGGAATTGCATGTGCTTTAGATGCAGCCAAGTTTATCTAATGGGAGACTCAAAGACATAAGAACTTCTTTGGAAAAGCCCTCTTAGCTTCGACTTCCAGTGAATAAGAAATGTACCTAATTGAGGCAAGCCATGGCAGAAAGATCCCAGACCTTGGAGCTCTCCCAGGGCAAACTGTTTCATCTCCCAAGCCTCAGTCTCCTCATCTGCAAAATGGGGATCCTCAGGCTTCTTGGAATGGCTGTGGTAGAGATGTGAATGAAGCGATGGTCTCGAAGAGCTCTCTTGGTTCTTTGGCTTGCCCAGGATGCATAACAACAGGTGCCTTCTAGGCACCCGACTCCCCTTTGTTCTCTTGGTCATGAGATGTTTAGACCTGTTTTTGGGGCCTGAGGAAGTTTGCCAGATGTCTTGTGGCCACCACACCAGAGTCCTTGTCCCTGGTGTGCACCGCATTTTCAGCTTCTCAGATCTCCTCCGGCAAGAGTTCTGCAGACACCCGCTAATTGGAGCCTGGAGACTTGGGGGCCATTAAAAAATATCCTCACACCGGAAAGTGGTCTTTGTGTTTGAAAACCGCCCCTAGTCCTGGGCTTCCAGACAGGCCAGTGAGTGTAAGGGGCAGTGGCCGGGGTGGAGCCACACATGTGTCCTGGTTCCAAAGCAGAGGGGTCATTCTTGCCAAAGGGGAAGCATTTGGGATAAAATGCCATGGCTCTTGCTTCAAGATATCAGAGGCCCAGAAGTGACCATGATCTTGGTGAGATGCCCTGATATTTTGTTGTTCTGTAGAGCAGAAGTGAGACACAGCATAAAAGAACTTTAGGTAAACATTTTGGTCTGCCCACTTCCAGACTTCCAGATTGTTCCCAGTGGCTGAAGTGCCTTCGGCGGGTGGCGGGGGGGGGGGGGGGGGGGGCGGCAGAGATTTGACTTCCCCTTTAGCTCTGTCTCCACCCTCACCCCCATTATCCTCTCTCTTTTTTATTTTTTTCCTCCTTAGCCAGCGGCAGCAGCTTAGTATTTGGAACCAGTAACGTAGAATGGCTCAGACTCCTTGGAGCCAAGGTGCATTCTGGCAGCGTCAGCCAAGCACCTGGCCTGGGAGTGGGGGAGGTGGAGGGGGGGGGCAGATGGGATGTACCACACTGCCCCTCGTGGGCTTTATGCTCACAGCTCATGGCAGTCCTGGCGCCAGGATCAAGGACTTGCCCTCGGGACCTCGGGAATAGTTCTGCCAAGTACCCCATTGGTCACTTCATTTGGATTCTTCCTCTTTCCTTTCTCTAGCACCTGGCTAGAGGCCTCTCAGAGCATGCTCAGGCACAGAGTGTAGCAGGGGCATTGGAAAAGACAGGTCATGGAGTATGTGGGTGCAGGAACCCTGAGATTCTAGGGTGTTCACTCTTAGACTCTCACATTTACTTCGCTGTAGTTCAGCAGAACATTGACCCTGGCGTCAACAGCAATGTTCAGATGAGCTGAGATGCGGAAAGCAGAGCAGGAGAACGCTGGGGGCAGCGACAGCCAGACTGGGGTTAACCGTTAGTGGCTGATCACAGACTCTTGGTAAATTAAATGTAGGCCTGGCCTGTCTCCTGACAGAGAACTCCAGTAGCCAGAGGGTCCTGGCCCTTTGGGGGCCCTTTGGGAGAGCCTGGGGGTCAGATTGGGGTGCAAATGGCATGTGTGTGGCGGGAGTGGGGTGGGGGGATTGGGATCATGTTTCTTGCCCTGGCAAGGGGGGAAGGCAGACCAGTGCTTGCCAATCCTCACTTCCCGTCAGGAATCAGTGAGCATTCCAGCAGGGGAGGCCAAACACCGCGGTGGTGATGACGACGATGATGCTGAAGATGATGTTTTTTCAAAGGACTGATCTAATGATGGGAGTGTGAAGCCGCGGTTTGCCTTCTTCCTGCTGTTCAGTCAGCCCTTCTAGCCGTGGCTTTGCCTCGGTTCTTCTCCCTGGATGATGAATTTACAACACCGCCTGGAAGGACGGTGAACATTGCTCTGAGAATCATCATTTTGCTCTTTTAAAACTTATTTTTCTTCCTCTGAGGACTGAATTAGTGCTGTAATTTGCTCCTGATACCACCTAAACCTGTTGTGATTAAAGCTTTTTTCCTTCTTCTTTCTTTAAACCAGGGAGTTCACATATTAACAGAGATGAAAAAGATCATTTGTAATTTATAATGTTCTGGATTGCTTTAGTTTTTTCATTTGTATTTCCCTGGTAAAGCAAGGCATCTGTTCTGCTGTCAGGGCCTCAGTAATCCCGGTGACAGACGGGAGCAGGATCTGAGAGGCAGTCCACACCAGCACGGCCGGTGACGGACAAGTCAAGCTGGGTGACGTGAGTTACTGAGTGTCTCTCCTGCAGTTACTCTCACGGTGGCATTGCTGTATTAGGTAAGCCCTCCGGGGGCTTGAAGGTCAAGAAATCAGGAAATAAAACTCTTGTAGTATTTGACCTAATCAATACAGCGGGCTCTCAAATAGATATCCAAGTCTTTGGCAGCCGATGTTGGATGGGCAAGGGAAAAAATGCTTTTTGATAGGTATTGACGGAATCACAGGCGGCTGAGGGAACAGCGGCTCTGTCCGGTGCGACATGCCCGGGCCAGTCTCTGGGAGGGAGGGCCAGTCCATTTGGACTCAGTCTTTCTTGGAGTCTCTGTTCTTTGTCAGTTTCCACCGGGTTTCCCCTTTGGGGAGCTGAGAGTTAGAATGGGATGAGAGCATCGGACAGGTTTGGAAATGAAGCCCGCTGTAGACCCCGTTGGCACTGGAGACTCGGGCTCCTGTTTCAAAGGAGGAAACCTGACACGGATTCCGGGACCCTTGTCCCAGCCGCACCACCATTCGGAGTGCCAGCCAATGGGTTCTGAAAGCCAGGTGGGCGCCGTGGAGACTCGGAGAGCAGGCTTTTCCTCCACACGCTGCCCGTCTGTTGTCCTCAGGAGTTTGGGGAGTCGGCGTTTGGGGCGGTCATGTCATTTGCATCTGGGAAGAAGGATGAAAGGTGATCCGTCTCATGATAAAATCTGGCCGCATAGTTGATCTGTAGCAAAAAAGAGGAAAGAGATAAATGAAACCATTGTGCTCACTTGCCACCTTCTGGTTCTTTTATTCTTTGGTTGTTAAGGGCAACAAGAATGTCAATAAAGAGGCTGGCGGTTGAGGTCTCAGTCCAGGAGCGCTTGCCAGGGTCCTCTGACGGTGGCGCTCTGGTCCAGGTGGGCACCGGCGCTTTGCCTGCACTTTGAGTCATGATGTGCTTGACGGAATTTCTGATCCTCGGCCGTCTCAGTCCCTCCCACCACTCAAGATCCCGAGTCTGTGGGAAATAGTCTTGAACCAGCTGAAGATCTGTCTCCCAGGGGAAGACATTAGCTATGGGATCTTCCAGGCTGCCTGTTGTGTTTAGTAACACCTTTGTCAGCTGCCCACATGGCAGGGAGGAGGTGGGCCTTGTTGTCCTTTCCCCTGGGGGCCTTTTCCTGCCGTCTACATATGGATGTGAATGTGATTGGCCGGCTATGCAGGACCCGCCGTCCCTCGTCACCCAGCACTGTGAGGCGGCCCTCCCGCATGTCTGAGTTGAATCTCCCTTACACAGATGAAGAAACTGGTCCTGTGGAGAGGATACGTGGTTTGCATGCACCTGGGAGCTGGCCCTGGAGGGCAGGTCTCCCAGCGGAGGCCTCCACATAGCACCTCCCATGAGATGTGGCGGTGAGGGTTATTGTGTGTTCCCCTTTTCTACAGATAAGGACACCAGCTCAGAGGGGTTACGTAGCAGAGAGTAATTGCTCTTCTTATCCGAGCATGTTCATTTGTTACGTTTCATCCTTACCATTAAAAGGCATGTCCTGATTTTATAGGGAAGGCCACTCTAAGGCCAAGAAGCTCGTGGTTTGCCCAGATTCTTGGCCTTCTGGACTCCCATGCCCAGACATCTCTGTGATGCAACTGTGCCTGTCTGCCTGGTGCTGTCCGGTCCTCTTCCGGTGCCAGGGAAGTGGCCTGGCCTTGAGGAGGAGTGAGGTGGGGGCCGGGGAAGTGGAAAGTGTGTTGGGAGGGTAATGAGACCGGTGACCGAGTAAGGGCCCGGTGTTGGTCTCAGCAGTGAAAATGGCGTCTTGGAGGAGAGACTGTGATTTTTTCTAGAAAAGAACATGCTTGGTGAGCCTGCGTGGTGCTCATCGCCCTTCCAGGTCTTCCGTAGCTGCTCTGGAATCCTCTCAGCAACACTAGGAAGCAGGTTTCTGCCTCTCTGCAGTTGAGGAAACTGAGTCTCAATGAGTTGAAGAAACTTGTCTTGGGCCACATACCTGGTTCGTGGTAGTGTCGCTCAGTCACTCAGCAAACGTTCATGGAGCATGCGCTGTGTGCCACGTGCCATCCTGGACACCAGGATCCGTCAGTGAACGAGTAGACCGGTCTCGGTCCTTCCAGACCAGAATTCAAGTGGAGGGAGACATATGATAAACAGCTAATGTAATAAATAAGTAAATCACCCATTTCAGAGGTACCACACAGCACGGGTAAAGGCGATTGGGAGCCCCTGGGTGGGCTGCAGTTCTACATCACTTGGTCCCGGTGAGCTGGGAGAGGGAGGGAGCCATACCAGATCCACACATGGGTCTGATATCACACCTGCTTTTCAGGAGGAAAGGGAGGCCCAGGGCGTGGGAATGACTTGGCTAAGGTCACACGCTGACTTGGTATCCAAACCAGGTTCGGAACCAGGGGTTCCCATAGCTACCTAGTGAAGTCCCACAAGGTTCTTTGTTTCCCCTGCACAGCCCTGACTTGGTTCACCATCTCCAGCCTTCAGTGACATTGATTTCTGGCAGCCCCATACCAGCCCCAATGTCTTCCCTATCCTCAGAAGCCCCATATCACTTCTTTCCCATATAAGCATGCGTCCCTTCACCCTAGCATCCCAGCACCCTGAGTGCGGAATTAATGCGTTTTTATTTGAAGTGATCCGCTGCTGTCATTTTTGATATCTCCTGTTTTCGTATGCAGGAACGCAGAGCACAATTAGAATACAGTTATATATCCTCATAGTTATTAAAGCTTGGATTAACATGACATAAAGTTTTGTCTGGGGAGTCTTTTGCTATGGCTCAGGGAGCATTTTTTGTGACAGTAATAGGCTACAGTTAATATACTTGAGTGATACTAGAATCTGTGTTATAAGGCAGAACAAAAGGGGTTTATCTGGGGCTGAATTACAAAGGTGGAATTATCACTGCGAATGATCCACAGAGATCTGGGCTTAATTATTGTCGCTTGTGTCATTTCAGCATAATATGGGTAGTTACTGAAGCAGAGTAGAAGTGCGGGAGGGCCAGCTTGTCAATCACTGGGCGAATGCCTGGACTCCCGCCCCGTCTTCCAAGCACAGTGCTGGCCACTTGTCCTGCAGGTCCACGGGGATTGAGACCTTTGGCCATCCCTGGTATGTGGTGCTTTGGGTTTTATAATGTGTCTGCTGGATGGTTTTAATGAACTTCTGTGTCCCCCAGCCCAATCCTTTGCCCCCCACTATATGCCCCCCAATGTAGGTCCCCTGCCCTCCTGGCCCCGTTGAACTGCCCACGAGGGTGATGAACTGGCTGGTCCACTGCATTTTCTCAGTGGCAGTGCCAGTGCCACCTTCCAGAGCCTAATTGTTGTGACAAGCACAGGAGGTGAGCTAATGTGCTCTGCCAGCCATTTGGTCACAAAGGCCAGTGTGGCTAGCCCAGGTGTCTGCCTGCACATGGGCGTGCTCAGGTGAACCGCTTCCCCATCTGTTCCCAGAGGACAGAGCATGGGGCAGCAGGTGGGCGGAGCTTGGGGCAGCAGGAGGGTAGAGCCTGGGGCAGCAGCATTGTGGGCAATTTTGTCCCCCTCCCCCACTCTGGTGCCCAGTCATGGCGTTCGCATTCCTCTGGGGGTTGAGTCGGGTCCCAGGAGCCAGGGTTGGGAACAGGATAGCTCAGCACTGAACAGGGCAGGGCACCCGAAGGCTTTAGAAATGCTATTTATAAGGAGCATAACCTTTTTTTTTAATATTCTCCAGCTGCCAGGTGTAGGATTACAACTTGTTCTGTTGGCGGCCTCTGTGAACTGTGCGCTGCTTGGCTGTGCTCAGTGGTCAGTGCTGTGTTGGGCCCTGGGCAGTGTAGCTTTTCCTGCCCGACCTGTTTTCCGAGAGGCCGTTGTCCTGCTTGGTGAAAAGCCTCTCCGAGGTGCTCCACTTGTAGAGCGAGAAAGGAACAGGTCTGTGTTGGGCAGCTCTGTGGCAGGAAGTGGACAGGGACTTGGGGTCATTTTCTCCAGTAGAGCTGGGCGGCTGTACTTCCTGGAATGGAGAAGTCCAGCGAGGTGGAGCACCTTGCTCAGGTTACCTGGCTGGGAAATCAAGAAGACAGGACTTTGTGTATCTGAGTCCCAAGGCCATGTTTTTCAACTAGACTTGTGTTCATAAAAAGTGCAGATTCCTGGGCCATGCCCCAGAACTATGGAATCACACTCTCTGGAGGCGTGGCCTGGGGCTGTGCATTGAACCAGGGTCCTGGGTGATCCGTGTACATGCAGATGATTGGGAACCATTGCACTGCTGGCCTTGGAGGCCAGCCATGAGTTTGCCCTGAAATACTCTCCATACCAGGATCACAGGTCCGTGGGACATTGTACCCGATGGGACAGGGATGACAGGAAGTGGGAGGATGACCTCACATTAATTAGAGCCAAAGGGAACACATGGAACGTTCTTAAAGTCTCCCATTTTGTAAATGAGAGATTTAAGACGTGAAGTAAGAGAGTTCATGCCCAAGGACACACGTTCAGGGCAGAGCTGGCCCTGATACCTGTTACCCCCACTGCCCTATCCTATATAATTAAAGCCCAGCGGCCGTAATGACCAGAACGACCAGAGACCAAAACCACCACGGCCCCTCGCCGGGCTGGCCTCGCCCCCCAGCAGGCAGTTAGGGGCGATCAGCAGGCAGGCGAGTGGTTGGGGGCGATTAGGTAGGCAGGCGAGCAGCTGGGGGTGATCAGGTAGGCAGGTAAGCGGCTGGGGGCAATCAGGCAGGCAGATGAATGGTTAGGGGCGATCAGGCAGGCAAGCAGGCAGAGCCCCACAATCGATCACCTCAAAGAGGGAGACCCAGGCCACAGCCTGCAGAGGGACGTTGGGCGGCTGCGATGGGAGGCGCTGGTGGCAGTGGACGCTGCAGGGCGGGGCTGGCACCACGGCGGCTCCTGAGCGGGCATGGCGCCTGCAGCCTGGCCCAGGCCCCAGGGTCGCAGCCTCTCCTTGTGGCTTCTGCAGGGCTAGACTGCCACTCCTGCTGTGATGCCTGGGCAGATCCCGGACCCTTCCATGACTGTGGGCTCTCTGCCAGGGTTTGGCCCCCTGACTGGACTCCCCAGCTTGGCCCTGACTGCAGAGGAGCTGAAATACACTGACATCCACAACATTGGGGCCATGATCGCCCCTTTGCACTTCCTGGAGGTGAAACTGGGCAAGAGGCCTCAACCTGTGAGAAGTGAGCGGGATGAGGAAGAGGAGCGGAGGAAAAGGCACTGGGGAAAGAACAAAGTGGCAGCAGCCCCATGCCGGAACAACAAGAAGGTGTGGAAGGATTTCTGCAGCCGGAATCTGAGTGGCTGGAGCTCATGAATGTGGAGCTGAAAACCCAGATGGAGGAGCTGAAGCAGGAGTGGAAGCAGCTCATCCTGATGCTCAACTGGCATCTCCCCACCTGCATCATCAGGACCAACAGTGTTAAGACCCCCGACTCAGAAGGCAACCCACTGCTGGAGCAGCTGGAGAAGAAGTGACCATGGGCTGGGAGGAGGAAGAGGAAGAGGAGGAGAAGAGGGAGGAGCAGGAGGGTCCCAGAGGGCTCTTCCTTGCTGCATGAAAAATTCTTCAATGAGGCTCAGCACAGCCAGCATCAGCCAGGCTTTTTTGTGAAACTCAGATCAGCCACACCAGGGGAAGAAACCCAGGCTGATGAAACCTAGGACCAAGTGCTGAGACCAAAGTAGTCCTGGGGGGGAGGCGGGGGCTGTTCTGCCTGGGGCCAGGCTTGCAGGAGGCAGGACAGAGGCTCTGGGCCAGAGAGATGCCCAACCAGGCAGCTGTGGGCACTTCTCCGGCCTCTCCGCCAGGACACCCACCCAAAGGACCTCTGAGCAGCCAGGAAAAGCCATTTGTTGCAACCAAAATTAGGCTGAGTATGGAACTCAGAGTGAAACTGCAATCTGCCTGCCCCCAGCCCTGACCCTGACCCTGACCCTGACCCTGATGGAAGGCTGGAGACGGGCACAGTGCCAGGCCCTGCTGTACCCACCCACTGTGGTCCAGCTCAGTCCTACCCGGAGTGGCAGCTGGGGCGCACCCTCGCTGGCCCTGCTGGAGTTGCTGTGGGCACGAGGCGCAGGCGCCCTTCCAAAGCACATGCTCACTGAACGTTTACAGACTGGCTGTCCTGGCAGGGCTTTCAACTGCACATGTTTTTTATACTTTTTAAAAAAATATTTTTTACAAAAAAAGGTTTTATACAAGCAATATATAAATGGATTTTTATAATCACTCGATGTGATGCATTATAAATATGCTATGGCTTGTTTGTTATGAACAGATATTCAGTAGTTATGGCCGTTGTGTGTAACTTCTAAGTACTGTAGTCTCTGGGTGTTGGGGGTGGCAGGGGCGGGGTTTCGGTGCATTTCCATCCTGGTAAACCCTTCATAGTACTAGTACTCAGTTTTGTATCACTCAGTAAACATTACTCTTACAGAAAGAAAGAGAGAGAGAGAGAGAGAAAGGAAGGGAGGGAGGGGGAGAGAGAGAGAGAGAGAGAGAGAGAGAGAGAGAGAGAGAGAGAGAGAGAGAAAGGAAGGAAAGAAAGAAAGAAAGAAAGAAAGAAAGAAAGAAAGAAAGAAAGAAAGAAAGAAAGAAAGAAAGAAGGAAAGAAGGAAAGAAAGAAGGAAAGAAAGAAAGAGGGAGGCCCAGGCCATCCAACCCATCGCACCCCACGCAACCGGTGCCAGAGGAGGGGGTGGGACTGCAGATGGCAAGCAGTGGCAGCAGCAGGGGCGGGACCAGCTGCCTGCAGCTGGGTGAAGGAAAGCCCGAGAGGCCCTGATCTCAGGCCAGGCCTAGGGACCCTACCCGAGGGGCCCCGGATTGTGAGAGGGTGCAGGCTGGGCTGAGGGGGACCCCCCCCCCCCCCCACCGAGTGCATGAATTTTCGTGCACCGGGCCTCTAGTAAAAAATAATGCCCAGCCCAGCCGGCGTGGCTCAGTGGTTGAGCGTCAACCTCTGAATCATGAGGTCATGGTTTGATTCCCAGTCAGGGCACATGCCCGGGTTGCGGGCTCCATCCCCAGTGTAGGGCATGCAGGAGGCAGCCAATCAATGATTCTCTCTCATCATTGATGTTTTCTTTCTCTCTCTCTCTCTCTCTCTCTCTCTCTCTCTCTCTCTCTCTCTCCCTTCCTCTCTGAAATCAATAAAAACATCTTTTAAAAAATAAATAAATAATTGTCCATTGCCCTTTGCCTTTCCATTGCTAAGATGGTTTAGAAGAAGTGCGGTTGTAATTAGAATAAACACAGTATTTTTCTTTACTGCAACAAGGCCTTCAAAGGGAAAAAAAATCTCAATACCCCAATTATGCCAAAGCATTCCCAGTCCTATCCAGGAGTAATTAAAAAATACAGCTGACGCTTGTTCTCTTGCTTGTTTTTAAATGAATAGCTAAGTATCTGTCAAGATGATGAGCGCCTAGGCCGCTGACGGCCTTACGATCTCAATTTGCTCCCAGGAACTTCAGAGATGAGAACACAAAGGCTGTGGTTTTGAACGGTGAGGCACCTGGCCACCCCAGGCACACTCCGTTTCGTGGTTGGTGGGGCATCTCTCCCTACCCGAGACCAGGTGTGGGGTGGCAGGCCAGACGCAGCATCTACGTCCTCATTCAGTCTCAGATTCTCCTCTGTGCCTGTGAGCGGGTCAGACAGGTTCTTCTGCCGTCCCTCTGCAGAACACAGGACGTTAGGGTTTTCAGGATCTTGGCATTGAATTAGTTTGGCTTCTTGGGGAAAATCCTCCTGTTGCAAGTCACTTTTTAATTAGTTTATAGAATCTTTATTTCTAAATGATGCCACTATATGAATTGAGATGTTGAGATGTCATGTTGCATATTGACACCATTCCTTTGGTGACAATTGGGCTTTATTTCTCAGAAGCTAAAGGCAAATCTATATGCATTTTCCTCACCCCATTCCCAACACACGTTTTTCCAAAGACAAAATCAAGGGCAGACTTGAAGAGGACATGATCCCATAACGTATTATAGCATTAGTCATTCTTAATGTTTATCCATCAGTTTACAGTGTGTGTGCATATGCTTGGAGTTCCAGTTATCTATTGGTGCATAACAAATCATGCCAAAATTAGCTGGCTTGAAACAACAATCATTTTATTATCTCTTGTGGTTTCTACAGGAATTTGCATGGGGCTTGGTTGGGGGTATCTCATGAGGCTGCAGTTAGATAGTGCCCGGCACAGCAGAGGGCTGACCAGGTATCTCTCTCTTCATGTGGTCTCAGGACTTGTCCATGTGGCCTCTGCAAAAGCTGGCTTGAGCTTCCTCACATCATACAGCAGCTTAGGGCTCCCGCACAAGTATCCCAGCAAACAAGGCAGGAGCGGCTTCACTTTTTCTGACCTGGCCTTGAAAGTCATAGGACACAAGTGAGTCACAAACTCACCTAATATAAAGGGGTGGGATGGAGACTTCACCTCCTGTTGGGAGGGTTGGCGGGTCCCTTCTTGGTAGAGCAGCCAGTGTTGGACAGCCACTGCTAGCTGAGGAAGGCTCGCCTGGGTCTGTACAGCGTGTGATGACCAGACTGTACCCAGAGCTCTGTCCCATCAGTTCTGTTGGCGAGTGCACTCAACTAAGGACAAGCTCCGCTGTGCCCTAAAAATAAATAAAAACACTAATACAGCACTAGAAGCCAACACCTGTGTGTTTCTATGTGTGTAAATGCACCTTCCACTTAATCTCATTTCATTACCCTTTTAAGAACATTCTATTAACTCAGGTTCAGAGAGTAAGTAAATTGTGCCATTGCTTGTCCAAGGTCACTGTGGTTCCTGAGAGTCAGATGTGAAGCCAAATGTCTGGGAGCCTGGGACCCAGACCCTCGGCCACTCTGCTAGTGTCCCAGTCGGCCGGTGCTGAGCCACAGTCCAGAGGCCGGGCCAGATCGAGGACATCCACGGGGGTGTGTGCTGTGCTGAGCTGAGCGCCTTTGCCAGGCTTGTTGAAAACAGGCTCATTTTTATGTGTTGATTGCCACACACGCTCAGCCAGAAGCTCTTGCTTTATCATCTAGTTTAAAGTGAGTGGAGGAAGCTCCCTCATCGAGGACCTGGCCTCCTCCAGGCCAGGCCGGCCAGCCCCCAGCTCCTTCTGCCTGTGCTGCAGGGCTATCACATTAATCTTGCAGAATCAGCCCATCTCCCTGTGCCTAAAACAGATTCCAGTGTGTTGGGAGAAGTACTTTGGAATGACCCAAGGGACAGTTGCTGATTCATTCCCCTCTGTTACTGTTCCAAGAGTCTGAGCCCAGCTTTGGGGGAATGAGATGGACCTAGAAGGACCTCAACTCCTGGAGGTTTTATCTCACAGACCCTTCCAGAAAGCTGCCCGTCAGGCACACTCTCTGTGTCTCAGGGTTTCCGAGAGGTTCCTTGCAGGGTGGATTTGGAACTGTCCCAGGGCCTCTAGAAGGGGGACCCCAGGAGAGAGAGGGCAGGTGGGGCAGGAAGAATGAAGGGCTCAGAACCAACAGTTAACATTTATTGAACATTCTGTGTACACCAGGCAGTTCACACTGGACACCTCGTTTCTGACTTCAGTTCAGAGAGATGGGCATCTTTTCCCGTTTTATAGGCCACATGGCACCGAGTTTAAGAGCATGCGCCCTGAGGTCCGCTGTGGGGTTTAGTCCAGGCTCTGCTCCATATAAAGTGGGTGAATGTAGCCAAATTGGTCAGCCCTCTAGAGCAGCGGTCACCAACCGGTGGTCTCTGAGATCCGAAAGGTGGGCGACCCCTGCTCTAGAGCTCTGTTTCCTTGTTGACAAATGACCTTCACCTTGATGCTAATGGCAGCTTCCTGAAAGGGTTACTGTGAGAATTAAACCAGACCACGCTGCGAAATGCCTCGCCTGGTGTTGTGTGTACAGAAACTGTGTAATACGACTTAACTGCTGTTATTCTTGTTGTTTTTATTATTAACAACCTGAGGGACCGGACAGAGAATGAAGGCAGTGGTTCTGTCATATTAAATTGCCTGTTGTTATTCTGCCTTTCGGGTAAGTCTGGGCTCCAGGCTCAGGCCTTCAAGCACCTGATGGTGGGTTGGTGCTGTGGTCAGAAGGTTTTGGTGAGGCTGTGTGCATGTGTGTGCCGCGGAGGCTGTGTGTGGGGGTGGCTGCGCCCGCCTTCCTCAGCTCTGACCTTCCAGCCCATCCTCCGCCCCGATGTGGCCTTGGGAGCAGATGTGCGGCTAGCTGGTGGCTTGGGTCCGGGCTCCTGCTTGCTCGCCGAAGTCTGAGCTTCTGTTTATGACTAATTGCTTTGTTTGTTCTGTATGAGACACTTAATTTTTTTTTTCAGTGATTTACTCCTCTTTGTAATTAGGTGTAGTGATTAGAATCTTGTTCCTATTACAATGGAGTTTTCCTTTTAATTCACGCACACGCACCAGGCCTGTCTCCGGCTGCTCCATTGATTGTCCCCGTTGGCTTTTCCCAAGCTGTCATATAAATCAGTTCAGGGGTGGCTTCAGGACTGACGTGAGTCTCAGACATCAAATATATCTGACTGGGGGTTTTGTTATATTCAGCTATCATACTTGGGGATGAATTCTCAATGATTAAGGACATGAGAGTTGGCAAATTACTTTAATAAGGATTCTTTATTTCCCCATCAACTCCTTTTATTAAAAATTAAAAAATGTTGTTGTACACAGACGTTGACATTTGGCTACGAAACATAAACAGCAAAATATTAATAATGGTGATTTGTATTTTCTTATTGGGCTCATTGGCAGTTCCTGTTATATGCATGTAATGAATATGTTGAAAAATAAATGTTGCCCTGGCTGGTGTGGCTCAGTTGGTTGGAGTGTCTTTCAGTACACCTAGGTTGCAGGTTCGATTCCTGGTCAGGGCGAGTATGGAAGGCAACCAATCGATGTTCTCTCTCACATCAATGTTTCTTTCTTTCTTTCTCTCTCTCTCTCTCTCTCTCTCTCTCTCTCTCTCTCTCTCTCTCTCTCCCCCCTCCCTTCTCCATGTCCCCTCTCTCTAAAAAAAAATTCAATAAGCATATCCTCAGTTGAGGATTAAATAAATAAATAAATGTTTCGAAAGCCCTTTTTTATAACAGATTAGGCACGGTACATTTGTCAGCTAGCTCAAGGTCATTCCACACATCAGCAAGAGTCCAGGTCTTGAAAGTCCCAGGGCAATTGCTCCACCTCCACAGCTGCCCTTTAGCTGTCTGTCAGTCAAGAAATAATCCTGAGTCCTTGCTCGGTGGTGACGGGCAGAGAAGACTTAAGATGTGGTTTCTGTTCACAAGGTGCTGCTCATGGTTTGGGGAGAGAGGTTTCTATCGAAAGTTTCTCTTCCCTTGACCATGACTCCAACCTCTATGATTGCCCAGACTTTGGTTTCTCCTTCATGATGCTGGAAAGATACCTGGTGCCAGCGCTGTTGCCTCTGCTGCTTCCTGCACAAGCCCCTCCCCTCCTGTTGTTTCACATCAGGCCCCCTTGTTGAAAGCCCCCAAGCCTGTGTGTCCAGCCGCCATGGCCTCAGGACATCCCAGAGCCAGCCCCTCTGGGAACCACCTCATGGAGTTCCTTGTGGTCTTTATTCTGTTCTCCCCACTGTGGAGGGGGGACAAAGCCATGTCTCCATAAGCAAAGGGGCTGGAGGGAATTCAGGAGAGAGTGGGTAACCCGGGGGGCTGGACCAGGGGGCGTGTGTCTGTGGGGGCCAGAGAGACCTGAGTCTAGAAGGTAGGGTTGAGGCCAGCTGGTATTGGGCTATGAGTGTTTGGACATGACCCTTTGGGCAGTGGACACATGGAAGGCTCCAAGGGATCCTTGAGGATAAGTGTCCAGACTGCACTGAGTTGGAGAGATGAGAGCGCAGCCAGAATATCAGGAATGAGGTCATTGTGTGGCTGGCCCAGACTTACAGTGACAAGGTCCTGGAACTCACAGGGATGTCTAAGAGCTAAGAAAGGGTGAGGTGGAGGCGACATCAAAGAAGAAGTGATGGAATGGGACAGGGAGCTTGGAAGAGGAAAGGGTCAATGATGGCATAAAGCTTTCAGTCATGGGAGGTGGTGGTCCACTGGTGAAAATGGAGTTGTGGGACGTTGGGGGAGAAAGTGGGTGGTATGTCCTTGTTAAGAGGTGTTGGTTTTTTTTGTGTGTGTTTTTTTAAATATTTTTATTGATTTCAGAGAGGAAGGTGGAGAGAGAGAGATAGAAACATCAATGATGAGAGAGAATCATTGATCGGTTGCTTCCTGCAAGTTCCATGCTGGGGATCGAGCCCACAACCTCGGTATGTGCCCCGACCGGGAATCGAACGGAGACCTTCTGGTTCATAGGTCCATACTCAACCACTGAGCCACACTGGCTGGGCAAGAGGTATTGGATTTTGAGGAGCATCCACGTGGCAAGAAAACCTATGGCAGAGAAGCGAGGCTGGCACTCTGGGGACAGGCCTGAGAGGAGCCCCCAGAGGTGGGTGGCTGTGGAAGTTGTGTTCTTGCACAGAGAGAAGCTAAGACAGAGAGGGTGGGGTGACGATAGTGCAGGGGGATGACAATCTGGAGGCTTAAGGGTTGGGAGAAGGAAGGGGGGCAGGAAACATTACCCAGAGAGGAGCAGAGCACGTGATGCCTAGAAACCCTGGGAGCAGAGTGTGCACTGAGCCTGATGCAGGGGTGGGATTTGGGTAGTTTCTGAGTTTTCCTGGATATGTTTTCCTATTTAATAAAAGAGGAGGTGGGGCCTTCCAGATTTTGTTGACTAAATTAACAGAGGTAACCTTCATTCTCTAGATAGTTCTTGCTTTCCAAAAGAATGGCTGGCCAGAGTTCCCCAAATACTGTAAGACTTTATGCAGCTTTGTAGCGTATGCACTATTTTGCAGGGAAGGTAAACCCCAGAGTGAAGTTTAAGGAAAAGGCCATGTTCATACTTATTTGATAGAGTTGGGTTGGATGGCATCTTGGCTTGGGTTGTGTCATTACGTCAGGGGAGGGGACAAGGTGAAAGCAAATAAGGAAATAAAAGCCGTTTCTCTGGAATTCTGTGGCTGTAGCTTTCTCTGGAACCAAAGAGGAACTCAATGAGTTTTCCTTTGCAGGTAAAGCACAGTTTTATTCTGCCGCTGAGACTTTCCTAAGTAACACAGCCTTCCTTCAAACCTCCCCTTTCAGGCTTCCTCCCCGTCCTGCCCGGCCCCCTCCCTTCCTTCAGACTCTCTTTAAAACAGACTTTCATGCACGAGGAAGCCTCATAATGTAATACTCGTCTTATCTTCACGCGTCCCCAGCAGGCATTGACAAAAGGACAGTGGGCGAGCCTCAGATATCTCCGCGGCGACGGAAGGTTGGACGTGTTCTTTTGAGACATCTCACCTGGGTCTGTCCAGAGCAAGAACCTGCTGGGGCAATTAGCCGCGTCCAGAGCTCTGGCACGCAGGCGCCTTCCCTTTGAAAGGCGTTTCGCAGGTGCTGCACCTGCGTCCCTGTGATGACTGGCACAGGCAGAGTGTCCCGAGGACTTGGGGAAAACCTGTGGGGTCATTACGGCTCGTTTGGGAGATGAGAGGAATCTGTGATTTTCTGTTGTGCATTTGTATGCACAGAGATGCGATAAAGATGCTTACGGCCCCTTTTATTTCCCAGCCGCCTCGGGAGTGGACCACCTCGCTTCTTTCCTTGGCTGTGGGTGCTCTCTTTGTGGTTTGTGCCTAACGCCGTGGTCCCTGGGAGTTCGGGTGGTCATTGCATTGTCCCCGAGGACCAGTCAGTCTGCAAGAAGAGGTCTTCTCCTGGCCCGGGGGTGTGGATGGAGGGCTCTGCCATGCTTTCCCCAGCTGTCTGCACATCTGGAGGGGTTCAGCCTGTCTGATTAGAGTTGAGCAAGACTGGAGCTTGTTTTTCATGCCCGTTGATGGAAAACCTTCCCTTACCCTCCTTGTATAGGTTCAGGGACACAAGGGTCAGCCTAGGGGGCTGGGCAAGGGAAGGCAGATTTCTGACAGCTAAGAAACGCATGGAGTGGTGTGTGCCGGGGCAAAGGGCGATCTGTGCAGTGATTTTCAAGCAAGCGTGGGCCCGGCCCAGCCTCGCCAGCCTCCTGAGGATGCTAATATGGTGCATTGAAATGGTGAATGTTTTCCTACAGTCGAATCCATAATTCATTTGGTATTAGGCTATGCAAAATCCTTTCTTATTTCTCTTCTTTTTATCTCACCCCCAAGCTTCTTTTATGATGAATCAGTCTTAGTCTCTCTGCCTGTCTCCCCTGTCTGTCTGTATTTCTCTCTGTCGGTGAGTGTCTCCCTCTGCTTTCTCTGTCTCTCTTCCTCCCCCCACCACCTTTCTTTCTCCCTCCCCTGTGCCCTCCCCACAATGACTAGGAGCATTAAGACCAGAGCCTTTTCCTACAAATGCAATGTGTCCTCTTCAAAGTGGGAGTCTGTGTACTTATTCCAAAGATCTCGCCTCTGCTCTGAGCGTTTTCAAAGCTTTCCCTGTGAACTCATAGTCAAACTCTGGCATTTTCTTCTGAATATCCTCGCTGGTGATAAATCTTTGGCCTTTGAAAGTGGATGTGATTTTTGGAAACCATCACTGGACTTAGTTCCAAGTGACTTGTGGCCAAGATTGATTATGCTGTTTTTGGACCAGAATGCAGCAGGACTATAAAATAATAAGACTAGTTGTCTTGCCTGACTTGGGAACTGACTAGAAGGGAATCCCGCCCTCCCTACCCCACCCCCCATTCTAATAAAAACACATTTGAAGTCTTAGTCGGTAACGACAGGGCCTTTCATGGAAGTTCTTGGAAGGGGACAGTGACCATTTGGTATCCATCCTGGTGTGTGCGTTTGACAAGCAACAAGACAGGTTGTATTTTATTTAATCCTTGTTGTGCATTAGGCATCAAACAAGCCAGCAGACGCAAGATAAGGGCCAGGGTCATTTATGAGTTAGTGATGATCTAGCTCTGGGCACATGGGTAGCAGAAATTGAGCTTTTAGGTCCTGCTGCAGGTTAGCAGTGACTGTATTGGGAGCACCTGGAGCCTCCTGCATCCTCGCACCCTATCCCCCTGTTGGGCACACAGTTCTGCATTGATCGGGAGTCCACCACCACCCGCACACATTGATTGGGCCACACTCTACCGGCACTGCCCCGTCACCTGCTGCCCCTGCCTGTATGGACACCCCGACCCCCCACCCCCAGGGTGCACAGAAGTGGAGATATCTGCACAGACAGCCTATCCTTCCTCATCCTGCCCCAGGAAAATCAACCCATTTGCTCCATGAGTGACTAATAAAGTGGAACTCTTATTTTGAAGTGATGAATGGAAAAATCCCTCTGAGGGTAAAGTTCAGGGTCCTCAATAGGAATGGAAAGGTTTGCTGCCATGGGAAACAAGAGTGCAACCCCTGCAGATATGCTAATGAGCCCAGCAGCACCAGTGAGGGGTGGCTAGAACCTGGGAGACCAGGGCACGGCTGCCGTCCTGTGAGAAAGGCCGGCACCTGGCCGGCGGGGCGCTGAAGGAGCTGTGTTCTTGAGACAGAGCAGTCAGTGGTCCCCGATATTTCAAGTACCCACCTGGCCCCATATGTAGTTATTACAATATTATTGGCAATGTCCCCCATGTTGTACTTTACATCTCTGTGACTATTCTATAACTACCAATTCCTATTCTTAATTCCTTCACCCAGCCCCACAGCCCCCCTTCCCTCTGCCAGCTGTCAATCTGTTCTCTGTATCTATGAGTCTGTTTTTATTGTTTATTTGTTTATTTTGTTCTTTAGATTCCACATATAAGTAAAATCATAAGGTATTTGTCTTTCTCTGACTGCCTTATTTCACTTAGCATAACACCCTCTAGGTCTAGCCATGCTGTCTTAAAAGGTAAGATTTACTTCTTTTTTATGGCCGAGTAGTATTCCATTGTGTAAATGCACCACAGCGTTTTTATCCACTCATCTATTGATGAGCTGCTTGTGTTGCTTCCACATCTTGGCCCTTCAGTTCCTTTCTGAAAATCCAGACCACATGTTCAGGATGGAGGCCCAGCCCTTCTGTGGCTCACATGGGCCAGGCCCTCACTGATGGCGGCCCTGCTCCCTTGGCTTAGGTATCACCACAGACCTGTTGCTCTAGATCTGGGGCGATATCCATGACAAACCATCTATTTCCTTTGGACGAATTAGTGTTATTTTTGCTGTGAGTTTTCAGAGCCCCCGAGGGCATGAATGAATGACGAAAGACTCCAGAATGTCTGTGTGTGCGCTGCAGGGGGCTACACCTCTTGGAGAACTTGTCACATACGGTGAGGTGGCCATGTCTGTCCCCCGGGGCTTCGTGAGCAGGAACCAAACCTTCCCTATTTTAGAATCTTTGTCCCTCATATGATAGACATTTAGTAAATATGGGTGGTTTGAATGATTTTTTAAAATGAATGAATGACAGAATTTTGCCTGTGACCAAGTTATTTCCTTCCAAGCCAGGGCCTGCCCATTTGCTAAAGGAAAGGAGATCATCCAGCCCCGTTGGTAGGGCTGTAACTGGCCTAAGATGGAAGATTAGGCCGTGACTCTCTTGCCGCCGGTTGATACCTGGCTAACGCAGCCTCTTCAGGTATAGACTGAACCCTTCTGTGTAGGATGGCCCCGAAGGACCGTCCCTAGCATTGGGCTTCAGATTTAGGTCCAGGGGGTCAGAGGCTCAGTGAGTTTATTTGCTCACCACAGGACTCAGAAGCAAAAGAGTAGTGAAGACTTGGTTGCAAGCAGCAGGAGCCACCCCCCTCTAGCACAAGCTTGTCTGTCTGTCCCTCTCGCTGGTTTTCCATGCACGTTGTGATGTTAGGGAAGGTGGCCAGCTCAAGCACGTCCTTTCATCCTGGTACTGCTTGCTCAGGTCAAGCCGGCCTCTCCCCCAGCTTTAATTTCACTTGGCGCCATCATGCTAACAGCGGAAATAGGCAGAGCCTCGGGTACAATGAACAGCGTTAGGCATTTCTCCTGACCAGCTCACTGAGGTGATGATAATAATGGATGACAGCTATTTAGCTCTTCGTGTGTGCCGGAATGCTGCACATGAATTAACTTTTGAATGCTTATAACAGCACTATGAAATCGGTACTTAGAGGCGAAGTAACGGAGGCACAGAAAGGTGGTGTAACCTGCCTAAGGTTGCACAGCTAGTGAGTGGTAGAGCCAGAGTCTGTGCCCAGGGAGTCTGTCTCCAGCGCTTTCCTGCTCTTCAGTACCGCTGAGCTGTTTCATCAGCAGAGCTGGGATCCCTGTCCCGGTGCCCGGTAAACACTGAGTGTGGACACATGTGTTGTTGGCAGGAGGATAGTGTCCACAAGCAGATGGGATTCTGAACCGCGTCCAGCACGGCCAGGGGTGAACCTGAGGAGGGGCAGTGAAGGATTAAAGAAGACAGATGAGAGAATACTGTTGGGACGAGGTGGATCACTGCCTGGATGAGCAAACAGTGACCCAGCCTATAAACGGAAGCCTTATTTTATAGTCAGACCACACGAAGCAAAGCAAGGGGAGTGGTCAACATGTTTACAATGTTCTTGCGAGTTTCAAATCTATTTCGTTACTCAAGCCTTGTTTTGGCAGCACTTGCTGCACCTTTAGCTACCTAGGAACATTAGCTACCTAGGAACAAGGGAGGACTATAAGGTCAAGCTTAATTGTGCTAGGAGGGCTCTGCCCTCCAAGCTGGGACTTGTATGTGGCTCGGCCACAGGTCAGTCCAAGGCTTAACCCTATAGCCGCTCCCTACAGGATTCTGCAAAAGAGTACCACACACAGGCCCACTCTCACACGTACCATTCAACTTCAGATTGCTGGTGGTGGTGGTTAGTGGCCAGGGAGGTCCAGGGGAGGGGGATCCTCCTTACTCCAGTATCTCAAAGGGGCCTTGTCTCCTGGGCTCCCCAACCTCTGGCCAACTCCTTGTGGTTCACCGCTGATGGCCAAGGTCAGGTACCTGCGTGCCACACAGCACCTGAGGTCTGCCGGGGCATCATGGCCCTAGAAATGTTGTCATTTTCTCAGAAATCCCAGCCCTGGAGCTAAAGAGGAAAAAACATAACTGGTCTGTGTAGTTGAGGGGCAGTTTAATTAAAAACAAAAAGAAACGGAAATGAATTAGCCCAAAATCTTCATGGGCACCATCACTGGCAGAGGAGGACCCGTGAGAGGAGGAGGCTGAGGTCCCCTCTTATTTAAGTTCTGTTGTCATGGAACCCTTAGTCTTGATATGGGGTAAGGACTTCTCACAGTCTGGTGTGTGGCGAGCATTTGTCTTTGTTAATTTACATGGAGAGGGGTAGTAATGAATCTACGGAAAAGGGCTGCTGGCTTGTGCGCTGTTTCACAGGGGTATTTAAAGTAACAACACCTGACAGCTTACCAGCAGCTAAGAAGTTTTTCTGCTTCAGAAAGCAAAATATTGTATGAGTTTTGCAACTTGTATAAATGATTTCTAAAAAATTAGGGTGCAGCAAATAATGCACTTTTCAGCACAGAACTGAAGACTTCATCAAATCATAAAGTTAGCGAGTGGCGGGAAGGCAGGGGTGGGGCCTGTGGGGTGCAACGCAGGTGTGCTTTGTAGCCCGTCATCCTTGTTTAATTTCCTTTCTCCCTGGCCCCAATTTGAATTGCCAAAATATGTTAGATTGCAGTGCATTATTTCATTTGCCTGCTTTGTAATTCCTCTTTACCGCAAACAGATGAAAAACATAGCACTAAAGCAAATTGACAGCTCTTGAAATGAGAAAGATCTTTATCCGTCAGAGTGTTGATGTAGAAATAAGTGAAAGAAAAACATGCTTGTTGGGTCTTGAAGCAGCTTGAAATGGTACCTTTATTTTTAAGGGTAGATGAGGGTTTTTCCTCTCTCCCTTCTTTCTTCCCCTTTAGAGAGTTGTGTAGCTTGGGGATTACATACACGGGTTGGTTTTCCTGTCAATACTCATTTACAGACATCTGAGCCATTATTTGGACATTAGGAGCAGGTGAGATGGTTTCCAACCTGGGGTCAACAGAAGGAATGTGGGGTATTCAGGTTGACTTCAATGCTTGAAAAAAGCCCTGGCCAGTTTTGCTCAGTGGTTAGAGTGTCAGCCTGAGGACTGAAGGGTCATGGGTTCGATTCCTGGTCAAGGGCATGTACCTGTATTGCAGGTTTCCCAGCGCCAGTAGGGGTGCATGTGGGAGGCAACCAGTTCATGTGTCTCTCTCATGTCAATGTTTCTCTCTCTCTCCCCCTCCTCCCTCTCTTCCACTCTCTCCAGAAATCAATGGAAAAAATATCCTCAGGTGAGGATTAAAAAAAAAAAAAAGGCTTAAAAAATCTATTAGCCATCATGGTTGCCCCACCCAAACAGCATGAGAGCCAACTAAAATGTCCAGGTGTGCTTGCTTTAGACAGAGTACCCCAACTCACTCTGCCCCAGTCACCCCTACTGTCAGGAACCCCAATTTTACAATTATGAAAAGTCTTGACAGATACATTTCCATGCTTCAGAAGTAGTAGTAAGTACGATGTGTTTGATGTAGGAAATATCTCAAAGCATAACATCTCTGTTTCAAAAATTAAACGAAAGAGGGAGGCCTTGGTGGCTTAAAAAAGAAAGTTGGAAATCACTGGATTTGAGGTCTTTTGTAGCTGGAGTTTTTTTCTTTATCCTGCAAAATCTTTCTGAAAATCAATGAACACTTACTGTGCACTCATTTATGTATTAGTGACTCCAGTGCAGGTTTGCCGAGCTATCAAATTTCCTGAGGACCAGGCAAGACAATGAGACGGGTGGGCAACTGCCAACACAGACAGATACTCATGTGATGATAAAATAGTATTTCAGAGCGTGATATGCCCGTGCCAGGTATGAGACACAGGTAAAGGATGTGTCTGTCTACTGGAGAAAGACACTTATTTATGTGCACTGTATCCAAATCAAGAGAAATGAACGCACAGTTATTGGCATTATAAACTGATTGCTACTGGGTTTCTTGAAATAATGAGCCCCCTTGTGGTTTTTAAAATTTTTTTATTATAAATTTTTGTTTTTCAATAGTGTCGGACTCACAAAAAGTTGTAAAAACAGTACAAAGAACTCTTGTGTACCCTTCACCCAGTTTCCTATGATGATAATATCTCCCATAATCTTAGCACACTGTAGGAACCAGGGAATTGGTGCTGGTAGGCCATGACCTCTAACAGGCACTTGTGTGTGAGCGTGCACGCTCGCATGTGCACGGTTCTCTGAAATCGTATTGCTTGTGTAGTCTCTGGTGACCATCGCCACAGTCAGGACAAGAACTGTTCTGTCCCCGAAAAGAAACTCCTTATGCAATAGCCACCTCCTTCCCCCGCCCCAGTCCCTGGCAACCACTAATCTGTTCTCCATCCCTATAATTTTGTCATTTCGAGAATGTTTTAGAAATGGAATCCTACAGTATAGAATAGCCTTTGAGACTGACGTTTTCCTGTCAGCGTAATTCCCTCGGGATGCATTCAAGTTGTGTGCCTGGAGTGGTTTGTTTCTTTCTGTTGCGAGGAGAGTTCCACTCTAGGGTGTTCTTCCTTTCCCCATCCTCTGTGAAGTCTGGGTGATTTGCATACGCCTCATTACAGCACAGTACATACAGCAAGGTACCGCGCCTGTGTGTGCTGTGTGCTGGCCATAGCAAGTGCCTTCCTGTGTGTAATTCCTCTTGAGGTTGAGGGGAAGGTTAATCGTGATCATCACACCTTTTACACACAAGAGACTTCGCCTTCGCCGCTCTGGAAAGCCTTGCCCAAGACTGTGTGTGGGTGGGATATGAGCCCAGGCTCCTTTTACTTCCCCACTGGGGCCTTACCTGGAGCCATGGAATCTCGGAGAGGCAGCTTGCTCCTCTGCAGAACAAGTGAGCTGGACTTACAGCTTTTTGCTTCTTTCCAGCTCAGATATTTGATGATCTCTCTGAACGCAAAGTAACTTTGCCAGGTGGCCGAATCCTGTAGCCTGTTGCTGCACTTGAACTTCATTCTCAGCAGCATTTTGGAAGATGCTTTGGGAATTTAAAAGTAACAAAGCAGGATTCCTTTAAAATAGTTTGGTGGTTCAGACCTTCCTTCATTCTGCTGATATTTGATAAGGTCTTTGAGTCAGGACATGAACTAGAGCACCTGTGGGGTCTTTGACCCAGGGCCCTGGGGGTGACGTTAGGGACCAGGGGGCCGAGGAGATCGGCCCTCAGGCTGCCTTACAGGGAAGGAGCAGGTGTTTCTTCAGATGCCATCGAGCCCCGTTAAGAAGCTCTGGGGCGGGTGGTGCTTGGTGCTCTGATTCGGGTGCCTGACACCACGCAGCTCACAGGATTCAGCCGTGTGCCAAAATGGGGCTTCAGATCCGAGGACGCTACTATTTCAGGCATCTCAGTGCTGCTTCTGCTGAAGTCAGGCCTGAGCAGCTGGATCAAGGGGGTGGGGTGGAGACACTGAATTTTTGAAGCTCCAGAAAGAGTTCAGAGGAGCCCCTGGAGAAGGGATTCCTCCACTGAGAGTCACTTCTAACTCCGGAGTCTGAGTTTCTGGGACTAATGGAACCTCCTCTCGTCCAGTTCCCAACATTCATTCCACCACGGGGCTGAATTCCTCAGCATCACAGGCTGGTGCGGAGGGAAGGGCCTGGGGTTCTGGAGGTCCCTGTGACCTCTTCACATCACCTCCTTCCTCCCCTGGTGCAGTCAGGGAGAGAGGCAGGGCTCTGGAATCTGCTGGACCAGTCTACTTCCGTCCCAGAGCCGGGAGACAGGGGGGGAATAGGGATCCTCCCTGGCACAAGGGTGTCGGAAAGTCCAAGGGTCATTCTGAACCTGAATTGTTTTCATCTGTGCTCTGCAACCAACTCTGTTGGACAGGGATTCTTAACCGGTATTGGCTTAATGAATAAATGTGTCACCTTGGCGAAGCTCGCTCTCTCACTCATTCCCCATCCTCACTGGCCATTCTGGTCAAGGGGCCCAGGCAGAGGTTCACCCAGAGGGTCGTGCACCCACAAGCTTCCTTTCCTCAAGGCCCTGGGCTTTCCAAGGTGCAGAGAAGCCCTCTGTCCCATCGTCATGTCATGCCCCCAATCCGCCCCATTCTCCAGGCAGGAAGTAGATGCAAATGGCCCACGGGATTGAAATCAGGATTGGAACCTAGACTTTCCAAGCCTACAAAACCCCTCTCCCCTCCCCAGGCTTTTGGCTGTAGCTACGCTTGTCACCATTCGAGATTGCATTGGCCACAGGAGATGCGGATGATTTTTCCATTTGGTCCTGATGTTTATTTCATGCCCATCAATATCAGCCTGTATTAGGACAGATGAGGTGGTTATTTACAGGCTGTGCATTTTCACACTTGGTAATTATAAACCCTCCCCCTGTTCGGTCAGAGTCGTAGAGATCTATTTTGGCAATTAGCAGTTTAGTATTTGTTTAATGGGAATGCAAGAGAGTGTTACGGCACATCAGCGCTCCACTAATGATTCGCCTGTCTCCTCTGGAGCTGGCAGGTTTGGGCCTTTTTCATGGTAGGTAAGGCCTGATGGAGAGAGGCTGGAGGGGGGAAGAAAGGAGCATTTGGCAGCCTGTGCACACACTTGCATGCATGCACGCATGCACGCACGCATGTGCTCACAACCAGTGCTGTAAACAGGCCATGGGTTTCCAGAGCATAGCAGCCGCCACTCGAAGACGCCTCACACAATAGGCCGTTAGGCCAGATGCCATTTCCGTGTGACAGCTGTCAAGCCTGCTGGAACCAACTGCTTCTCCTCCATCAGTTCGTGCCCAGGCCCCTCTCTTGGGGTCCCGGGCTTTGCCAGCTCAGACAGAAGGGAGCTCCTACCCCCCTGCCATTTGCCCAGGCAGACTCTCACTTCCCTTGCTCAGTTTTGAGGCGGGGCCTCCTGGGACTGCTCCCCCAAAGATGTGCTGGTTCTGCTAGTGGCTGTCCCTTGGTATGACTCATTTGCAGTGGGAAGATGAACTGTATTGGGTGTGCTCCCTGCTCAACTGCATGGACTGTGTGTGTGCACATATATCTGTGCATGTGCTGCTGAGCTGACTCTGAGAGAGCACTGTCTGTATTTTGTGCCTTGAGCACTCACTAGCCACCACTTGCTAGAGATTCCAGGGAGGGAACACACTCACACTCTCAGTACTCGTGCCCAGAGGGGCTTGCACGAGCCAAGCCCTGGACAGTCCTGGGACCCCTCTGCTAGTTCCAGCTCTGCCGCCAGCTTGCTCTGTGACCATGCAGCGGCCAAGTGACCTCTGGGCTTTTAGAGTTCACCTTTGTAAAAGGAAACGTCCCCCTCTGTTTTTCTTTTCACTTTGCCTTTCTAATCATTCCCACTTCTGAGCCTATCACTCTCTCCTTTGTTATCCCATCACCTCTCTTAACTTTTTGATAGGGTTTTAAGACAGTGTTTGTTGATTGATTCATTTAGGAGACAATGACACTGTAACCAAACAAAAAACAACAACAGTGGTTTGACTGCCTGACACCTCAAAAGCAGAACTTGTGAGGCAGGTGCTGGTGCAAAAGGAAAGAGGCTTTATTCAGAAGCCACATGACCTGGAAGAATGGCGGGCTCCTGTCTCAAAGACCACTCTCTCTTCCTGCTCAAGCCCACCATTCTAACAGGGATAGGGAAGGGATGGCTTTTATTTCTATCCAATTATTTTTCTAGCTTTGGCACGCTCAGTGCAAGACCCTCCTTTTGAGCCATCTTGGCCAATGGGAGAGACTCGCCCAAGCTCCAACTGACTATCTACAGCAAGCATGTCAAACTCACAGCCAGCGGGCCGCATGCTTTGTTTCCTTAAATGAGGCATGGGGCCCGCTGGCCAAGAGTTTGACATACTTGATCTAGAGCAGTGGTCGGCAAACTCATTAGTCAACAGAGCCAAATATCAACAGTACAACGATTGAAATTTCTTTTGAGAGCCAAATTTTTTAAACTTAAACTTCTTCTAACGCCACTTTTTCAAAATAGACTCGCCTAGGCCATGGTATTTTGTGGAAGAGCCACACTCAAGGGGCCAAAGAGCCGCATGTGGCTCACGAGCCGCAGTTTGCCGACCACGGATCTAGAGTAATGGTACTATGCTAAGCCCTAGGGATTCAAAAAAGTAGAAGACAGTTAAGGGAGACCAGTAGAAAGACGGAGGGATTTATCTAGTTTTAAATCTCGACTCCACCAGGTACTGCATGTCCTAAGCAAGTCAACCGCAGTGAGCCCCAATTTTCTCACCTACACAGAGTGAGGCAAAAGTAGGTTCGCAGTTGGAATGGAAAATTATGCAATAATTCTATATAATAAAGAGGTAATATGCGAATGGTCGTTACACCATGACAGTAATGACCTATCAGCAGGAGGGTGGGGCAGCAAGCTACCTGCAGCAGAGAGCTACAGGAGGGCGGAGCAGCGAGCTATGAGCAGCGGAGAGCTACAAACGGCGGTGGGCGGGGCGGCCAGTTGAGGCAAGTGGCAGCGAGCTACTTGTGCACAGATTTGTGTGCAGGGCCACTAGTTAATAAATAATGATACAAGAATAAACTCTGTGTTTCATGTACTCCCAGCTATAAACCTACCCTGCCCCACCCTGTACAAGGATGTGATAATATCTACCTCAGAGCTATTGTGATAATTAAATGAGCTTTTTGCAAATTGCCTGTTAAGCTCCAGTGAGTGGTGGCTATTATAATCATTTCAGGGGCACGAGTATTTCATAACTTAGAATCTGATATTTGCTTGTGGACTCAGGATCTCTGAGCAGGAGGCTTTGCCTTCTGAATCAACAGGATAAAGTTTAGAGACCCCAACCTCTCAACTCCCATGGACAAGTGTCCACTTGTCAACTCTTAACTGCTGTCTGGTGGACACAGGTGTTTATTTGTTTTAAGTTAAATAGGGAAAAGGAATGACCCCCACAATAATTTTTTTTTAAAGTAAAAGTAGAAAAAAATAGGATTAGTAAAGAAGAGTCTTGCCAATGGGGGAGGAGGGGGTGTTTCTGGCCTTCTGTGAAGAGTTTAGGAAAATGTACTTAGCGCTCCAAACTGTATACTAAAGAATGGTAATATTTGTTATATGTATTTTACTACACTAAAAGGGGAGCTTAGGAAAAGAAACTGAGTGGACTGTTTCTCTTGTTATTCAATTAAAGGCATGGGCATGAGTTAAAATAAGATGCACTTCCAGGTGGATGCAAACTAGAAGTTTTTGAATAAAGCAACCAAGTGCCTAACCGGTTGAGGGTGGCTCCATGCTGCAGTCTCCCTGCGGTAGATGCACAGAGATGGGGCAGGCAGGCAAGGGCTGGCCAGGTGAGATTTGGACTCAGGAGACCAGCAGCTGCGTCCTGGGCCCAGCCCCTGCCAGCGCTAGTGAGGAAACTGAGGCTCAGAGAACAAGAACCTGGGGTTGTTGTGAGGACCAAAACGATAATAATATATGTGAAAGTACTGGTGGTGGTGAGAGGAAAGCAGCGAGTCTGTTATGTCTTCTTAAAGTCCTGTATTCAGTTTCTGAGCTTCTTTCAGAACAGAACTGTGATTCTCTTATCCTAAGACCAAGACGAGGTGAGGCGAATCCCCTGAAAGCAGCATGTGGCAAAGAGCCTGGCTGTTCCTGACTTCCGGCAGGGGATAAAGAGTCCATCTGTAGGCAGCCAAAGGCCCCCGTAATACCCTTCTGTTCAGGGCCCATCTTCACATATATCTGCTGGGTTAAGGCTCAACTCAGCTGTATTCAGCCATTGAGAACAGGGGTTCTCAGCCTGGGCTGCACCCTGGAATCCCGGGGGAGCTTTAACCGCTCCCCTGCTGGGCTCCCCACTCCAGAGTGCTCTTTAACAGGTGGGGTGGAGCCTCGGCAGCAGGGCTATTAAAAGTTCCTCAGTGATCCCGGTGAGCAGTCCAGGTTGACAACCACTTATCTAGACTTCACTGTGAGCTCATGGGATTTCCCCGTCGCCTTCCTGTTCTTCATTCTTCCCATTGGGCGGTGATTACAGAGACCAACCTCACGCTTTGGTGGCTGGAGCTTACTGACCAGTCTCTTTTCTATAAACTAGACACCATTTCTGGACCTTGGGGCAGGTGTGTTTTGTCTCTGTCCAGACTGGTTGGGGAGAAGTGGAGAACAGCGCCATCCTAGCCTGAGGCAGCCCGGGGATGAGGCCGCCTCTGTGTCCAGCACAGACGTCAGCTCCTCTGTCCTCGGCAGGCGGCCTCCTATATACAAGTCTCCACTCTTGTGAGTTTAGTGCCTTGAGTTTATGGAGCATAATGCGGCCTGTGAAGTCCCACGCTATAGTATTGTGGTATTACATTTACAAGCATTTATTTAAACTAACACTTGAAGCGTTTGAGTGGGAGCAGGAAGCGAAATTCAAGGGCATTTGTTCTGGGGGAGTTTGAAGAGCCACATTTCTTATTTTTTTCTTCCCTCTCCCTCCTCATGTCTGGCCAGATAATTTAAGGATCATTTGAAGTGCCATTTCCTGCTGGGTTCTTGATATGTATGGTGTGTGGGTGTCTGTATTTGTATCCCAAGAGGAGTAGGAAATTTCTCAGGGTATGCTGGCCACAGCAAAGCTCTGGGACATCCTCACAGAGCGGAGAGTTTGCAGAGGACTGGTGGTGAATTTCATGCTCCCAGATGTCCCAGCCGGCTCTGCGGTCCGTGTTAGCATTCCAGGTAGAGAGTCTCTGCGAATGGATCTTAGGTGACCACCTCATACAATTCCCTCCGTTCACAGATGAGAAACTGAAAGACAGAGATGGGAGGTGACTTGTCCTCAGTGAGATCCATGGAGATGGAAGTAGATCCTGGGTCCTGCCCATGGCTTTGTGCAACCGGCACTGCCGCTCCGCTGCCTCCCAGCACCTGCTGAGTTATTACCAGCAACTCTCACATTTTGCCGCCTCCTAGGAACAAGTTTTCTTTGTTCCCGAATCAACATCATTCACTTAATATGTCGTTGGGGAGCCAAAACCGCAGGCAGGAGAAGCAACAGTCTGGGGGTACATTCTAGGGTCCCAGCCTTTGGCCATCCGACTCGACAAACAGAAGTTTTGATCTCTCCTTTCGGGAGCTTCTTTGCTTTGTGACTTGAAAGGTTTCCTCTTCAGTTAGCACAGGAGCTGGCTACAGTCTCACCTCTGGATGCGGTCAGCACCATCTGGCTGCTTCTAAAATCACCCAGCAAGGATGTCTGGCTCACAATAAATCTTTTGACTCATTATAGAGAGGGTTTGCTCATTCATTAAATGAATTAGGATTAGAGAGGCATCACCCACTGACTTGAGTGCTAATTATTGCTGATTTTCATGGTGCTCATTTAGTGAGGAGCATGTTGCCAATTTCTCTTGGTGCTTCTGGGATCTCGGCCTCCACCCTGGCTGCTGGGGTGAGATTTAGAAGTGGTCCCTGCACACCCTACTACCTGTGTTCCACTCGCTTTGTGGAACCTGAGAGTTTATGACTCAGCCTGTTTTCTGCATTGTATCTCCTGCCACCTCTTTTCTTGCCTTTGTTCATTGTCTAGAATTACTGAAACTGCCTGTGTATCTTAAAAACTTTTTTTTTTTTAAGAACAGGGGCCATGTTCGAGTTACCAGTTGCTATAAGAGTGCTGTGTAACAAACAGCCACAAAAACCTCAGCAGCAGACAATAGCTGTTTATTTCACGTGTCTAGAGTCCACAGGGAGTGGTTCTCCTGATCGTGGCTGGGCTTGCTTGCACATTTTGGGGTTGACTAGCTGTCAGCTAGGCAGGCCTCAGCTGGGGCAACTGAGGGGACTTGGCCATGCTCCACGTGTCTCTCACCCTCCAGAGGGCCAGCCTGGGCACGCCCTTCTCGTGGGGATGGCGGAGGTGCAAGAGAGAACAAGCCGAAACAGGCAAACCCTCTGAAGGCTGGGAATACCATTCTCTCCACCTCACTTTATTGACCATAACAAGTCAAGTTCAGATACATGGGCTAAGGAGATAGACTCAGCTTCTTTGGGGAGAGGAACTGCAAAATTACAGGGTAAAGGGTGTGAGGCCATTAGCGCAACCCCCCCACCAGGGACCCATATAATTTGCCTCTTCTTTGTACTTAGGCTGAAGCTCTGCAAACAGTGAGTGCCTAATAAATATCTGATGCATGAAATTAATAAGTAAAGTTAACATTAGCTAGGTTTTCCAATCAAGGTTGAGTTGGCTGAGTGATGCAGACATTAGCTGGTTTATCTGTTAGAAGGGTCCTGGTGGAATCCGAATTTTTCCTGCATTGGTTGCCAAGAAGTCCCTCTTCTTGTCTTCTTTTCCATCGTGCTTTCCCATCGTCATTTTCAGGATTGTGGACTATAAACATCCAAGAGACGGGGAACAAAGGGGAGAGCTACTGCCAGACTGAAGTGCATCTCTTGCCCCCGGAAGAGAAATTTGTTTCCTGTATCGAGCGCCGAGTGTATGCAAAGAGGAGGAGCGGCTCTGCCCAGGGTCTTTGACCTTTGCTCTTGTTTCTCATCCCTAGAGTAGCACCCAGAAAGTGGTCCACAGGCCAGGCACGGCACCAGCACTGCCAGGGAGCTTGTTAGAAATGCAAATGCGCGGAATCAGACACGCTGGGGGTCCGTGTTTTCACAAGCCCTCCAGGCAATTCTGAGGTGGATGGAGTTTGAGAAACCCTGCCCCAACCCGGGGCCATAGAGCTAACATTATAGCTCCCGCTGTTGACCCTCAGATGTGGTGTGTGCATGGTGCACACCTCGGAGGATGTGACAGAAATATGTGTTCAGGACACCCTGGTGTTCAGACAAAGTTGGCTGTCCTCAGACATCTCACATCCAAGTTACTTTCTCCTGCTTTGTCGTTCGCTTAGATGCACCACCTCCTAGAATGTCAGGGCTGCGTTTCCAGCCTGCCTTACGTTGTCAGAAGGCACATCTCAAGGTCGGAACAAGTTTCTTCTCTCAAAACAGACTGGGCATGTGCCAGGATGTGGGACAAAATATGCTGAGGTTCAGATACCTCCTCTCCTTCTCGCTCTCTCCAGGGATCCCCGGGACTGCGAGGCCTGTGGGCCCCCATCTCTAGTACAAAGAAACCTGTAAGGCAGGGGAGGGCACTGTCAGCCCAAAAGAAATCGCAGTGCTGACCTTGAGAAGGAGAGTGGTGTCCCTTGAGGATGCATTTCACAAGGGTAAGGGTTAGTGACCTGAGGTCAGAAGAACCTGTGTCCAGCCCCACACAGCTCTGTGTTCGTCCAGCACCTGAAATGCCTGGTCTGCATGCTGAAGTGGTGGCTGCACAGCCAGCTGGTCTACCTGGGTTTCGCGCGCGCGCGTGTGTGTGTGTGTGTGTGTGTGTGTGTGTCTGAGAGAGAGACAGACAGACAGACAGATAGACAGACAAAGACATCAGACACACAGAGGTATCAGCTTGCAGGCTCCTGGATTGGATACCAGTTACCTTGACTGTGCCCCTCATTCCCCGGGACGGAGGAGAAGCACACAAGCACTTCTGTTTGATTCACACAGAACCGTGAGAACAGCCCCGTATGAGAGGCCGTGCTTTTCACTCTATTCAGTCAGTCTTTGTATATTCAAATTCTTCCCGTTTCAGCTCTTGCTGTTCTGCCAGATTTCCATCGCATTGATGGCTTCTCTGAATTAATGTGTTTTGCAATCGCTGAAAAGTTTTCTCTCCCCCAAGCACCGGGGCTTATCCAGATTGATTTTAACCCCCTTTCTCTTTCCTCTCTAGCTATTTCTTAGATGTTGTATTTTGTAAAGTGTTAATAGAATTTTTCTCTCGCCCTGACACTTTATCTATTCAGGCGTCTTTGCCAGTCCCATTGTCCAGCTGGACTACAGAGGAAAGAGCTCTATTCGTTCCAACAATGGTTGCCCTAAAAAATGTACACAGCTCCTCCCCCTCGCTCACCAGGCTGAGCGAACGTTGGAGGGCAGCGTCAGAAAATGCCCAGACTTAGAAAGAAAAAGAGGGAGCCAATTACGTACTGTTGAAAAGGGGGTTTGAAAATATATTATTGTAAAAATTCAAAATATTTATTTCCTAAGGGGATCTGAGTTTCAGTACCAAAACATGGCCAACATAGAAGGAAGGCTGTTTTTCTTACTGTTAGGCATTTTTAGCTCAAAATAAGGACTTGGCAAACATCTTAGAAAATACGGAGATGGGTGGGAAACAGATGTCACGTTTACCTGTGCGATACCCAGCAGGCCTCCCTCCCACCCACCCGCACCCCAGGCATTGGAATTCTAATGGAGGCCCAGGGTCTGAATCTGCAACACCATATGCTCAAGTGTGACTACTCTGTGTACAAACAAACCAGTTGGTCTTCTGGTGGTTTTGCTTGAGTGGTGCTCGGGAGGCAGACGCTGTGTTGTGTGTGGCCTCAGCAGGCGCCTGGGAGGCTTATGGAGTCTCTGGCCCGGGAGGGGTCTGCTGAAGGCGCCCCGTCTCCAACTAGCATCCCCTACCCCCATCAGCCTGATGCCCAGAGAGAGAGGGCGGCTCCCTGCTGGAGGAGCACTCACCATGCAAGGCCATTTTCCTCCCAGTGACTGACTTCAGAAATGGGGACCAGAAGGAGAAGGCCCCAGGAGCCTGTTTGTGCTGGCTCGGTTGCTTAGCAACAAAACGGGGCCCTGACTCCAGAAGAGATTTTTAAGTGAGGCCAGTCCCTCCGAGGTTTATGTCTGGCTTGCCTACCCCCCTCTTCCATTCTTACCCTGACTTTGCTTTTTCCCCTATTATATTTGATAGCGTCTGGAAAAATGGATTTGATTTGTCTGGAGGCACCATTTTAAACCTGGTTTTATTGCTTTACCCAGTGTCTTCCCCCCCATCAGAGACTATAGTCTGGGAGGAGTAAGGAATGAATAACCTATAATTTCTTTTCTCAGCCAGCTTAGCTCAGGCCCCAAGTCCATTTGTGAGCCTTCGAGCTCCTGTGAACAGTGCTCAGTCCTTTCTAACCACAAGCACACACGGAAGTCGCTCCAGGCTCAGAGCCCGCTGCCCAACACGTGGTTGTGCTAAGTGGAAAGACTAAAAGACAAGTGATCTTTTTTCTAAGTTTTTGTATTTGCAAATAGTGTTTAATGAGCAACTAGGACTTCTATCATGGAACGCCCCCTATAGAATATTTTGTGTATTTTGTTAAAATTCCTAAAGCAGCTCTGTTCTGTATTTGTTTTGCAGGTGGAGGATGCAATGCTGATGTTCGATAAGACCACCAACAGGCACAGAGGTAAGACCCCCAGTGTATGAAGGTTGCCCCTCTCACCTCAGTCCCACAGACAGAAGGTACACTGACTATTCCAGAATGAAGCAGATGGAGTTGACCATCTGTTGAAGATCAGTATGAATGGAGGGCGACAAAGAGGCCAGATACTAGACAGTTCAGACAACCAGTTCCTTTTGGCTCGGGCGCTGTCACTGCATTTGCAGCCACACCCCACGTCGTTCAGACATACCTCTCTCATCCTGGCTTGCTCAGTCCTCGCGGAACCTCAGCACTGAGTGATCCTAGTGGAAATCATTCACAGTAATTACTCAATTGAGTTTCCAATTTGCATTGGAGGAGGTGGTTTAGAGCACACTGTCAATCTAAGGAGCCAAAAGAGGGAGAAAAGCCTTGCAGGCTGGTGCGATGTGGGAGCCGCACAGACCAGGAGGTGCCCTGTACCTCGGGAGCGTCCGGAGTGCAGCTGCGCTTGCATTTCCTCTTGTGCTCTCACTGCCCCACCCACGGCTCTGGAAATGGGTCTCCACCTGGGGTCTGCGAGCCTGGGAACAGCACACAGAATGCTTGATGTTTGCGCTTTTCTTGGGAGAGTCCCCCCCAAGCTTTGGACAGATTCTCAAAGGGGTCTCTGACCTCCCATTTCCCCCAAAAGAACATGAGCTAAAAAATCCACCCCAGAGGAAGTAGGGTCAAAGGTTATGGTTCAGCGTTCGGTTCCGGTGTCGGGTGGAGGGGTGGGGGGGTGGTTGGTTTCTATTAATAGGGCAAGATTCCTATTAACAGGGCGTTAATGAGCAGAGCTTCCGAAGGGGCGGTGGCAGGAAGCAGGAAGCGGCGTTCGTGAGAGGAGCTGGAGTGAGTGAGCGGTGTTTCCTTGCCACTTGGATTGCATTTAGATGTTTCTTGTGTTGTTTACACTCTTGCTGTCACCTGTGATTAGAAGCAGTTACCCAGCTCTGACGGTCTGTCTCCTGTTCTGAGCAGGCAGGCTGAGTGAAAGGGAGGAAGGAGTGGGAATCGTCGCTGGCAGGGGCGGGAGCAGGCGACGGTGTCCTGAGTGCACCGGGTAGTCGGCCTCTCATGCATCATCTGCAGCGACCTCAAAAGGGAAAATGGAAAATTGGGCAGAAAACTGGGGTGTCAACGGCATGTATGTTGGGAAGAACTGGGGAGGCGTGGGGGGCGAGGAGTCAGGGGAGGCAAGGAGAGAAAAGAAGAGCTTACAGGTGAAAATGTCTGCCTCTGTCCCCTGCATTGCTCAGGAGTGAGAGCGAGAGAGGGACAGTGATGAGCAGGGCAGTTATCCTGCAGCAGCATCCACGCTGCATCTGTCTGCGTGGCTTCCGCGTGCATTGTCTCTTTACATCTTCACAGCAGCCACAGGCGGGTGGCTGTCATGTTGGGAAAGTCACTTAACTTCTTCATGCCTCAGTTTACTCATCTGTAAAATGGGGATGATACTAGTACTTCCTAAGGTATTGTTCATTGTCAACTGTGCCTAAATGTTAGCTCTTCTTCTTATATTATCATCATCTCCATTTTGTTGAGATAACCAAAGCTCAGGGGGTAACTGCCACTCCCAAGGTCAGAGCAGACACTCACACCTCGGACAGCTGCTTTCAAATTCCTCTCTTTCGCCCTAACCGGTTTGGCTCAGTGGATAGAGCATCGGCCTGTGGACTCAAGGGTCCCAGGTTCGATTCCGGTCAAGGGCATGTACCTTGGTTGTGGGCACATCCCCAGTAGGGAGTGTGCAGGAGGCAGCTGATCGATGTCTCTCTCTCATCGATGTTTCTAACTCTCTATTCCCTTCCCTTCTTCTCTGTAAAAAATCAATAAAATATATTAAAAACAAAACAAATTCCCTTCTTTCTCTGTTGTCTTCACATGGGGATGGGTTTGTTAAGAATGTTTTTATGTGTTTACATCCAGAGTGGGCGAGGCCCCTTGAACGTGGCACTATCTAGTGTTCAGTGTTAGAATTTGTAATCCTGGAAGATTCCCCAGCGGCTTCCAGGCAGTATTGTTGTCGTTCTTCTTTGAATGTCAATGAATGAAAAGGTATTTTTAATCTTCTGCTCTGGGTCAGGCCCTGGGCTGGAGGAGATGATCAGTCCTCTCATTTCACCCTCAAAGATGTGCAGGGAAAGAGCTTTGTCCTCTGAGGAGTGCGGTGACTCCCAGTGGCCAGAAACTCAGGACATCGGGCTCCTGGGGGCCAGGAAATGTTCTCTCTTTCTTCTAACTCCTGCTGTGGGCATCCCTGGGTGCAGCGATGGGGGAGCGGTCCCTCTGTGACTGGGTGAGGGAGGCGTTTCCTGTTGTGCAGTGGAGGAAGCCCCATTCCATGGCCCAGTGCTCAGAGCAGGCCCTCCCAAGACAGACTTCCGGTGGGCATGGGCGGGTAGGGGGTGGGCAGAGGCCCTGGAGCATGCATGGACCTGCCTGGCCTCCTTCTGCCCTGCCAGAGTTTCCAATTCCCGTGGGAGATGCAAGACCCCCCTTACATGGCTACTGGAGCCAGAACAAAATGACAGGTGGGGTGTCTTAATCAACATTTATTAAGAATTTCAAGATGACAGCAAAGCATGCAACCCAAAATGGAGCCCATCTGAACAGGGGGGGCTGTGTGTGAATGCACAGATCGCCCACCCATGAATGCATCGGTGGGGCCCAGCCTGATGCTGCTAGGGCGGGAGAAGAGAGGCAGGAGGGGAGGTGCGCCTAGAAGTTTCACCAGGAAGGCCCTGGCACGCTGCGGAAGCCTGCTCCCCCGTTCCTCTGGGTGGGTGGGAGCTTGGCCCCTACACCTTTCCCAGCCCCTCAACAGCTGAGGAGGAGTTTCTCCTTGAACTGAGGGCTGAAGCTGGGGCGCTACTTCAGTGATTCAGAGCAGTTAGGGGAGGAAAGAAACAAATTATGTGGATGGAGCCAGGGGGGCCCAACCCTGGCCTGATGGAATGTGCACTTGGAATCAGGTGATAAGCACAAGAAAATAAAATCCTCTGCAGCCACCTTGCCCAACCTTCCCTTCACCTCCTCAGTTTCCTGGTTGCCATGATCTTATCAAGTGGAAAATGCTGCAGCAGCAGACACCGAGGACACCTCCCAGGCTGGTGCTGCCTCGGGCTGGCTTCTTAAAGAGCCCTAGCCATGAGTCTCTCCGATCATCCCAGCACTGGCTCAGCCCACGTCCAACTTCTAACCGGACCTGCCGGGCAGCCTGGGGCGTTGGCTCGTCCTGCACCCCAGGCATTCTGAAAACCTGTGTCCTTGGAGCTGTGGCGGCTGCTGTCAGGGAAAACTACCAGGGCCCGGGCCTGGCCTTGGTCGAGTGCAGCTGGCCACACTGCCATTGTGAGACAGAGGTCAGGGCAGAATTTCCCCTCCTCGCCCCACAGCGTCCCCCTCCTGCCCCCGTTCCCTATTGGTCCTTTAGGGACGAAGGTGGCCCTCCGTTACATCTGCACAGCAGTTTCTTCTGTTCCCATATTACATCTGCACTTGGACCTGCTGGCACCATGGCAAAGGATTCAGGGGACAGGAGACAGTGAGCCCACCAGACGTGTGTCCCCTGCCCTGGAACAGGAAGAAGATGGAGCAGCAGCTGACTCACAGCTCACTGCCCCTTGATTGTAGTGGGGGGTATTTCCCTAACCTCTGAACACCTCAGGCTTCTGCTCTGGAAACCTGGGCACTGGGGTGGAGGAGCTCAGGACCGGATGTATGCTTCCAGCCTTTAGCTTTCTATCTGAGAGACTGTCCAAGATAAATTCCTTTTTCTATTTTTATTTTCTTCACTAGGGGAGGGAGGTGAGCAGGTGTAGGCTGTTCCCCCCAGAGGAGGATTAGGGTGCAGGAGTGTCCCTGGTGAGCAGCAGGCAGAGGGCGGAGCCCACCTGGGATGCTCTGGGGAATTCTGAAGGCAGCTGTCCCCAGCTGGGGTGAGAGGGCCGGGCTTTGTACCTGCATGTTCATCAGTCGTTGGATGCAGGCCACCCGGATGCAGATGTGACCTTGGGCTTGTCCTGAGGAAATCTGGGAGGGGCAGACCGCTGGGGCCTTCCTCCAGCAATGGGTCCTGAAGGGGGAACTGGGTCCCCTCCCGCACACACCATGTGGTCTAGCGGGTTCTGAGTTAACCAGGCCATGTCAAACAGTAGCACCTCCTGAGCACCGAGGCACCAAGTACTCGGCACAGTGCCCGCACGCACTGTGGAGTCTCTGTGACAGTCATCGGTGAACCCAGCTGCCCGAGTCCCACTCTCGTCAGATGGAAGCCCAGCACCGTGCTAGGCAGTGGTTTAAGCAGGGGAGTTCCTGATTTTAAGGACTTGAGCACCTTCTATTTATTAGTCCTTCTCCACACCCACTCTTCTTTGTGGACTACAGTACACCTCCGTTTCCAGATGGAGAAACTGAGGCACACAAAGTTTTGGATTGCCCAATAGGTTCTTATAGCCGGGCGGGAGCTCCTCGGCCTCGCCCACCACCTTATTTCCTGGCTTCCCTGGGATCCTTTGTTACAGGAGAGGGAGGGTGGTAGCTTTCAGATTTCTCCGTCATTTCATTTGCTCTCTAGAAGTTATTGGAAGTGGTCTGGAAAATATTGGGCTGATCATCACAGGATTTAATCATGGGGGGAAGTTTGTTGCTTTATCCTTGCAAAACTCCGATAAGATCATGAATTCAGCATTGGTATTGATCCCAGAGTGGAGCTGGCGGGGAGGGGCCAGGAGGGAGGAAGCCACAAGCTGCTGTCCTTTCCAATTCCCTCTTTGGTTGGCAGAGACTGAGAGGTTGAGCCCAGAGGGAGGGAGGGGCTGTGGTTCGGGTCTCTCTCCCCACGTCAGCCCTGTTTGAGAACGTGGGATGTGGAGAAGCCGGCTGCTGAAATAACATCTCACACTCACCTCCTTAGGGGGGAAGGGAGCCCCCTCCATGGGCATCATTCCAGGGGAGCCTCAGCTGTCCCTCCCCTTGGCCCCAGGGCTCGGGGACCATGAACCCTGCACCACTGAGTGCCTCTATGTCTGGCCCATCAGGGGAGGCCTGGGTGGTCGGGGCCCAACGGAAAATGAGCCTGTGTCTCTGAAGCTTATGGGGTGCCTGGCGAGAGTCAGCTGGAGAGGGAGTGAGACAGAAGGGTCGCGGCTTCTCCCTCCTTGTGGCTTCCATTACCCAGCAGGCCTGCTTGCTCTAGAACAGGGCCAGAGGCAAGGAACAGGATACACCAGAGAAAATAAAGATCAGTGTGATGGATGACTCCTCTCCCAACTGTTAGCAGTCGCTTATTAAGTGCAATGCTAATGGCTTTGGAGAGGAACCGCGGCTCAGACACGGTGTCCAGTCCCCACAGGGCCCCTCGCTGTGCCGACCTCAGCCCCAGAGTGGTTTTGTGACCTGCAGACAGGCCTTTCCCAGGGGGGCTGGGAATGCACCGTGGTGGGCCCATGCAGGCCGTGGGAGGAGCTTTCTGCAGGCTCCACCGCAGGGCAGTGGACTGAGCTTGGCTTCTCCCGTGAACCTTACAACGGCTCTGCCCCAAAAAGCAGCTGGCTGAAGTTTAAAGCCTTCATAATTTGTGTAATCAGTTTATTTATGAAAATGGTGCCAGTAAGATGGAGCCAAAACTGTGATAGAAGATAATGCTTTTCTATGGAGAAAAAACAGCCCTTAATGTCCTGACTACCTGCCAGACACTCACTTTTGAAATTGACCTCTGAAGCCCGTACCGACTCTTTTATGTACACTAAAATGATTAAGAATCACTGTAATGATGTATGTGCTTTGGTGCCTATTTCCTAAGGCAGGGGGCGGGCATGTATAAAGAGTTTCACAGAGGTGTTGAATTAAATTAAAAATAAAACAGCATTGCTTCATTTGTAGGGTGGGATGTTAAAGATAATGCATTCGTGTTTTTCCCAATGTGATCCCAGCATTCTGACTGTTTTCCTGGGAATGAGGCTTGCGGCTCTGCAACCTGTAACTGTGACATTGTGGGATGGAAGAAGGAGTTTGGGTGGGAAGGGTCCTTGGATGGAGTAGAAAGTGGGATTAGGGTTTCGAGGAATCACAGTGGTGATGACACTGGTGCTGATGTGACCTGAGGGCATCTTATAAAATTCTGCTCCCAAGGCTGGAGGATTTGCTGCTGGGTCTGCCTTCCCCGGGGGGACTTGTGCCCTTTGCATTATCCCCACCTCTCAGATCTGCAGCTCATCCCTGTGCTAGTTGCTCCCGTCGCACTCCACCCCAAGTCTGAGATGTGGGTTAAGTAAGGGGTTTGTTGGACACCCCTGGAAACCAGTAGCTGATCATTATTGGCACTGATCCAAGTCAGCACCTGAATTGGAAGCCCGTTGACAAGAAAGCTGCTGGTCTGTCAGAGACCCCAGACACCGGCCAAGGTCTCACGTACTGCGCTTCCCATCAGTCCCTCGTGCAGTGCGGCCGTCGCCATGCCCTGGGGCCCTTCACTGCAAGTGGAGGCCTAGATCTGGCTCAGTGGGCCATGGTCAGTGCGGGGCAGCTACGTAAGAAATGTTGGTGAACTAGGACTCTAGGGCAGACTCAGAGTGGGGGTAGGAACTCAATACCATTGAGTCTCCCCTAGTCCACTCCGAAGAGACCAGCAGGCAGGGGGCTGGCAGTGATGTGGGCACTGATTGCTGCCTTAGGGCACTTGGAGAGATTTTACTGGATTCAGTTACGTGCAAGTGTGACGTTGGGCACGCGTAGGTTAGAACGAGGAAGAACCGACAAGGCCCACAGTGGCGTAAGTAGCCTCTGACCTCCACTAGATTCTCAGAAGCCAAGGGTCTGTGCTTCCGCCTGGGCTCATTCTAAAGTCAGGGCTGCGTAAGTGGGGTGGGCGTGCTTGTGCACCCACCCTGAGGGGTGCACCCTTGCAAGGCTTTGCCAGAGGCCATGCAACCTTGCCCGCCCCCTGGCGCCCAGTGCATGCCCCTCAAGGCCTGGCCTGTCACCTGACCCATCTCCGCTCCTCCTCAAGTGCTGAAGTGGAAGGTGGGATTAGGGTTTGCGGAATCACAAACAAGGAGTCTATGAGGAATATGCAGCAATAGAGGGTGAGGGAGGGGAGGGGGTGAAGAGCCACAGCCCCCACCCTGAGCCATCTTTCAGAGACCAGCGCCCGGAGCTGTCTGCACGTTTTAATTTCTCGTTAAATAAACACCATTAGCCTTCCCGAGAAATTGGTGCAAACATGACCTCGCAAGTAACCAATTAAAAGGGCAGGGTTGAAGGGGAATGTGACTTTGAAAACACGTAGAGGGGGCCATTCAAGATTCCTGGAGATACGCCCTGGCAGCTTCCATCTGAGACCGTGATTTTATTTCTGACAGGAAAGCGAGGAATGCGCTTTAATTTCCTCCCCCCTGAGCTAACCGAATTCCGGAAGCACCCATTCCGGCTCTCTCTTGAGATATTAATCGACACAGTAGCTTGGTTTCTCTTCACCTGCTTTGCTTCGTAGACGGGGAGGATTACAAAACCCTTAACTCGCTAGCAACGGGGCTGGGGACAGGGGTGCCCAGTGCCAGAGGAGCTTGTGAACCCGGGGGACCTTGGCACCCTGGAAGCTCTGTGGTTTCTTTAGCACAAGTATAAAGCTTAAACTTTTTTCCTTTGGAATAAAAGCTCTGGCACCAAAAGGGTGGTGAGCGAATAGGTCTTCCTGCCCCCGCTCCTGGCGGTGGCCCACGGGAGCAGGGAGTGGGCCCGGGGTCAGCAACTTCACTGACCCAGAAGTGACTTTTTGTCGAGAGGGACAATGAGGCTTTTGTTCGGCCCTGTTCCCATAGAGGCCCAAGCTCTGACTCCCATGACATGTTTTAAGATCTCAGTGAGGGAATAGTGTGGAGGCCTGATGAGAAAAGAGCCTTCAGCTTGGTGACTTGATTTAAAGCACCTCCTTTCTTAGCATCACGGTGCTTCTAGGGGTCATCGCAGGGCAGCCCAGGGGAACCAGAAGCGGGGGTCGGCTGCCTCCTGCTGGGCCTGGAGGCTCCTGGAGAAGCCCAGGTTACTGTGCAGCTCCGGACCTGAGCCTCTGCTTTGAGCCTTGCGGGTCAGGGGGCGTACGCCAGCTCACCTGAAGCTGTGTGTCAGCACCAGGTGCTCGAAAGAGTGTTGGCTTCCATGCTGGCCATACTCGGTTTCATCCCGCTTCCCCATGAACCCCGTGTGGCTCACTGTGGAGTGGCTCACCGCTCCAGAGGAGTTAGTGAATCAGATGGCAAAGTGCCCACAGCAGGTGGTCAGTGCCCAGTGGTCTTACTTCTTTCCTTTCCCCCTTAAAGGAGACCATCAGTTGTAACCTCTTTAGGTAAGCTAAAGCCTGTGTTTGAATTCTTAAGACTCTAGTCTTTAAAAATAATGTTTCCCTCTCCTCACACACAAAATATCTGCTTGCATGTACATAGAATTATTTCTGAAAGGATACCCACAACACTGGTCAGAGTGAAATGGCACACGCTCTGGACCTTGAATCTAAGCTCTGTGACTTAATAGCTGTGTGACCTTGGCCAGTTGCTTTACCTCTCTGTGGCTCAGGTTTCTCATCTATAAATAGGAACGATGATATTGGGCTAGCCTGAGGCATACGTCAGTAAGTGTAACAGTAAGTCCTCGAGTATGTTTTATGTGCATGTACATATACACATAGATTGCAAATATACATAAATAAAAAACAGCATTTGCTTCTGTGGATGAGGATTAAGTGACCACAGGTACAAAGAGGCGGGAAACTTATTGTATACTCATTTACCTTTTGCATTTTTGTACCATGTGCATTCATTACCTCTTCAAACATTTACTTTCATATTGTGAGCTTTTAAAATTCATTTCAACTTAAATTGTAAATGTAGTAATATAACAAGGTGAGAATTTTTTTATAGAGGTCACCCATCCCTAGCACAGCAACGGTTGTCACTATACCTGGTTTCTGACGTTATGTGTAAGTGGTTTTACACTTGGTTGTGATTGTGGGGTCGGTATGACATGTGGTGTCTCTGACTTTGGAGGAGGTATGGGCCCTGCCTCGTCTGAGGTTTCTGTCCTGCCGGGAGGAGGGACCGGGCAGCTCCTTACAAGACATGATTGTGTGCAGCCCAGAACCCTTTGCCTCTGAGTCGCCTCCATCCTTTTTTTCCCCTAAACAGAGAGTCAGATAGATAGATGAGGATTTTCTTAGTAGTTCCTGCTCCTCCCCGACAACGTGCTATTAATAGACTAGCCAGACTCGCCCAGGTCTGAAAGGAAACCAGTTTGCTTGAGTTTATTCCAGACCAGAGGGGAGACCCTTCGTTCTAGGAGGTCAGAGTGCTTTTTAATTTAACAGGAAAAAGAGTTAAAGGCATCTACCTAAACCAAATTATGATTAATATGTGGGGACCTTACACCATGTGGCAGCTGTGTCCTGTTGCTGACAGCTTAAGAGTCAAGGCAAGTACCCCAGTTAGTGAGGCCCCTGGGGTGTCTGGGCCCTGTGACAATCAGGATGAGCTTAGGTCTGAAGTCACACCACTGGGTTCAAATGTTAGAGCTACCACCAATGAGCTGTGGGACCTTGGGCAAGCTACTCAACTCCTCTCAACCTCAGTTTTCTCACCTGTAAAATGGAACTAACATTAACTCATGGACTGGAGAGGTTTAGGTGAGATAATCTGTGGGAAGCATCTGATGATTAGGAGAGTACCTGTAAATTTAACTTTATTATTATAAGAAGTACTGTTCTTTTACTGCTAATAAGATTGCTATTGCTGTCATTCCCCGGGGAATAAGGGTGAAGGCATGTTAATGGGAGAAAAGGTTAACACTCTATATCAGCAGTCACCAACCTTTCGGACCTCATGGACCACCAGTGGTCCGCAGATTACTGGTTGGTGACCACTGCTCTAGATAACTGTTGCCAGATGCTATCAAGTTTTCCAAGATGGGAGGGGGTATTGTGGCTGAATTGTAGCCCCCGAAAGGTATACTGAAGTCCTAACCTCTGGTCTCTCAGAGTGTGACCTTATTTGGAAATAGGTTCTTTGTGCCCTGGCCAGTGTGGCACCACAAAGTTGCTGGTTTGATTCCCAGTCAGGGCACATGCCCTGGTTGCAGGCTCCATCCCCAGTAGGGGGTGTGCAGGAGGCAGCCGATTGATGTTTCTCTCTCACATTGATGTTTCTCTCTTTCCCTCTCTCTTCCTCTCTCTCTCTCAAAATCAATTTAAAAAATAATAAAAGAAATAGGTTCTTTGCACATGTAATGAAGTTAAGATGAAGTCATACTGCAGTAAGTTAATTCAGTGTGACTAGTGTCCTAAGAAGAGGGAGGACAGGTGAAAAGAGACACACAGGGAGAATGTCACATGACCACGGAGGCAGAGAGTAGAGTTATGCAGGTATAAGCCAAGGATGGCTGGCAACACCAGAAGCTAGGAGAAGGTTCCTAGAACCTTCGAGAGAACCTGGGCCTGCCAATAGCTTGATTTCAGACTTCTGGAACTGCGAGAGAATAAATTTCTATTGTTTTAAGCCCCTCCAGTCTGGCATGTGGTACAGCAGCCACATGAAACTAATACAGAGGGCTAAGCGTTGCTGTCTGTTGGCCACATTCCCTTGCTCACCACTGGCCTGCAGCCCCAGTGGGCACTCCTAGTCTCTCTCCCGGCACGTTCCTATCCATGCCACAGCTGCTTCCTCAGCAACACTGTGTGCAAGAGAAATGAGAGAAGACCTTCTGCCCAGCGGAGAACACAGCCCACCAAATCCTGACATGGTTCATGCCTTGACCAAGTCGATGTAGCCAAAGACCCCGAAATTGACCTCAGGATGTTAAAGTACCTTTTGGTCCAGAGACCCTTGAAGAACTCTGAGGTTTACATTTTTATTTAGTAGCTTTTAGAGCTCAGTCATTTCTTTATAAGCCAAGGAATACCCAATACACTTGGGAATTGTCCAAATTCCCAGCTCCAAGAATGTGAACTATAATCGGTGTTTCCAGTTGGTTCATTCAACTCAGCTGTTTAGTGCTATAAAATAAGACAAAAAAAAAACAACACACCCACAAAACATTAAAAAATAAGTAGAGGAAGAAGAAAAAGAAGAAAGAGGAGGTCAGGAGAGCTCATATGTATGGCAATGCAAACCTTGCCATCCTTCCATACCTGCCCCGACTTCCACCCTGGAAAAAAATAAGAAAGAAAAACACTGAACCTGCCTAACAAACTCCTTGGTTTCTTTCTGTTGTCCCAGAAACCCTTCCAGGCAGGAGCATTTGCCAAATTCAATCCTAGAGTGAGTTCCTGAGCTAAATTAATGCAGTTGAGGGTCAACGTGGTAACACCCGCAGGTCCCTGGTTGCCGGCCGGTGGGCACCGCGATAATTAATAGTCGGAGCACCGGGTGGCTGTGCTTCTCTTCATCCTCAGGTTTGCTTGGCAGACCCGGCGGCACATAAAAGTAACTGCGGTGATTTCACAGTGATCAAAGTTGTGTGCCTTTGAGCACTCCCTACAAATTTGAAATTTCTTCCTCAACTTGCCACCCCGTCCCGATATCGGGGGATAATTGAAAGCGCCTCCTTCTCCCTGAGTGTCTCCAGCGTTGGTGCCCGTGTCCCAGCCCCCTAGGCGGCAACGCTGGCGCCTCTGCACCAGATCTGCAAAGTGCGCAGTGCTGACATCCGATTTATTATCTCGGAGTCTGGGCCGGTTCGCGGATGATTCATGACTCCGCTTGCCACCGCCGCTGGAGGTGACATCATCCATTCTGGGCCCAGAATAGACACAGAAGCAACAGTGGCCCCTGCTTTGTGTGTCCTCGCCCGCCCTGGGCTCCTGCCCGCCCCACCCCCGGCAGCTGTGTGTCCACTGAGTAGGATGCTGGTGGGCCCCGAGAGCCCAGCCGGGGTGTCTCCTGAGCAGGAGGACAGAGAGGCGTCAGTGCTGCCGTAGCTGCACAATAAAGCAGAGAGGGGCACTCCCTCAGAGTTCACCTCTTCCCCTTGCGCTCCTTTAGTTGGAATTTAGATTTCCCTTATAACCCCGTGAGCGACTCAACTTGCGTGGCCAACTTGGGTTTCCTCACTCAGAGGCAGGGTTGGTGGGGAAGGTCTGGGTGACGTACATCATCCCACAGCTCAGCATTAGACGTCCGTGAGATGAATGATGGTTGTCACGTCAGAGGTCTGCACTGCCTCTGTTGCACGTTAGAATTGCCCAGAGAGTTTTTAAACATACCAGTGCCTGGGCCCAGCCCAGGTCAGTTAAGTGGGACTCGGAGGGTGGGGCCTTGGCTTTGATCAGTGTTAATATTCCCCCGGCTGAAGCCAACGTGCAGTCAGGGCTAGGAACCCCTGGGTCAGATCTCCCAGGATCCTTCTGACTTTAACCCCACCAAGGCGGTGCAGCCGACCAGATCTCTGACTCTTGACCTGTGTCTGGGCAATGAGATAGGCCTTCCTTGGCGTGTGCCCTGGAGTGTAGGAACTGTGCGGGGGCGGGGAGGGGGGGGGCTCCTTCACGTGAGCGGCCTTTGGTGATCCATGTGGGGAGTGGGAGGTATAACTACCAGTGTTTTGTGTTGGTTCCCGCTCACTCTCCCCACCTCAGCTGCTTGCTTCCCCCGCCTCCCCACCCCCCACCAAGACCTACTCTAGCAAAATGGAGGCACTGCCGTCTGGTCTGGAGGGAGGTGTGGGAGCTGAGGTGCCTTCTGGAGAGGGCTTGGAGAACTAATGTATTCAGGAACACTCGCTTCTTCCAGAACCTAGGGAAGGAGCAATTACCCAGCAAACTTTCTTATGAAGGGGGGTGGGGAGGAAAGCTTTTGTGTCATTGTAGCTGCCCTTGACAGCTGATTTGGAAGAAAGACTAAAAATATTGGTTCCATTGTAAGTAAAATCAGTCCTGTACTCCTGCCTCCGACCCATGATGCCCTGGGCTGGGGGAAGTACCAGGATTTAAGATGCTGTGCGCTTGGCTCTCAGAGGCCAGGTAGAAAGCCGGTAGTTCGAGATTCCCAAATCTCCTTACTTCCAAAATCACTAGGCTTGCCATCTTAACATCTCCTTTTAATTAAGTTGATTCATTTGCCCTGGAAAGATTTCCTGATTCAGCTAGTATATTTATGTATAAACTTCTCTGGAAACACCTGGCAACTTTTCTGAGTGACAATAAGGAAGCGTAGTCTGAAAATTATGGTTTAATTTGCTCCCTCCTTCATGCTGTCTTACGTTTAAAAAAAAGAAAATGGGTAAGATTTACAAAAGAAGCTTTGTATTTTGCCTGGAACACTAATCCTGTTTTACGACACCAATGCGTACCAACAACACCTGATAATTTCCCTTCATGTAGTTCTAGAACTTTAGCTTTTAATGGACAATTGAATCATTCCTTGGCAGATGGGAAATCGTCTAATTGCATGTTTTTATTTACTGTGAATTTTCAGGTAGTCCCCAGAAGAAATTGGTGGGCATGTATAAAAAGTTAGAATAACTCTTAATTACTTGATATGCAGGAGTTGAAAGCTTTGTTGTCACTCTTGGGTTGAATCACAGTTGTGTGTGTGTGTGTGTGTGTGTGTGTGTGTGTGTGTGTATGTGTGTGTGTTGCACATTTGAATTGGATGTGGCCCTTGGTTGGCTTTTAAATATACACTGTAATCAAAGACATTATAAAGGATCAGAATAGGAAAGTAGGTACCTGTATCTATTTTATTTTACTTTAAGTTTGCAGTTCCTTTATTATGGGACTAATTAAAATCCCCTGGCCTAGTCAATAATTAGTGGCATTAACTTTTCCTGGGTAGTATAAGCAGCTTCCGCAAAGTGGTTTGAATCCTAAATGGCACCCTGGGTCCATCCCTCCTTTTCCTCTTTCCACAAGGTTCTTCGGCAGGATGGGGGCGAGGGGGAGGCACGGCAGGTAGCCTAGCAGACCTTGCTGCTGTCGGGGCTGCGCAGCTGGGGTGGGGAGAGGAGAGCAGCTGCGGCTGTGTTATTAGTCATTCCGCGAAGAAATTGACTTGATAAATAATAAAGCAGTGATATTAGCCGCACATGCTTGCAGGTCAGATGACTTCGATGGGAGCCCCCAGTGTGGGATGGTGTGACAATGTATGTGCCTTCTCAAAACATCCTATTTTAAATGGAAATTGGACTGTTAGTGCAGTTCTTGGCCACTATGCCAAGCCCATTACCAGAGGAAGCTTGGAAATCTGAAGGACGCGCTCTGTTTAATTTGGCCTCTCCCCTCCCCCTTTTAGATGATGCTTAAACTCGCTCTGTTTCCCTGTCCTTGTCTTTTCCTTTTGTTAACTGTTTTGATTGGTAAAATGCTATGCCTCACACTACACTCCTTTATGATGATTTACTGTGCTGTTCTTATCTTTCACCCCTAAATCCTTGATAAGAGCATTTTAAAAATGAAATTGCTACCTGACACTATTATAACGTCTTGGCTGGCAGCCAGGGGAGAAACAAGTTGGGGGGAGAAAAAGAAGGCTGAGTTTAGAGAAAGGAAAGACTTTTAAAGGAACCGCATAGTGCTTCTCCTCCCTCCCACCCCCACCCTGCACTGAACTCTGGAAAACTTTTTTTTTTAATGGAGCATCAGTATTTGTCAATGCCCCCTCACTATTGCAAGGTAACCTGTGGGTGAATGTCCAGTGAAGGGTTTGGGGGGCAAAGGGTGCCCTGCAGTGAAGACAAACTCCTGCATGGCCTTTGCTGTGGATGGAAACCTGACGGGCGGACAAATGGAGGGTGGCCTCTAACCACCTCCATATTCATCGCCTGGACCACGTGCCCTTCCTAATCCCGGGCTTCTGCTCCTGCACCCTGCCCCTCCCTCTCTCTAAGACAGGTCCAAGCAGAGTGCCCTCTGGTTGCCAGGCTGCGGAGCCAGCGCGCTGGAGTCAGAGAGAGTGCCATGATGGGAACTATTTTGTGCATGATGTTTCTGGAAATCTCCATTTAACCACAAAAGGCATCGGTGGTGGGGGGCATCAGTAAATAGAGCTGTCTGCACTAGCAGGTCATTTAAATTCTAGGATAGTGGTTTAATGAACTCTTGTCTTTAATTCCTGTGATGTGGAGAAGACAGCCATTCTCTCCCCATAATGGAGCTTGTTAACCCATCTCTTCACTGACTGCTGCTTTTATTCTGATGACGACAACCGGGGGACTTATTATGTTAGAATAACAGGTTTCCCAGCGCCTGGCAGCGGAGGGGGTGTGTAATGATGATCATCATCTGTAGGAATCACAGTGGCCACTGGCTTATCTGGAGGAGGCCTTATCCTGAAGTGCCGCCATGTGTGAGGACCTGGCATCTATTGTCCTAGATTATTGGGGTGGGGAGGGTGCAGCACCCCATCGGGGCTGCCAGGTGCTGAGGCCACAGCCAGAGGGAGGCCCCTGTGTGTAGAAGGCGATGCCGGAGCCATTGTACCCAGTTTATCACACACCTCGTGAAAATATAATCCGCCACCAAAATGACTGCGTTTGGAAGCTGTCTTGTCTATATTTGAGTCGAGACTGGAGACAACCAGACAAGGTTCGGTGGTAACGAATAAAGAAACATTACTTTCTGAACACAATCTTCTGTTACCAGCCACTTTTCAACACACATTCAATCAAAATGCTAATAGCGGCGGCAACAAGGGAATGCGGTTATTGTAATACTAATTGATTGGTTGGAGGGTGGGTTTTGATAAGTGCAGCTGAAGATTTCGGAAATATGATTCTCTTTAATTACAGCGACGCTAATAAAAATGAACACATGATTTAATGATGATTTCCTGGGTAATGGCTTAAAGATTTTTGTTTGAGTTTAAAATGAGATATGGTGGGAATGCACCAGATAAAATAGGGCCCTGGAGGGAGGGGTGGTCTTGCCTTTATCAAGCCCAGGCACGGAGATTCAAAGCTGAATTGCCCTTGGAAGGAAAATCAACAAGTGCTGGTGAGGTTGTGGAGAAAAGAGAACCCTCGTGCACTGCTGCTGGGAACACAGACGGGTGCAGCCACTGTGGAGACCAGTATGGCGTTTCCTCAGAAAATTAAAAATGGAACTCCCATTTGACCCAGTGGTCCCATTTCTAGGAATATATCCCAAGAAACTAGAAACACCAATCAGAAAGGATATATGCACCCCTATGTTCATAGCAGCACAATTTACAATAGCTAAGATTTGAGAACAGCCTGAGTGCCCATGAGCAGATGAGTGGATTAAAAACAAACAAACAAACAAAAAAAACCTGTGGTACCATCTACACAGCGGAATACTATGCAGCAATAAAAAAGAAGGCACTCTTACCATTTGCAACAGCATGGATTAACCTGGAGAGTATGATGCTAAGTGAAATAAGCTGGTCAGAGAAAGATAAGTATCATATGATCTCACTCATATGTGGAATCTAATGAACCAAATAAACTGATGAACAAAAATAGAGACAAAGAAACACGAACAGACTGTTGAACCTCAGAGGGAAGGCAGGGGAGGGTGGGTGGATGGGAAGAGATCAACCAGTGAACTTGTATATATATACATATCCCGTGGACACAGACAATGGGGTGGTGAGGGCCTGGGGGGAGGGGGGGCGGAAGCCGGCTGGAAGAGGTTAAGGGGAGGAAAAGGGGGACCTATGTAACACTTTCAACAATAAAGATTTTTAAAAAGAAAAAAATGCCCTTGGAAGGCTGGGTGGAACCCGCATAGACAAGAGTGAGATGGTCCATTCCATGCCAGGGGTGGTCCGGTGATGAGGGGCAGGTTGCAGCTGGTGTTTCTGGAGCTGCAGGCTGGGTTGCACTGATCCAACCACGTGCTTGCTGTGGGCTGCTGCCAGGGCAGGGGCACAGCCTGCACTTAGGCTCTCGGGCTTCATGCTCCAGTGTCGTGGCCCGTATACACTGGTGCCCTCTGTGTTCCGGGAGCTGCTCTACCAATGGGGCCGACCCGGTCCCAGCCCTCCTGAGCGCACCTTCTTTTGGGAGAAGGAGCCTAGAGTGTGCAGTTTTAGGTGTTAAGTGCTCTAAGGCAGTGGTCGGCAAACTGCGGCTCGCGAGCTGCTCTGTTGACTAATGAGTTTGCCGACCACTGCTAGGGAAAAACACTTAAAAAACATTTTAATAATGTAGTAATGTCTTCAACCTGAAGTCAAAACTTCTGGGTAAGGGTAATGCCTTATGCAGTGGTTGGCAAACTCATTAGTCAACAGAGCGGCAAACCGCCATTTGCCGACCACTGCTCTAAGGGAAATAAAAGATTTGGCGTGCTTGAAGGACAGGTGGCAGGCCGGTGGCCAAGAGGGAGAGTGGCAGGCGATGCGTGAGAAGGTAGGTAGGGGGTGGATCACCAAGGGTTTGTGTACGGGAGCCGCTGGAAGGAGGTAAGAAGGGCAGAGGCGTGTGATGTTGCTCTAGGAAGATCCCACTGGCTCCTGAATTGAGGACGGGTGGCAGGGCTGCACTTTGGGGGGCAGGAAAGCCAGCGAGAGCTCACTGCAGAAGGGCAGGTGAGCGCTACTGGCATCTCAGACCAGGCAGCGGGGCGTGGGGAGAAGCAGTGGGATTCAGAGTGTGGCTTTGGAGGTGAGACATAAGATGTTCTGATAGGTTGGATGTGGGTTATGAGAGGGGGGCGGGGAAGAGACAACTTGGTGCTGACTATGGGCTGTTGGGTTGGGTGGCTCGAGATGGATGGTGGTTCTGTCTAATAATATGGGGACTACTTTGGTGGAAGGAACATATATCAATAGTTTCTAATTCCCACTGGAATCCACTTGGCGATGGTGCATGGATGGGTGTACAAATATGCACAAAAGGAAGGTCTCTGGGGAATTCAGATAGCCCACCCCGTTGCTTCTGCATAAGCCTCACTAAGGAAGGGAATCCCGAGTAGACGTTGTTGTCGGTGCCGTTGACAATGAAAGCTGAAGATGAAGTGGTTGGTCCCTTACTGTTGACAGTGAAACTTGAAGATGAGGTGGTCGGACCCTTACACGCCAGCTTTTCTAGCATTGAAAGCCCCCCTGTGCTTCTCTGTTGGGTGGTTCAACCGGAGGGTTTCAGAAAGGATGCTGGGTCCAAGAATCAAAGCATCATCGCATGTGGTCCAGTGAGAGACCCTGTGGACGCTTCTTGGTACCCCAGTATTGTTCTCCTCCACATGTGTTTTGAGGGACCTGGGCTCCCCATGAAGGTCCCGTGAACGAGTGTCCCTGGGGCCTTCAGCCCTGACCACTCCATACTTCTAGCCCCCGGATCTCTTAGATGTCACAGCCTTAGCCCATAAGATGAGCTTACCCTTAGTGTCCCTAACCATGCAGATCATAGGTGGGGCTCCCTGGGCGGGTGCAGCTCTAACAAATGGTTTAAAAAAGGCAAACATCGTACTTGTTGTTACTGGGGCCGGAGTGGGACTGAAACGGGGCGGAGGGGCAGTGCTAGCCTTCCTTTCGATTTGTCAAGCTTTCTTTCAAAAGATCTGCCGAAGAAGAAGGGTAATTAATAGGCTTGAAGTCATTTCCGACGTGTCAGGATTTCTGCCTTGCTTCCGAGTGATAATGCTCGCTGGCTCCAGGCCTCTAGGGAGCCCTCCGTCTTATTAACTTGTCTGGGAGAAACGGGGAGTGGGGACAGCTCCGGCCAGTGGGTGACAGGAAATAAAGATTTGTGGTGTGGTGAGCTGTAAACAGTGGCCAGATAAGTTTGGTGTGGGGGCGGGGCGGGAGAAGGATGGGTCCCAAACTGCACCACCAAGGCCTGGAGCCTGCAAGCTTCCTGGGTCCGTGGCCGGAGGAGTCCTCCAAGGTAACCCGAGGCAAGCAGTGCTTTTAATGAGCGAGAGGCATGTAGGCACTCAGCAGAATTTGTGTGTTTGCCAGCTCACCCCTCTTCCTTCTCACTGTTCCTTTCAACAAAAAGTCACCTCCCACTGAATTAGTTTTTGGAACATACAGTCATTAGTCTCTCCAGCCCTGGAAGTTGCCTGCCCAGGCATGGACCCCAAGCCTTTAGATTTTCCCAAAGACATAAAGAGCATGTATTGAGTGCACAGTTATGCATGGTGTCATCTAAGACTTGGCCGGTTATGCGGGCCTGGTCCCTACCCTGGAGGATTTGGGAAGCTCTGGGAAAACAAACTCACCTCTCTTTTCACTGCACAGTGCTGGGCACGGGCTTTCATCCAGCAGATCAAGTCTGGGTTGGGTTGTGTGGAGAAGGATCCTGTTTTCCCCTTTATTTCTGATAGTTCCACCACCCTGGCTCCCTGTTGTGATAGCTCTTTGCCTTCCTTCCCATCTCACCTTCAGCCCATCCTCAGTTGTAAAACCATTCACCTTTTAAAATTAAGTACTGGGTGAATATTTTTGAGTAAATTAATAAATGATGCTTATAGTCATTACTAGCGTTCCCGTTGCAGGAAAAATCCTGCAATAGGGTTTCCTGCTGCACTCTACCCCGCCCTGCCTGCTCTCCTCCCTTGTCCCCTGCCCCACGTTCTCCGCCAGCCCCCCTGCTTTTCTAACTTCTCCACCAGCCCGCTCTCCTTCCCTCTCCCCTGGCCCCGCCTCCGCTCCTCCCTTCTCCCCCGGCCCCGCCTCCGCTCCTCCCTTCTCCTCGCCCCCCCCGGCTTGCTTGCTTCTCTGCAGCTTTGCTCCCTTCTGCAGCTCTTGGCTTCTTTCTACGCTGTCTTGATATGCAAATTAGCCGCCATCTTTGTTGGGGTAATTTGCATATTCGTCCTGATTGGTTGGTGGGCACGGCTTGGCTGGTGGGCGTGGCTTGGGTGTAGCGAAGGTGCGGTCAATTTGCATATTTGTCTATTATTAGATTAGACTAGAGGCCCAGTGCATGATTGAATCATGCACGTGTAGGGTCCCCTACATGCTTTCGCTTTCGATCACGGGGGAGCTGGGTGCCTGTCCGCTGGTGCACCAGGTGCTGGAGGCTTCTGAAAGGCCTGGTGCCTGAGCGGACAGGCACCCAGCTCCCACACTTTCCTTTTGATTGCTGGTGCACCAGGCCTTTCAGAAGCCTCCAGCATGGCGGAGGCTTCTGAAAGGCCTGCTGCCTGAGCAGACAGGCACTCAGCTCCCCCGCTTTTGATGGTCCGCGGGACGTGAGCTCGCTGCCCCAGAGGCCCCTTCTGTGCCGCAGCACAGCCATGGCACAGACGCTGAGCTCGCACCACCGCTGGTGACGCAGCTCAGCGTCCCACCGGCCCAATCAGCTACCCCGGCCACCCCGAGTCCCGCCCCCCCTGCGCCTCCTGGCCAATTGTGGGCATAGCGAAGGTACGGTCAATTTGCATATTTGTCTATTATTAGGTAGGATTATAGGCACTGCTGAGGTTTCTTCATGTATTCTCGATTTCTTTTTACTGCCCAGCCACTCACTCCTTTTACGTAATGGGTGGTTGATACTCAGAGAGGTTAAGTAACTTGACCAAGGTCACACAGCCAGTGTGAGTTGGAGGATGGGATTTGAACTCTGTTTGACTGTAGCACCTTGACCCCCCAGGTAGGTTCCTGCATCTCTGCTCAGGAGTAAGGCATCTGCTCTTGGCAAGAATATTTTAGTGGTTGCTCAAGGCCCCACTGAGTGGAGAAAGGAGTTGGAGAGGCTTGGAGACTGTCCTTTGTGGTCACCTGAGACCTGGGACTGGCCTCTAGGCACTTGCCCAAGGCTGGCTGTGGTCACCCTGGGGGAGGAGGAAGCCCACCTGTCTTCTTTCCCCACCCCACCGCAGCCTCAGTTGCCTGAGAGCAGTCTTTTCTGAGCCAATTAGGAGGAATCTCAACAGGATTCAGAATAAATGCCTCAGAAAAATGCCATTTGTAAGTCAGATCAGTGCGGGAGAGGGGCTTGCAGAAATGATTTTAGAACTGGATGTGGTGACTTGGACCGGCAAGGCCTGGAGGCCAGCGTGGGCAGGAGAGCACCGGGGTGACCTTCAGGGCGATGCGGGCGCACATCTCCTTGGAGGCCTTTCATGCTTCCTTCTCTTCTGTTCAAAGCGCTTGACAAGTGACAGCTGAGTGGTGCAGGAGCCTGGGTAAACAGGGCGCCCAGCAGCACCCGCACTGCTCCCCGCACACCGTGCTGGTCATTGTTTAAAATAGAAAAGTTTGGAGATTTGGGGGTCATAGGGAAAGAACACGATGTCTGTTTTTATCCCTCTTAAAAAATTTTTTTTCTTGTCTCCTTTTTATCTTTTTTCCTCTTCCAAAAGGAATTTTTGGGAAAGAAACAAAAGTTAGGCAGAAATCCACCTTCATACTCTGTTCTTTCTTCATAATCCCCTCTTGTCTTGTTTTCCTCTCCATCGGATATGTGAAGTCTGACCGGGAAATTGGGAAATGTTCAGCCGGCGGGAAGAGAGGCGATTCGGGACCTTTTCCTTGTTCCCCTTTCCTAGGAAAACCCAGCAGGATCAGGAAGTTGGCACATCTGTGATCTATACACACGTACACGCACAAACCCCTCCCTCTCCCTGATTAAGTCCACACTGCAGACCTCTTCCAGCTCCCACCTCACCCCCCAGAATATCCAGGAGTCATTCTTCTATTAAACCAGAGTGGGACTTGATGGGGAATGGGGGGGGGGGGGTGCTCTTGGAAGATATGACTAAAATTTTATTATACTGACTAAAGAGAAAGAATGGTTATTACTCACATGAATGACCTTCGCTCAGTGATTGTTTTTAAGAGGTTTTGTTGGTTTATTCAAAGTGGTGAGAACTCGCACTTGGCTCACGTCTGTGGAGCCACCAGGACTTCCGCAGGGACGAGCGGAATAAAGTCGTCTGCCTTGGGTGCCTGTGGGTAATGGGTCTGGGAGCAAAGGAGCAATAGTCTCTCTCAGACTACGTAAAGCTGCCTTCCCCAGCCCCGGCGACATCCTGAATTCCTCCTGCTAATTTGTCTGCCCTTGGAGAGGCCATAGCCTGGAGCATCCCATTGGCCACAGACTCTTAACCTGGCTGAGCCTCAGTGCGTGCTGGGGTGGGGGCCTGGGCCGGGAGCAGCCGATCCAGGTGGGTGGACAAGGTGTATTGTCTGCAGCCTGGGAAGAGGTGACAATTGGATTGGAAATTGGTGTTCATCCAAGGGGAGAAATCAGGTGCGCGGAGTAAACTGGTTGCTGCAGTAAGTCTGCCGATGCTGAATGCACCCATGGGTCACACATGTACCCACAGCCTGGTCTCAGGCCCTCCCCTCCCCCACTGCCACAACCACCCCCCCTCGCCCCACCTGCTGCTGGACTCAGCTTTTGAGTCCAGGTGTGGAGGTTAATAGCAAGACACGTCCCCAGTTGGCCCTTTGCTTTAGAGGCTTCTCGTTGGGCTCCGAAGGAACAGAAGGGATTTAACGTGACCACAGACAACAGAGCTGGAATCAGTGGCAGCCACTGCTGGGGGCAAGGGTTGGCTGGGAGATGGTTTTATACACTGACCGCTCCTATAAAAAGAGCAGCTCAGGCAGGGGTTGGGCCCTGCCTGTCGCCACCCCAACCTTCCCTCACCATTTGGATGGAGCACCCACATCAGGCCAGCCAGCCTAACTTTCCTTCGATCCTTCAGCTTCCAAAAGGATTGACCCCTCCACTCCCCTGGCGGCACGGGGCTGAGCGTTGATGCAGAGTGCCCTGGGCCCAGGCGCATGACCTTCAGGAGGTCGCTCCCCATGCTGGGGCTCTGTCCCCCCACTTCCTCACTGGACCCTCAGACTGTTCGTCACACCATCTGGTCATGAGGTTTTTATTGCTGATGCCCAGGAGTAACCCGCATTACCCATGGGGGAGTTTCCATAGTTTAATTAAAGTTCCGAGTCACGTTCACTGGCCTTTATTCCTAACTCCCTTTCTGAGAAGGCCCTGGGAAGCCCAGCTTAGCTTTCTGTCTGCTCTGTGTCTCTGAGCACCGAGGCTCCCCGCTGACCCCTAACTCAGCGCCCTGCCACCTCCAGACCCTGGGTCTCCCTCTCAAGCTGCAACCTGAAGTAACTGGGCCAGACACTAGGTGTCACCAGTCTGGCCCTGCCTCTGTGTTTAGGTCTTGGCTGATGGGCTCTCCTGAGCTCTGGGTGTCTTATTTTAAGTCCTGCTGCCCACTGACCACTCTAGGTTAGAGACAGACTCATGCGTCTCCCTGGGTGCATAGGGAAACTCCAGTTTTCCCCCAATCAGCAGCAGTTACAGGCCTCAGGGAGGTCCGGCCCTGAACCTCAGGCTGCCTGCTCTGTCCCGACTTGGCGACCATTGTTCTCTTCTGGGATGGCTCATCTTTCACAGCGTCCATTCATGTTTATATTGTCCAGTGTTGTACGTGCTTGAAAACAGTAAGTCACCTCCAGTACTTTTTTAAAACATGGGGGGTGTCAAGTATAAATAACTTGGCAATCACACGACTGCTGGACCCCCTAGAATTCATAATGTTGAGGAGCCAATTGTCCCAAGTTTTTCATGCTGGTGCAGCTTGGTCAGGGCAGTCTTCTCTCTCTTTTTTAAAAAATATGTTTTTATTGATTTCAGAGAGAGGAAAGGAGAGGGAGAGACTGATAGAAACATCAATGATGAGAGAGAATCATTGATCGGCTGCCTCCTGCATGCCCCCTACTGGAGATCGAGCCTGCAGCCCTGGCATGTGTCCTGACTGGGAATCGAACCTTGATCCCCTGGATCATAGGTTGACACACCAGCCACTGAGCCACACCAGCCAGGCGAGTCTTCTCTTTTGAGAGGCTGATACTGGTCTTTGAATGAACTCTTTATCTCTCTCCCCACCCCCCAAAAAAAGAAAGGAAAAGGATCTGAATGACAAACATTTTTTGCTGTTTTAAGAATTCTGAGCACCCTTGGGAATAATGGGAGATGCCTAGTAGATTGAAAGTAGGCTCAGAAATTGCTGGGCTGGAAACGCCGCCTTTTGTTGTCTCCTGCAGCCCGCACGCTCCCCTCAAGGCCAGCTCTTAAAGGCGCCTGTGTTTCAGCTGACTGAACTGGACCGATGGGCACAGAGCGCCGGGCGGGGAGCCGTGCAGGATGCCAAGGGCCGTCCAGCTCAAAATGGCCCATTTGAAAGCTGTTTGGGAAGCCAGAATGAATGTTGGTATCATCTGTCACTTGTGCAACTTTTCAAAATTCAGCCACAGGTCTTCCTGGAGCCCTGGCCAGGGTTTGATTTTTCTGGGCTGGATGAAAGATAAAAAAAAAAGACATCTATTTGGTAGGAGGGATTGGGACATTGAACCGCTTCTAAATGATGTAAAGAAACCCTTTCTTCTTCTTCCTTCCCCACTTCTGCTCTGGTGCTGACTTTGAAAAACCTTCCTAGAGAGGCTGAGATACGGGTGCTTTCTCAAGCCGCTTTCTGAGGTTGGCTTTTTTTTTTATTTTGAAATACGCTGGAAATCTATCAAGGCTCGTAATCATCTGTCGGTTCTCATCACGGAGATACAGAGTGGAGGGTGCACGGGGGCGGGGGGGGGGGAAGAGGGGACAGCGGGTCTTTGTGGCCGTCCCTCCTCCTGGCCGAGAGATAACAGTGTTTGAAATCTGTGTTTATCACGAGAGAGCGGCAAGGAAAGAGCCCACGGCCCTTCTCTGATGGATGGGGAGCAAACTTTTCTTGTGAAGCACAGACAGCCCACAAGTTTGTATTTTTCAAGAGGAGACGAAATTTAAAGTGAAGCTGCAGAGAGATAAGTTTTTCAGTCTGGTGCTTTAGGGAGGCTTAAGGATTCTAGTAGGACCCTGAAAATGGCAGTGACCTCAATCCGCACCCCCCCCCCCCTTTATAGGCTCCCTAACTAGAGAGGTTTGCAAAGCTTAAGGGGATTAATGCTCTTTAAACCTCTGCACTGCTTCCTGCTCCTCATGGGATCCGGGTGCTAATAAAGATGTACCAGCTTGGGAAAGCTGGTAAACACTGCTTTGTTGCCACGGCAACAGGCGAAACAAGAAGGATGCTGAGTACTGCTAACAAGAGTCCTTATGATCAAGAGTTTAAGGAGGGGGAAAAAGGGTTCTTAAAAATGCAGAGAGCCTTGGCGAGGTAATTAGACTTGGTGCTCTCCAAGTAAGTTTATAGTTTTACGGCGCATCACTGGAGCCTTGTTGCTTACAGAGTCACCTCCATCAAGTACCAGGAGCAACAACCACCATGAAGAGCCCCCAGCGTCTGCTGCCGGCTGGGCTGCTCAGGAGAGGCTGGGCTGTTGACCGGAGACCCCTTCCCTCTGCCTCCTTCTCAGCAAGGAGTCACTGTGTGTCCCTTGCTCGGGAAGTGTTAAAGCTCTGCTTCCTGCCTCCCTGATACTGACAGGTATGAGAGGATGCTCTCCACCTGCCTTAGACATGGGATTCTCATTAGTAACCGCGATGGTGAATGACAGCTAACACTCGGCAGCCTGCGCGCTGGGCCAAGCACTTTCCTTGATGTATCCCGTTGCGCCTTCCTGCGGACACCGTGAGGCCCGGCTTTTATTGTGCCCAGTTTTCAGATGAAGAAAGAAAGGAATTCAGGAAATCAACCTTGGGGACCCAGCCAACCGGGGCAGAGCTGGGATTTGAACCAAGGAGTAGCCGTAGAGCCTGGGCTCCCGGCCCATGGACCGTATTTTACAGCCCTACTCACAACCATCTGCCTGCGGCTGTAATTTTCATTCCTGGCTCCTGAGCAGCTCCTGCAGCCCCCGCTGGGATCTCCTGCCCAGACATGCCGAGACTTCCCAGGAAGCCCAGGCCTCGCTCTCAGGGTCCTTCCCTCCGTGGCATTTGGCACTAGGCTGAACTCCATGGAGAAGCTTACGCTCCCCGTGTGTGTTTTAACTCTCAGGGGCTGTGAGTGAGAAGCAGGGCGGTGTGGGGATGCAGGGTCGCTCGGCTGAGATGCCCAGGCTGCCCCACTGACCACCCCCTCCTGGGTAACAGTGCCCAGATGCTCAAGCACGCCTGAGGCTTAATCCTGGACCCCGCCTCCCACCACATCTGGCCAGTCTCTATGCATCCACCTCTGGATTGCCCTGTCCTCTGTACCCACTGCCATGCTGACTGCATGAACCGATCGCCTCTCTCCCAGGCTCCTGCAGCGACTCTCAGGGGACTTCTGCCTCAGGCCCACCATCTCTCTCACCCATTCAGAGGGATCTTTGTAAACAGTGATCCTGGTTGTGCCAAGTTGGACAGTTTCCCAGCCAAGCGCCTTATGCGGCCTCCAGGGCCTTGCTTGACTGAGCCTTGCCTGCCCCTCCACTCCCCATCCCCAGGGTATCTGTTTAGTGTGTCCTGTGCTCCTGCAGCTTCTTGACCACCAGGGTCACTCTCAGCTTTTGCGAATATTAAACTCCTGAGGGCCCCCAGGACTCTCCCTGGGCCCAACCCAGTTTAGGTGGGTGCCTCTTCTTCCCTCCCAGCCCCTCTGCAAATTCCTCTGTCATCCTTGGCTTCCCCCACCCTCACCCCCTATAACTAGAAGGACATTTCCAGGAGGAGACCAGGTTCTGTCCCTCTTGGTGTCCCCAGTACCTGGGGCACAAGTACTTGGTGCCTGTTTATTAACTAGAGAAGTGAGCATGTTTATCCTCAACAGGTTGCTATGGCAGCAGACACCACAGCCATTAGAGATCAAGTGACTTAGGACCTTGGAAGTCCCAAGGTCACACAACTACCCTCCTCAAGCCCCCCCACCCCCTCTGGACCAGCTCCCACCACCCTCGGAGCCACCCTTCCTGCTGTGACTGTTAAACTCAGGGTCCCTCCAGTGGGTCGTGGGGATCATGCCTTAGGCACGTACCCCCTTGGTCATAATGGTAATACGTTATCTGAGTTTTATTACTTGTACATTTCTTTTATGCCAATAAACTTGCAGTTGCACGTGGGATGTTGTCCAGTACCCATCCAGAATGTAATGGTAAACACTGAACTTTTTTTTCCCCTCCTTCCTCCCCACAGTATCAGTTTTCTTATTGAATTTGGGAAGCAATAGCCATTGATTAAGTTGCAATGGAGCTTGCCCTGAAAGGAAATGATTGATAATCTGCTTAGGACTGAGTGGCTTGCTTTTCCCCTCCTGATTTCCTTGGCCGCTTTTTCAATTACCAGCTGTATTTAGCTTGGTTTGTTCGCCGTAACTCATTTCCCCTTCCTCCCGGATGTGCAGGCAAGTTGTAACATAGTGTTGGAGTAGTGACATCTAATTATTTCCCTGAGGCCTCGGTTAAAAGAGCAAGGATCCATCTTCCTTCAGGTGGACAGATGAGGGCTGTGGGCAGTGAAGCAGAACACATCTGTCCTGGCATCGGAGGGGGAGGTCAGGGTGACCTGGACCAGCACAGCCTCCTGGTCCCTGGGCTCAGAACCCGCCTGGCCTTCTGGGGGCAAAGGTCGCGATCGATCCATCTCCCAAAGTGGACAGGTTGGCTCACTCCTGGGAGAAAAGGTACTGAGAGGTGTGCGTCACTGTGAGTGGTTCAGTGGTTCATGCCTTTATCTTATGAGCTTCCTTGATTCCTTAACTCCTGTCTTTAATGTGTTTTATCATCTACATAGCTTGAGTTCCTCCGAACAGTGCTGTACTATAATGGCAGAATATTAAATTAGCTTATACATTTACCCCCCCCCCAAGTTAATAGAAGTACAGAGTCTAACACTTAGTTGGTGTTCAATAATGTTCCTTGTCAAGGGCACCTTCTAGAGTGGGCATATGGCATACTTGATTTCCCTGTGTCTCCGATGGAGAGACTAAGGCTTAAAATGGTGGAGAGACGTGTCCAGGAGGGTTCAGTGGACGGAGTATGGACCCCACGATTGGGAGAGTGAGGGTGCCCCATAAATAAATAGCACCCCTTGGCCCCGCCTGAGGAGTGGAATTCTTGAGAAGTGAGCCACAGGGGTGGCAGGTGGCGCACCAGAGCTCCACCTCATGCCACCTTTTACTTGGACCCGGCCGTGGGAGAGCTCCGCCTAAGTGGGGCTGCGCTAGTGGGTCGTTGTGGGGGGGTGGGGAGAGAGCACAGGGAACCATGCTTCCTGGGGAGGCTTTCTCGGGAGAGGGAGGAAGAGGTGCCTGCCCAGTGTATTCCTCCCTATTTCCGGTGAACTGTGTCACGCCACCTCTGTTCAGACAAGATGAGACCAGAGTGTCCCTGAAAAACGTAAGGAGTCCTCAGAAGCTGGAAGCTTTTCTAAAGCTCTGCCCTTGGCCCCAAATCCTATTTCCCTCCAGCTCCTGACTCTGATTCATGATGTGTTTAGAATGAGTTCAGTAATGCCAGCACCACCCAACCCACTTCTAAGTCACTTTCTGTCCCTGAGACTCGGTGAGGTCTGGTTGCCCAAAGGAGAACCCTGCCCCGGAGAGTGGGGGGCTAAGGACAGACTCAGTGTGATACTGGCTGGTCCCCCAAAACCCCGGGCAGGGGTGCTCCCGTGCTCCTTCCCACCGCGAGGGTTGCTGTGCATACGTGCCTCTGCAGCCACTGCCTGTCTGGAAAGGGAACTGGGGAGACCCCGAGTGTCTCTTGGGAGTGTGGAGTCCCTGATTTCCGTTGATGAGAGAGAAGCAGCCCCAATTTTGGTCAGAGTTAATGGGGTGAAACAGCAGAGCTGTTTTCCTGGGCGCTGAATATTTCTTCTAAATGTTCAAGGCCATAACCAAGGCAGCTAAGTCAGCGGATTGACGGCGTTCCAGAAAGTGCCATCTCCCGGCTGTCCTGGCCCTGGGACCGCAGCTAACTCAGTCCCCCCACACCCTTTTTTGCTTATGACTTATTTTGCTAAGAAGGAGGAGAGAGGAGTGGCATTTCTCATAATCGCCCCCTCTTGTTTTCCGAGAGCGCTCGGCATGGAGCTCGCCTGCTGCTGGCGTGGGGCGCTGACAAAATATTTAAATAAAGTCTCTGGGGGAAAGGGCGTGCTTAGATGACGAAGAGAAACTCCTCGCCGTTATGGTCTCGGCGTGTTAGGAGCCTCTATAATTACACCTATTCAGCTCTGCCATTTCCAGTCCCCAGGCAGCCAGCCGAGGGAAGACGGGCTCTAAAAATGGCCCCAAAAAAGCCTTTTTAAAAAGGCAGTTAAGATCCGGAGCTATAAATAGTCTTTCCAACAAAAAGCAAAGATAGTCGGTTCCCTCTTTGGGCTGTTATTGGGGCCCCACAAACCCTGGAGGAATCTTGGGGCGGGAGTGTTGGTGTCTCCCCAAAGACTTGGAATTCTTGGGGACCCCCAGCACCCCGGGGAGACCCAGCCTGTTGCACAGTGATGGGGAGCTGGCCTGGGCTGCCTCCTTACTGTCTGCTTGTGGAGACGCATCTTTCCTGGTGGCGTAATGGAAAGCCACTCTGTACATCACTGGCCTGGGCTGCCTCCTTACTGTCTGCTTGTGGAGACGCATCTTTCCTGGTGGCATAATGGAAAGCCACTCTGTACATCACTGGCCCGTCCCCGACCAGGCCGTCCACCGGCACTAACCTGAGGGCACGGGCCAGCCTGCCGGGTGCCGCCTCTCTGGAGTTCCTGAGTCAGAACCTCCCAGGCTCTTCTTGGCTTGGCTCACCTGCATCACTAACGCAGAGGCTCTTAGACGCCGTTCTCATTCATGCCCAGTCCACAACGGCACCACAGAACTTCCTGCCTAAAACAAACATGTTCATCGACAGGACCAGGAAATGGGATATTTGCTCTGCCCAGCACCCGGGGAGACCCAGCCCTGCTGCACAGTGGAGGGAAGTTTGGGCCGAAACACAGCCTCATGAGGACCGTGTTTGGAAAATTAAGGCTAAGGCAGCGGGAAGGATGGCGGGGAAAAGATGACAGTCCCGATGGATTTTCCCTGGAACCCTTTCCCTCCTCTCCTGCCCCACCCCTTTCTCCCGGACTGCGAGGTGGCTTCCCCTCAGCTCATCTGCCCGGCCCTGCGGTGGCCCCATTGCAACCCAGCTTCTCTGCCCATCGCCCTAGCCACACACACCCTGGTGGTATATAGGTGCGGTCCCAGAGCACTGGTGAGGCAGGCCCGGGGCTGAGGGACCCTGAAGGGACCGCGTGGGACCAGCTGCACTGGTGACAGCCTACAGCCGGCGTGTGCCTGTCCCCACGCTGCCCCTCGGCAACACCCCTCAGCTTCTGCTTGGTGCCAAGGCAGCTGGGTGGCTAGAGAGAGTTTGGCTCCTGGGGCCGGGGGAGAGCGTCTCCCCAGACTGCCCCACATCCGTGCAGAGGCTTCATGAAGCAGGGGCAGGGACCGGGTCTGGACCAGTCCGCCTTTTCAATGTGACTCCTCAGCCACAACCCGTCAGTGGGAAGACGGGAAGGCGGAGTCGTAAAAGCAGTTCTGCAAAATGCCAAGCAGGTTTTCTGAGGGCCCCCGGCCATCTGGCTTTGCGCTCTGAACATACTATGTTAACAGGTTTTAAAGTAGAAACACATGTGAGTCTGGAAGACTAGAGATGGGCCGTGAAGGAGACAGTTTAGAATTGCTGCTTGGTATCTCCCGATACAGTAGCAAACGTGAGAAGCTATTCCAGTACTTGGAAGCGGTTCATTGCGTAATGACATCTTCCTAACTTGCCCTGCCAGCTGGCTTCTCTCAATAGTCAGGGGGGGGGAGGGCTGCTTTTTAAAAATATTTTTGGGGTGTGTGGTGGGGAGACTCTCTATGTCCTGTGCCCCTCCACCGAACCCTGGAGGGAGGGGGTGGGAAGGACTTAGGCCAAACGTCATGGGGATTTACGAGGATTTGCACAGTCTGCTTCGTGGACGGCGTCCAAAACCCTTCTCTGAGTACTGCTCCCTCCCACCCCTCCAAATGACGTGTCTGGAGAGAAGAGCGACTGGAAAGCAAGCACTCTGATATCAGACTGCCCAGCTTCAGAAATCCCAGCATCTAACCCCCTGCCCACTGCGCGGCCTTAGGCGGGTTGCACAACCTCTCTGCGCCTCAGCCTCTTCTCTGCAAAATGGGTAGCCGTCACTTCTGCCTCCTAGGGAAGGAGGCAAGCCAGCGTTACCCCCAGAGGTGTGGTGGGAGCCAAGATGTGGGAGGATGGAGAGCCCCCCACGGCTCTCTTGGCCACACAGGAGCTGCTGCCCTGCTGGGAGGGGGTGGACATAGCAGGGCCCACCTCACTGAGGACACAAACGGCCTCTAATGAGAACCCCCTGCCCAGGCTGATCTGCACGTCTAGCAAGTCAAGTATGGAACCCACCGGTTCCTCCACTGTCTGTCCTTGAGCGATGATGTGAAGACCCCACTACCCAGGAAAAACCACAGGTGCCAGTGGGGGGTGGGGAGGCTCTGCTAGGCATTGGGTGAAGCATTTGATGTCCTCTCCAGCTGCCTTATTAAAAAACACAGTATGTCTGCTTTGCCCGTGCTCGGTTCCTTAAGGCCTGTCTCTCGGACAGGCCCCAGATGGCACCGACATCTCTGCTCTCACTCCCCAGTCTTACTGTTGTCCGTCCCCAGCACATCTACCTCTGTGCAGTTGATTCTGAGAAATCCCACATGAACCTAAACCGGTGGGTCTCAGACGCTCTCCCACCTTCACCCCCTCCCAGCCTTCACCCAGGCTGCAGACAAGAGGCAGTGCAAGGTCCTGGGCCTGCGTCTGCAGGAGGCTGTGCTGTGAGGTGGGAAGCTGCAGGGCAGACAGAGAGGTAGGCAGGCCACAGCCTGGCCCTCAGGAGGTGGAGGCCTGGGTCACTGCCTGGGCCCATGGTCCAGGGAGGGGGGCAGCCTGCAGGCTTTGTCAGGATCTTAGAGGCCTGGAAGGTGCCCTCCCAGGCACCAGCTGGTGGCAGTACCTCATTTTGTAGATAAGGAAGCTGATGGCCAGAGAGGATAGGTTCATTCATTATCTGAATTTGCAGCATTGGAATCCAACAGGCCTGGCGTCCAGTTCAAAGTGGTTCTTTCCACTCACTATCTGTATAAGCTGCTTAACCTCTCTGAGCCTCACTTTCTTCACCTGTGAAATGGGGACACCGGTTCTGCAGATGGTGATGGCTGTAGATTAAGTGAGGATGCATACATCAAGAGCCTGTAAATAGGAATGTCCAACAAATGTCACCTCTTACTCTCCATCTATCCAACAATGATTGAGCCCCTGTTGTGTGCCAAGTGCTTGGACATTCCATCATGGTTACAAATAGATCCTGTCCTAGGAGCTGTGTGGTTTAGAGACATCTGAGGTTGGAGGTCACACCCTATCCCACCCCCCGCCTGCAGATTCCTCTTCTCGTGGGTCTTTTATAAGCAGAGGGAGCATTCTTCCGTTACTCCATTCACAGAAGGCATCACTTGCTGGTCCCCAGCCAGCCCACCCTGGACACTGGCCGAGGGGATGCCACACGTCCTCGCTGGCTTTGCCTGGGCCTGGAACCAAGGATCTCTCTTCCAGGTGGTTGGGAGCACGGAGCTGGTGATGCGGTCCTTCCTTAGATCTGTGCTGTCAACAGCCCGTGACCGTGACATTGGCTCTTCAGTAGAATGTACCCACTGATGCAAATGTCGGCCAGATTTCCAGAGGGTGGAGGAGAGCCATCTTTTAAAAATATTGTATTGGGGGAAATAACACACCTGTTCTTATTTCACCAACGTAAAGAAATGCAAGCACTTCCGACGCTGTCAGGCAAACCGGTGGCTAACAAATCAGGTGCTCCAGGCCTGCACTGATGGATCGGCATGCCTTGCTTTGAGAATTGCACACTCAGTGTTTTCATACCAATGGCTGCAGGCCTCGGAGGCTGTTCTCTTTAGTGAGTTAATTAATTGTTCCTCCTGCTGGTTCCCATGGAAAGTTGTTCCTTTCCAGCCCCACATGTGGGGACCATTACACTATGCCGGGCATCTCACAGGCAGTGACTGGCCGGGCTACCACACAGCCCTGTGAGGCAAGAACCCCTCTTCCAGGGGGGAGAAGCTGAGAGCAGCTGGGCCACTTGTCCCAGACCCCAGGCCAGGCAGCAGCAAAGCCGGGAAGTGAGCTTAGGACTCCAGCACCTTTTCTGCCTGCTTTCATGAATAGTGTGGCATTGACTACAGCTCCACCACGTCAGGAAGTCCCCATCCTTCCTCATGTGGACTATGGCTTCCAGAATTTAACGTATCAATAACAGACACGCTAGTGGACACTCACAAACACATACATAGGCCTCTGTGTGCAGGTGGCCCCGTCCCCCAAATGGAGGTTTTTCCTTTTCCTTTCATCCCCCACCTCGTAGCCCCCAGGCCTGCCACCCTCCCCAGAGATGCTGTGGTTAAGGAGTTTGCAAAGATCCCATTGTTGGCCTGGAACGGCCCACCTGAGCCGGAATGGGCCTGGGCGCCGCCTCCAAGGCGTGTCACGTTGCCCGAGTCCAGCCAGACGAATAGGACGCCCTTTATGGCCAGGACCCCTGTACATATTTCTCCCTGTACAGCCGATCCCTTGTGCTTAGGACACAAAGACCCCGTGTCCCTGGCTGCCGGCCTCCCTGCCTGTGTAGGGCGTGTGCAGTGTGTTTGTGGGCCCCTTTCTGGAACAGGGCACCGATGCCTGGGTTGGAGCGGAGCAGTTATTAAGTAAGAATAGCCCAGGAGCTAATGTATTTGTGGTCATTGGCCAAGGATGGCCTAGAAGGTCACCTGTGACAGGTGTCGTGACTCCTACAGTCTTGTCATTGGTTGGGTTGGCTTTGGCTTACATCCTTTGTTGTTTCTGGGCCTCAGGGGGTCCAATACCTCCTGGTGGTATTGATGGTGGTGACAGAGACCTGAGTGTGGACCCTCCTGTGGGCGCTGAAAGCCTGTGTTGCACCCTGAGTCCTGGGAGGGATTCTGGGGACCACACTGCCGGGGCCTCTGCCCTGATGGGAGCTTGTAGCCTGTGCCCAGTGAGGTGTGGAGCGCTATAAAGTGTGGTCCTCGCCTCAAGGACTAGGCGTCTCCATCAGTATGTGATCGTGTGCCATGTTATTTGTTCATTCGTTCTATCAATGGCGCGAGTACACGGTGGGCCTGAGTGATGCCGTCACGTGCCCCCGCTGCACTCCTGGCTGCTCATCCGCACCGACAGACAGCCTTCTGCCCGACGAGCAAGTACCTCCGGGTGCCAGCATGACTCTGGGTCATCAGCCACGCTCTGCCTGTGTGCCTTGTCTCACTTCCTTCGTTAACAACGGATGGAGCACCTTGGATGCGGCCCGAGGTGCCCGGCATCGGTTGCCTGACTTAATCGGTGCAGAGTTCCCCTCCGATAGATGCTGCCCTGCTCTGCCTCTTAGGGGATCTTGTAGGATAGCATTTCTGGAGAAGGAGGAGGTCACGTGGAGTTCCCATTTTCTGGAGGATAGGTTGAATGTGTTAGCACGGCTGTCCAGGCTTCTAAGTCCAGCCAGTCTTCCCAACCTCACCTTGACCCACTCCCCATCGTCCTACCTGCTGGTTCCCAACACACCACGCTCCACAGACCAGCCTGACTGGACTTGCCTTTACCTTCACCTAGAATGCATTTCTCCGCCCGTTGGTGCCCGGAAGCCTCTTCTCCCCATGCAGGTGTCCACTGGGACGGTGGACAGACAGACGGCAACACCTGCCAGGAAGCCTTCTTGCGATCCCGCAGGCAGTCATCTTTCCGTTTGTCCCACTGCCTTGGCGGTTTTGTGTTGGGATATCCGCCCATCCTTCTCCCGAGGGCAGGGATTTCTTTGAAGACAGGGCTGTTTTATTATACCCCCGGGACCAGCACCGTGCCTGGCACGTGGCAGGCGCGGTGTACAGTGACTGATGGAATGGCTTCATTTGGGCAGCTTCGTGGAGCAGCTGATGCTGTATCTACCTTGGTTTCGAAAGCAGAGGAGGGGGCGGCGTCTCAGGCCAGTGTCCCCTTCTTGTCCCGCTCCTCTCTCTCAGGCTCCCTGGCTTTGGTGAAAATTGGCTGTAGTCACAAGATACCTCTGTTGCCTCCTCCATCGCATCTGTGTACTTTCCCAGGGAGAGGAGCAATTCAGGATGAGCGAATAGAAGTGAAAACTCTTTTTCATCTCTCAGCTGCCTGCGTATGCTGAGGCACTAGGGCAGATCCCCAAAGATACCCTCACTGACTAGAGAAATTGGGGACCGCGTGCGGAGCTGACATCGGCAGATAGGGTTCGCGGTGGGGGCCTCCTGGGTTTTCTCCTTGTTTGGAGAAGTTGGGACGTGTCACAGGAACCCTCACACCCAGAGCTCGGGTACCGCTCGCCCTTACAGGAAGAGCTCTCCTTCCCGGGGAGCAGGACCCGTCCTCCACGCGGAGACTGAGACGGCGGAACAGAGCAATAGTACTTGAGGCTTCGCTAAGTTAATTCCTCCTGGCACGGCCCCAGATATCTTGATTAAATGGTCTGTGAAGTGCTGAGATATCTTGATAATGTACGTTTTACATTTGATTATATAATAAATTATGTTGCTCCTAATAAAATTTAAAATGAGCTTAAAAAGCCATGAGAAGGCTGTACCATCTATCAAGAGAAGGTCTCCAGAGAGGCGTGAGGGAGCCTGTGCTCCGGGAGCCGGACGCAGAGCCCAGGGCCGCGCAGGGCGGCCGCTGCGCTCACCTGTGCAAGGCACCTCCGCCCCGCGCCTGCGTGCTCGGAGGGCAGCACAACACCGCCTTCCGAGGGGAAAGGGTTCGATTCGCTCAGTAACTGAGGGAGTGAGGATGCGGCCCTGCTCCCAAAGCTCCGGGCAGAAGGGAGGGAAGATCGGGAGCCAGCCTGTGCGTGAGGCCAGCAGCTGGCAGGTGGGGCCACCCGTCAGTGTGTGAAGCAAGAGAGGAAGTGTTCAGAAGCACACTGAGCGCTTGGAGTCTGGGGAGCAAATGCTCATTACAAACGGACGAAGGGCCTGCTCAGAGCCATCCCTCCCGTCCCACCACGCCGCTGCGACATTTTTGTTCTCGCTTAAAACACTGCTATCAACCAGTTGGAATATAGGCCCGGAGTATCGCAGGGTGTAATCTAATTAGTATGAAGTCAATTCAGTCGCTCCTTTTGTATCTTGTGATTAAATAAGTGGGGAAAATGGCTTGAAAATTAGGTGCTAGAACGACCCAATTACATTTCTGTAGCTTTTTGTATTCAATTTCATAAACAATTTTGCTCTTCGCTGGTTAATCAGTGAATGCCTTTTTCCAGTTTGAAAAGCACTTTTGAAATTATAATGCAATTAAATTGTGTGTGGATGTTCTGGCATAGCGAGTGTGAAAGCCGGGGGCTTGGCAGGCTGCCGTGTTGTACCTTGACTGTAATGAGTCCCCGGGCTGGCAGCTTGCGAGTGTCATTCATAATATTGTCCATGCTGGGTTACTGTAAAGTGCAGCTGCCTTAACCGGCAGTTAACCAGCGGCCGCCAGTCCCCTGCCTCCCTGTGCCAGGGAGCCACCAGGATGGCAGGGCTCCTCGCGCAGCCTGCCGAGCTGCTGCGAAGCGGTGTCTTTCCCGTGGATGAAGCCAGTGCTTCGGGGACGACCCACTTGCTGAGATCGGGAAAGGGTGGGACGAGCTTGTCCCTCTGCGGACTATAGGAAGGGAAGGGGGGACACGGATGTGGTCTTGGGCACTTTTCCGTGTGCCCAGCATTGCAGTAAATGCCTTTCCTAAATCCTTCCCGTGACCCCGTAAGAGAAGTGTTACCACCGGGTTTCACGGATAAGGATGCTCAGGCACAAGGAGATGCGAGGCCCTCCTGTGAGTGCCGGCGCTGAGATTGCCATCTGAGTCGATCTAACGCCAAAGCCTATGTTCCCTCGACGTTCCTGTGCTGGGAGGACAGACTGAAAGAAAGGCAGGGGACCTGGACGAGGCTGGGTGCAGAGAGCCTGCGAGGCCCCTGCTCTGGTGAGGGAGAGCTCGTCGTCCTCTCCCCTTCACCCCTCACCTGTTCTGGGAGGCCCCAGTTCCCAGAGGGCCACTGGGTGGGAAAAAACGTGCGCTTCAGATTTTTTTCTGCTTTATTATCATTTAATCACGTTCTTATTCTTTTGGACTTTCGGGGTTGAGTCAGGATGATCTATAATGTGGGGACAGGATGCAAGACAGTGAGCCAAGGTTGGGATAATCCGGTGGCTGTAAGTTCAGGAGGACTTTTCCCAGCCCCCAAATCTTGCCTTTAGGATAGGAAGCCCATAGGAGGCAGGCTGCCAAGGGCCTCATGCCGGAGAGAGGGTTAAACCATTCTGTTTCTAGAACTCTCTTAGCAGCTTTCAATGGCTCACCTCCTCACAATTAACATCTAGCTCCAGCCTCTAACCTCCCTCCTGTTGGTACTTTTCCCTGATAGACGCCTTCGAATGCAACCTGGCTTGCCGGAAACCAGTGATCCTACTCCGGGAGGGTCCTTTCAGCACATTCCTTCACGTTAAACTTGACCTGAACTCTCAACCCCAGGGGAGTAGTGGGGCCTGGTTCCTGTAATGCCTGCTGAGTGGGAATGACACGCTTTACGGCGGGGCTGGCCTCCGGGAGGCGGGGAGCTGTGATGGTGTTTATTGGTGAGAGGAGAGGCTGGGAGCTGGAAGTGAGCACACCTGGCCTGGCTGGTAACGGAGGCCGAAGGGGGTGGGGGGCGGGGGGCACAGAATTTACTGAGCTATCTTGGACTTGGGAAGACTATTTCATATTGCAGCCTCTTTAAAAAAAAAAAAAATTGGCCACGTGCCTGGGAGATCTTGGGTCAGGTGCAACATCTGTTTTGCAGTAAAGCTCAGCACAGCTAGGATGGGGAGGTGAGTGGGGTGGGACGGCGGATTAGAGAGAGGAGGGAAGATAGGGCTCCTGGGACTGAGCTTAGATTTCACTGGAAAGTGTGTTAGTAACTGTTAGCATGTGCTTCTAATCACCTACTTGCCAGATGTTCCCAGAGAGAGAAGCGGAGGGGCCTAGCCTGAGAGTCCCCTGCTGGGGAACTAGTAGCTTGGAACTGCAAGTGGGCCCCAGCTTGCTTGCCAGGTGTTTGCTCCTTCCTGGAACATCTGGAGGGCGAGGCTGGAGAGCATCTCTGCTGTCTTGCTGGTGGATCCTCGAAAAGCTGGACATCTTGGCTGTGTAAGGGGACGTGACCCCTCCTCATCCAGGACCTGACCCATCTCAGAATTTACCTGGGAGGACTGAGCCTGAAGCCCCAAAACTAGGCTTCTTGCGTGCCTGGGCCAACAAGACACCTATTTCTGGAGAGATGCAGGTTTTTCAAGAGGCTCAGAGGAGGAAGCAGTCAGAGAAACAGGCATAGAGTCAGTTCCTGACCAAATGTCTGGTCTTCCATGAAAAGATTCAAAAGGCCTGTTGAGGTGGTGACTGTCCAAAACTCCATGCCTCACACACCTTCATCCAGGGCCCCTGGGTGCGTCCTCCCCTGGAACCAAGGTCACCTGGCACAAGTTACCCGGCTGGTAAAGAATCCTAGGGTGCAGTCCAGGGCCCCACGATGGCTATGCAGGATGGCCAGCCCCCGGGAGCCCAGCTCGCTCTGCAGAGCCAGGTGGGGAGGGGTGTGCAGTGGGCCCGCCTGGAGAGTTGAGGGCCGCTTCCGTCTGGACCCAGCCCCTTGCCGACACGCACCCGGAACACTTACCGAGTGAACAAACTGAAAGGAAATTGTGGGACGTTCGTCTGATGGATTATCACACATCCATTAAAGTGATGTTTACAGAGTTTTTAAGTGACATGTGGAAATGCTTATGACATAATATTACATGAGAAAAGCTATAAAATGTGTGTGTGCTGTAAATCACGTTAGAATTAGAATCAGCTGGCGCGCTCTGGGAGCATACCAATTCCCAGGCCCCACCTCGGACCCAGTAAATAAATCCGAGTGTCTGCGGGCGGGGCCTGCACACAGGGAGTTTAAAGCTCCGAGTGACTGGGAGGTGCGGCCTGGGCTGAGGCTCGCTACAGTCAAAGCAGTGCCTGTGGAAGGAGAGTTCTCCAATCGGTGACCAGTGGCTTTTCCTGGGGGAGTAGTTACGATGGGCTCTAAGTCTGTGCCTCGTCATTTCTGGACTCCCCAGGGCTTTGTAGCAGCATGGGAGCTGTGACTAGAATGGGGGGCCCGACCAGCTGGTAAAGTGGATGGTGCTGGAGACCCAGTTCAGCCCTCCTCCCCTGCGTCCTGGTCCCGGGTCCTGGAGATGCCGTGGAACTGGGCATACATTCCTGTGCTCTCAGTGATGAGGCCACGATGCTTTTTCAGAATGTTTATCAAGAGAACAAGCACCCAAACGACCTATTTTGGACAAAGGGTGGGACCCGGCGTTGTCCCCAGTGCTTTTGCTCACATGGGCATGTCCAGGTCACCAGCGTTGGGCAGCTTGGGATGCGAACTGTACATATGGTGGGGGTTCCCACAGCCCAGCCTGGTGGGCAGGTGGATAAGACCTGCCTGGTCTATCTTTCCTCCCGGGGACCGGCGAGGACAGCTGGTCAGGGCAGCAATTACAGTCTCTCTCCTGCAGATGAGGGTGAAGCGGGGGCCGCAGGGTGGGTCTGGGGCCTCCACCTGCGGTGGCTGGCGGCTGGCTCTCTCGCTGGTGAAGACGGGGCAGAAGCACAATCAGCTGTAATTGGCTGCCTCCATGATGTATTGGGTCGAGCTCAGAGCGTTTGAGCAGGAGGGCAGGGTGCTGAGCAGTGTTTCATTTCTGGAACTGTGGTGGCTCTAACTAGGAATCCAGCTTTCCCCCAGCCCTGACATTTTATCATTTAGCTCCAAGGAACCAGCGGCAGGAAGCCTGCCACTAACCTTTCACTGCCTGTCACCATCGAGGAGGAGGGACGGGCCGCCCCCGGCAATGAGATTCAATCCACCACCAGCTTTTGCGGCTTGTTAAACCTTCTCTCTCGAATCCCAGGCTGAGCGGCCTGACAGCGACAGTGAGAAGGGGACACAGGCTGAGGGGAGGTGGCCCCACCACCCAGGCCCGGGCGGCCTGTTTCTGGCCTCGCCTTTTCCTCAGATGCCTTTGGACAGTGGGTATCTGGCCAGCAAGACCGGGAACGCCTCCTCTTGTCCTTGTCATTTGATTCACAGTCTGGCCAATGTCAGGGCTCGCCCGTCTGTGCCTTAGTGCACTCTTGGATTCCAGTGGGAAAACTAATCCCTTTTGAGGCCCTTCATTAAACGGTGTGCGGATGAAGTGAAGTAACCTGTGGCAGTGGCTTTGAGAAGACAGTGGTTAGAATAATAACAGTGATTATAATAATGGCACATTGAGAGCAAATCCTGACGCTCGTTGGTTCTTTTTCTTTCTGCTTCCAGCCCGCAGGTGAGCGGCTCACACCTAATGGGAAAGACAGTACCTTCTACAGCTGGCCATGTGCCTCCAGCCCCCCGAAATCAGGAGAGGGTCCCAAGTGCCCATGTTCCCCCGTGTCACCTCAGCCCCTCCCCTGCCCTTGCTTTCCAGATTCCCAAAGAAAGAAGGGTGCTGTGTCGTTAGGAAAAGTAATGGTGGGTGTGGTGCCAGCCGCAAAGCTGACCAGCTGCTCCACAGAGGGGACCCGTGGCTTGTGGCCAGTGCAGGGTGGGTGGCCCTAACGGGTGCTCAGCAGCATCGGGCCTCGGGCCTGGGCTTGCGGGGAGCAGGAAAGGACTTGGCATCACTGAGGAGGAGAATCACAGGTTCGGCTGAGGATCCAGGGGTTTAATCAGCAAAGCTATTTAGGTCCCGGTGAGTCTTAACTGTGAGAATTATTTTGAGCTTCACCTTGTTCCGGAAACGTTGGTTCACTAAGCAAGAAGGTATTTGGCACCGGCGCCCTGGAGAAGGGTGAGGATGAGCCTGGACGTTTCTGGATTAGAGGGCTTTGCAGAGCTCCGGAGCCCACGGCCGGCGCCCAGTTTTGGGGAGACCCAGGCTTGGAACTGTCTTTTAAAAGACCCATCTGTTGACCTTCTTCCTTAAGGAAATCTCTCCTGAGTTAGACTTTTTCTGCACGGGCTGGTCTGGGTCCGTTCTGTCACCTTGAGCGTGGCTGAGTCAGCCCTGGTCCCCCCCCACCCGGTACATGAGCTGGTGCTGACCCAATATTGCCTGAATCAGAAGGGCTGACACTTGGACGGGAATGCGGGACCCTCTGAGTAGAGGGCCCTCCTTGCCCAGAGCTGGCATTTCTGCTGGAGGCTGCCACCCCCCGCACGTCAGCTCGGCGCCACACTGGGCAGCACCTCCCCCCGCCGCCCCGATTTAGAGGAGCCTGGATTGAGGTTTCTGTTGTAAACTCTATTTTTAACTAAGCTGAGCAGGGAGCTGGCGGAGGAGGCTGCAACTTAGGGGCGTTCGGTGAGCTGTGCAGTGGGACAGGAGGCCTTCTCAGCGGAATTGTCCTGCCAGTGCGGACGTGCCCAGAAGCTCAGCCCAAGCATCCCAGGTGGGCACGGGGACCTGGGACAGAGCATGGGCAGCGCTCCCGCTCCTCAGCGCTGGAGGCACACACCCTGTGAGATGCCAGGCAGCCCCCCGGGCGCCTCTGGGCTGGCCTTTGCCGGACTAACCTGACCACGTGTCAGTGTCTGCCCTTACCATTGGGCATTGGTTACTAGTTATTGTAAAACTACCGCTTACATTTGTACTTCCCAGACTCGGTGATCGTTATCATGACCTTGAGAAGCAATCCAAGTATTAAAAGAAAAGCATATAGTATTCATAATAACCAGGAACTTCTGCTCATTGACCCCTGGGTATTCGCCTTGCTCTGTGCAAAGTGTTCTGTGTTATCTCATTAATAAGATGGGTAGGGGGGATGTCACCTGGCTTTTCATTTTTCAAATTCATTTCTTTGACACATTTTACGGAGCGCGAGTTCGAGGCATAGGGGATTCGGCAGTGAACAATGCAGACTGGAATCTCAGGCCTTGATGAGGAAGCTGAGCTGTAGAGGGTGCATGAGTCACCCAAGATGGTGCCACCATGAGCGTGGGACCAGGCATCCGTCCCCGTCACTGCAGGCCCTCAGAGCAGCCCAGGCCAGGGTAGCTGAGCAGTCATTCAGCCTCTCCTGTGTGCAACTTGTCCCGGGCTGTGTGAGCACCAACCCTCCCTTTATCCTGGCTGCCCTTCTGGGGGCTGATGGAGAGGAAAGCCCCGGCTTTGGGGACAGACAGACCTGGGCTGTATCCCAGCTCAGCTTCTCAGGAGGAGAGGCCATGGCCGCTGACTGCACTTGGTACCAGATTCCTTATTTATTCAATTGGGATAATACTACCTGCCTCAGGGCAGGTTGGGAGGATTAGAGGTAATGTCCATGAAAGGGTCCAGTAAGACTTGTATACGAGATAAATGTGGTGGTTGTGATGAGAATGACAAGGACCCAATAAAAAGCAGCCAGCAGCCCTAACCGGTTTGGCTCAGTGAATAGAGGGACGGCCTGCGGACTCAAGGGTCCCAGATTTGATTCCGGTCAAGGGCACCTACCAGTAGGGAGTGTGCAGGAGGCAGCTGATCGATGTTTCTCTCTCATCGATGTTTCTAACTCTCTATCCTTCTCCCTTCCTCTCTGTAAAAAATCAATAAAATATATTTAAAAAAAAAAAAACAGGTGGGAGAGGGTTATGGCTCATCCTGCAGGCACACCAGTCAGGAGGCGCTCTGCCCTGCCACCTGTGCTTCCCCAGCCCTCTCAGCCCGGCCGGGCTGCTGGTCTTCAGGGAGCTCAGGTGACCGAGGCATTAACTCCTGGCACCTCCCCAGCCTGGGCTGAGGCCTCTGCCACTGCCAGCTTCCTTCCCCACCAAGGTTTGGTTATGTCCCTTTACAAACCAATGAAACAGAATAAGCGGCTGCATTATACCTCCCGGCTGGCAGGAAACCAGGAGGGAAGAACCAGAAGGCAAGGCCTCGTGCGTCTGCAGCAGCCTTGTTGGATAGGGACATCCTCCCTCAGGGATGGGGTCTGGTGCTTCCTCAGAGGGATGGGGCGTGGTCCTCCTTCAGGGGGTGGGAGATGGTCCTCCTTCAGAGGGATGGGGCGTGGTCCTCCCTCAGAGGGATGGGTGTGGTCCTCCTTCAGGGGGGTGGGAGATGGTCCTCCTTCAGATGGGTGGGGCGTGGTCCTCCTTCAGAGGGATGGGGTGTGGTCCTCCCTCAGGGATGGCACATGGTCCTCCTTCAGAGGGATGGCACATGGTCCTCCTTCAGAGGGATGGGGCGTGGTCCTCCTTCAGAGGGATGGGGTGTGGTCCTCCCTCAGGGATGGCACATGGTCCTCCTTCAGAGGGATGGCACATGGTCCTCCTTCAGAGGGATGGCACATGGTCCTCCTTCAGAGGGATGGGTGTGGTCCTCCTTCAGGGATGGCACATGGTCCTCCTTCAGAGGGATGGCACATGGTCCTCCTTCAGAGGGATGGCACATGGTCCTCCTTCAGAGGGATGGCACATGGTCCTCCTTCAGAGGGATGGGGCATGGTCCTCCTTCAGAGGGATGGGTGTGGTCCTCCTTCAGAGGGATGGGGCATGGTCCTCCTTCAGAGGGATGGGGCGTGGTCCTCCTTCAGATGGATGGGGCGTGGTCCTCCTTCAGAGGGATGGGGTGTGGTCCTCCTTCAGAGGGATGGGGTGTGGTCCTCCTTCAGAGGGATGGGTGTGGTCCTCCCTCAGGGATGGCACATGGTCCTCCTTCAGAGGGATGGGACGTGGGGAAGGGTGGCTGACCCAATCCCCAGTCCCAGGTGAAGAATGCTATTCTGGGTCATCTGCCGCCTGCGGAGCCTCCAGTGGCGTCTCGGCCTGTGCTGGGAGACGCCCGTCCGGGAGGGAAAGGCTGGATATGTTGTAGGGCCCAGGGTTCAGGCCCAACAGTGACGGGCGGCACTGGGGAGGGCGAGGAGCGAGGTCTCTCTCTGAGCCTGTGCTCTGTCCCAGCTCCTGCTCCTGCCTTCTGCCAAGGACAGCGGAGCTTCTGGCTTATCAGTCGTAGAGATGAGCAGGGCAGTCCTCCCTCGCAGCCTTCGAAGACACAGAAATTTGTCATTTGTTTCAAAAAAGAGCCCCAGCAGGAGCGGATTCCTGCCCTGCCGGCCTTTGCTGTCCCCTCTGAGGATCAGTGGGTGCGACAAGCCAGGGGCCACTGTCTGGTCACTGCGCACATCACAAGTGGGTCTTGCCAAATGATGGCATGCCCAAACCATCTCAGTTCCAGACCGAGAGAGACCACTCAACGGTACCTCCGGAGGAGTCCTTGTGAAATTCTGTCCCTTAGCTCTGGTCTCTCTGGTAAATCCTGGCTTAGGGACCAGTTAGTTACCTCCATACTTGATGTGCTAGACAAACTAGGGAACGAACAAAACAAAAACGAAGGCAAAGGCAGCTCAAATCCTGTGAGATGGTAGGAGGCGTCCCTGCCTGCTAGAGATGATTAAGAAATAAAGAAAAAGCCTTTCTTGGAGTCGTCAGCCCAAAGGGGACGTCGGCTTTGTTTAGGAAAAAGAGTTATAACTGAAGCTGCTCGGAGCACAGCCGTGAGTGGAGTGAGATGCCTCATTTGCGAGTGGCCATGCTCTGCCCCGTCTGACTCCGGCCCCTTCCTCGGTCACTGGTGCTCCAGAGGCGTGTTGATGACACCATCTCCTCCCACCCACGCCCCAGCTCCTCCCCAGCAAAGCTCTGGAAAAACAGCCAAGTGTTCAGCAGAGTGAGAGGCCTGGCTTTCCTTCCTCGCTCCCTCCGCCTCCCCTTGTGGAGAAATCCCATTATCCGGGAGAATGATTGTGAAACTCCAGTCTGTCTGCAGCCGAGCTGTGGGCTGGCCTCCCCCCTCCGCCGCTACCCTGGTCCCCTTGTCTGTCTGCCGGGGGAAGACGGATATCTATACATTAAAGCTTTAAGGATCTATAAATCCGAGTTGATTCTCTGCTGGTGACAGCCCAGGCTCTTCCCCACGACGTCTGACATGATCTAATGGGTTTACAGTTGTTGGAGTGCTTCTCCGAAGCAAATGAAAGCTCTTAGTTAGGGTACGCGTGAAATGGCATTGTTTGTTCCGGACCCCTCGGCAGAGCCGGAGGATCATCCTCCAATTATCCACCCTCAGCTCCAGCCGCCGTAGGATGCGGAGCTCCGCCGGAGGAGCCGCACAGACCGCCCCTGCCGTCCTGGCCTCTCTGCCCGGGAGGTGCCAGGACGCTGGGGTGGGACTCACTCCCAGCTGTGTGCCTTTTGCCAGGAAAGCTTGAGACTAATTGGGAACAGAAGGGATGCCCAGGGGATGAGGACGGGGGACGAGAGGGAGAGGGAGGGTCTCACCAAGGTAGATGAGTGACAAATATTTGCTTGTAGCAAAACAAAAGTCAAAACAAGAGAGACTCCTAATGAGAGCTCTGGGCGTTTCGTGCCTCCAGCTCTCAGGGGCCAGCAGTGTGGGCTGGTGTGATTAGTTGCCTTGCTTCTTGGCACAAGACCAATCCCTCTTTTCAATATCAAGTTTCATAAGCGTGGAACAATAACACATCATTATAAACCCTCCGAGACTGGTGGTGGGTGGTGGCAGGGGTGTTTTCCTTCTTTCCGATAAATCCATCTTTTCAGGGCAGGTACATTTTCCCGTTGTAAATAGAGAATGGCAGGGGACAGATTGTGTCTCGGAAACTTGCTGTATTGTTAATCTGTTATTAGGCAAAAGTCTTAACACGAGGCTGGGTGCTCCGAGGGCTCATTGTGAGCTCGGGATGGAATTATGCATCATGAATAAAAACCGCTGTCAACATGCATTGGTTTCAAAACATTAGAGCATATGGTATGTGATTATCTGTATTGTCAAGTGCAATAAAGTAAATTTGGATATAATAAAGAATGTAATATTTTAGAAATTTGGTAATAAACTAAGGGAGGGATGACAGCTGAGGTTCTTTAAGGCCCCAGACACAAATAAATTGAAGTTGCGGGTCTCTGCAGCCAAGCGGCGGAACGGTCACAACACGGCTGTCTGCGCGCTGTGATTCCCAAGTCAGGAGAAGCCGCTCTGTCCCCCGCCCGCCTTCCCCCGAGAACTGGGGGACGCTGGGCCTTGCGTTTGACAGCAGGAGGGGGCGGTGGCTCCTGGTAGAGATCCAGACCTGGCCTTCCTTCCTGGACTGGAGGTGTGCCCTGTGGTGTGTCCACTGTTCTGGGCAGGTATCAGGCCCAGCCATCCTGAGGACCCTTCTGCCCTGGGGAGTCCCTCTCAGCGACTCTCCAGCTCTCTCTGCCCCCATTTGGTGAGTGGGGAAGGTGATGCTAAAAGCATCCTCTTTCTGGAGCTCCCACCAACCCACAGTCAATTTATTACCTCAAGGCAGCACGTCAAACTGAGTGAGAAAAACACATCTCCAGAGGGCTCAAGCGCTGCAGCGTCCGATTAGGGCCAGGAGCTGTGCTGAGCTTCATGTGCATTGTCCTGTTTAAAGGCTCTATAATCCTAAAATGTTATCCCCATTTTATGGATAAGAAAACTGAGGCAAAGAGGGATATCACACAGCTGATCAATTGTGGAACTGGGATTATATTATAGCCCATGTCTGAACCCAAAGCCCAGATGCTTTTCATTCTCAACCCACAAATAATAACCCACACGTCCGAAGGCCTCCCCACAGGAAACCTTCCATTTACTAAGCAAGCTAGGGACTTGAAAGAATGTTCCAGGAAAAAAAAAAATGCATCTAGGTGATTTCTCTTTCTTTCCACTTGGGCCTGGCAGAGGCTGGTCTGCATTTATGGTTTTTTTTGTTTTTCCTTTAGCTTTGATTTTTGTGCCCTGACTCCAGCTAGGTGAGCTCATTCATCACCACCCTCGCAGTTTGCCTTGGTCCTGCCCTCATCTCCCTCTGGGGAGGGCTCCTGCCCCAAGTGAAGTCTATGGATGGGGGCCAAGGCAGACTCTGTTTGCTTTTCCTGGCTGCTTTCATATTTCTGACCCGGGCTTCACCCCGACCCCTGGCTTCTGACTTCCAGACTTGCCTTGACCCCCAGCTTCCAGGAAGCCCCAGGTGTAGCCCTGCCTGCCCCCTTGCTTCACCCCTGGCCGCTGTGGTCTCCTGTGCCGCCCAGCCAGGCAGACCGTTCATCATTAAGCATGAAGAATTGGGACCACCATCATCGGCCCGGCTAAAGCAATTTGGATGGCTGGGAAGACAGTCAGTCCATTTCATGCCTGGATACCTCTGTAATTCCTAGAACGAGGTGGGCAGAGATTTGAATAAACCCCTCTGGCCTAGGGATCGTGTGACCTGGTTTCCGCTGGAGATGACAGCAAGGTGAATCCAAATTCATTTCCCAATTGCTTGGCTTTGGCACCTGGGGACAGACCCCGCTAGAGCCCATCCCACTGCAGCCAATGTTTACTGATATTGAAATTATTTGCAAGTCTCAGCTGGCAGCCCACTTATTCCAAGCAATATTAGGTACAAAATCCTACATGAAAACCACAGATTTGTGCAGGGGTGATAACAGGAGCGTGCATTATCTCATTTAATCCTCGTGGCAGCCCTGGGAGGTCAGCAGTTTTTATTCCTGTTCTCAGGTGCAGGCACAGGATCAGGGAGGTTAATGGCCTGCCCCACATCACACAGCCAGGGTTCCAGCCACATCCTCCGGCTCAGGGCTCAAAGCTCCCCGGGGTCTACGGAGTCCCACTGCTCTGCCTTAGAAGAACGTGCTTCTCTTTCTCTTCCTCCCACCCACACCCGCCCACATCTGCCCTTCCCAACACGCTGCACCGAGTGACATCAGATCCTAGAATAATTTCCTTGGGGCAAAACAGACCTTGAGTCCCTGCCTCTTGAGTTTCTCTTAGACATGCGGGTGGAGCCTGCAGAGGGGCGGAGGGGGAGACACACGGGGCACGTCTGCCCTTGCTGGAAAGTCTCAGGGTTGCCCACTGACCACCACCCCTGCCCGCCGGAGAGCTGAGTGTTCCTAATGATCTATGAATGTATTAATCCTACTTTCCTGTTAATTAACAATACGATAAAACTGGCATTTCGTATGTCGTCGCTTAACACATGTTTTAGCAATTATGTACTTAGTGGTTTGGATTCAGAATGCTAATAGAATAAAATTTTAATGAAGATACGATGCTATGAAAAATGTATCGGGAAGAGTTCAGGTATCGCTGCCATTCATGTGTAGGGAGCAGAGGTTTGAAGGGTGGACCCTCCCGCCCCCAAAAAAGTGCCTTCTTATCTCTCTGTGCACTGACCTGGGAGGGCCCAGGAGATCCTGGAATCGGCTGGCTCTTGACCCCCATGAACATCCCACCCATAGGCCCCGCCTTGGGAGTCAGCAGGGCTCCACACCATCTGGCAGCCACAGAAGGACCTGCTTACTCCTACCCTGTCCTCTGGCAGTTTGTAGTCTCTGACAAAAAGAAGACTTTAGAACCAGAGGTCCGGACCCACGGCCACACCTTCTTCCAGAGCAAGAATGTCCAAGACCTTTTAATTGTGGGGGGAGAAAAAAGCACCCCCTCCCCAATATATCTTGTCTGATTTTCAATTTCTATACATGTAGTAGATCATGTTTATTATAAAACCTGTATAACTAGGAATATAGTTAGGTGGGATACATTTAAAATAAGCCATGTTTAGGCTTTTATTTGTTAACTAGTGGCCCAGTGCATGAAATTTGTGCACGGGGGTGGTGGTGGTGTCCCTCAGCCCGGCCTGCACCCTCTCCAATCTGGGACCCCTTGAGGGATGTCCGACTGCCAATTTAGGCCCAATCCCATCGGGCCTAAACCGGCAGTTGGACATCCCTCTCACAATCTGGGACCGCTGGCTCCTAACTGCTCACCTGCCTGCCTGCCTAATCTCCCCTAACCACTCTGCCTGCTTGCCTTCTCACCCCCAACTGCTCCCCCTTGCCAGCCTGATTGCCCCCAACTGCCTCCCCACCAGCCTGATCGCCCCCAACTGCCCCCCCACCAGCCTGCTCACCCCCAACTGCCCCCCCTGCCAGCCTGCTCACCCCCAACTGCCCCCCCTGCCAGCCTGATCGCTCCCAACTGGCCCCCCGCCAGCCTGCTTGCCCCCAACTGCCCCCCCACCAGCCTGATCACTCCCAACTGCCCTCTCCTCCTGGCCTGATTGCCCCTAACCTCCTCTGCCTCGGCCCAGTCCCAATGACTTTGTCCGGAAGATCTCCCGGTCTAATTAGCATATTACCCTTTTATTAGTCTAGATATTTTTAATGAGAGTAATGTGATCAAATGTGCTTCTTTTAAAAAAGAATCTTGACTTGACCCTTTGTTGTCCAGCTCTAAAGTTTGGATTCTACGACTCACTTATTTTGATCCTTGGTTTCAATGCCCGTCTTAATGAAAACTACGCCTCCAGGATACACAGGGCTCAGGGAAAGAGGCACATCCACTATGCTGGCTGGATCAGGGTACTAATTTCTCAGTCCCATCCTCCAATTATGCAAAAGATTTTGTTGAAATTCAGCTTATTAAATTTCCATGTTCCCTGATGTCAATCAGCTCTTCGTGCACACTAATCAAGTGCTGCATTTTTATATTTTTAACAAATGGGTTCAAAATCCATTGAAATGTTCATTTTTTAAAATTGAGTTTCATAGTTCTGTTTTCAAGTTTTAAATGTATGCAGATACAAGAGCTTTCATAGGAAATCCAGTTACATCGGTTTTAACAACAAAATCACAGAACAATAGAAATGTTTTGGGAACGTGTGTTTTCCGAGTGCTTTCTCTTATAGCAGACGTTCCTGTGGGAAAGTGGTTCTTTCTCATTAATGTGGCTGCCCCATCGGATCAGAACACGTTTTGGGGGCATGTTGTGGCCGGAGGAGGCTTGCTTAGAACATGGTCAGCTTGCCATTTTCTGACCCTGGCATGTGCTTACGCCCTTAGTATTACCTGCAGGCTAGGTTGTCTTTGCAGCGCCCGTTCTGTGAGGGTTCCTTTAGTTAAAGCCAAATCACATCACCTGTGCATTGATTTACTGGCCCCACGTCAACAGCACTTATGTACCAGCCATGCTTGCAGCGGGTGAGTGAAGGAGGTGTCCCTCCGGCTGTAGCCCCTGCAGCATTTCCTTTCCTTCGGGGGTCTGTGAGCCACCCGCTCAGACAAGTGTCTGTCTGACATGTGGTCATGTGAGGGCCAGGGCCATACAGTCCACATATGAACTATGAGTGAAGCTGAAATTATCCTATCTAATAAATAAAAGAGTAATATGCAAATTGACTGTCACTCCAACACACAAGATGGCTGCCCCCATGTGGACACAAGATGGCCACCACAAGAAGGCCAGCAGGGGAGGGCAGTTGTTAGGGACCAGGCCTACAAGGGAGGGCAGTTGTGGGCGATCAGGCCAGCAGGGGAGGGCAGTTAGGGGTGACCAGGCTGGCAGAGGTGGGAAGCTGGGGGCAACCAGGCCTGCAGGGAAGGCAGTTGGGGGGGACCCAGGCCTGTAGGGGAGAGCAGTTGGGGGAACCAGGCCTGCAGGGGAGGGTAGTTGGGGGAACCTGGCCTGCAGGGGAGGGCAGTTAGGGGTGACCAGGCCTGCAGGGGAGGGAGGGCAGTTAGGGCAATCAGGCTGGCAGGGGAGCAGTTAGGCATCAATCAGGCTGGCAGGGGAGTGGTTAGGGGATGATCAGGTTGGCAGGCAGAAGCAGTTAGGGGCAATCAGGAAGGCAGGCAGGCGAGCAGTTGGGAGCCAGCAGTCCTGGATTGTGAGAGGGATGTCCGACTGCCCGTTTAGGCCCGATCCTACTGGGACCGGGCCTAAATGTGCAGTCGGACATCCCTCGAGGGGTCACAGATTGGAGAGGGTGCAGGCTGGGCTGAGGGACACACTCCCCCTGCATGAATTTCATGCACCAGGCCTCTAGTTGTAGATAAAAAACAAAAATTAGACGTTATACTTTCTTCCTTTTCCCAATGTTTCTTAACCCTAACTGCACATCTGAATCACAGGAGATTTTAAAACAGACAGGTGCTGGGGTGCTGCCTCAGACCGCACTCAATTCTGAGGGTGGAGAGTAGGCATGGGTATTTTAAAAATGTGTCCTCATTGGTTCTTACATTTTAATTTGATAAAAATCACCTGGGGAAGGTGTTAGACGTGTGATTCAGGCTCAGGAGGTCCCGGGTTGGGCCCGAGACTCTGCATTTCCAGTAAGTTCACCGGCAGTGCCGTCGCTACTGCTCGGTGACACACCCTGAGTGGCCCGTCTGTGTTGCCCCCAGCCCCTGCTTCTGCATCCTCTTCCTCCCTCCCCACCCCGGACGCTATCTGGGAGCCGAGGAGCTAGCTCTCAGCAGAGCTGCCGCCCCCACCAGGCTGCCTGGGCTGCTGGTTTCAGCTGCTCGGAGAGATCTGGCCTCCAGATGTTAAGCACGGTTCCTTTAACAGCCCAGAAAATAAAATAAAATAAAATAAAACAGGCCACCCTCCCATGGTGAGTAAGCGTGTGTCTCCTGCAGGGGCACCTTGATGGGCAGCCCCCCTCCCCCGACTCCGGGTGGGCCTGACACGGGCGGGGCGGGCTGGAGTCACTGGAGTCAGATGCCCTCCTGCCCCCGATGCCGCAGAACAGACCCCCCCACCCCCCGCAGGGAGCGTGGAAGGGGGGCCGGCACGGCGGGCGTCCAGCCAGGGCCCTGTCAGTTGGGACTATTCTGAAACCATACCTCATCATAAAAGTCATATAATTTGTGGCAGTGCTGAAAGCCTGCTTCCAAGTGGTGGTTTTTTGATGGAGTTTTGGAACCTTATCTGAGGCCAGCAACCGTTGCGAGAACTTGTTAGAGGGAAGGAAGGTGGGCGTCTGGAGAGGACTGCTGGTGAGGCTGTGGTTGCTCTGAGGGGTCCCCTCTCCCTACGGGGGTGAGCCTCTTCACCTTCCCCCCTCGGTTTCCCTGTCCCCTTCATGTTCCCTCTTCAGAGGGCACCAGGGAACCCCCTCAAAGACCAGGGGCCTGTGGCTTTCCCCTCAGCAGCCCGACTGCAGGTGCCCAGCCCCGGGGCAAACGCCGGAGCCGCCGCGGTGCGTCAGTGGTTAGATGAGGCCAGGGTGGCCACACCTGCCCAGCCCGCGCAGGGCCTGGGGCTCACAGACCAGCACATGATCTTTGTTTTTACCCAAAAGGAAGCACAGTATGGTCTTTTTAAGTGACAACCCTGCCTGGGAATTCACCTGAATCTTGTTCCCCGTGATAGTTGGTAAAGTACCGTGGCATCACTTAGACATCAAATCCGTTTTCATAAGTAAGGCTCAAGGCAGAGGGCAGAGGTAAGCGTGAATGGACCTGGAGGTTGGAGTAGAGAAGATGCCATTTGATGGGTGGCAGAAGGTAGCTAACCCCCCATGAGCGTTTTCAAGCAATCCTCCTGTCCGGTGAGGTCGGCTTTACTTCTGTCCCACAGAGGAGGATACTGAGGTCAGAGTGGTCCTGTAACTTGCTCAGAGTCACATAGCCAGTCGTTGCTGGCTCACATCCAAGCCTGCTTTCCAAAGCTCACCTCAGCAGGGGCCACCAAGGTACATGGAAACCTGCTCTTACCTTCAGGATGCTCACTTGGTGGGGCTGGAGGCTGAGTGTCCGAAAAGGTGACAGATTTGAAACCCACTCTCTGGGGGAGAGCCTGGGGTTACCAACCCAAATGCCCACCTCGGCAGAGTCCAGCTCCCAGCTTGGTGCCCTGTCTCCCCTGAGCTCAGAAAGCCCCGGGACTTAGAAGCTCTAAAGGACACGCTCCTGCCGGTGGAGCCGAGGCGGAGGCAGCGTCCCCGTGCCCTTGCTCCAGCTGCGTGCACGACCTCAGCCTCTGCCGCCCCGCTGGGCGAGCGCCGCAGCCCTGGCACCTTCTGCCGGGGTCCTGATCCGAGCCAGTTGTCTAGCGATTTAATTTGGTGAATTTACCACCGCGTCCCAGAGTTTATATTGGCACTTAACAGCAGTAATATGTGTCTCTCTCGCCAAGAACTGACTATTTTCCCGACCAAGATGGAACACCATGCACAAAAAATAGGTTTGTGAACTAATCTGCTGCCCTGACAAGTGTCATTCACAGAATCGCTGCCACGGAGCGTCCTCAGAATGAAATGAGGTTGGGGTTGTCTGGCCCGGATCACAGGTGCTTTTTCCCCCTCAGTTAACAAGGCCCTGGGATGAGACAGCCTTTTCCCTGCAGCCACCGGCGCCTTCAAATCGCACGATCAGTATTCATGGCAGATTTCTCTCTTAGAAAAATAGTTGGGGATGGTTGGAGGTCTTTCTCTCTCCCCCTCCACAGCACGCCCCTCAGTGAATCTCTTTCCCTCCCTTCCTCTCTCTCTCTCTCTCTCTCTTTTCCTTTCTATCCTCCTTCTCTTCCTTCCTGGGTGGCTTTTTCAGAACCCCCACCCTGTCGTAGAGCTCTCTATATACTCATCTAATTTCACAGACCAGGAGGTGCCTCCCATCAGTGTGTAAAAAAAAAAGTCTCCCACCTCCTGAATAACTGTTTGGAATTCTAAAATAAAACTGAATTGCTTTTGCATAAGGATTTGTTACAGGTAAACCACTAATACCTCTGGGAGCAGAAGCAAAATCAGTCATTTACACTTTAGTGTGAACTGGTTTCTGACCCTTCCCTAAGCCTGCCATAGAGAAGCATCCTCTTTGCTCCCCGATCTCTCCCTGCTGTGGGTGAGGGTGGCCTGTGGGGCTGAGAGGTCCGGCTTTCCAAGAAGGGATATCAGAGGCTTCTTAAAGCAGCCTTAGTTTCCCCCTCCAGGTGGAATGTTCTTGGTTTTTTGTTTGTTGTTGTTTTTGTTTGTTTGTTTTTTACCAGATCACTTCTACTCTGCTTGCCCTGAATTGGGAAGCTGAGAGCAGAGTCAGACTTGGGTGGGCATCAGAATCACTAGAGAGCTGGTGAAAGTGCAGATGGCTGGGTCACGTCCTGGAGCCCACGATAGAGGCAGGTAGAGTTCAGGGATCTGCATTTTAAACCGAGGCCCGGGAGGGGCCTCACTGAGAGACACTGGCTTAGGAGCACACTCCACTTCCACCCCAGCCGGGTTTGTGGTCTAACCTCCAGAAATGGTCCTGAGGTTGTGGTGGCCACGTAAAAAAATCACTGGTAACTAAAGCCTTCATGACGCGTTCGCTGATTCACGGCTGGCCTCTGCCTTTTAGAAGGTTGGTGCTCACGCTTCAAGGTCGGGTGGTGGCAGCTAGAGCATCCTTGGGCTAAAAAGGAAAGAGAGGCACCTTTCCAGTGAGAAATTGGCTCCCCTCTGGCAAATGCCGCCAACGTAGCTTAATATTAATTTAGGGAATTCAGTCTTGAGCAGTAGATTGGAAATCTGATAGTGTCATTTCTGTTATCTGATTCCCCATGCACCTGAGATTGCTCCCCTCCCCCGGCCCCCACTCTCCCCGGCCCCCAAGGGTGGCTGGAGAGGCGCAGGTGCAGGCTGGCTCTGCAAGTCCCTCTCCCCTCCTGATTAAGTGGTGTGTGTGGGAATAAAGGAGACCCACGTCGATTCGCACCGATCTGTGCCTTGCCTGCGCCAGCCACTTGTAATTCCCACAGCCCCAGCCAGCTCTGCAAGGCAGAAAGAAATATGACCAGGCAAGTTGAGAAAATAAATTAAACTAAGTGTCAACTTTTCTTGTTTCTCTCCTCATTATTAAGAGATGGAATGGGGCTCGTTTATCAAGCAGGGGGAGAAATTAATTGACACGGCTTTAATATCATGATGTCTGGCATGTCTGGTCACATTCCTTCATTTTTTGGAAAGGCATTTTATTATAGTTTACAGCAACCAGCTGCCAAACTACTGGTGTAAACGAGGAAGCAGGTGCATGAATGATGCCACAGCGCAGGGGCTGCAGGGCCACCCTGCAGGGGACATGGAGGGAGGAAGGCCAGGCCAGAAAGCGGCCCAGAAAGAGGCCGCTTGTTGGCTCAGAGTCAGGGAGGAAGAGAGGTACGGGGAGGAGAGAGGGGGTCACCTCTGCAGACCCCTGGACTCCATCCCAGGCTTGTTCGCTGGCCCCGGCGAGAGTGGCAGCTAGCGTCTGCCTCAGATGGCCTCCTGGCCCGCGTGCCTTTCTCTGACCAGCCCCTGAGCTGAGTCCTGCGTGCGCACGGGTCAGCCTGCCTGCCCCGTCTTTGTTCTTCGTAAGCCGAGGACGTAGTGCTTCTCTGGTCCCCGCTGCAGCGCAGCTACTCATTACAGAGCCCGTTTGCTGCGAGAAGCCTCTAGCATCGCACTTGCTGCCAGCCCCGTTGCAGGCACTCGCCCTGTGCCCGTCCCAGGCGAGCCTGGCTTAGGAGGTGCCCTCTGCGGTTTTCTGTATAAAAGTCGTTTCTGCTGTGTGCTGAGAAACCTCAGTGTCCCCCCAGCTGCCTTTCTATCCAGGGACTCAGGGCCCTCGGGCGCAGGGACACAGCACTCAACTGGAATAGAGGAGCGAGTCTTCTCCGCACTTTCTCCTTCTGCCGGGTCAATGGGGGGGAGGGGGGAGCTGTCCCCCACTGTGTAGAGCTTCTCATAAGGACGTGACGGGGCAGGGTCTAGAGACAGGTGTGAGGCGAGTTTAGAGTCCGGAAGATACTGCCATGTGAAGACGGTGGACAGTGGTGAAAAGAGCATAGGCTCCCCCCACTCCCCCAGCCTCAGTTCTTCAATCTGTGAAGTGGGCCAGTCATTCCTGCTGCACAGGGGGGACGAAGACTGAGTTAAGGAACAGCTGCTCAGCTCTAGCCAGTTTGGCTCAGTGGATAGAGTGTCGGCCTGCGGATGGAAGCGTCCCAGGTTCGATTCTGGTCAAGGGCACATGCCTTGGTTGCGGGCTCGATCCCCAGTGTGGGGCATGCAGGAGGCAGCCCATCAATGATTCTCTCTCATCATTGATGTTTCTATCTCTCCCTCCCTCTCCATTCCTCTCTGAAATCAATAAAAATATTTTTTTTAAAAAAGAACAGCCGCTCAGTACATGTAGATATGCTTTCTCTTTTCAGAGTGGTTATTAGTATGCGACCTGATAATAACTAACTGCCCTGTGGGTACCAGACATTAGAAATAATAACTGGAGGCACCCGTGCTTGGCTTGGTGGGAAATGGGAATCTTACCTACCAAGGTCCACGTTACCATTTGGGCCTGGAGGCAGCCATAGCGGGGGGACTGTGGCCCCATCACTCACCCAGGGTCTCACGTCTGAAGATGCTCAGGAAACTCGACTGGCAGCTCACACCGCACTTCACTAAGTGCAGGGAGCGTGCCCTGAGTCTCCCAAAGCGGCCGGCCGCCATCGGAAACACGGCGCCCGTTTTGGAGAGCCAGCTTGTTTTGTTCTCGGAACCAATCAATTTTCCAAGTTCTATTTTTAGGGCAAATCCAGGGCATGTGAAGCCACCTGTCCCACTGTGCTCATCTCTGTCCTTCTGGTCTGAGGGGCCTGCAGGGTGGGGTCTGAGACCTTCCCCACCCAGGGTTCCAGGAAGACCCTTCAGGCAGCGGAAACCAATGTGCCAAACCCCACGTAGCCCAGAGAGGGGGCTCCGTAATGCTCCGAGTTGGGGATGGCGGGAGCCCGAGGTGAAATGCCGACTAACAGACGCACACTGAGGGTCGACTCTGACGAAGCCCCCAGACCCGCATGCCTCATGGCCGCTCTGAGCCATAGGGCCACCAAATCCCTCTTACTGGGCCAAGAAAGACTCTGACGTCCCGCTCTGGCTTAGTGGCCACGTGTCACTGTGGGCAGGTCATTTAACGGTGCTGAGCAGTTAAGCAAAAGGATGAGGGCAGAGGCCGCCCCGCCTCTCACAGGGTTACCTTGGGGACCAGGGAGGAGGATTGATGCCTGGGAAACACGGTGAAACGAGAAAGCACTCCCACACCCAAACCGACGTCTCTCGTGTTTACCCTGGAAGCAGCCCACGGGTGCTGCCACGCCCCTCCACGCTGAGTTACCAGCGGGAGAAGGAGGTTGCATGAGTTATAAATGTGCTAGCGCCCACATTCCTTACATTCCTAATGGGTAAAGTCAGAATCAGCTCAACGAGCTGGGTGTGTGTTTTTCCCCCTCACTTCCCCCCCCCCCCCACCCACCCCCATTAACCAAGTGTGTTAACTCATGCCTTGCATTGATTTTCACTGAGGATGCATTAGGCACTGCTCAATGCCTATTAGTGTTCATTGACCTATATGATAAGAGAAGAAAATTATTTTTGAGGCTAGGAGGAAGCCGTTCCCATCTCTCCCTCCCTGACCTAAAAAAGAATTTTTTTTGTAAATTAACTGCCGGATGTTCCTCAGCGACTGCATTTGGAGCAGGTCATTTTAATTCTGAGGTATCTTGTTTTCAGATGCCTGTTCTCTTCTGCATGCCTGTGTGTGTGTGTGTGTGTGTGTGTGTGTGTGTGTGTGTGTGTGTGTGTGTGTGTTTGTAGCTTTGTATTATTCAGATGCATATTCAGCGTTGTTCATTTGAATAAAAGAGAGAAAAGGATTGGACTGTTAAGTGCTTATCTCTTAAATAGAGCTTACTGTTCGCTTCATTCAGGACAATGATGTAGAATTTTGTTTTTAAATGCTCGCTATCAGCTGGTACCCTGAGCAGTTGGGGTACCGGTTGGCAGGAGTGGGGATGTCCACGGGGACCCCCAGAGGGCCCGGGTGGAGTGTGAGAGCAGGACCACCTGTCCCCTGCTCCCTCTGCCCGGTTCCTCCTGCTCCTTTTAGGGGCCCAGAGAGGTGAAGGGAGGCTCCGGGGGCACGTAGCTTATTGTTGGCCGCTTTTGAGTGAGAATAATTATGCATTTCTCTTACCTGGCTGCTCTGCCCCGGTCTCACGGGCTTTCCCAAGCCCCATTTCTGAGCCTCTGTGGGGCTCTCTTGGGGGGAAATGGGAGGGAACTAACGAGTCCTCCCTGCCCCTTGTCAGGAAGGCTCCCCCAGCACATTGCTCAGAAGACACGATGCCTTGAGAAGATGACGCTGAGTGAAACAGACCAGCGGCAGGAAGACACATACTGTGGATCCCACTTACCTGAGGTGCCCAGAATAGTCAAATCCATAGAAACAGGCAGCAGAGCAGAGGTTACCGGGGACCAAGGGAGGAGGAATGGGGAGTTATTGCTTAACGGGGACGGATTCGGTGTGGGTTGGTGGGAAAGTTCTAGAAATGGGTGGTGGTGATGGCTGCACGATAGCATACTGAACTGCACACTTAAAATGGGAGAAAAAAAAAGTGAATTTTGTTATATATATTTCACCCAATAGAAAATTTTCAAAAAATAAGACATTGTTGCCAAAAAGGGATTTTTTTTCCCCACCTACCACCCTACCCCTCCCAAATTCCTGACCTCATTGTTTTGTCCCTCACGCCTCGGTTTCATTTATTTGGGGGATTGTTCATCACTGGGTAACTGTTTCATTGTAAGTGATAAGGCACCCGTGAGATAAAAACGATCATACGTTAAGGAGCAACATTTATTGATAATTGTTACTGTGCTTTCTCCAAATGAAATAGATAAGTAATTTAGACATAATCAAGTTTGCTTTCTCTGTGTGGGCCAAACAGACAGGATGTTAAAATGATAGAGATCGTTAAAATACTGCCAGTGCGCCCCGACATCACTGCATTGGTGTGCATCCGGGGCGCTCTCCTTTAATCAGGAAAGTCAGTTTTGTGATCCTCGAATTTTGAGCCTGTGGGCTTAGGGAAGGGACCAGAGGAAGAATGTCGGAGTCAGAATTTGAAATGATGCCCCGAGTCCTGCCCCCGCCTTCCCGGTGCACAGTCTGCATTCTAATCCCTGCCTCCTGGCTCCGCACGCCTCTTCCTGTCCCCAGGCGCTGGCACAGAGAGGGAACTTGGGGCAGTGGGGGTCCTGAATGGGGTTGGGCCTAGAGTTGGGGCAGCGATTTATTTGCACAGCGGGCCAGGAAGACATGGGTCGCAGCAAAAAAGCCACTTCCGTGGCAGTGAACTCAGCTCCTGACCCCTGTGGCGACTTGCCTTACCCGGGGTCAAGGTCATGTGCTCGGCAGCAGATGGCTTTCAACCAGGCTGTCCTCCGGCTCGTGGAAGGGCGCCTTGGCCTACACGGACTTCATGCTCCTTCCTGATGGCATGATGCTTTTGGTCCATCCGTCCACATTCTCCTGCCTTCTACCCAGATCGAGTAATTGGCCTGGAGCGAGGAGCTCGTGGGTGACCCGCCTGCATGCGGGTGACAGAAGCCTGTCACCTTGCTGCTTTGGTTTCCAGTGGCCGCCACCACAAATCAACACCAACTCGGTGGCTTAAAACAATAAAAACGTATTCTCTCACAGTTCTGGAGACAGGGACTCTGAAGTCAAGGTGTTAGCCGGGCCACACTACCCCCGAAGGTTCTGGAGGAAAACTCCTTTGCCTCCCCCAGCTTCTGGTGGCTCAGGCATTCCTTGGCTTGTGGCTGCATCACTCCAATCTCTGCTCCGCTCTGCGTCTCCAGTCTGCTCTCCTTTCTCTTAAAAGAACACCTGTCCATTGGATTTAGGACCCACCCTAATTCTTAACACGTTAAGCGCCATGTCAGTCACCAGTGACTGACACTATACTTTCCGTCCGGACCGGTCAGTCACTGGTGCCACCAGCATATTGGTGAAACCGGATATCGCAGGCTAAACGGAAAGGAAGACAAAACAGGCTTGGCGCTTAATGTGTTAAGTAAGACCCTTAATTAAATTTTCAAAAACGCTTTTTCCAAATAAGATCACGTTTGTAGGTTCCGGGAGTTAGGACTTTAGGACATGGATATATTGGAGCGGAGGGGCACACTATTCAACCCATTGCACTCATCCTAACTGACAAGAACTGATCTGCCCTGGCTTGCGTAGGGATACACAGGTTGCCTGGGTTTGGGTCCAGGCTAGAGGAAAATGAGACCCGGAGTGACCAACCCACAGGCCAGAAGTGAGGGTGGTGAGGGAGGAGGAGGTCTGTATAGAGAAGGTGCTCGCCATGAGTGGGAACCTCCGACTTGTGCCTTTTCGGGGGGGAAATTGTCTTGTTGATCTCTGCCTCCTCCACGCGCAGGCTCGTGTTCAGCCAGGTTCACATCTCCGGAGAGGAGAGTGTCTTCCTGTGTTCGAGCTGCTTTTACGAAGTACATCAGACAGGGGGGCTTGTGCACCACAGAAGTGTGTTCTCACGGTTCTGGAGGCTGGCGGGCAACGATCGGGGTGCCAGCACGGTCGAGTTTTGGTGAAGGCTTGCTTCCTGGTTACAAACAGCTATCTCCTTGGCATCTCCTCCCGCGGCAGAGAGCAGAGGGAGGGGAAGCCAGCTCTCTCATGTCTTTTCTCCGGGCACTCATCCGTTCACCAGGGCTCTCCCATGGTGCCCTGAATGTCTACTAAAGGCCCTCAGTACCTTCGCACCGCGGGTTAGGATTTCAGCCTAAGAACTTGCAGGAAGGGGACACGAACATTCAGCCTGTAGCAGAGAGTCCTGCAAATCCTGACTTGGGTTGTGACTCAAGCTGTGGGACCCAGTGTCCAGTCTCATCACCATAATCCGCAGGTGCAGGACTCCAGGCTCAGAGGTGACACGTAGGTTGGAAGCCAACGCCGAGTCAGAACTGGAACCCAGGCCTCCTGCCTCCCCATCAGGGTCTGTCTGCTCTGCCTGTTGGTACTGACATTGCAGCTGCGTTTCATCGAGGTGGGGTGCCATCCTGCAAGCAGGTCCATGTGTTAGAGCAGCGCCTGCCAGCGGGGTCACAGATGGGGCTGCATGCTGGAGACCCTGTCGGGGGCAGGAAGAGAAGAAAGCGAGGGGCAGGAGGGTAGCAAGAGGAACTCAGGATGCTGAGCGGAGGTTGCCTGCCAAAATTCTCCAGTACGGCTGGTCTAGCAAAGGCGGTCTCCAGCCGAGTACATACAGCGGATAGCCGACAGGCTGACAGCAGGCATCAAACAGTCTTAAACTGCCCCAAACCTGTAGCGCGTTTGAAGCGGCAGTAGAAAAAGGATGCCTGCGCAGAACAGAGGCCTGAAACTTTTAATAGTTTCTTCCAGGCCTCAGGATGTCCTGATGAGGTATTAGAGGAAGTAATTCAGGAAGAAAAGGACAAATAACCGTCTCCGTCTGGAGGCCGACCGGAGGGCTGGCCATTCCAGCAGAAAGGGCAAGCCTGGCCCCGCGGTGAGCCCGCCGCCGCGGGCTGCCCACCACCTTGCAAATAACAGACAAGAAAATGTCTTGTTTGCTTGGGGACAAATGGAAGCCACACAGCACCCGCCGCATGTGGGTGAAATCGTTAACTTTTCCTCACTGTCACGAGGGTACCAGTTAGAAATCATTTCCTCCACCTCCGGGGGTCCCTCCCAGGGATCTGCACCCCCGGCTCCCAGCCCAGGAGGACACTCCTGGGCACTGTAGGACAGCAAAGAGAAACGCGTGGGCGGCCAGAACTGAACTCACCCTCCCTCTCTTTTTGTTTCTGTTTCTCCTTTTCCTTTAGGGTTTGGCTTTGTCACTTTTGAGAATGAAGACGTTGTGGAGAAAGTCTGTGAGATTCATTTCCATGAAATCAATAATAAAATGGTAAGTTTACAGGGGTCGCGCTGAAAGGCGATGCCTCCCTCCCCCCCATCTACACCCCGTGTCACGCAGACTGCCTCAGCCGGGTCACCGTGCTGCAGGGTGGGCATGGTGGGCAAGGAGCCGGACTCCAGGGGTTCAGCCCTGTGAACAGCAGGAGTACAGGGCCACATAGCTTTGCAGGCCACACGACGGGCTGTCACAGCTATTGTGCTGTTGTAGCGCGAAGGCGTCCATGAACGAGCAGGACACTGACGATGAAATCTCATGTCATTCTCATGTGTCACAAATATTTGCTTTTACCATTTAAAAATGTAAAAACTGTCCTTAACTCAGCTGGTCAAAAGCTGGCAGAGGGCAGATGTGGTTGGCAGGTTGTAGTTCACCAGATCCCTGGCTTAGGGTATGTGTTTGCTGTTTAGCTTGGCAATTAGAGGGGTTGGGGTGGGGGAGTGCAGGATATCCTAGGTCAGTGGTCGGCAAACCGCGGCTTGCGAGCCACATGTGGCTCTTTGGCCTCTTGAGTGTGGCTCTTCCACAAAATACCACGGCCTGGGCGAATCTATTTTGAAGAAGTGGCGTTAGAAGAAGTTTAAGTTTAAAAAATGTGGCTCTCAAAAGAAATTTCAATCGTTGTACTGTTGATATTTGGCTCTGTTGACTAGTGAGTTTGCCGACCACTGTCCTGGGTATGTTGGTTACCACCATTATGTCTCTCTTTGGGCCCTGCTGGGTAATTAACATTTTCTCCCTCCGATCAACTAATTTCATCGTCATGATCAGCTGCTTCTGTCCCTCCCTTTTGCTCTCGGAAGCTCCTTTTCCTGGGGGGCCCCCTCAAGAAGGAGAGGAAGGTTGAATCATTGGAAGTTTGGGGCACCAGGTAGGCCTCCCAGAGAAATGGCCACCAGAGGGCGCCGCACCATGTGCAGAATGTGCACGCGGGCTGCTTTCCTTCTCAAGCTCCTGTCTTCTGATTGAGTAGGTGGGTGAGAAAGCCCTTGGTTGTTGGTTGCAGAGCAATGGGAGCTCAGCAGGTCCTTTGGAGCCAAAACATTCTGGTTGGCCAGCAGGGCCTCCAGCCCGAGAGAAGGAGGGCAAATTTATTTTTTTCTTTCCTTTAGTCAGAACATTCGTTGCTTCGGAAACATGCATTATCAGATACTCATTGTATATGGTCTGATATGTGTTCCCTGACTTTAAATTCAATAATGGAGCTTTTAGTGTGGATAAGATCAAAGCAATCTGCTTAGCATGTGGTGCTACAGGCCTGATTCAATATTTGACTTGCTAATTTTTTCCCAGGGCACTAAAATAATATTGTTGGTATTGTTCCTAGCCATCATATGCATCTGAAATGAAAATACCGTTTCTCTGCATGCTATAGATTAGAGGTGTCAGCTCAGGCGTTAAAATGGTACAGGGGGGGGGTAAGTGTGTGGGGCTAACAGGTGCCCTCCTGGGCTTTCCTGCCCTCGGGAGCCAGGGCCTTCCAGCCGGTCCCTCTCTCTTTCCGTAGGTTCCTACTTGCAATTCTTAAAACTAGAGAGACGGGGGCTTAAAAGGAAACCTGCCTGCGGGCCCCGGCGCATGTTTGCCCCAGCCAGGTGTGGGTGACGGACTCCGCAGGGACTGGCAGGCACGGCCGAGAGCGCTGGCAGGCACATTCCCACCTGCCAGGTCTGACCGCTTCATCAGGAAGGCCCAGGTCAGCTGGCCAGGGGCCACGCCGAGCGCTGCCTCCCAACGCACATGTGTGGCCTTTCACCACTGCTGGCTCTGAGACGGACCCGAGGCACGTGGGAAAGGGCTTTATGCTTCCCACTGTTCCAGGGGGGAAACGCAGCCCAGGGGATACGCCCCAGGGCTGCGCAGGTAGTGAAGGAACGTGGGTCTTGAGCTTATTGGCTCTCGGATGAACCAGACAGACAGTTGTTTGAGCTTCGGGTGGGAGGGTGAACCCCCAGATGATGCAGCGGGTGATCAGAAGGTAGGGTTTCAGCTCCAGCAAGGTAACCTCTAGGCAAGGTAACCCTGGGCGATCAGAAGGTAGAGTTTCAACCCCAGCAGGGTAAAGCCAGAGAGGTTTGTAGCCATTGCCCCCAGTCATTTGACAGGTGTCACTTCTTTCCACCCACGTAGAGGCTGACGATGACAGGTGCAGGTAGCTGTTTATAGCGCTAGGGCAGTGGTCGGCAAACTCATTAGTCAACAGAGCCAAATATCAACAGTACAACGATTGAAATTTCTTTTGAGAGCCACATTTTTTTAAACTTAAACTTCTTCTAACGCCACTTCTTCAAAATAGACTCGCCCAGGCCGTGGTATTTTGTGGAAGAGCCACACTCAAGGGGCCAAAGAGCCACATGTGGCTCGCAAGCCGCAGTTTGCCGACCACGGCGCTAGGGTTTCTGTCCTTTTGAATCTGGGCTGCTACTTGTTATTTAAGATAGTAAGCAGAAGTGGAAGTAGACGAGAGGAAGGCATGGGGTGGAGTGGTTGGGGTCACAGACAGGCTTTGAAGGTGTCCCTGCAGGCGCCCAGCCCCGCCCTCTCGAGCTCTAAGGGAGTTAAGCCGCTGGAGAGGGCGTTGGGAGGGCGCCTCCCTGAACTCTAGTCTAAGGGCCTGTGATGACCCCTCATGGGGTTGCAGGGTCCCTCCTCTGAGGGGCACTGGGAGAGGAGCTGAGTCCTGAATCGCTATGGATTCTGTGATACTGGTTTGTACTTCTGAGGCCTAAGGAAGAGGAAATGAATTTAAACTGTGCGACGGACAGAATTCAAATGAGAGCTGGAAAGACTTGGAGACCTCAGAGACTGCCAAGCAGAAACCCCGGCGGTTAGACTGTCCGGGGCGTGTTCTGCAAACTGGGCTGTGCTGGGAAGCCGTAGAGACCGTGTCCTGGGGCCCCGGGACCCTCTGTGAATTCAGCGGGAGCAGCCTACCCATCCCACCGTGCCCGGAGCCTGGTCTCTGCCGGTCACAGAAACGAAGGGCTCGCTGCTGGTTAGTCACAGGCAGGACCTGCATCCAGGCCTGTGGTTAACCAGAGCTCCCGTGCCCTGGCCCTCGGGGTCCTGTATGAATAATTATGGAAGAAATAAGCTTAGAGGGGGACCATGTGACCATGAGGCCCATCATCATTTTCAGAGCCATTTCCTATCTAATCTGGTTGGCGAGTCTCCTGGGCATTTTAAAAAACGTGGGCCCTTCGCCACCATCCCGGAGAGCCAGCAGCAGGCGTGAGTGCTTGTCAGGAAGCTGGGGGCGCAGAGCTCTGCCTCCCGCCCCATAGAGGCCCTGGCTGAAGGAGGTCACCACCAGGGTGGTGGCAGGGGATGGCCAAGAAGACCCCACATGGCGCCCTCCCACACAGATCCCGTGAATAGCTGACATTTTTGATGCTAAACTACATGCCCTGCTGAGCGCTTGCTTTCTGCACCTCTTCTCATTGGCTTATTACACTCACTCTGGTGTAGGTGCTAATTACCTCCCCATTTTACTGGTGAGCAAGGTGAGGCAGAGAGAGAAGTTCAGCAACTTGCCCAGGGCCACAGCGTCAGTCATTGGCAGCAGCAGATTTCAAGCCCCAAGAGCTAAGCCCAGAGCGCACATCTGTACCCAATAGGCTATCCGCCTCCAGGCTGATGGGACGTTAAACGTCACCTAGCGGGTCTACACCTTCCAAGGCCACTGGCTTCCCAGTCAGCCACGTTGCTGCCCATGGGGCTCCATGATTTCCTAAGAAAAGGCAAAGGAGATGGCTCACTTGGGCCCAAATCCCCTCTGGGGAGAAGGGCTAAGCTTGGGGATAAGCAATCCCTGTCAGCCACGATGGATCTCCAGACAGGTGAGTGAGGGGCCTGGAGGGCAGCTGGCCACCACCCCAGCTCAGGGCCAACCCCCAAGTGATGATGGCCCCTGACTCAGTCTCTTCCTCTGTCTTGGCACAGGTCAGAGTGAAGCACAAACATGGCCCCTTCTCAGTAAACACACACACACACACGTGCACATGCACAGCCACATGGTGACCCTCGGAGAGGAACACCTCGGGCCACTCTGCAAGCCCGGGCGCGGGAGTAGCTAATAAGGCCTCCCGCCGCGGCCCTGATTGAAGCCGCCTCCGAGCAGCAGGGACACTAGCTTGATTAGTGCCAGCGCAGCCTCCCAGCCCTCCTGGCGAGCAGCAGGCCAGCCAGCGAGAGGCAGCCGCAGGGAGGGAGGCGGGGCCCACACAGACCTGCTCCGGGCTTCCCCAGAGGCCTGGCTCAGTCCCTACCTCAAATGGAGTCCAGGAGGCAACATCAGCCTCACTGGTGAGAACTTGGGGTCAGTTCGAAAGGTGCCCGGGCACCTGGGGTGCCTGTTCCCACACCTGACTCAGCTGACGGTATTGGTATTCACCGGGCACTGTGATGGAGCTTTATACTGTATACACGCGTCTCCTTTCGTGCTGAGGTAGCGGTCATTGTCCCGTCTTTTAGGTGGGACTCGAGCTCCGAGCGGTGGAGGGACTTCCACAGCCCACGGTTCTCGGTGGCAGAACTGGGATTTGAACCTGTGTCTTTCTGGCTCCAACCCTGTGCTCCCACTGCACCCTGCTGCCGACGTAGGCAAACCTCAGAACTGAAAAATCGGGATTGGTTTGACTGGTGGAGGCAAGGCTTTGCTTTTACACGGTTTACTATAGGGTGCTTTTAAATGGTCCTGCTCCTTGTTCCTTTAAGGTGATCTGATTTATGACAGTTGCTAAGCAGTTTGCAAGCTGGTTAGAAACACAGTCTCATACTCCCCCCCGCCACCACCTACTGAATTAAAATCTGTGTTTTGACATACTCAGTGATCTGTGCGCACATTAAAGTCTCAGAAGCACGGGATGAGGACCATGGTTAGCGAGAGGTAACATAGGAGTTCGGGTCGCAATGGTCACCCAGTGTCAGGAAGGGGTCCGGGATGAGGGAAGTGAAGCCCTGAGAGCAGGGAGCCAATGGCCCGCCTGTCACCACGTGAAGGCCAGCACCACCCACAGTCCCCAGGAGGACTCACCCTCGCCCTCTGCTGTGGGTCTTGCAGCACCTATTGTGAATGTGTGGGCGCATCACTGGGGTGAAGGGCTGGATCCTCCGAGTGACTATCCTCGTCTCCTGGTTGGGACCTGCTGAGTCACTTAGATAGAGGCTCCCGGGACTTTGGAACACGCCCGGATCCCAGATCCACCGGTGGTTATCCTGTGAGCACCTGTTTCCCTCTGTCAGGGGAAGGACGAGGGCCCCGCCCTTTGCAGGTTATAGAAAGCCCTGGGGGTCCTGGCTTCTCTGTTAGTAGGGTGTACAACCCAGTAGCCTTGCAGGAATTGCACCTCTAGAGCACACCCCCTGGTAACTGAAAGTTTCACCCATTTGGCCTAAAGCTAGGGGCCAGTAAACTTTTTGTAAAGAGCTAGATCAAGCATGTCAAACTCACAGCCCACCGGCTGCATGCCTCTACAGCAGCGGTTCTCAACCTGTGGGTCTCGAGAACAGGTTGAGAACACTAGCAGGATCGCCTAAGACCATTGGAAAACACAGATATTTACATTATGATTCATTAACAGTAGCAAAATTAACAGTTATGAAGTAGCAACGAAAATAGTTTTGTGGTTGGGGATCACCACAACATGAGGAATTGTATTAAAGGGTCGCGGCATTAGAAAAGTTGAGAACCACTGGGCTAGATAGTGAATATTTTAGTCTTTGAGGGCCCCATGTCTGTCTGTCACAACTACTCAACTGTGCCATCACAGTGCAGGACAGTAAGTACCTGGTTTGTGTGGCTACATTAAAGTAAAACCTTATTTACCAAAAAAGCAGCCGCTGGATTTGGCCCATCGGCTGTAGTTTCCAACTCCCGCCAACTAATGTGGCTAAAGCACGTGTGTCTACTTATCTCTGGGGCCACCCAGGGTCACTGCAACCCCGCCCGGTGGGGAAGGGAGGTCACTGCTGATTCAGCTTTTTACTAGTCAGAGGCAGAGTATGGGGCAGGGTGCCCCAGATAGACGCTGGGGTTTAGGTTAGCAGCCTGGGGGAAGTACTGGTACCTTCTGTGTTGGGGGCGAGGCCAGGTGGGGAGTAGAGGAATGCTCGGAGTAGGGTGCTGTCAATCCGAGAGGCCTGCTCAGCAAAAGGTACCGCCCCCTCACTGCCCAGTGCCCAGTGCCCAGTGCAGCTGCTCACTGCTCCAGTGTGTGACCTTGGGCAAGTCATGTAGCTTCTGGGCCCACCTCTGAGACAGTGATGATGGCCCCTGCCTCAGAGAGGGTGGGCTGAGGACTCGGGAAGGGCTCTTACAGGACACAGCGCACTCTATTGAGGTGACGGGTCTTTTACTATTATTGTCGTCACCCCTGTCATTATTCTTAGAATAATTTTATTGGACAAATTGTGCTCACAAGCTAAGGCGTTCCTGGCATGATTACAGGTCAGTAAAATGCAGGTGTGCAGACCAGAGCAGGACTAGGACCCGAGTCTCCAGGGCAGGGCAGGGTGTGAGGTAGGCACACTCCGTGCATTGTGGAGGGCACATCCTACAGAGCGGGGGGGTGGGGGGGGCACCGAGGGGAGGTCCCAGGGAAGCTGACGCAGGCCCTGCAGCTGAATCATCCTACTCCTCCAGCAAAGCCTGGTGGGGTCTCAGGCCTGCTGCCTTCAGCCCAGGGCACCCTGGGGGTTAACCCTGGAGCAGGCCCTTAGGGGTGGGAGGGGCCAGGGGGAGAGACAGCAGGGGAGTCCTGGGTTGGCCTCTGGGACCTGCTGCTGCAGAGCTGGGCCAGGCGGTCCGCAGAGCCCCAGGCAGGGTGGGCATGGGGCGCTGCCACCTGGCAAGGTGCCCGGATGACTGGGCACAGTCCCCTCCCTCAGGCTGCTCCTCCTCAGCTGGAAGCCTGGGAGCTGGGTCGGGAACCAGCCCAAAAGTGGAGGAAGGGGGAGTAATGTGGGTGGAATTAACTAGGCTTCTGTGTTCCCCACCCTATTTGTAGCATCATTCTCACTCGTAAGCTAATTTTAGCCATCCATTCTGCTTCTGTTACCATTTATAAAATGAGAATGTCAAATGCAATATTAAACAAGCAGGATGAAGGCAAAAAAAGGAAATGCCAGAGAGGCACTTAATAAATGAATCTCGCTTTTCGTGGAGAGGGCGGTCCTGTGTCTCCCTCCCCCCCCCACCCCCCACCCCACCCCTCCCCGCCATCACGCACTGGCACACGCATTGTTTGTGTACTGCTGTTAATTGGGGCAGAGGGGTTTCTGTGTTGGGGGGGTGACGGGGAGGGCAGGCTGAGTGGTTGGGGGTAAATGTTTGTTGCTGTTTAGGCAGAAGTAATGTGGCTGGAGGGGAGGTGGCCTCCCAGTCCCCTGAGTTCTGACTCATTTGCCCTTCATCTGTCCTCTGGTGAGGTCACCATGGGGTGTGGGGGATGAGGAGAGCGGAGCATCTTTCTCAGTGTCTAGGTGCCCCTCACCTCTGGGCTTTGCTGCGTGTGCTGCCTCCTGCATCCCCTACACATCACCCCAGGAGGGGCGCAGGGACCCCCGAAAGAGGCAACTCTCCCTCTGCTCCCCTTGCCTGGAGCCTGTTCTGCCTTTGCCTTTGCCGGGCTGCTCTTTGCCTGACTCCCCAGGAGGTGCAGGCTAATGCTCAAGCCACACCTCTTTTCTTCGCTTTCAAATCGAGAAATTAGCGGGGCCCCTTCGGCACAGGGCCCCAGCTAAGCCCACCCTGCCTGGGGGAAGCACCCAGCCTGGTGGCTGTCTGGGCACCTGCTGGAGGCGGAGGTTTCCTTTCACTTTGAAATGTCCTTGCAGGTTCCCAGAAAGGAAAAGAACAGCTGTTGCTGCCACCATCAGCTTTTTCCCCAAATAGTGCAGCCTCTGCAGCTCCCTCTGTGCACCTTGCTGATGAAAGCAGGAAGCTGGGGCCCTACCTGGCGGCAGGCGGGGGAAGTTAAGGAGAAAGTCAGCCACAGTCTGCTGGGCTGGGGTTGCGGCCACTTCCTCTCCTCGCTGCTCCCCAGTCTTTGGGGTTTAAGTCAGCACAGATATGAACTGGCTTTATCACCTTCATTATGTGTATATACTATCCATCATGCATGTATGCGCACACACAGGAGGATGGCGTGACCATGCCTAGCGTATGGGAGTGCTCAGGACACGCTGTGCTCCTTCCTCCCGGGAATAATCCTATTGGCCAGGGATAAGCGACTCTGTAGAGTGGGAACCCTGGAGTGGACGGTAGAACCAAGAAGAGGTGACCTGATGCTCTGAAGGTCACTCAGAGAGAGACCCCAGCGGGTCCATCTCGGGGGTGAGCGCCCGGGGGTGGGGGGAGAGTGGGGTCCTGCCCTCTGGCCTCTCTGGAGCGGGCTGCTGACGTGCTATCGTCCTGCACCTTGGCACTCCTCAGCCTTGTTCTTCAGCTCCGTTCAGCAGCCATCAGCTGCCTGGGTGTGCGGCGAGCAGCTGTGCGGGGTCCACAGGCCCGGGCCTCACTGGTTTGATGCTCTGCTGATGCCGCCTTAGAACTCATAGTTGTTGTTGAACAACCCCCACCCCCACCCCCGCCTTCGTTTTGCAGCAGCCGGGTGTTCTCTGGCACAGCCCAGGCTTTGAGGACAGTAGAGACCTCTCCTCCCCGAGAAGCTGGCCTCCTATTGGGCCTCCCTGCTCTGCTCTTGAGAGCAGGTCCCCCTGAACCTGGATTATGAACCTGCATGAGCCCCAGGGGGTCCTGCCCTCCTGGAGTCTCCGGAAAGGCTTGTGACTGGCAGAGAGGGCAAGAGAGAGCAGTGGGCAGGAGGGAAGGCTGCGGCCACGGGGTGTGGTTCCTGGGGGGCAGCTGACTCTCCTGCCTTACTGGGGAGTCTGGGTAGCTGCTGGGCTCCAGGCAGGACCCCTGAATCCTTTTTTTTTTCCTTTTTTTTTTAGAGAGAGAGGAAGTGGGGTTGGAAAGGGAGAGAGAAAAACATTGATGTAAAAGGGAAACATCAATTGGTTGCCTCCTGTATGTGCCCTGACTAGGGATCGAACCCACAACCTGGGCATGTGCCCCCACCAGAAATTGAACCCACCGCCCTTTGGTGTACAGGACGATGCTACAACCAACTGAGCCACCTGGCCAGGGCAGGACCCCTGAATCTTCACACTAGGGTGTCATCGCCCCTTCCCTGGAAGGCGCTCGGGGCCTCAGGACAGGGGAGATGGTGAGCTGGGGGCTTCAGAGGAGAGTGTTGGCCTGGATCCCCAGAGCCTGGCTGGGGAGATGCCCCTGATCTCAGGGCAAGACCAGGTCAGACCTCTGTCATCCAAGGAGCTGCACAGAAGGACAGTGTCCACCGTGGAAGCCACAGTCATCCCAGAGCACTCGCCCACCCCTGCTCCCCTCCCCTCCCCTCCTCCCAGCCAGCCAGTCCGGGTTGACCTCTGAGCAGCCAGTGGTGGGTTTTACCCTTTGAAATGGGCCCCTCTCTCCCTGTTTCTAACATGACCTGTTTGGGGTGGAAGCGAGGCTGCAAACACTGGCCCCTTCAGGCCACACAGAGTTTCCTTGTCCTGGGCTGAAAGTCAAGGCCACAGCCCAGGGCTTGGGTTTCGCCAGACCAGGAGGGGCCTGGTTTCCCTCCGGCCCTGGGGGCGTGCTGACAGGGGCTGTTTGTGTAGAAACCAGGAAAAAACAAAAGCCTTTTCACCTCCCAGACCCTGGTTTCTCAGGCTGCCAGCCTCTTCCTCTTCCCAAGGGTGCCAGGCCGGGAGCTGCTTCAGTGAGGGCTCCGGGCCAGCTGGGGGGTCGGGGGGGGGGGCGGCGGGGGGCAGCCACTCCGAGTAGCTGCTGAGAAGCTGTCCCCACAGAAGTCCCAGCGCCTTCTCCGAAAGCCAGTGCCAAACATTCCCCCTTAGGGCATGGCAGAGGACCCACTCCTTGGGCACGGGCCATGGCATCAGGCAGATCTGGGCTCAGGCCCAGCCCTGCCACACAGGGACCAGTCGGCAGTGCTAGGCCAGGTGTCTGACATCCTGGGCCTCGCTTCCTGTTCTGTAAGGTGGAGAGACGGTGATAAAGGACATCAGTGTTAAATGTCGGAGGTTGATAACGGCACTGCGGTTACATCAGAAAGTGTCTTTACGTTTGGGAAAGGCACACCCTCATGTGTGCAACTCACTCTCAAATGGTCAGGGGGAAATCCTAGCTACAGTCCGAGAGAGTGTGCAAATGAGAAAGCAGAGTGACACCCCGTTGACAACAGGTGATCTGGGTAAAGGGTACAGGTGTGCTTTGTGCTGTCCTTGCAACTTCCCTATAAGTGAAATTATTTCTAAGTAGCGAGTTAGATTAGAAGCGGCCCTTGCTGAGTTGCTTTGGACCCTGATGGAGTGAGGCCCCCACCCGCTGTGAGCAGCCAGCACGGAGGGTTGGAGCAAGCTCACGTCAGCCTGTGAGTCCTCCTAAAGGCCATTCTTCCGGACCCATAGCCGTGGGACACGGGAAGCCACTCCTCTCCTCCAAGCCCAGTTGCTGAAGCAGAGCAGCATGCTCGGAGATGGGCATTTTAAAGCCAGTCCCATCTACCTTTGGGGAGCTGGTCTTCAGCCCCTGGGGTGGGACTGCTTCTTGGCTTTGTCAGCCGTGAAACTGGAAAATGGGAGACCTCGTCTTCCCAGTATGAGCAGCTGGTTACAGTGTCCTCTGGGCTTCTTACAAGCACAGCTCCAAGTGGCTCCTCCTGCTCAATCTCTGGCCCCGCCAACCTGACTGGTTTCCTGCGGCTGCCTTTGGGCAATAGCAATGCAGCCACCAGGAGGCGCTGTGGAGGTGGGGGCTGAGGTGTTGGTTGAGGAGACTCAAGGACCAAGACTCAGAGATGTTCCTGCCTCAGACTCTACCCCCCTTGACAAGCACCCTGGTGTGTGCGTGGTGGGGATGGGAGCGGGAGTGATTACACACGGGGCCTCAGGGGTGGTGCTGAGACTGCGGAGCTAGAGATCTGATCACCTGGAGAACTGCTCCCATCGCGCTTCTGTTGACCTGGGGGCCAGACAAGCCTCTCTGGGCTGCCCTGGGAGAGGAGCTCCCATGTCCTGCTGGTGCCCCCTGGTGAAGGCAGCCTCAGTGCCCGCTGCCCCAGGAACCCAGCCAGCTGGACACCAAGGGTGAGAGGAATAGCTCCCCCCGTCGGTCTGCTCACTGCTCTTCACTGAGCTCATGTGGCGGTTAGTCTCCACGGACGGCCCTTGAGCTATGCCCCCCAGGATTCACGTCCTTGTGTGCACCCCACACCCAGTCGAGGCTGGTCCCCAGCAGAACAGGATGGAAGTAGCAGTGAGACTCCCGTGGCTGGGCTGGGAGAAGCCTGGCAGCGCCGGCTGTCCTTGGCGTGCTTGTGCTTGGGACGCGGCTGCCATCACTGTGAGAAGACCGAGGGCCGTGGAGAAGCCAGGAGTCGGTGCCCCGCCCCCACCGTGGACAGGCCCTGCAGAACCAGCGGCCTCATGAGTGAGGAAGCCGTCGTGGGCCTCGCTCCGAGTCCAGGCTCTCAGGTTTCAGCCCCAGCCACCATCTGACCACAAACACATGAGAGACAGCAAGCCAGAGCCCCGCTGAGCCCACTCAACTCACAGAACCACGAGAAAGAATGATAAATTGTTGCTCGAAGCCACTAAGTTTGGGGTATTTGTTGCGCAGCTGACGGGGACACAGCGTGTGGCCAGATGACCTAAGGATGTGACTTGGGCTTCGGAGACCAGCTGGGTTTTCCCCGTGTTGGTTCGGACTATAACTCGGGTTGTCCATGCCAAGTCCTCTGGTTTGCCCAGGGCCCGGTGGGAAGGTGGCAGAGTTGGGGGAGGGTTGGGTGTGACCCAAATGTGGTCTAACCCAAGAGGCTCCAGAGGCTGCCGGGCCCAGGAGTTACAAGGTCTGGTTGACGAATGAGGACTTGCCCTAATGCTAGGAGAACGTAACAGGTCGGTGCTTTTCAGAAGAATGAGGGCTCTCCGAAGTGGGGGTGCCTTATCTATCTTTGCGTCCCCCCAGCTCAGCACTTGCGGTGCTTGGAGTTGCTCAGCCCATTGAATTAAACAGATGGTCTCCTTGGCCATAACGAGCATGTGAGTGAGTCCACGCTGTGTGTGGTCCTTCACTGAGGCACCAGGGAAGATGGGACTGACCCTGATGCCCGCCCTGAGGACTGTCTGGTGGGGGAGACGAGGTTTCCTCCCGTGTGATGGGTGAAGGACATAGTTCCATCCTCAGCAAGCCCCTGACCCACTAGAAGGACTTGCGATACAGAGGGTAGTTCTGCCTCTTTCCCCTTTTGTGTGTGTTCTTCATCCAACATCCTCAGAGGATCGGGGCTGGGTGGGCAGACCTCCTGGTCCTGAGACATCTTCCCAGAAGCCTTCAGTACAGGCCAGGCAGGCTCCCTGGTGCGACTGCCACCTCTCCCTGTCACTCAAGTGCCCGGGAGGTGCCGGGGTCCCTGAGAGAGTATGCATGCCACATCCCCTGGCCTCAGGGAGTGCCCGTGGTTGGCACAACAGTGGTTGACAGAACCCACGCAGTTGGCACTGCCCAAAACAACACCAGCGGAGACAGCAGAATTAAACAGAGCTGCCAGCCCTTCTCAGAGAGATGAAGAGTAGGTGGGTTTGTTTAAAATATTCCCATTACAGTCAGTTAACCTTTATGTTCCCTAAATGAAAATTGTATAAACCTGAAATTTTCGTTGATCAGGTTGCCTAGGAACAGGCAGCGGGTTTTCATAAGACAATGCAGTAGATTGTCACCGATAGGGCTATTAGGAAGTGAGCTGGTTAGCGGTATTATTCCAGATCCTGGTGTTATCGTCAGGTAATTATCTGTCTGCCTCCGCAGAGCACACCCTGCTCGGGCAGGCTCTTGCAAATGAGGTTTCTCAGCCTGCTTCTGAGTCCTGGGGGTGGTGGGACCTGGAGTCCAAGAGCAAATTGTCACACTAGGTTTAGGGGAGAAATCTGATACACCCAATTCTGACTTCTTTCTTCCTTTCTTTCTTTCTTTCTTTCTTTCTTTCTTTCTTTCTTTCTTTCTTTCTTCTTTCTTTCATTCATTTCAGAGAGAGGAAGGGAGAGGGAGAGAAGGATAGAAACATCAATGATGAGAGAGAATCATTGATCGGCTGCCTCCTGCACACCCCCCACTGGGGATCGAGCCCCCCACCCAGGCATGTGCCCTGACCTGGAATGGAACCATGACTTCCTGGCTCATAGGTCGATACTCAATCACTGAGCCACACTAGCTGGGCTCTTTCTTTTTTTAACTTTTATTAGCACTTATTTTATGCTGAATTTACTTCCGGGTCATAAGTTTTTGATTCCTCAGTTCCTCTGGGATATCTTTTTCTTCTGTGCAACCTCCTCTTCCATTTTAGGAACAATCTGCTCTTTTCAATAAGGATCATCTCACTGGGGCAGGAAGAGCTCACATATGGGTTAATCCGCCCATGAGCTCTGTAAGTTCTGCACTGCATCTTGGGAGCTTTGTTCACCTGGATGTGCTCAATGACCAGAGAGTCTACATCTAAAGCCTTAAGTTCGGCGTTGCTTTCTGCATTCTTAAGTACATGCAGCAAAAATTCAGCACTCTTTCTGCGCCAGTGACCCTGCGCCCAGCCCCTCTCTTTGGCCTGGGCACGCCTACCAACCCCACCATTGTAACGACGGATGGCACACATTGCTTCTGTCTGGTGACATCCTTCAGATGCTTGGTGGGTTTTCGGATATGCGTACCCTTGATGGTATGGGCAGTTTCAGGATCTCTGCCTCACCCTACGACATCCCATCTTCATCAGCAATGGGACTGATCTCTGGCTAACAGTGCCTGTTCAGTTTATCTGTAAACTAAGAGCAAGTAATGCTGAGTAAGGGCCTAAGGAACCCTAGGAAAATATTGTAGGAACTTCAGCAGCAACAGTTTTACTTATTTCCTGGGGTTTGCATTATATGTTATTTATATAGGTAGACATAGAGATGGGTAGATATAGATATATGTTGTTGAATAAGTAACTTCTGGATGTGTGAGCGAAATAGGATTATGAAATTTTGGAGGCGGAAGGAAACAGACATGATTATCAACCCCTTGAAGATGTGGTGCAAAATGAGAAACCTGTAATCCAGATGGGCAGAATCAGCGTTTAATTTTATTTCTTCCCTCGGGGATGGTTTTATAGCGATGGTGCCATCACTGACTTAGAAATTTTAAAAATCCATCCTTCAGGCCTGCCCCTGCCAGGATACGGTTTACAGCCGGTGACACAAGTCTTCTGAAACTCAGTTTTCTCATCTGTGAAATGGAACTAAGACTAACTGGCCTCTCTGTTTAATGAGAGGTGGAGTCAGATGGCCCCGGTGTGAAGAGTCACTGACTGAAAGGAACCCACGAGGACTTTGTAAACATGTTAAGGTCCATCCAATCATGCAGGGTTGTTACTGTTCTCAGACACCACAAACAGCCCTGAGTGCCTCCTTGCTTCTCATGCCTTCCGCACACTCTGAGCTCCCAACCCACGCGTGTGTATCTTAAGCTTACGTCCGCGCTGCCCTTCCAAACCCAATTTCATCCTTGTAGGTTTTTCTGAAGCAGGATTTGCGCAAATGGTGTGTTTTCTTAAATATTTATTTTGCAGGCCATTTACTCTGCACGGCTATTTTTACAGTGAGTAAGGAGCAAGGCTAAAAATAACCCAGCTCGTAACCAGATCAGCTCTGCATTTGACATTTACGTGGAATTCATTTGCATCTCATTTGTTCGCCTTTCTGTTTAACAGGTAGAATGTAAGAAAGCTCAGCCGAAAGAAGTCATGTTCCCACCTGGGACAAGAGGCCGGGCCCGGGGACTGCCTTACACCATGGACGCGTTCATGCTTGGCATGGGGATGCTGGGTGAGTCTGATGGGACCTGGGGACCCTGCAGGGTCACCATGGGCTGGGGGCTTTGGAAGCCTGCACCCACCTACCAGCTGGGCAAGCTGTTTACCTGTCTGGGCCTCAGTTTCCTTGTCTATAGATGAGAATGACAATCTCCCCTTGCAAGGCAATTGTGACTATTAAATGAGCAGAGATAGAGATGGATGGAGGGAGGGATAGATGGATGGAAGGATGGAGGGAGGAATGGAAGGATGAAGGGAGGGAGAGATGGGTGAATGAAGGAAGAGAAGGAGGGAGGGAGGGAGGGAGGGAGGGAGAGATGGAGAGATGGGTGATTGGAGGGAGGGAAGGATGGAAGGGATGGAGAGATGGAGGGAGGGATGGATGGTTGGAGAGATGGAGGGAAGGATAGATGGAGAGATGGAGGAAGGGAGAGATGGAAGGAGGGAGGGAGGGAAGGGAGGAAAGGATGGAGGGAGGAATGGAAGGATGAAGGGAGGGAGGGAGGGACGGAGGGAAGGAAAGGATGGAGGGAGGAATGGAAGGATGAAGGGAGGGACGGAGCGAAGGAAAGGATGGAGGCAGGAATGGATGGATGGATGATCATCTTGTCCCATGCCTGGCTTATAGGAGGGACTAGATATTTTCTTTCTTTCCACTCCTTCCTTCAAAGGGAGGAAAAGTCACTCCCTCCCTCTGTCCCAGCCCTCTCTCCTAACTGGGAGTTTGTAAGGACCTAAGGACTCCTTGGCTGGCTGAACTTGTGTGGGCTGAGGCTACATCTTCTGAAACTTGAGAGAGGTGGGAAGTGGTGAGGGTGGGCGATAATCCTGCCCATTTAAATGATTAACATTTTTCTCTTGGGATATCAAAATTTGCATTTTAATGGATGTTTTAAATAGCCTGTTTTATTCTTTATGTGGGAAAAAAAATGATGAAAGACAAGTGTGTTTGTCCTGGCAAAAAATGATCTCCCCTGGCTTTTAGAGAAATTGAGTTGCATATTATGCCCCTTCCTTAAAGGTATCTCTGTCCGTCCTGCGTAGATAATTGAAAATCTTGCTGTTTAAATGGCATGAAAGATGGAGAAAGCCGTGGAGTCGCATAATGGTGTGGGTTGCAGCAATAATTAGAAATTTCAAGGCAAGAGAACGGTATTTTAGTGCAAGTTATTGTGTGTCGGGAAAATATTAATTAAATGGGATAAATGGTAGTTATGCTAAAATCCCATTTAGGCACATGATCTGCCTAGTTTTAATGGGTTTTCATTTGGTTTGGCCAAGAGTCCCTCCTCTACATTGTTTGATAAGCTCTTTATGTATTTTCAGATTTGCTGCTGTTCAAATCATTCCTGGTTTAGTTTTACATTTGTAAAAGTTTCCTGGGTCTCGTAAATTCTTGAAAATAATTTTTCTGAGGAAATGACGAGGGCAGGTAAAGTTATTCTGAGGAATTTAAAATGGAGAGAGATGCCATGAGGATATGGAAAACAACTGGGATGTTTATTCTCAAATTAGTATTTTTAGGTTTAATGGTGTCAAAGAAAAATCCCATTGTAAGTCTTTAAAAACTGGGGAAATGATTCTAAAACGTATGTGGAAGAAGAAACACTAAGAATAAATGAGAAAATGTGTTAAAAGGAGACATGAGAAAAGACTAGTTTGATGGAGTATACGAACATAGCACAAAACTGAAGTAATTAAAATAGTGTGGTATAGAGGAATGCATTTGTTAATGGAAAAAGTTAAAGAACCAGAACTAAATATATTTCTACATAAGAGTGTAATTATTATAAGATTTTTAAAGAAATCAGTGAGGGCCCTAGCCTGTTTGGCTCAGTGGATAGAGCGTCAGCCTGCAGACCGAAGGGTCCCAGGTTCGATTCCGGTCGGGGGCACATGCCTGGGTTGCAGGTTCGGTCCAACCTGCAGGAGGCAGCCAATCAATGATTCCCTCTCATCGTTGATGTTTCTGTCTCTCTCTTCCTCTCCTTCTCTGAAATCAATAAAAATATATTTTTTAAAAGAAATTAGTGAGAATTATTTCCTGCTTGACTGCAAGGCACTTGTCTAGCTCTTACTTTAAATAACAATTTTTATTTGATCTTTACTCTGTGTTGCGTACCAAAAGAAACTGAATGGCTTAAGTCTTTTAAAAGCTTAATGAGTTGAGTTCATTTCCACCGGCTGGCTTTTGGAGTCTGTATAAAGGCCTTCGGGCCTGACATGGGAGGCTTTTTCAGGGTCCTGCCCCACCTTTCTGAGTCTAACTCCATGCCCTTCACCCGTGTGAAGAATGGCCTGGGGTTTTTGCAGGAGAAGCAGAGGTGTGGAGCGAAGCCAGTCCACTCGTGTCAGTTGCCAAAAGAGCAAAGGGCTCAGGGTCCACGTCTCCATAGATACCCAAGCTTAATCCCCGAACAGAGGGCACCCATAATGGGAGCCACAGCAGGAGGGCCTTGTTGAATGCCTACTGTGCACCCAGCCCTGGGCTAGCGCTGGGAGACAGACATGTCCCTGACCTCATGGAGTTGCGGTCTAGTGAGAGAGACAGTATTTAACAGCCAGTCACCCAGAAACCTAATCCTATATAATAAAAGCCTAACATGCTAAGTGTCCAACCGTTCGACTGTTCAACCAGTCACTATGACGCGCACTGACCACCAGGGGGTAGACACTCCGACCCGTAGGTTAACTTGCTGCTGAGGTCCAGCCTATTGGGACTGGGGAAGACGGGCCGGATACGCCCTGGAGCCCTTCCGAGGTTCCTTCCCGGCCTGATCGTGCCCCGGTGAGGTCCTTTGGCTTCCGCCCAATCCCTGCAAGCCAGGCCGAGGGACCCCACTGGTGCACTAATCCATGCACCAGGCCTCTAGTCTGTCATAATAGAGAAAGTGACAGGGTGCTTTCAGAGAAAGTAAAGGGGAACAGAACCAGTCTGAGGAATCAGGGAACACCTCCCTGTGGAGGTGACATTTTAGGTGGAACGAGAAGAATGAGTAAACCAAGGGCCATCCAGACCGAAGGACCAGCCTTGGAATGCAGCGTTCCCTGACGTGGGGGGTGGAGGGAGTGGCCGAGTGGCTCTGGGATTGGGTCCCCAGCCAGGAACCAGCTCAGCCCGAGGTCTGGCAGAAGGGGTGGATCAGCCAGGACCTGGGGACAGACTGACAGTGTCACAGTCTGGTTGGCCTGTTGCCTCCCTGGCCAGGCCAGAGTCTCCCCCAAGGCTTCTCCAGTGCCCCTGCCAGAAGTGTCCTCCATTCTGCCCATTGGCACAGCTTGGCATCCTGGGCTGTGGGTGAGGAGGGTGCCTTCTGTGCTGTGACTGAAGCACTTGCTCCTTCCCTCTGAAGTGGTGGCTTTGGGAGAAGTCTAACCCTTCTGTGGGTCCCATCAGTCACCTGGGCCCCCCTCCCTGGTGTGCAAGGCCTGCATGGCAGTCCTGGCACCACCACCATCGCCACCAACAACAATTTGGCTAACAATCTCAGCTCACATAGAACATTTTTTAAAATGTATTGATGAATGGAATAAGATGAGGTTTCAGTGACTTAAACATTTTTGTTGAAAGGGCAGAAAAGGCACTGATAGGGCTTTTTAGAAGTGAGACTATAAACCATTAAAGTTTTTAAATCCATTCATTCAACAAATATTTATTGAGGGCCTGCTAAGTGCCAAGCCCGTTCTGGATGCTGGGACAGCAGTAGAGAATGAAGCCTGATCCCAGGGAGCTGACGTCCGGTGAGAGCAGACACACTGGTCGGCAAATGACCAGGACACTGCGGGACGAACTTTTAACTCTCCCTAAGACTTCTCCGTCGGCGGGGAGGCCTCATCACAGGAAGGCTGATGAGCGTATAGTTCCAGTTACTCTTTCTCAGTCTCTCTTGATGTGGCTGCAGACGTCCTTGGGGGGAACCTACAGCTGTTTGGGTTTTAGCTTTCACAGCCTTTGACAGAATCATAGAATAATCGGCCCAGTGGGAATTCCTTAAAAAGACCGCAGGAGAGAAGAGGAGGGGTCAGGTCTTCCTGCCTCTGAGCCAGACAAAACGCAAATCAACTGAGGCCCTTAGCAAAGGTCTCCGTGCAGCACTCAGTCTGTGTTCCACTTGCAGCAGCAAAGAGGTGCCCACGGTTACCCAGCTCCATGCACTAGACTCTCTGGTTTTCCTCAATGGAAGTGGACTTAATAAAGCAAAAAAATAATAATAATTATTATTGTTGATATATTTGATTCCTCTTGGCCTTCTCCGCCACATCATCCTACTGCCTTGCCCTCTCCTGGCCTAGCCAGGCACACGCTCTAACAGGTTCATTACCAGTGCCGGAAAAAACTCCTCGTTGCTGAAGCCTTGAAAAGCCTCACCCTGCAGGCCCAAGTGGAGAGCCAGTTGCCCGGATGAAGGAAGCCAAAGGCCTTCCCGTCCAAGTCGTGCTGGGAAGCCCCTGTGAAACCCTGACCCAGCGTTCCCCGACGTGAAGCACCTCTGAAATGGAGAAGGACAAGGCGCTGTAACCAGCTGGCATCCACTCACAGCCCAAGTGGGGATGGGCTGGAACTTATGGCCGCATGACTAGACTCCTTGTAATTTCTCCTGGGATTTGTCTTTCCCAAAAATAACCATGAGGTCTCCGCTTGTTCAGCTGTTTCCTGGTAAACAGAGGAAACACGGAATCCAGCCCCTCGTGTTCCTTTAGAGCCACACAGTCCACTGGAACTTCCCGTGACGTGGGAGGTGCCAGATCTGTGCCGCCCAGGTGGCCGTTGAGCATCGACGATGTGGCTCTCTTGTCGAAGAACTGAAGTTTTTGTTTTATATCATTTAAATTAAATTTAAATTGGACAGCACAGGTCTGGGGGAGCTCCGTGATTCTGGATGATTCTGGGGCTGGGCACCTTGCAGACCTTTTGCCTGTGATCTGTTCTTGGCACTTGGAATTGTATTTGTGTGCAGATCTCATGGCCAGTGTGGTACCCCGGGCAGTGCCCTGCACCCCCACAGCAGGGGCCACACATCCGCAGTCCCTTGTCTCTTGTCTCTCTCAAGTCGAGGGCCCAGTGGGAGCAACTCTCCGTGCCTCTGAGGAGCTGAGTAACGGAGCCGGGAGAGGCCCAGTCGTGCGCCCGGCTGGCACACAGACATCTGAGGGTGGAGCCAAGACCTAGAACCACACTTCTGAGCGCTCTGCCGCCCCCTCCAGAGGGGGGCACTAAACTGAGCTGGCTGGCAAACTCAGATTCTACTGTAGATTTCTGAGTTTCTTTTTCCCGAGTGGAAAACCTTTCTGTGAGAAAGGTGGCCATCCAGGCAGAAGGCTTGGTTTTTCTTTAGTGACAAGAGATAATTACTGTGGGATTGATCAGGCGTCCAGAGTCCTGGAGCAAATAAATTGCGCAGCAGCCAGTGCAGGAGGGGCCCGGCTGCTAATGGAAGTGGTGGCTGGGTCACCTCCCCGTAATGTGGCCTGATGGAGCCGCCATACGGGCCTGCCGTAATGTGCTATTGATATGCAGCCAGTCCATTTCCCCGTGGGCCGGGGCCGGGAGCCGCTGGAGCAGAGCTGGGCTGCACAGCAGTAAATGAAGAGGAAAATTGAAGAAATGTTGTATTATAAATTTATGATTTCATCTGCCTGACCCAGAAGATGTTCGGCGATGGGGGGTGGTGATCAGACCCCCCCCCCCTACTCTGGCAGCTGCCAAATTCTCACCTTTGTTGTTCAGGAGACAATATTGACATCTCCAGGAAGATGGGGGTAAGGCCCCAATCCCTGTGAACTTGACCATGCCTTTCTTCCTTCTTGTTGAAGACTTGCGAGTACACCAGGAAGAAAGCGGATATAACGGAATCCTTCTGGTGGCCCACCCGAGTCAGGGAGGGACTGGGCGGTCCACCCCCCACACCCACACCCACCCGAGGAGTCTGGAAGGTGACATATGGGCTTGCCGTTTTGCTGTCAGATTAGCACTGAAATATTTAAGACCCCCAGCACAGGAGTTAGGAGAAAATGAGTCATTTTTCATGCGGAAAGGCCCCAGGCAGCAGTGACTTGGCTGCGTGCATGTAATCCGTTTATCAATATTGTTGAAATAATGGTATAAGAAATCTAGTGCTGAAAGATCTGATTTGATCGCAGGTGATTAATTCAGAGGAGAATTGAGCTGGCCAGCCGTGAAATAAGTTCCCAAGAAGCAGCCTGTGTGTGTGTGTGTCCACTCAAGGCAGCCACGTCTTGGTCCCTGCCCCTCGTCTCTGCCCCTCTGAGTCTCGCTTGGGTCCTGCTCCTCAGCAGTCGGGTCAGCCTGTCTCGTCTGGGCAGCCTCAGAGCAGGAGGACGGCCTTTGCTGCTCCCATGAAGGGAGGGAGGCCTCTCTCCAAGTCTCACAGAGAAGGAGCACCAGGTGATGGGCAGCCAACAAACAGCCACAGACCACCATCTCAGAGGTCAAAGCCAAAGTCAGGCTGGTGGAGGTGGCAGGGTAGGTGGTAGGGTGAGAACCCCACGTGGAAGGAGACCACGTGAGCCTGGCAGGGTGGGCACCACGGGCCTCCTGTGGCCGGTGGAAGCTCAGTCCAGGAGGCTACTCCAGCCTCCTCTGTAGCTGGACCAAGAGGCAGGGATGTAGAGGGAAGTGTCCTGAGTGACATCTCAGAGCAGGAAAGAGAAGGCCACACACCCCCCCCCCCCCAGATTTTCATCTGCACCCCATGCCCAGCATGCACCCTCAGTTCACCCATCACCCCCCTAGCTTGCCTGCTGGGTCAGATGTCTGGAAAATAGACGGTTGCTACAAAATGCCTGTTGAAACATGTGACACGGGCTTCCGGGTTTGGGCGAAGCTTTGTGGTGCACATCTGAACACAACCAGCCCCTCACTGTTCTCTCGGGAATATTCCGGTGCCTCGTGGAGTGTGTGTGCTTGGACGTGGGCCTGGGGACCCACCTCCTCTGGACCCACATGGCTCGTCAGGCCCAGTGTCAGCCCTGAGTTTCCCCACTAACCTGTGAGCCCTGAGGACACAGGCTGCGTCTGGGCTGGCCCTGCCCGCTGCCTTGGAGGACTTCAATCTCCCAGTGTCAATAGCTTTAAGGTAAAGTACATTCAGGCTAAGCTCTCCAAATGTCAGAGCCAGGCACGGGCCGAGTTTGGTGCTAATGCCTGGCATTTACTCTGCAGGTCAACAAAGCCGTGGGCTTTGGGGCTCTGTCTGCCCAAACGCGGGTTAATTACCAGCAGGCTGACGGCAGCGTCCCCAGCCCGGGGAGAGAAGTGACCTGCCCAGGGTACAGACCCTCAGGGGAGACGGTCGTTCCGTGGAGGAGTCACTCAGGCTGTCCCCTCGCCCTCCCTGCGGCCCCGCCAGACCGAGGCGGCTGTGCTAACAGGACTGCTTTCTCTGTGTTCAAGGCTACCCCAACTTTGTGGCGACCTACGGCCGCGGCTACCCCGGATTCGCTCCCAGCTACGGCTATCAGTTCCCAGGTGAGTGTCTGTCTCCGGGGGCTTTAGAAACCTGGGCTGTGGGCTGCACTTGGGGGGAGGGGAACCCCTAGAGAGAATACAACTCATCCATCCATTCAAGAAGCGGCCTGTGGGTGCTGATTTCAAATCCACTTCACCCAGGGGCGGGGGCAGCTCAGGCTATGACTGACTGGAGTTTCCACTGGCCTGAGAGTGGCAGCTTTTTAGGGGGAAGGGAGACTGAGGCAGGCGCCCTCCCCCTGCTCATCCTCCTTTGTCTGACGCCTGTTGGGGGAGTCTCTCACTGGGGACTGAGCTCTCAGCCAGCGTTTTCTTTCCCCCTCTTTCTCGCCCTGCCTGCTGTCCATGTCTCCCCCACTCCCCCCTCCAGCTCTGTCCTGAGCCTTCCTGTCCTGGTGAATGCTGGCTGTGCTGTTGGGGTTGGCGTTTGCTGTCGGTCTGGGGAGCGTGTTTAGGTTCTCCCTCCCCTCTGTGTGGGTGTCAGAGACTCCAGGCCGAGCCCACAGTGATGTGTCCAGGCTGCTGCAGCCCCCTGGTAGCTGGGAGGCCCGGGGCCCCACCCCAGGTGGCGGCAGGGTAGGCATGATCCTGGAGGGGTGGGGGAGCGGTGCTAAAGGAAGGGAGACTTTCTGGCACTTGGCTTTTCCCCTGAGCCGGGGGGGGGGGGGGGGGGGGGGGGGGGCGGTGCTTGGGGTGTCTGTGTACCAAGCACAGTGGGGTTTCTGGAGAACCCCAGGAGTGGAGGTTTGTCCTCTTGGATTCTGTGCTGGGGGAGGAGGCTCCGTGGGGAGCTGGGCTTCAGGCGGAGTTTCCCTCCTGGGTGGTCACCCGGCCTAGATCAGAGGCCGGGAACCTCCGCCTGAGATGCAGGAGGAACATGACCTAGCCCGAGAGGACTGTTCTGAAGCCACCGAGGTGGGGTGTGTGCAGGGCTAGGCCAGCGTTTGATTCAGGGTGTGTGGGGGGACAGGTCAGGAGGCCTTTGGGACCCTTAGAGCCGTGCCTTACGGGAGACAGAGCCCTAGGCTGTGCATGGCCGTGGGCAGGTCGCTCCGTCTCAGGACCTCGCTTCTGTCTCCTGTGGATGAGAGTTTGTGCAGAATGGTCACTGAGGTCTGTGCACCTTTCTGATTGTAGGTGAGGAGGTGTCGGAGCAGAAGTTCTAGATGGAGGAGTTGGGCGGGGGGTCCCCCATGAGTGTGTCCCCTTCCCTGGGGCTGGGCAATTTCTCTAGCAGACGGCCGCCTCGGTGGCTGCGGGCTCCCAGCAGGATGACAGGCACCACACCCAGAGCAGCCGGGGCTGGGCCGGGCGCTGGTCTGGAGTCCGCTCGGTCTGAGCCTCCATTAGACTTCCTCGGTTACAGGTGGGGCGCCAGGGCCCAGTGAGGTAGAGCCCTGCTCCAGGGCAGGGCCAGGGGGCCCAGGGGGCCCAGGGGGCCTGGGCCTTACGTGCTACCCACCGCTCGCTCTCTAGCGTCCTTCTGTCCAGTATGATCCCACTGCCACTGTGGCTACTAAAATTTAGATTTAAAGTAATTAAAATGAAGTAAAATGAAAATTTCAGTTACTCAGCAGTCGCATGTGACTGGTGGCTACCATCAGTGCAGAATACAGAACATTTTCTTCACAACAGAAAGATCATAAAGGAAGAGTGTGTTATGGTGGGAGGTCTCGTTACACATGCGCGCGCGCGCGCGCACACACACACACACACACACACACACGTGTGCACTGTCCTCCTCGGGGAGCCCCGAGTGCCACCATCCCCGTTCCCCATTCCTTTCCATCCTGCTCAGCCCCACAGCTGGTGGCAATCTCAGGCAGCCTTCCCTCCCCTGCTCCCTTCCTAGAGGGAAGGAGAGACCAGGCTCGCACCCCTGGCGCAGCCACCTCCCTCACAACCAGGCTGCCATTGCCCCCTTGGCACAGCACTCCGCCCAGGAGGACAGAGTTGGGGGATCCTAACATGGGGTGATTTGGGGTGACAACATGGGCCCCATGTCTCTGAGAGCCAGCCCAGGAAATGTCTGGTAGAACTCTGTCTCAGGGACCTGCATCCCTGGGTCTGCCCTAAACAGATGGAGATGCACAAGTAACCAACTGAGGCTGGAGAATGAGGTGGGGCTCCCCAGGTGCCCATCCTATAGGCCACGGCTTTGGGAACGGAGCAGGGGCTGGGAACGGCCAGGAATGGGCTTGCAGACACCATGCCCAGGGCCCATTTGTTTATCATGGTCAGCAGGTCCCACGGCTTAACAATCAGATGGGTTTGAAAGGGGCAGAAACCAGACATCAGAGCATCCAGACAGGCTCGCTGACCCATGGGACTTGGCTGTTCTGTTCTTTCTCGGCCATCAAACTGTTCAGATTCCCATCCCACTTACACCGCGAAGCCTCTTGTTTGTCCTCACCAGTGGCCATCAGGGGCCCCCAGAGTGCGGCCGCCTGCTCTCAGAGGTTCAGGGTGTGGCGTGGCCTTGGGCCCGAAGCAGTGGCCCAGCAGCTGCACCCCGCCCTTCACAGCCCTCCACCCAGGAGCCAGGCTGGTTCGGGTCCGTCCCCTGCGGCCCGGAGGAGCCTCTGTGGAGAGGTGGCTCTGTCTGTTCCCAACACCTCCCCCAGCAGCCTAGGGTTCCCCACACCTGGGGAGTCCCTGGGACTTCCCAGCGAGACCTCATGAGCGGTGTCTCCCTGAGAACCAGACTGGACCCCCTAGAGCAGGGGTCCTCAAACTTTTTAGACAGGGGGCCAGTTCACTGTCCCTCAACCGTTGGAGGGCCGGACTATAGTTTAAAAAACACTATGAACAAATTCCTATGCACACTGCACATATCTTATTCTGAAGTAAAAAAACAAAACGGCAAAAACACCCGCATGTGGCCCGCGGGCCGTAGTTTGAGGACGCCTGCTCTAGAGCCTGGGCTGCAGGGCAGGGCCCCGTGAGGGAAACTTGGCAATGTCCTGACATCTGTCTCTTGCCTCGTGTCAGTGAGGAATGTTCTAGTAGATCTGGCCGAGAGGGCTCGCTGCCCTCTCCCTGCCCGTCAGGCTGCCTGTGGACCCCTCCCCGTGCCTTGGGTCCTGTGAGTCGGACATCAGCACAGCTGTCCCGCCACCACCAACCTGTCCTGCTGTTTCTTCCTCGTGGCCTCTCTCTTCCACGTGCTCACTGTGCCCACCTCCCCCACTTCCCACCTCCAGTCGCTCCTGCGATGCACGTGGATCCTGCACCCCCCCCCCCCCGCCCCTCCGACTCCCTCCTAGTGGGACAATTCGAGGTAGCTAACGGACAGGAACGGAAGCGCCCCTAAGGTTCTTACCTGTGTGCTTCCACTCAAAACCACGTATTCCTTGCCCCAGCTGGTTTGGTTCAATGGATAGAGGGTCCCGGGTTCGATTCTGGTCAAGGGCACGTGCCCAGGTTGTGGGCTCGATCCCCATTGTGGGACATGCAGGAGGCAGCCAATCAATGATTCCCTCTCATCATTGATGTTTCTATGTCTCCTCTCCCCTCCTGTCTGAAATCAATAAAAATATATATTTTTAAAAAACAACACGTATCCCTTTGAGGAACCTACAGTCTAACCTTTACCGGGGTCCTCCTTTTCACTCGAATTGGCTCTTTCTATGAATACCCATCTCATCTGTGGGTGCCCGGCATCCCTCTCAGTGGAGCCCCACTTCACCTGTGCCAACTTTCCTGGGGCGCACAGTAGGTGTTAAGCAGTGCCTGCCTCTGCCCACCTTTAGATGCTATGAAAATGGTGAGATGCTCTGATAAAGGGGGCTCGATGCCTTTGGGTAATTATTAGAGTAGGGAGTAGTTTTTTTTTCTAGGAAGATGGGGTGATGGCGGCCGGCCACTGCGCAACTGGCCCCTTCCTCCCAGGCCCAGGTGTCCCCCATACGCCCCACCCCAGCCCCGCCCCAGTTCCTTGGATCAATATGTGGGCTCGAATTATGATCCCGGTCAGTGGCTCCCTGTTTTCTCTCCTTTCCCCCTCTGGACTCTTAGTTTAATCTGTTAACTTCTGTTCTTATTTCACTTTGCAGACTATTTGCCGATTTCACAAGACATAATTTTTATCAACTAGCTCTTAAGAGAGGCATAACAAATTGGGGTTTGCTACCAATGCTAGAGAGAGGACCCAGTCCCGCCGGGGCCCGCCCAGCTGCTGTCAGTGCCCACTCAGCTCTCCTAGCTGCCTGTCTGAATGATTGCTCTTTTGCTCGTTTAATTCATCGAAAAGACTCGTGTCCTCATTGCTTCACACAGGTTTTTAAACATAATTTTATTCTCCAGTCCCTTCCCATTTTGCTTCCTGTACGCACTGTGAACATCCTCCCCACCTACCCCACCTGCCGCCTCCCCCGGAATGTAACCCGCCAGAGGGAACTTCTCACAAACTGTGTAGAGCCTCCAGGGGGGGTGAAGGGGGGAGGCCTGGGAGTCCAGGTAGAAGGCATCGAATTACTTTAAACAATGACCAGACAGGCTCATTGGGCATTTCATGGGGTGAGCTTTGAAGTGCTGGTGGGCCACGGGGTGGGCGATGGGTGCCTTGGGCACCTCTGTCCTATGTGGACACACTAAAAGTGAACACACACACACACAGGGTTCCATGAATACCAATGTGAGAAACTGAATCTGGATGAAAAACTGTATTCGCAGGTTCTGGTTGCCTGTCTTGGGGGCCCGTCCCTCAGTGGCTGCTGCCATGATAATGAGCAACCAGTCTTCCAGAAGGGCCAGTGGCGCCCCCTGGGGGCCGCCACATCGCAGGCACTGTGGGCACCGATCCACACCGGGCCCTCCTTCCCCCCACCCCACCCTCGCCCCCTGCCCTGCTGGCCCACCGGGGAAGGCGTGGACAGGACTCAGAGGGTCCGTCCTGAACAGGCGGCACCCTGATGGTCACCCCGAGAAGGGCTATCTTTTCCCATGATCCTGACCCCCCTGCTCCCCATTTGAAACCCCCCACTCTCTTGGATTAATCAGGTACAGCTCAGTTGGACCCTCAAGAGTCGCCCCTTGGTCCACACTCACAGTTTGTGGGAAGTGTCCCGTGCGCTTCCGTTGGGTGCGTTGGATGTGAGCAGATCTGTGTTTGAATGTCAGGGTCCCCGAGACCCACCGTGCGGCTCTGCGCACTCATTAAAGATGCTTGATGGAATCACTGGTCCGTTTCTTTTCTTTGCCCGCTGGCTTTTTCATGAGTGCTCACTTTTGTTTAAGCTCTGTGGCTTTTCCCCTTTATTTTGTTCTGCGATGTATGGATTGTTTTGCTTTGGTGAACTTGCCCTAATATGCTTGCCTCCCCAACATTTTAGCCATTGTGAATTTTCTTCATCCCTGTAAATGGCTCATCTGTGCTTCTCCCTAATGACGTGTCCCACCACCACCACCCATAAACAACTGAGCTAGAAAAATAAATTGTTTACCACGGACATGCTGTGTGCTGCTGTCTCTTAGCCTGACAGTGCCCTGTTCTCGCTCCCGGGAAGGTGACTGCACTGAGTGACCGGGACCAGTGACAGCCCAGTGCCGTTTCTGAAAGCCTAGGGCCCCCCCCACCCCCCGCCTGCCGCCTGTCCCCAGCCCCCCTGCTTTCTCGTGTCCCTGCACTTGTTCAAGGTGGTCCTGTCCTTGAGCAGAGACAGCATCTGCATGCCAGCTGCACGGTTCGCCCCACGCCTCTTCCTCTGCCACCACTCCTGCCCTCGAGCGGGAACGCCAGTGAGACATCTGAGCCCTTCACATCTGCACACCAGGTGTGTGTGAGCTCATGCACGTGCGTGTGCACACCGGCCCACATGCGGCCTGCACGTCGCCTGCTTTCCTAGTTCCCCTGCACGGCGCAGGCTGCAGGAGGCACCTGTGGTCCTGGGCATGCAGCTAGAAGACCTTGTTTTCGGGCCCCACTTAGGCACACTGTAACCACGTCACCTGAGCAGGTGACTTAGCTAAGCCCTGGGGATAATAATAGTGCCCAGTTGGTGAGGTGGTTACCCTTAGACAGGATGATGTGCACAGGTGAACGTGCCTTGTAAATTAGTAAATGCTCTCCAATGGAAAGGTTAGAAACGGGCACTGATGTTGCTGCCGTGTCCCTGTCCGGCGTGGTTTTCCTTCCTCGTCACCCCCTGGAGGTGCCTGCTGGTGGGTCTGCTTCTCAGTGAAGAGAACACTAGGTGTACCAGTTAATAATGTGGATTTTTTCAATAGGTGGAGTTACACATATGTTGATATATATGCGATTCAATATGTATGCTATGTTGTTGTATTGCTCCTTCAGATGACCACTTGTTCAGATCGATGGCACACGCACTTTCTGAGCAGCACTTCAAAACATACGAAGAAGTGGAAAACTGGGTCTCTGAATGGTCTGCCTCAAAACAAGAAAAGTTCTATTGGGACGGTACGCACAAATTACCTGAAAGATGGGGAAATGGGTAGCTAGCAATGGACATTACTTTGAATAAAGCACTTTTGATGTTTCTCTTGAAATTATCGTGTTTTCTTTGATTACAAGATCCGCATTATTGACCGGTTAATAGTTAATCTGCACTGTTAACTGGTTAATGATTAATCTGCATTATTAATCGGTTAATAGTTAATCCACACTATTAACCTGTTAATAGTTAATCTTCACTATTAACCTGTTAATAGTTAATCCACACTATTAACCGGTTAGTGATTAATCCTCATTTTTAACCGGTTAATAGGTAATCTGCATTATTAACTGGTTAATAGGAAATTCACATTATTAACTGGTTAATAGGTAATCCACATTTTTAGCCGGTTAATAATTAACCGTAATAATGTGGATTTTGTAATCAAAGAAAACACGATAATTTCAAGAGAAACATCAAAAGTGCTTTATTCAAAGTAATGTCCATCGCTAGCTACACATTTCCCCCATCTTTCAGGTAATTTGTTGATACCGTCCCAATAGAACTTTTCTTGTTTTGAGGCAGACCATTCAGAGACCCAGTTTTCCACTTCTTCATACGTTTTGAAGTGCTGCTCAGAAAGTGCGTGTGCCATCGATCGGAACAAGTGGTCATCTGAAGGAGCAATACAACAGAATAGCATACATATCAAATCGCATATATATCAACATATGTGTAACTCCATCTATTGGAAAAATCCACATTATTAACTGGTACACCTAGTAAACAGGATTTCAGGGTGAAGCCAGGGAGCTGCTGGGACTGCTTGCCCACCCCACCTCTTCCCTCCTTCCCTCTTCATTTACTGATCATCAGACACTGGGTCACGTACCAATTATTGGACATGAATAAAACTCGCTCCTTCAGGACACAGTCCAGCCGAGGGAGTGAGTCAGGGTCAGACCCACTGAGCACCCTGGGACAGCTGCTCAGCTCAAGAGGGAACCTGTCGCTGCTGTGGGGGAAGAGGTGGCTGCGGTCCTGCCTGGGGGCCGTCAGGGATGCCTAGAGAAGGTGAACTGGGTCTTGCAAAGTTCAAAGGGTTAGCTAAGTGAAGAGGGGAAGAGGGTGTACCCCAGGCAGAGAAATGACACCCTTAGACACTGAATCCGTTTTAAGGAAGAAAATTCAAAAGTAAATAAGAAAACACAAAATGATAATGGCCTAAACAAAATAAGAATTGTTTCTCTCTCCCGTGTGAAAGAAGCTTCATAGTATTAGGTCTTGGCTTCTCCTGTCTTCTTCTTCTCTCTTCTTCAACATGAGACTCCATCTCATAAGAAGGCTGCTCGACTCCAGTCATTACATATTCCCCCCAGAAGAGCACATCGCTTCCCTTTAATAATACTTTTTAGAAGTCACGCGTGACACTCTGCTTCGATCCCGTAGTCAGACCTTAGTCACACGGCCAGTTCTAGCTACAAGGGAACGGCAGAAATGTCTGTGTTCCAGGTAGCTGCATACCCAGCCGGAAACAGGGCTCGGGCCTGTGGAAGAAGAGCAGGATGGGCCGGAGGGGACACGGCAATCTCCACCACAAGCCTGAGAGGAAGCATTGCTGGTCCCCTCGGAGTGCCCTCATGGGGAACCCCCGTTGCTCCCGGTTGGGATCCAGGGTGGAGCCCACCGGTGAGCGACGGCTGGCTGCTCACTAGCAGGCAAGCCCATCTAGAAATGCCGACACAGGGTGGCTGGCTCCCAGGTACGGTGCCGTGCCCATGCACCCATGCCCGGGGCACCCACAGCTGTGGGTCCCAGCCCTTCAAACCACGAGCTCCCTTGTAACGGAAGCTCCTCCTGACACAGCAGCCTGCACATCTGTTTCACCACAGCCCTCATCTGCACGTCCCTTCCCCTCCAGGGATTACCCCTCCACAGATGGGGCGGAAACCACAAGCTAGCTCCTCCTGGGCCAGCCCGCTCCTCTGCCACCTGGCCCTGTGCACGTGGGGCTAATGCTCTCGTTTGAATATTAAAGGCAAGCTTAGTCCGGAAAGCCTATCTGCTACTTTAATAGATGGAAAAGCAAAATTCAGCAGCGCACCCCAAATCCTGCGTGAGGACAGTCAGGGCTGTGGGTGGGGCGTGCCGCTGCTGCTCCCTCCACGTGGACGGTCAGGGCTGACGCCATCCCCAGATGGGAGCAGCGCGCAGGGCCGTTTGCGGAAATGAATTGGAGCAATCCGAGTGGACGGGAGCTGCGGGTTTCACTTTCGATTAGCTTTCGGCGCCTCTGGAAGCTCCTCGGCATAAAGAGAGGGAAGTGTGCCTAACCCCGCTGTCCGCCCCGTGCTAAAGCCACACTGTTCTCAGGCGGGGAGTCGGGGACCAGTTCTTGCCCCTAGCTTGCTGGGAGAGTAAGGCCACCTCTGGGCCTCAGTTTCCCCCTCTGTCAAATGGGGCTGTTGATCCTTGTCCTGTCCTCTTCCTTGCAGGTTACTGAGACTAGGGATGAGCTAATGCTTTGGAAAGGGTAGTGTGGTATCCATGCCTGAGCAGAGGGCCCAGCCGGCTTGGTCAGGGGCAGCAGTGAGGTAGGCTGTGGACAGGACTTCACCTGCCCTCTCCGTGGGCTGCGTGGTGCTCACCAGATCCCAGCTCCCCCGGCACTGCCGTCCTCACTTCCTTCACACCGTCCAGGTGCCCGTACCACCAGCTCACAAAGTCTCCAGTAAGCCGACCAGCAGGAATGTAATCACCTTCTTCCAACCCTTCAGTTTTAATTTCCGTCAGCAAAAGCAAGTGAAAGGTCACAGCTTAAAAAAACAACAAAGCATAAATTGCTCAGTGTGGCATTATAGACAGGCAGCAGTGCCAGGCCTGAGGGCTGCGCAGGGTAAGCCCGACAAACAGCTACGGACAGACCAGAAGGCGGAGGTGTGGCCCCACTCCCTCCCTCCGCATCCCTGTGTCCAGATGGACTTGGATCCCCTTCCCCCAGCGACCCTACCCAACAGGGTCACTGCCTCTGCTCCGTGTTCCTTCAGTGGTGGTGGGGTTGGGGTGGGGGGGTCGAGAGCGCATTCTCTGTGGTGCAGGAAAGGGTCTGGGTTCGGATGTGTTCCCTTCTGGTCTGACTGGTGTGCAGAATGAGCGAAGGGGAGGAGTCACTGGCTCTGCCTGGGAAGCTTTCAGGAACGGGCGACATCTGAATGGGGTTTTGAAGCACAAATAGAAGTTCGCCAGGCAGATGATGAGAGAAAGGTATTCCATGTCAAGGGACCAGCAGACTTAAAGGCATGAATGCATTACATATCTCCCCCCCGCCTTGCATTCCTGCCTCTGTTGAATTCTCTGCCCTCCCCCCAACCCCCGGGCAGACGTTGTCACGGGTGGGACGACTAGACAACAGATTTTAGCATTAGGAAGCTGATGCCACTCCTTTCCAGCCCCAGGGAATGTGGGGCAAACACTCCGTGGACCAGGAGTGCTGTCCCCACCCTGCAGTAGGAAGTTGGTCCCTGTTGGGGCCTTTGTGAAGGCCACTGCGCCGACCCAGTGGGCTCGGGGTCTCTCCCTTTGAGGTGGACGGCCTCGCCCAGAGGCACTTACCACAGAGAAAGCGGCTGCTGCCACTCTCAGTAGGGGAAGCCAGCCACTTTCCCCTGTGGCGCTGCTGCCCTGCGCCGAGCCTGAGGCCAGCCCTGAGTGGTACTCGCTTAAGGCCCCTCTAGACTTCCTTCATCTGACCTCTGGTACTGGCCTTGCCTGTGCTAGTATTCAGGTAAGGCCACGAGCAGGAGGAGCACCTTCTTGCCTCACCCCCTTGCATCTATTCGTCCGCTTCCACCCATCCATCCTTGACTCATTGAGCACCTCGTTGTTCAGCACCTGCTCCGCCACAGGCCCTGCCCTCGCTGCTGGGAACATAGTGGTGAACCAGGGCCCCCGTCCGGGCGAGGAGCAAACAGGGCCCCCCGCTTGGATGGAAGGACCCACAGGGCTCCTGTGGCCAGGCCCTTGCTGGGAGCCCGGGGGCACATGTCAGGACAAGAGGGCCTCGGAGCTCACCAGGCCAGCTGCCAAGCACAAACACCAGGGCTCTGGGATCCATGTCCGCACCTGTGCTCACCACGCCCCAGGGCCGTGGCCACCCCAGCCCCTGGGAGCCTCGTGCCTCCTGCCATCACATTACCCCACCAGACTTAGAGCTTGCACTGCAGATAAAACATACCCTTATCACTCACAAGCGAATTGTAAATGTTATCTATTAAAGCACTTTGGATGTGAAATGTCATGTAAATTAATAGGATTTTAGAATAGGAAGGCACCGAAGGGAGTTCTCAGCTCCGCTACTGTTATTACCTTGAGCAATAATAATAAAAATAGAAATAAAAGTTATCATTCCACTTACTAAGCCATTTCCGAGCGCCAGATAACCGTGCTGAGCACCCAGCGCCATCCTCTCACCGGATCTCTCAGCAGCCCCGCCAGGAGGCGTCACTAACGAGTTTACAGAGGAGCAACACGAGGCCCTGCCCAGCTGCAGTCAGTCGCAGATGGGACGCTGCAGGTGCCGAGTGGGGCAGGGGCCGGGCCTCGCCCTCTCTGGGCCTCAGGACTCAGTGGCAGCAGGCACCCTGTTTTGCTCCCTAGCACCTCGGAGCCGGAAGGAATCTGGGCAAGCGCACACCTTCCGTGCCTGGCCCTGCACCCATGGTCTGCACTTGCCTCTTCTGGGAACTTTTCTTTGTTTTCAAAGGGTGCTCCCTGGCTTCCTCTTCTATGCTTCTAAGACCCCTTTCATCCAAACAGATGCTCTCTGGCAACAAAAGGTTATAAAACCTCGCAACGCTTTTATAACAGTGCACCTCCCCTTTTTACCATTTATCCCCATCTGAATGTCTAAAGAAATATATGTTATTTAAAAATTAAGCCAAACAGCAGTTGCATTGAGCCACGCCAGCCAAGGCAAGCCCACCCTCCTTGTAGGAAAAAGGAGTCGGTTACTCAGGGCCCAGAGAGGTGACACCCAAGTCACCCAGCGAGGCAGGGGCAGCCGGGGCTGGAGCAGGCTTTGAGGCCAAGCCCAGTGAGCCCTCTGTTACTCCACGTGAGGGACAAAGCAGCTCCAGGCTACCGAATCGGGTCTGACTGCTCTTCAGCAATGACAGCCCATGCCTGGAATTCCACCATTAGTGCTTCATTCCTGTGTATCCAGGCATTTTCTTTTTTTCTTTTTTTTTTAAATATATATTTTATTGATTTTTTACAGAGAGGAAGGGAGAGGGATAGAGAGTTAGAAACATCGATGAGAGAGAAACATCGATCAGCTGCCTCCTGCATACCTCCCACTGGGGATGTGCCCGCAACCAAGGTACATGCCCTTGACCGGAATCGAACCTGGGACCCTTCAGTCTGCAGGCTGAGGCTCTATCCACTGAGCCAAACCGGTTAGGGCCATTTTCTTTTTTAATGCCAGGTTCCCGAATAGGAGGCGCATGCTACATTCCTAATACCTAAGTTCCCCAGTAGGCAACCTAGAGCACTGAGGCCCTGAGATTTTTTCAGCAAAATGCTTTTCTCCTTTCTGCCTGATTTATTGCTAAGAAATGGGAAGATCAGACGACCAGGGTCGTGCCAGCCGCTTGGCCCAGTTGTTCTTAGAGCTGAACAGAAGATGGCACGTTCTCATTTGAGCTTTGGCAAGTGAGCCCCACTAAAATGACATCATGACATTGGGACAGGATAAATGATTACACACCACTGTCACCAGTAAGGAATGCAAGGCCCCCAGTATGTTTGTGACCATCTGACCGCGGGGCCCAGCATGGAGAAGGTGGAACAGCGCTGCACGGGGAGAATCCTGTCTTGGAGGCAGGGCAGATGGCTGGATAGAGGGCGACAGTGAGGCTGGAGTGGATGGCAGGGAGCCTGGGGAGGGGCCGGGCGGACGCTGTGTGGTGAGGCCGCGGCCCCGTGCTGAGAGAGCTGTGGGCTCGCTCACTGTAAGGGGCAGACTGGGTGGCCCTCCACTCCCAGCCCCTCCTCACACTGTCACTCCGTTCAGCCCGTTTTGATGGAGATTAAATTCCAGCCCTTAGCAATGTGATGCTCAGTCTCCAGCAGCCTTTATCTGAGATTAAGGATAATGGATTTCCCTGGATATTTTTTTCCCTTCCTCTTTCTCTTGGACTTTTCATCCAAAATGTACTCAACTCCAGAAAATAGACCTTTGGTTAAGTCTTTTTATTGACTAGACTCCCCTCCCCCAGTCCTGCCTCCCCTTCCCCCCCCCCACCCATCCCCCTACCTCCACCACCACCTTGTCACCCTTCCAAGGAAACCTGCTTCCTGAGAGAGTGCAAGAATAGCTGGGCCTTGCTGCTCTCCACACCTGCTTCCCCCCCCCCCCTCCTCCTCCCTCCTCCTCCTCTTCCTCCTCCTCCTCCTCCTCTTCCTCCTCCCTTCTCCTCCTCCTCCCCTTCCTCCTCCTCCTTCTTCTCCTCCTCCTCCTCCTTCTCCTCCTCCTCCTCTTCCTCCTCCCTTCTCCTCCTCCTCCCCTTCCTCCTCCTCCTCCTCCTTCTCTTCCTCTTCCTCCTCTGGTCCATGCTCTCTGCCTGCAGGGACCTGGCGGGCTGAGAAGTGGGACAGGGAGAAGTAACCTGACTTGCTCCTATTTTCCTTCAGCACATTCGCCAGCACCCACATCTTCAGAAATCTAGATCCTGCCCGGAAGAAACGGGGAGAGGCCTTGGTGGGGAGCCCCTTCCTTGGTGCCCCGCAGGGGGAGGGAGCAGCCTCCAGGCGGGCGCCTGTGGTCCTCACAGGAGCTGGGAGACCCAGTCCAGCCGCAGGCTCCACCGCGTGTGTACATTGACTTCACCTGGATCTTTCTTTTTCCCCCTTCAACAGCCCTATTACCATATTTAAATGCAAGTATGTTTCTTTTCATTGGCATTTGCAGTAGCTTAGCCTGACCTTCTTAGAGTAGCTCGTTCCGTTTGAACTTCTTTCCCCCCAGTAGTTCCGTGTAGCTAGGACGGTAGTCTTAGAGTTTAGTGGGCTTCTAGTTTTCTCTTTGGGGATGGCTCCTCTCTCCTTCCTGTCCTCCCTGCTCCCTGCCGCCCGTGGTGCATGCCTTCCCCTCAGTCCTGTGCAGATGCCTTACTGGAAGGCTCTGTGGCCAACGCCCCGCAGCTCGGTGGGGCTGTGTGCTCCATGCTGCTGCCTCTGGCACATCATTTAAAACCCGTCACTGGGAATGGGTCTTGGAATCAGGCCTCCAAGTGTCTGCCTGGATGGAGAGGCTGTTTGTGTCACGTGTGTGGGAGTATGTCTGTGTGTGTCCCAGTGCCCGGCTGTGTGCACAGCTGGTGGCCAAGGGAAGCCCAGGGGAGGGGACTGGCCCACCGCCTCCCTCACCTGGATGATCTGCCGCCACACTGGGTCACCTTGTCCTTTTAGTCCCATTGCTGGGGTAGCCTTGCTTCCTGGTGCAGTATTCGATAGCATAAGCCTCGACCAAGAAGTTTCTAGAACGCACAGGACTTGATCGAAACCCCAGGAGACCCTGCAGTGCCGGCTAGATAAGAACCAGATCTAAATCCCCACGACCGTGCCTCCGAGGTTGAACCACTGAGAGAGAGAAAGCCGCAGGGCTCACTCCGCATCTGTCCCGGGGCCCCACGCTCCCTCCCTCCGTGGGCTTCATGCGCACGCGGTCAGCCGGACCCCCAGAATTCTCCCCCCTTAGGCCTGGGCAGCCATGCTGCTGACATGACCAAGTCTGGCGTTAAGATGGCCCAGCAAACCTGCAGAGCCTACGGAAAACAGCTAGAGTTAAGCCGACTCCTGGCCAAGGTGCCTATTCTTGTGTCTGTTCCGTCCTGAGGGCCTCCCGCCTGGGGCTCAGGGCGGACGCTCCCTGCAGGCAGCCCAGCCATGCCTGGTCCTGCTCTGGCCAAGCCTGGGAATGGCCAGGGGTCAGTGCAGAGGTGGCAGGGAGCTCACCCCAGCTCTCCAGAGAAGTGCCTCCTCATCCTCTGCGATGCCTTTTAGAACCAGTTTCCGGGGTGACAGGTGTGTGAGCATCTGACACACCTACAGCTGCTGTGCCTTCCAGAAGCCTGAGAAGCCACTGATCTATGTCCCCCTAGAAGCTGGCCCGTCTTTTGTGTGGAGGGCGGGGGAGAGGGGCCCGGGAGACAGGGCTGCCTGCCTGCGGCCCCTGCGAGGACCCTCCCCCCTGACTCCAGCGCCTCTCTCTCCGCCAGGCTTCCCGGCAGCGGCTTACGGACCAGTGGCAGCGGCGGCGGTGGCGGCGGCGAGAGGATCAGGTAGGAAGGTGTATGGGACAGGCGGCTGCCAGGCATGCCCCAGTGTGCGGGGGAAGGTAAAGGCCCTGTCGGATCTGTGTGGCTGCGGCTGTCCCCGACTCACCACAGCCCGGAGGGCGGGACAGGGAGGCTCGGGCCAGGCCCCGCCACCCAGGGCACCTCCCAGCCGGGCTCGGTCAGGGACTGCAAACCAAAGGTAGATTACTGTCCTGTCATTGCAAAAAGGAGAAACGAGTTGCTCTTGGGCTTCGGACAGCCCCTTCACCTGACAGCCGGCTTCGGGGCACCGAGGTCGTTTCCCTCGGCTTTTGCTGGTTCGCAGGCCTCCTTTCCGCGGGTCTCTGGCCCAGCCAGAGGTCTAGGTTGTCACGGGGAAGCTCAGCCTCGGAGCAACCAGTCCACTCGGTCCTGCTGCCCCTGGCAGGTGGGCCTGCTGATCCGGCTAAAGGCCAGAGCTCCCAAAGGCCAAACCGGGGGCAGCCCCGACCTCAGCGAACGAGCTGCAATTCCTGAGGTCCCTGCTGCCGCCCAGACACTCTTAGCAGAGACAAGAGAGCTCCTGGACCCCGGCGGCCAAGGGAAGCGGGGTTTTCCCGCCCAGGGGGTCGCCCCGGTCCTTTGGTCTCCAAAGCCAGCCTTTTAGGAGGTCTGGAACCCCTCAAGTGAGGTGGGAACGTTTTCCCAGGGGCGCTGTGGGCACGTCCAGGCCCCAGGAGGGCCTTGGGTCCTCTCCCCAGACGCCCCAGACGCCCACTGCCTTCCTAAGCAGGCGGGGCTTCTGCTGTGCTCTGGGCTCCTGGCCTCCCCCGCCTCCCCCTTGGGCACCTAGAGCCCCTGCTCCCCCTAAACCGTGGTTTGCAGCTCCCCCCACACCCTGTGGACCGGGCTCTGGAGCATCCAGGGGGACGATCAGTTTGATGTAACGGCTCCCAGGAGGGCGGGGAGGGAGGTGCTGGTGAGGGTACCAGGAAATGGGGCATTAAAAGCCCAGAGGGCAAATGCCAAAAACCCAAACCTCTGTGACAAGACACTGGCACAGTGAGGCCCATTAGAAACCTCAGTGAAAATCCGTTCCATGCAAACTGGCACTGCCTCGAGCTACAAAGGATCCGCTCCTGTGAACCGCCCGCTGGGGATTTATGTGGAGGGGCCAGGGCGTTCTCGGGGCGCAGAGGGCAGTTTGCCAGAGAGCTGGGCAGACTGGCCAGCAGGTGCGGAGAGCGGGGTGCCCTCCCTGAGCATCCGGCCCCAAGGCCTCCCTGGCCCTCTGACCAGCGTCCCTGGGCGCCCCCTGCCCTGGGGCGGGGGCACAGCTGCCTCCAGTCCCCCTGTTCTGTTTGGATTTTTAACTTCAGTCTTGAGGAGCGAGCCTCTGCCCTACCGGTGCCTGGTGGGGGGACGAGCAAAAGGAAACGAGATTTTTGAGTGTTGTTGGTTTTGTTTTCTCCGTTCAGTTTCTTTCTTATTATAACTTGGATTATGAAACTAAACTTTAACCCGAAATTAACCCTGCCTCTCTCCCCACCCCATCCTTCCCGACTTCATGGCAAGTTTAAAGGGCAGCATGGGGTTCTTTGTGAGTCAGAGGGGTCTCCCCGTGGTCTGGGCCCCCTTCCGCCACCCGCACCTCCCACAGACCCAGAGCCAGGCGGGAGTCCCACCCACCCCGCTAACTCCTAACCCCCAGGTCAGCGCCATCTCCAACCACACCTTTTGTTTTCTCAGGATCAGTGGTTTATTTGTAGCCATTTCCATCGGGAACGCAGTCTCCCACAGGCCATCCTAGGTCAGCCATGCTCATCGCTGCACTGTTAGTGAACTCTATTCAGGAGTGTGTGCCCCGACCACTGCCCCACACCAGCCTGGTAGAGCAGGAGTAAATCCTCAACTCCGAGGTGTCGGCCCCCCTCTCTCCCCAGAGTGCGGGCTCCGCCAGGAAGCTGCAGGCACCCCACAGTGCTGCCTGGGGTTGGGGACTTGGGCTATGCCCAAGGGGCATGGCTAGCCTGTGCCCGCCTAATCAGAATACTCCCCAGTGGAGGGCACCTGCCCGTGATAGACAGGGTGGCCCACCCCCTACCTTCCTGTGGACCTGGCGCAGGGTTACAGGGTTGGGGAAGGAAGAGCTCTGCCTTTCTTTCTTTCAGTGCCTGTTGGCCTGTAAGGACTACCCCTCCCTCTTTTAAAGAAAGATCTAAACTCCGAACCTGGCAGACTGGCCCACAATCTGCCTGTCTGTAGTGGCCCCTCAGTGGCACTTGGGCACAGGTGTGAGGGCCACACAGACTTGGGGTCTGCACATCCGCCCAGCCAGCAGGGGCTCACTGAGGTCTGATTGTCAGGTTCTCCCTTCACCATGCCTGCAACCCTGCACCCCAGCCCAGCTCCTCCCCAGGGGTAGGGGTGCTCCCTCAGCCTCCTGAGCCAGCAGCAGCAGCCTCGGCCATTGAGGGAGTCACAGTTCAGCTGCACCCCTTGCAGAAGAAGCTGGTTCAGGGAGACGCTTTGGGGCACCGACCTTGAGCTTGGTGCCGTGCTGGACAAGCAGACGACTTAAAGCCAGAGCTCTCGGGCATGGGGCAGGGACCAGGCATCCCCTACGTTTGTCTTTGCTTTTTGTCTGGCCCCACAGTTTTGTTTGGGCTTTTCCTTTTATTAGGGCCGAGGGGAGGAGCTTCCTGAGGCGGAAGCACCCGCCGAGACCGTGGGGGTAGGAAGCAGCTTCCATGGGGCTCAGGTTGGCAAACCAGTCAGGGCTTCGGTGTCAGGGTAGGAGGTCCAGGGGGCCTTGCGCTCTGCGCCCACCTCAGCCAGCTCCTCCGGGCCAGCCTGCCCGCCTTTGCCTAATTCACCCAGCGCCTGAGGTGAGCAGGGCTCAGGTGACCCCACCAGGGGAGGTCCCTGCCGACTCCTAGATAACTTCACTATCAGTGGTCACTTTTCTTTTATCTTCACCCGGTGGTTTGAAATGTCATCTTTTCTTGTACTCAGTCAAGAGTTTGTTTGTTTATTTTGATCGTGTTCATTCAGTTCCAGTGGCCCCATCATGTCCCACTCAAACCTCAATCCTGTTTGCAAACGACTCCCCCCACGGGCGAGGGAAGTGGTTCGGAGGCTATTTCATTTCTGGGTGGCATTACGGGTGGGTCCGTGGATCAATCTTAGAGCTTCGGAGCCCCCTCCTCTCCCCAGCCCACCTCCGGCCCCAGCCAGGACCCCTTACTGTACTTTATACTTGCCAGCTTTATTCCAATGTAGTAACATGAGCTCCTGACGGTGGTGAGTGTGAGAGTCACGTTTCTGTTGTCTTTTCTCTTGCTTGGTTGGGGCTGCGGTGAGAGTGTCTCTGAGGCATACTTTCCCGCCTCTCTTACACTAGGATCTGCACACCTCCTCTCAAACACTCTTCTGAGCACGCTCAGCGGGAAGGTTTGTCCACACCTATTAATCCTCTCTCAGTGTCCAGCTTCCTGTTAGTACCAGCTGGTTTGCATGTTTTTGCTTGTTCAGATGAAACAGTTCAAGAAACAAATTCATATCCAACTCTCGAGAAATGTCTTTTTTTTTTTTTTGTACTTTCGTTTTCGATTTTTTTTTTTATTAGTTACAACTCCAAAACACCTGTTGTCCAGTAAAACATTTCACACCTCCCTGCCTGTTCTTAGAGTGTATGTATCTGTGGGACTGAACTAAATGCATGCGTTGTAGTCGATGTCCTGGTAGCTGTAGCCGTAGTTGTAGAACATGCATTGTTGAGTTGATATTACAGGGTCTCTGACAGCGCGGCATGGCACGGCTGTCTGAAGGATAGCGTGGGGGGCCAGGAAGAGAAGGGGCTCCATATTTTCAACGTCGCCAAGGGGCTTGGATCCATGTTCTCGCCATCAGCCACCACCACCTCCCCTCACACTCCCTGCTCCCCCAGTCCAGAACTGGGTCACCACCCTCAGCTCTAGCCTTCCCAACTGAGGCCCCTGTCACGTGTCCAACTATAGCGAGAGAGAACGGAACCAGGTCAGAAGGAGTCTTCAAGTTCTTCCTTTCCTTGTCTTCCTCGTATGGTTCTTGAACACAGCAGATCTTTTCTTCTTTCTGAGGGGCTACCAGCAAGGCCCCTCCAAGCCCTCTGCTCCTTTGCCAGCTCGGAGATTATTGGCACGGCAGGGGGTGGGGTGGGGGTTGCTGTAACTGTCAGGGAGGAAGCCACAGTTTTTCTCCATCTCCCCAGGAAGGCTTCCCAGTCCTGCTGCCTTTGCCCTCAGCTCAGGGCCACGTGCAGTCACCTTTGGACACACCGCCTTCCCCGTATTTGTGGCGACCAGTCATTGAGGAGCACCAGAGGTCTCTCAGAGCCTTTGGAGAGTCCCCATCTGTGGTGGGAGACAGAAGCCCAGGAACTCACAGAGCTGTGAAGTCCCCAAGAGTGTGAAGTGACAGGGCCAAATGGGAGCGTCATGGAGAGAAGCAGGGCTGTGGAAGTCGGCAGCACAGTCTGGGGGGGAGGGGGAGGGCAGGGGTGAGCAGGCCAGTGGGCCCCAGAATGAGGGCTGAGGCCCAGGGAGGGAGATCTGGAATGTGCCATCCTTCTGGCTCTGCCTACATGGGGTGGGCGTGGCCATGAGGGTGGGGCGTGGGCAGAGGGAAGGTCTGGAACTGTGAGGCATCTGGCTGCTGACCCTGCAGATGGGCCCAGGCTGGGGAGCAGGGGAAGAGAGTGGGGACAGAAGGCAGAGAGAGCAGGAAATCTCCCCTGATGGCCTAAATCCCAGGTCTGGCTCTGCTCAGAAAATGGCTTTGCTGTCCTGTGGCTGAACATCCTAAGAGTCTCTGTTCCAACAGCTAAAATGAGCAAAAGTAAAATTCAAATGGCGTGTAGAATAGTTTCACTTGAGCCAGAAGGGAAAATGCTTTGGGGAAGAGAGCAGATCTTGCAAGGGAGGCATGCCTGTCCCAGCGGCTCACCATGTTCTACATGTCCCCAGTGGCGTCCTTTGCCTGATACGCTAAGGGCCGAGGGGCGTGAACGGTGGTGTCCCACACATGCTCCTCCAGCTGCTGGAGGGATCCAGGAATCATTTGCATCGGCTGCGGCGTGAGCTTTAGGGTTCCCAGGTGTTGCTTTCAGCAAGCACGCATTGAAGGTTTGCTCTGTGCCAAGCACCAAGGAGTATACAGGCAGATAACGCTTCTTCCCTTCACTGGTCTGAGAATCCAGACCCTTCCCCTGAAAGCCCCTGTCTCCCCGGAGGCGTTGTTTCTGGCACTGTCAGCTTCCCTGAGAATGGGAAAACGGATCCGTGTGCAGCCTTCATTTCTGAAGAGGGCTTTCCTGCACCTCCGTCAGCAGGATCCAGTGGCCAGGAAGGGGGAGGGGGGCTGTGAAACCATCTCCACTTTCCCCCCCAGCCTCCCCTGTGCTAGCAGCAAGCATTCTCTGGGGCCTGTGACCCCACGATGGCCCATCTGTGGGCAGGGTCCTGAGGACACCCTCTCGCTGAGATAGAACCACACCTATGGCCGTGGAGTACAGCCAGCGCAGTAGCCCAGAGCGAGAGCCCGTCTGTGACCGGTTGGGACCAGCCGCGGCAACCAGCCAGACTGACCTGAAAGACCTTCTGAACTCGTATCTCCAGTCCACTGCCTTGTGTTCCAGTTTGTCACTGCAGTCTTCATTTCTGGGAGAGCCAGGGTTTTCCCCTTAAAGAGTCCAGCACTGGATTTCGGTAACCCCGGTGAATTTATAATTACGCAAAAAGCCACCCCCGCCCCTGACCTCAGCCTCATTCATTTTCCAAGGCCTTTCGGACCAACCCTGTGGAGGATAAAATACATCAACTCTAATCAATAATTTTGTAATAGAAATCCCATGCACTTGATAAATCAACTCTAGTACAATTAGCAACTAGCCTTGAAGCCCAGACCTAAGTATAAGTTAATCCTAAAGTGAGTGGAGTGGCGGAATATTAATGGCCTTAAATCAGTGGAATTCTTTTCAGTGGGTGACGCATCTGTCCGTGCCTGCACCCCCCCCCCCCCCACCGAGTGGGTTGGGTCCCCACTCTCATGGTGGCTCAGAAGGAGGAGTGGAAAGTGAGATGGTTCCTTTGGGCACCAGCGAGAGGGATAGAGGGACCCCCTCCTTGCACCCTGGGCTGGGTGGGAGCACTGCAGAGTCTAGGAGCCCCGAAGCTGGTGCAACCCCTTGTTGATGAGAATCATCAAAGGAGCACAGGCCTGGTGCACTGTGGTTCCTTGTGTTTCTGCTGAGCTTAGACTGTTATGTCGGTTACTGCAACTACCCCATGAGACAGGCAGGAAGGCAGTTTGGGGCCTGGTTTTACAGGTTTGTTTTTATGAGAAGGCTGGGCTGCAGACATGACTTATCACACAGCTGGTTACCTGAGGAGCATGGCTTTGGTCAAAGAGGAAGAACCTGGACTTGAACCCCCAGTCTTCGGCCTCCCTTAAGCAGCCCCGTGGAAGAGCCGTGTTTGTTCTTGCAGGACTCACCTGCTGCCCGGACGCCATGCATGTGCAGGAATGCAGGATGTCTGAGCTGCCAGCACTGTGTCAGCCGAGGACTCAGGCTCCAGGACTTCACAGCCTGACTTTCAGACGTAGATTTTAGATCTGGACCCAGGGTACATCTGCCATGGAGTTTAATTCAGCAGATGTTTATATGTGCGTAGCAACAGTAATTATTATATGTGGCAGGCACTGTCCTGGGCTTTGGGTCAGAGTACTTTGGGCTCAGAAACCCAGCCCGGCAGGGTTAAAGATGCTAGGGGATTTATTGCGAGTCATATTGGAAGCTCTCAAAATTCACACCTACCTGGGAGATTCCTTAAGAGAAAGATCCCTTGCATGTGGTTGATGGGATGCTAGAGACACTTCCCAGCCAATTTTTTTTTAAATGTATTTTATTGATTTCTTACAGAGAGGAAGGGAGAGGGATAGAGAGCTAGAAACATTGATGAGAGAGAAACATCAACCAGCTGCCTCCTGCACACCCCCCACCGGGGATGTGCCCGCAACCAATGTACATGCCCTTGACCGGAATCGAACCCAGGACCCTTCAGTCCACAGGCCGACGCTCTATCCACTGAGCCAAACCAGTTTCGGCTTCCCAGCCAATTTTAGTAAAATAATGATAATACTAATATATTAATAATAATAACTCAGACGTATTATGAATGAAGCAAGTACTGTGCCAAGCCCACCATTTAATTCTCATAACCCTATGAAGTGGGCACCATCATTCCCATTTTAAAGATTTAAAAACCATGGCTTAGATAGCTTATCTGAGGCGGCAGAGACAGGATTTAAGTCTAGGTCTGTCTCATCAGATCTGTGCTCTGGGCCACTGTCAACGGATGCTTTGTCATACCAGCCCTGTGATGCCTGAGCAAAGCTCTGCATCTTTAAAACATACTCTCGACAAAAAGCCACCGCTGCCATCAACTCGATTCTCCATATCCTTGGGGAAGGAGAGAACCCAAAATCATTCACAAGAGGCCTCCGGTGGCATAAGTATTTTTTGCACTTGCTTCTGCTGTTGCAGACTTAACGTCATGGTGCTGTCTGGCTTTGGCTGACATTTCTAATCTGACTTCTGGTCCCTAAATCCTTTCAGACAAAGGAGGCCCAGAGAAGGTGTGGTCCGGTAAGAGAGCCAGCCTGAAGATGATTATTTGAAAGGAGCCTTTAGCCAAAACAGGACTGGAGGACGTTAGCTACTGCCCAAAAGAAATTAGGTGATGGAGCAAGGGAGAGCCTCTCTGGGCAGGACAGACGTTCTCCATAGGGATGTCAACATCCCTTCCTGTGAGCTGTGAGGCCTGAATCTGGAAGGTCGCTGGGAAGCCCAGCCCTGGGAGGTGATTGGCTGCCCAGTTGCTGGGGCTTTGCTTTAGGCCAATGGCTGGGGAAGGGTGCGGCCGGAGGCGGGAGCAGTGGGCTCCTCGGCCAATCGTCCTGCAGAGAAAGGCTGGGCTCCTGGTACCATGGCAACCAGGAGCAGGGGCTCATTTGTTTTGTAGATGAGTAATTACTACGCAATTAGAGCTAAAAATAAAGAGGCCTTTTGTTCCTGGTTACTTACTAATAATAAAATGGTCTGTCCAGGTATGTGGTAAACAATTAATGCAAACCTGTGTGCATGTGGTAGAGCCCACTGTGGGAGGCAAAGGCTGCCCAGCCCCCTTTTCCCCTTTTTCTGGAAGTTATTTCTGACCGTGGCCTGCAGAGGGTCGGCTTTCCTGGTCTTGAGGGCAAGAAAGAGAGGCTCAGCCTCACAGACACGCAGGACCTAGGATGCCCTGGATTCAGGGGATCAGTTAGGTGCCTTCCCAGGGAAAGGTCTGGCAATGTCAACCCAGCCTCCAAAAAAAAGACCAGAAACACAGCAGCAAAACCAGAAAACATGGGCTGATGTTGGAGAAAACCTTTGTCCAGTTTTGCTGTGTATTCTTGGCCATGTTATTTTACTTTTCTGAGTATACAAAATGGTCTTTAAACCTTCCAGTGAGGTAGCTGCAGAGATTTTGATGTCTCCCTGCTCAGCTAGTTTGAAGAGAAACAAACCAGGCTTGGGAATGACTTGCTGGAAAGTTACCCAGTGTTCAGGGATTTGGCCCATGTTTTCCTGTGCCCTGGCTTTGGGGATGGAAACAACTCAGAAGCTTCTCTCTTATTCCTTACCCTGCCTAGGGGGAGGGATGCCTTGTGGATTAATCAGATAAGGATGATAAGCAGCTTTAAAGGGGCGGGGGGGGGGGGGGGGCGGGTGAGAAAGAGGGTAAGAGCATAGAAGGAAGTATAGGGAATTGGAAGACTTGGTTCCAGTCAGGCTTCTGCCACAGATAGTGGGTGATTTGGGGGGCAGAGAATTTCAGACTGAAGGGTTCTTGGGACCATTCAGTCTATAGCTCTGCATTGCTTCTATTACCAAAGTTCTTGATCCCTTTGTCATTGGGGGTGAACTGGGTGACGGTGTTAGTGCCTTAGATCTGAGAGGAGTGGCTAGAGAAAGCCAGGGACTTCCAAGTGAGGAGGCACGTTGGTGGGGATACACTGGAAAACAGCAGTCAAGTTTGTTTGTTTCTTTTTTGTTTTGTTTTGTTGTTGTTTTTTATGCATGAAGGCAATGAGAGGGCAGAAATCGTTCCAAAATTGTGTATTGGTTAAAAAAATAAACCATACCAAAAAACAGAAACCAAAAACTAGTCAGATTTCCACCCGTGGGTATGGTTGATTAACCTTTAGGGTTGATTAAACCTTAGGGTTTGGCTCCGCATGGTACTCATTAGTGCAGGTGGACCTGCTAATAGCTGCTGTTGATGACCAAATCAGCTCTGTGCCTGGGGAGTGTGTAAGATTCCTAGTGTCCAGGCCATCCTGCAAACCCATCCAATCAGAACCTACCAGGGTGGGGCCAGTCTTCAGTCATAGTTAAAGCTCCCCAGGCAAGTCCAGTGCGTAGCTGTGGACTCAAGTTCCACCAAGTTCTTGCCAGGTGTAGAGCCTTACAGCATTTCTGTGACTTTGCCACCAGCGTCCCTACCTTAGAAACGGGTAAACAGAGGCAAGCCGGCAGCTGGCCCTAACCTCCGTAACAGCAGGACAGCCGGTCTGGGAGCCTTAGCCGAAGGCCTTGGAGCCCAGGACCCTCCTGCCAGTCTTCGGTTTTTCCAGCCAGGCCAGAAAGCCCCCTCCCAGGTGAGCGGAAAGGGTCTGTGTGCTCACAGACAGTGCTCCTGCTTCCCTCGAGGACCAGCCCGCTGAGAGTAAAGGCATGTACCCAGAGAAGCAGAGGCCCTGGGTCCCCCATAAAGAGGGAAGCAGCCATCCTCCTTGACTGTCTGACGAATGGGGGCCTTCCTGTAAGGTCAGAGTTTGTTTGTTATTAAAGACCTAATTAGAAACATGAGAGGGAGCTGAATGGCTCCGTGCTTAGCTAATTAGTGACATGTATGCGCCTGCTTTGAACTTCAAGGACACAGAGCTATTAGCGCTTCCATCAAGAATGGATTAAACTCCTGTGCCTTTATAATCATTAAAGACAGGCTGCTCAAGTGGAAAGCCTTTTGTACAGGTCCTCAAGGGGCTGCCCCTCAGCTTCCTCCCCACCACCCCCACCCCCCCACCCCCCCACCCCCCCACCCCACCCCACACCCCTCCCCACCACCACCTCCCCGCCTACTGAGGCCCAGGTAGCCAGTGTCCGTGCAGCGGGACTGGGCAGTAAATACTGATGGGTCCTAGGGCCTTCCAGCTCCCACAGGACTGCCCTCCGCAGGATGGAGTGGTCTTTGGGACTGGGGTCAGCCCCCTGGTTGCAGAAAGACCCCACTTTCTAGAGGGGTCTCTGCGAGGGCTCAGGCCTGGGAGGGCTTCCTTTCTCTGGGGCAGCGCTCTCTCCACCTCACCTTGCCCCGAGCAACGTCCTGCACGCGCAGCCTCGTTCTCCAGGACGTGGCACGGAGGAAGGGGGTCTGGTCCACGGGAGAGACGCACCCCCCATCTCATGCAGCAGGCATGGCCCTGCCTCCGGGAGCCCCCTGCAGTCTGATAGGCAGCTCTTGCCAGATTTCATTGTGTTTTCATTTAGCAATAGCACATAGTCCGGAAAAACGTATGCTGGGCTGACAATGTCACTTACAAGACACAAGCAAGCTCCTGGCCCCTCTGGCCGGGGCAGGCAGGGTGGAAACAGGTGAGGGAGCGCACGGCGCAGGAGCGCGAGGGCCGCCGGGTGCTCATGGGGGGAAACCAGACTGGTTGCTTTTTTGAAAAGATAGAGAGGAGGATGTTCCTGAGGGACAGAGGCAGCCACCGGATCAAGCGTTCTTGGATTGAACCAGGAGATGCTGGGAGCCACCACACTGTGCAGGGGGTCTCTAGTGGGCCCCACACTCCCTGTCCTTATTTCCTGGTGATTCTCAGGTGGGGGTGGGGGGATGAGGAAGCAAAGGCTCTGTCATCGCCCATGGGGGCCACCCTCTCACCCCCACCCCCACCCCGCCTTGGCCTAGATGACTGGGGATGGAGGCGCACCTGCCTCCCCAGGGCTGTGTGCGCAGCTGCCGGCGGCTCAGCACAGCCTTTCACGGGGGCTGGTGGTTTCGGGTGGGTCTCTCCATCTGCTGCTCCTTGCAAGTTCTAACCTGCGTGGGTTTGGAATCTGAAACCTGTTAATTTAGAGAACAGGCAGCAGGATGTGAGTGTTAAAACACCACCTGCTTCAGCCAAACCATAAATATTTGTCTCCCGGTTGGTTTCCCCTCGTCTTCCCGAGCACTTTCGAGGCTCAGGGCGGAGGCGCTGTTGAAACCCCCTGAACGGGGTCAGGCCCCCCCACCTTTCGTTTGAGACTGAAGACCTGAGCAGGGCGGCCTGCTGAGGTTCCTTCATTGGCGATGCGGTGGCCCGGCAGACAGTTCACACCGGCAGAGTGAGGTTCATACAGCCTCCGCCTCAGCCTCACATCGTGGCCTTGCCTCTCCTGGGGCCCCCTCCCCTCATTCCTTAGACACATGCAACAAGCTCTGTCCCCCAGGACCCCTGCGTCTGGGAGGAATGGGAGCCTCACCGTGGCTCCAGAAAGCTCCTTCTTGGCCCTCATGACAAAAGCCTTGTTTCCTTGGCCACCAGGCCCAGGCCCTTCAAGGCTGCCCCATCTCCAGAATGTATACCGATGGCCACCAGCCGCTGACCCCTCCTCCCATCACCTCCTCCCTAACCAGCTGGGCCCCGTCCCTTCTGAGGAGGAGACACACCCACAGACCCAAATCAGGGCCCATAACAAAGAGCATCCAGATGGGCAGAGAAGGAGCTGCTTTCTGTTGAGATTGTACCTCAACATAAAGCACATCGTTCCGGCCACAGAGCCTCCGGGATGGGCCCGCTCCAGCGTCTGGAGCCTTCTCCCCGCAGTGGTCTGAGGGGCGGTGTGACCTCCGGGTTCACACTAACACGGGATGGGAGGGGGTTAGAGCCAGGCGGGAGTGAAGTTATCTCTTTAGGGGAGTGAGATGACATTCTTCAAAGTCATTAGGCCCAAGTCTTAGGGTCCACTGTCCATCAAGTCCCCGCTGGAGAGACCCCAGCGTTAGGCGGCAGACAGAGCATCAGCCAGAGCCGTCTGACGCCGGTTAGGTTTTGAGAGAACAAACAGAAACTGCCGTCCTCTGAGCCAGGCACTACCTCACTGACAGTTGGAGTGTTTGTGACTCCGACTTCCCTGTCAGCCCAGCGAGTGAGCAAACACGCCCTGTGCGTGCTGTGCCGGGTCTGAGATAAGCCAGGCATCTCTGGGTATGTGGGGACTTGCTGGTTCCAGGCCGGGTGTATTCCTCCTGGTGATATATCTGTTTGGATACAGAGACAGGGAAGAAGAAATACCATTGCCGTACTCTCCTCATCCTTCCCCCGTTTTAACGTGTTTCTCCTCTTTCCCTTCTGAAATAGACTTTCATCAGAGCTCGAGAAATTACTGTATATAAAATTGATTGTCCCTGCATCTGGGTCCCGGAGCTGGTTTGATTTTAATTGAGTGTGTCATACAGGGTTCCCAGGCTGGCTGTAATTGCTGGCCCTCTCTCTCTGCACCTCCCACCTTCAGGCTAAGCTCTCGAAGGATGGCTGGGACAGAGTGGCCTGGCGGACTGCTGGAGTGGAAACCCCCCCGCCCCCCCGCTCTGCTCGAGACCAGCTGTAACAGCCCACAGCGAGGTCCCTCCTTCCTTATCGGGAGCAGGTTTACCTTTTCATGGTGGCCTCTCTCATTTGATCCTCTGTGTATGTTTACAGTGGCACTACCTTCAGAGGGCACAATAAGGAGACTGCAAATTGGGGTCCCCAACTCTGTTCCCCTGGGGTGCCCAGCTGGCATTCTTCAGAGCCCCCCAGTAATGAGTGGCTGGCTGTGAAGAGGGACGATGCAGGTCTCCACTGTTGACAGCCAGTTGGCATTCTGGGCCCAGCGTCCACTGAGGCCCGGGTATCGTGGGGGAATAGGGGTGGGTCGCTCTGGCTTTGGAGAACAGGGTCCCATGAGACCCTGAGCGCCCACCTGTCCACACACCCTGCCCTGAGGGGTCCCTTGCTAATAGGGGAGACAGTCTCTGTGCCGTGGAGTTTTTAATCGGGCGGATAGAAGCACGATATAGACACGTTAGAGGGGAGTGTCGGAGGGACAGTGACTCTGGCCTCAGCCTATCAGCATGGCCCCTCTAGTCATTCCTTTTTCAGCCAGCTTTTTAAATTCTCTAAAACAACAAACAAAGAAACGCCTAAAATCCAGTGTGATGAGTTAACACAGCCCTGGCCTCAAGAATATCACACGAGCTTATGTTCCCGTCCTCACTGTGTTGGGGGCTGGGGCAGGGAATGGGTCATGACACGGGTCAGCCCAAGCGCCCCCGCCTGGCCCGGGAAGCGTGGCATAAATAGCTGTGTGGGCAGTACATCCCCTTCTGAACTGGACGGGAGGACGGGCCGCCATTGCATCTGCCCCGCTCTGAGCAACACACGCTCGGTCCCAGACATGTGCCAGGGGCCATCAGGGCCGCCTGCCCGACACTAAGCCTGGCAGCAGCACATAAGTCACAAAGCAAATGACTGAAGTTGTCTTGAGGGCTGGCCCTGCCTTTTGGGGAAATGTGAGACCCACCAAACCAGGACCTGGCTTGTCTCGGGTCTGTGGGCTGGGGTCATCTGTAAGCAGTTCCTTTCTCTGGGCCAGTAATCACCCACTTTTCAGGTCTTAGAGTAGCAGTGCCCTCCCAGGGGTGCCCCTGTGGCCTGAGCGCTAGCTTCCTGCCGCAGGCCCAGGGGCCTTCCTTCGGGGCCATACGGAAATAGCTGGACTCCCATTCCTTTCCCGGACCTACAGCGAGGCTGTCCGCACTCACTGCCCTCTCCCAGGACCTCCCTACCTCCATGACGAATTCCACTCTCGGCCCAGCCCCTTCAGAGCCCAGGTGGGCAGACTATGTGCCAGACGGAAGGCAGTCATCCCCCGGGCTTGCCTCCAAACCCCGAGGACAAAGGTGTCCAGAGCGTTGATCTAAGCGAGGTCTAGCTGAGGGTCTAAGCCTGCAGGATAGCCCTTTGTCAAGGTCTCAGGAATAAGATTCCCTGGCTTCCCCGGGTCAGAGTGCTCTTTTTTCCTGCAAGGGGTTCCTTCTTTTATTCAATGCAAAATGCCTCCAACTTTAATTCAAATGTATTCCCTCTTGCTGGCCTCAGTGGGATTTAGTGTCCTTGCTTTCCTGCCCGCCATCCCCCCCGAGTCCTTTCTTCAGATCCGAGATGATTACATGCACCAGGTGGACAAATCGGATCCATTTGTAAATCTCCTGATTGGCAAGTGAATTGTATTTTCCTAAATCTGCACATGGTACCTGTGTTGTTGGGCTCTGCATACGCCACTATTTCAAAAATAGGTGTATTTGTTTTAAACTTGACAAGTTACAGAGCGCTTTCTGTTTTTCCCTGCTGAGAGTCAGGCTGACGAAGGCGGGCGGTACTCACAGACCAGGACTCTGGCAGGTGAGGGTCTGACACCAAGGTCAGGGCTAGGGTCACACTCAGGTCTTCTGACTCCAAGTCCAGTGCCCCGTCTCTCCACATCACAGCTGCATCCCTGCGCATACCATCTGGACAAATAAAGCACAGAAGGTGCTGGTGGACAGGGATGAGGGGTGAAGAGGAACCTGCCCAGGATTAAAACCACTACTGTGGGTGCTGCCCAGAGCAGCTGATGGAGAAACAACCCTTCTCCCCACAGTGAGCCCCCAAACTGCCAGCCTGGGGCAGGGCTTGGCCCAAGCCCTTAATACTCACAGCTTCTGCTACAGAAATGCCAGGATGTTTGCAAGACATTGTCCTCTTATGAGACAGGAATCATAATGTCCCATATCTAAATCTCAGCACTGAATTATTCAGCAACATGTACTGAGACCCTACACACACGCGCGCGCACACACGCACGCACACACGCATACTCCACCCAGTCAGTAGCAAGGTGCCCTTGCCAGTTAAGAATGATGTGCCTTCCCCTTTTCCTGACTCGATCCTAGTGTGGGGGACCATTTCTGGCCCCTCAAAATGAGTCTTGGTGCTTGGTGCCCTCCATCAAGACAGAAAACTGAGGTGCCTTCACAGAAAATACACCCAGGTCAGGACCTCGGCCTTGTGCTTTCTCCCCCTGCCTCTCCTCTCGAGGGCGTAGCTTGGAGGGAGAGGGGTCCTCAAGTAACCCCCTTTCCTATAGAGCCAGCCAGCGTTCAGTATGACCTTCCCAGAGAAGGAAACCACTTTGCCCCTCAGGCCTTCCCACCTGCACACAGAAACAACAGCTGCTGAGAAGTTTGCTTGCAAAGTGGTGGTCCCCACTCTCCCCCAGCAGCCAGAGCCCTTTGCTAGGAGGCTTTCCCAGATGCCTGGGCCTCCGGAGGGCTTGTTTGGGGACTTGAACGTGCAGAGGGAGGAAGGGAATTGTTGGCTGGAACACGGGCACGTCTCCTCCATGCCCCCATCCATTGATGGGTCAGGTTCCACTGCCCAGAAGCCTGGAGAAAGGAGACCTGCCCAGAACTGGCTGCTTCTTGCCTGCGTCTATGCCCAATCTTTGCCCTGGCTGGGGGACACCTGCAAGGTGGCTTTGAGATGGGCCTCGGGCATTGTGAGCAGCAAGTGTATATGACAATAGGGGGCTTGGGGTTTTACAGCTGCTTTCTAATACAGCGCCTTTAGTGCCATTTGATGGAAGATGGCTGAGCAGGGGAGGGATTATACGGGCCTAAGAGCTGCTTATGGCCACATTTCCTTCAGACCAACTCTTACACTGCAGGCCTGGGCGCACAGGAGCGGGGGACGTAGCAGGGATGGGAAGAAGACCTGCAGCCCTCTAGTCTCTGAGTCTATGGAGGGGGCGTTTCTGGACAGCATCCTTCTGTGGGCGCGCTGCATCCTGTCCCCGAGGCTGCCTCTGCTTTTGGATTGGTCTCTGGGTAGTTCTCCCCCTGCTGGAGGAAGCCGAGACCGCAAGCTCCCTTCTCCCAGCCCAGCTTCTAGAGAGGTGGGCCTGCCCATTGTCTTCCTAGATCCTCATCTGCCAAAAAAATCTATCCATCTTCCACTGTGCCCCCACCACCCCTAAAACAGAACAGGCTAGCCACTTGTTAGTTACTTTGCATAGGACGGGGGTCAGCTGCCTGGGTGACCCAGGAGTCCACGGTCTGAGCGCTCGCCACTTTCCCTAGCCCAGAGGAAAAAAAGTGTGTTAGACCAAGATAATTCTGCCTTTGAACATCTCGGCTTGATACTTGCCTCCCTGAGTGAGAAAGGACAAATGTTATCTGCAAGCTTAATCTTCTATATTCAAAAGCCCCATCCCTTTTGTCTGCCAGAGCATTCCTAAATCAGCCACTTATTTGCTCTAAGCCTCTGCGATTTTTTCTCTCTCTTTAACCTGTTCTTTTCATCAGCCAGTTCATTCACTTCTCGGCTACAGCTTCCAAGGGGCCTCACGTTGGGACCTCCTGCCCAGAGGGCATCCCAGGTAGCAGCTCCCCTTTTCTCTGCTGAGTCAGGAGCCAAGCAGCCTGGTTTGGTCTCTTTTGTACCTTCTTGTCCCCAGTCTCCTCCCAGTCTGGCTTGGGTGCAAGGTCAGTCAGTCTCTTCCCATTCCCAGTGACAGGTTGGTAAAAATCCATCCACTTCTGGCTTTTCCAGCCCCACCAGAAGCGGGGACTGCAACCACAGTCCCCTGGGGCAAGGCCATGACCAAGGGGGGTGCGCATGTTCTTTCCTTCTGCCATTGAGGGCAGCTGGCCACCGGGCAGAGAGGGGAATGCTGAGGGGGCAGAAGGGAGATGTTGAGGTTCGGCCCCTTGGAGCCGTGGAAATGCACGGAGCCCGGATGGTCCGGTTCTTCGAGACCGGTTAGCTGCCGCCCAGAAGTCGCCGGCCCCAGTCACCTTGAGCTTTAAAATCAATGAGAACTTAACTTTTGCAATTAAAAGAAAAAATGTTCCCCATTCTGGAAAAATGTTTAAGCTACGAAGGGGACAGGAAGATGAGACAAAATTAACCTGGTTGACAGCCGTGGCTCTCACGGGGGAGGGAATGATGGAATTTGGGGAGGTTAAGGGTGGGGGGCCCAGGCTGTGTCTCCTCCTGCTCCCCCTCACCCACAACTCTGGGGATGGGGGGCTCAAAGTCCCCACTTGCTGTCACAAAGGTACATTCCTAGCTCTTTTTGTCAGTCTGGAGTTTATATCTGAAGAGAACTAACAGGAAGCAGGCATTTCAGTCAGATATGCTTTAGTTATAAACTGGTTCAGTCAGTATGCTCTGCATTCATATTTCTGTCTCTTTTTTTTTTTAAACAAAAGGAAAAAAAGTTTAAATCCCCCCTTTCCTTCTACTGCAGGAGGTGAGTGTGTGGGTGTCCTATAGAATATCATTGGCATTCACCCAACTTCGACCCCAGCCTCCAGATTTGCCATCCCCACCCCAGCCCCTCCCTCCATCCCCTGCTCTCCACCCCAAAAGGGAACCCTCTGCCACCATCATTCCGGTTCTGTTGAGATGCCCATGACATATCCCATCCTTCGACCACGTTCTGTACGGACGACTTTCATGCAGGGATATCGGTGGGAGGGGTGGGTGGGGAGGGAGTAGCCAGTGGGGAGGGGGGAAGTGGTTGGGTGCGGGGCTGGAGATCTTTTTTGTCTTTTTTAAAAAAAACAAAAAAAACAAATTTGTCATTTAATGGATCCAAAAACAAACAAAAAAGAAAATGTGAAACAAAAATCAAAAACCCCCTCCCCGAAGATTTTTTTTTTCCTAGACACAAATTGCTTTGTTTCCTGTCACGTTTTAATATCAATATTAACACAATGTGTAGTCTAAAACTAGTTCCTTTGTAGTTTGCATGGGATGTGAATGCTGTCTCAACGTGCCCAGACCTAGACAAGACTGCATGAGCATCAAATCAGATGTGAACAAAAATCTCTCTCTCTCTCTTCCATATATATCTCTATTTCTATTGTGATAACTCGGTGGGCAGTGGAGCACCCTCCGGTTGATTGCCGTAGTGTGTTGAATGGTTGTTTTTTATTCTCTCTATTTTTGGAGCTCCGAGCTTCTTAGTAGTAGCCTGGGCTGAGTATTCTTGAGTCCCTGCTGATGTTTCCGCATGGCCTTGGTTGAGTGTTAGAAGTTGGGCCTCAGCTGTTTTTCTCGAGTGTTTGGCTTGTAATGACCGGTGCATGCCTGGCTTCTGGCCTCATACCCAGCTCTATTCTCTGCACACCAGTCCTGAATAGCTACAGTGCTCAACCGAATTTTGGCGCGCCCGCTTCCCCGGCAGGCTCCAACCCGGCGCGGCCCGGAGGCTTCCCGGGGGCCAACAGCCCAGGACCTGTCGCCGATCTCTACGGCCCTGCCAGCCAGGACTCCGGAGTGGGGAATTACATAAGTGCGGCCAGCCCACAGCCGGGCTCCGGCTTCGGCCACGGCATAGCTGTAAGTACCTGCCTTCCCCTGCCTTCCTGTCTCCTTCTTGCCCATCTTCTGTGCCCCCTGGGGAGGGGGTGCTGGGAAAGCCCAGAGTTGGAAGCCAAGGAGAAGGTGGTGGGTCCCCATCCACGTCCTTTCAGCCACCTCGGGCTGAAGCTCCTCCATTCAGGTGTTACCGGAGCGCCTGTGGGCCGCGCCACGTGATGGAGTGGAAGGAGCGAGGGCAGGGCAGGCTCAGAGCACCATGCCACCTTGAGCCACTTATATGGCCCACCACTTCCCTGGCTGCAAAACAAAAATACGCATGCCTCTCTCAGAGGCCTGAGAACTCATGGGAATAGGATATGTCACCTGGTGGCACATAGTCAGTCCTCAGTCTCGGCCCCTGGTCCTTGATCTCTGCCTTCTGGAGACTGTCACATGGGCTGGGACCTCGGAGCTGTGGAGCCCCCACTT